>NW_024063351.1:714568-1429136 GCF_006381635.1 Hibiscus syriacus
TACACAGCGAGAGCAGTCGATCCAAGATTTTTTATATAAATAAATAACTATTTTTATGTAAATATTTATTAAAATATTCAGATACACCAATTGTTAATATATTAATCTTTCACTTTAAGCACAAATAATTCCTTTCTTTCGTTTCACGTATGGCAGAGGCATCAATGTTAAACCCTATTTACATAAAATATGTTTTCACATGATTTTTTATTTAAATTAATTGCTTAGGGTTTAGGCTTTAGTCATTCTCATTTATTTTATTAGTAATTTTATAAGATGCTTAATATTATATTAATATATTTTACCACATAAGATTATAACTAAAAAAATAAAATTAAAAAAACTTAAATCATCCTCATAAAATCTATACTCAAACTCCAAACCCTAAAATCAAACCTTAAGACCCAAATTACAACATCCATCTCACACTCACCTTCGAGGGAAGCATCTCCCCTGTAATGCATCGATTGTTGGGAAATAAACGAGTAATAAGTAATTTTTCTATAACCAGATTATTGAGAATACAAAATAAAAACGGAAAAATAATACCCGAAAAATTGATAACGGAGTTCAGCCAATTGTGTCTACGTCTCCGGACTGCTGCAGATCTTTTACTAAGAGAGAAAAGTTACAGGTGTTTACAAAACACTCACTACTCACAAGAAAACTCTCTAGTATTGTGAGAAAGAAATGATTTGGGATTTTGGGATGATTTTGAAGCTAAATGAGCTAGGGTATTTATAGTTGAAACTTAGGGACTAATATTGTAATTAACCCTATTTCTATTTTAATTAAAAATTAGGGCACCGATTCGGTGCCCCCCTTTGTTGAAAAACCCATGCACCTATGCCCCCCATTTATTCTGCCAGAAAACCCACTGATAAAATGCCCACTTCTTTTGACTTTTCTCCAACAATCTCCCACTTGAAGATTGATTTTAATCTGTCTTCACACCTCGATCGATGCAACAGTATTTCTGGTCTTGTTATTCTAGCATGCCAACTGAAGCTGAACACAACTTTAGTTTGTCCGTAGTTACCGTCTTTGTCAACATGTCTGCCGGATTTTGAGCTCCACTAATCTTTTCAAGTTTTAAAATCCCATCTTCCAGAAGAGACCGGATAAAGTGATATCGCAATTGTATGTGCTTTGTCCTGAAATGAAAAGACTGATTCTTTGCTAGATGGATATCACTTTGACTATCGCAATACAAGACATTGTTTTCTTGTTTCTTGCCTAACTCTTCCAAGAAACTTTGGATGCTTCAGTTGTGGAGAGAGCAACTATCTTCTGTAGTTGAGAAACCAAACTCACTGCAGTTCATCCTAGAGTATAGACATACCTTGTAGTGCTCCTTCTGATGTCAACATTTTCGGCTAAGTCAGCATCTACATAGCCTGTCAGTATTGTATTTCCATCTTTGAAACAAAGTGCTTTGTTTGTGGTACCTTGTAGATATCTGAGAATCCATTTGACTGCTTCCCAGTGTATCTTGCCCAGATTATTCATGTACCTGCTAACAACTCCCACTGCATGAGCAATATATGGTCTGGTACAAACCATGACATACATTAGACTTCCAATTGCTGAGGCATACGACACCTTCACCATGTGTGCACGTTCTTCCTCCGTCTTTGGTGAATGTTCTTTGGAGAGTCTGAAGTGAACACCTAAAGGTGTACTTACTGGTTTAGCATCTTGCATGTTGAACCTGGAGAGTACTTTGTTGATGTACTCGGCCTGTGATAATATCAAAGCCCCCAACTTTATGTCTCTCTTGATCCTCATCCCAAGAATCTACTTTGCAGCGCTCAGATCCTTCATAGCAAACTGCTTCGACAATTTTTGCTTCAAGTTTATAATCTCTTGCATGTCTGAGCTTGTACCGAGCATGTCATCAACGTACAACAATAAAATAATGAAGTTATTGTCGAACCTCTTGATGTAGCAACAATGATCTGCTTGGCATCTGGTAAAACCATTGTTACTCATGAAACTATCAAACTTCTTGTACCACTGTCTAGGAGCTTGTTTTAAACCATACAAGCTCTTCTTCAACCTGCATACTAGGTTTTTCTTGCCTGCCTCTATGAAGCCTTATGGCTGCCTCATATAGATTTCTTCCTCCAAATCACCATGAAGGAAAGTTGTCTTCACATCTAACTGCTCAAGATGTAAATTCTGTACAGCTACAATTTTCAACACCAGTCTAATTATAGATAGCTTCACGACTGGAGAGAAAATTTCATTGTAGTCAATACCTTCTTTTTGCTGAAAGCCTTTGACAACCAATCTTGCTTTGTAGCATTTACTCCCATCGTGCTCTTCTTTGATCATGTAAATCCACTTGTTATGGAGCACTTTCTTGCCTGGTGGTAATTCAGTTAATTCTCACGTCTGATTTGACATAAGCGATTCCATCTCATCTTTCATGGAAGACTCCCACTTGACTGAATCCTCCACCTGCATTGCTTCATTATAGCACTCTGGTTCACCATTATCAGTAAGCAACAAGTAGTGCAAAGAAGCGAATAACGCTGGGTTGGTTTAGGAATTCTGGAGGAGCGTCTCAGTTCTGGTATGTTTGGTTCTTCTTGAACTTCTTCAGGATTGATCTGAACATCATTTTTAGAAATTTCCTCGAACTCAACAAATTCCTTTGTTTCAGCTTCGATATTGGAGCTACTTGATTCTACAGTTGACATGTCTTTGTACATCACATTCTCATTAAAAATGACATCTCTGCTTCTGATGATCTTTCGATTTTCGTAGTCCCAAAATCGGTAACCGAACTCATCACCACCATAACCAACAAAGGCGCATTTATTGGACTTGGCATCAAGTTTACTTCTTTCAGCAGAATCTATGTGTACATAAGAAATACAACCAAACACTCTTAAGTGTGAAAGGTTTATTTCTTTCTTGCTCCAAACTTCCTCTGGTATTCTGACATCCAAAGGAACTGAGGGCCCACGGTTGATCAGGTAAGCTGCAGTGTTGATAGCTTCAGCCCATAGAAATTTGGGTAATCTGACATGTATCCTCATACTTCTGGCACGTTCATTTAGAGTTCTATTCATGCGCTCTACTACGCCATTCTGCTACGGTGTCATGGGAACTGTTGTCTCCATCTTGATCCCATTGTTTACGCAGAAATATCTGAATCTACGATTTCTGTACTCTCCTCCATTATCAGACCTCAACCGCTTGACTTTTAGACCAGTCTCATTTTCCACCATGGCCTTCCATTTTCTGAAGGTATCAAAGACTTCTGATTTCTTCTTCATAAAATAAACTCACACCTTCCTTGTAGAATCATCGATGAAGGTGACATAATATAATGAGCCTATAAGAGATGGAACTAGAGATGGTCCTGTTGAGTTAATCGATTGACGGAATCGGCCAAGAGGGGGTGAATTGGCAATAAAAATTTTGGTGGAAGCTTTTGCAGAAAATTGAAAGAAATTGTACAGCGATTTAGAGTGGTTCGACTTTCTCAATCAAAGTCTATGTCCACTACCTTAGCTATCCACACTAAGGATTTTCCATAAATTCACTAATTTGTCTTTCTTTTGAGGACAAAGAGTAACCTTACAAACCCTCAAGAATTATACCCAAATTCTTGAGAACAATCTCTCCCAAAGAGAACAATACAAATTTGCAAACTTACAAGGAAATCCTCACAAGGTAGATTGTTTGTACAATTCTAGAACAAAGAAAAGAACACTCAAAAATGAATACAATTGAGCACAATAAGTGTTCTTGAAAGCAAAATGAATATTGAATGAAAAATAGCTTGAAATGCTCAAACTTGAGGTTTGATGCTTTCTCTTTGATTCTCTCTTGATTCTAGTTTCTTGATATTTCTTGTTCTTGATCAATAGCTTCTAATCTTGCTTAAATACACCTTGAATCACTTCTGAACATTGGGGATCATTAATGAAGATAATATAGCTGTTTTAGTGTGAAATCAATTAATAAAACAGTTTGGAGCGTGGGGGGAATCGGTACCCCTTAAGGGGAATCAGTTCCGTAAGTGTAAAATTCTAATATTTCGACCGTTAAACAGGGGGGAATCGGTTCCCTCCGAGCATACTGTAATTTCTCGGAGCCAAACCATTCAGGGGGAATCGGTACCCCCTTGGGGGGGAATCAGTTCCCTCTGAGCAATCTGGAATTTTTGGCTTTGAGATGGTTCGAAATATTTTGTAAAATCATTTTGAAATTATTTTAAGATTAAAACTTAATTTTACACTTGAGTAAGGATTAAAAATGACATTTGAAAGATTTGGAGTAATATTTTGATATTCGAATAATTATATCGAATATACTTAAAAAATCTTTTTGGAAAATCTTAAAATTCATTTAACTTAATTTGTTATATCGAAATATCAAAATGTTTTCAACAATCTCCCCCTTTTTGATATAACAAAATATTTTAGTAATTTTAAGATTTTGAAATCAAGTTTTGAAATTACTCCCTCTTACTTTAACACTTCTCCCATTTAAAACACTTAACACTTCTCCCCCTTTTTGTTAAATCAAAAAGACATTATAAAAGAATTTAAACAAGGTTTTCAAATCATTTAGCCAATTATATATAGTTTAAGCTGCTAAGATCATAAGCAAGAGAAACGTTCGCCATTAGTTTCATAATCAATATTCATAATTAATGTGACATGGCAAAATTGGTCATATATCTAACATGATGTAAATGATGCAATAATGAATAAATTTAACCACACAATATATAAGTTCAAACATCCAAACAAATCCAAAGTCTAACAATCCACAAAATCAAACAATCTAAAATATTAAAAATGTTGAAACAATAATCTTTTAGTTCAAAGTTCTAAAGCTAAACACAGAATCAAACATCCAGATCGGGAGGAGGAAAACGAGCTCGCATAGTAGCCATCTCATGTGAGAGTGCATCAATACATTCATTCATCGAAGCGTTTTTTGTGCGCATCTCTCGGAGGATTTCTAATTATTGAGCTCCCATTGTGGATAAATGAGACTCTGTAGAAGTAAAGCGCGAATCCATGGTAGCATATCGGAAATCGAATGTCTCCATAAAAGATTGAAAATATGGAGGCATTTGATGCGTTTGTTGTGCTTGCTCCTCGGGCTGTTCAGGCTCATCTTCGGCTTCATCGATGTATCGCATTAATTGCTCAAGCTCGGGATCGTCATCAGCTTCTGGTGGAGCTCGTGAAGAACTAGCTCCCGGAGTACTTTCAGAAGATCGAACCCATTCACCGGTTTCCTTATCCTTTATCCATCCCGCTCTCGTTAAGGAAAGAAGATTAATTTGTTTCTTTAGAGGAAAGGAGGCATCTAGACCAACTCTAAGCCCGGCTTTAGAAAATAGATTACTCAAAATACAACCGTAAACTAGAGATGAACAGAGTTTCTTGTTAGGAACATGATTTACAGTTTCAACAATTTCAGCAAAAATGATCTGAGGTAGGTTTATTTTAATACTATTTTCGAAACAATGTAACCACCAAAGATCCAAGGCTCTAAGAGTAGAATAACGACCTCCGGATGGTCGAAACCACCAAGAAATCATTAGATGAAGAAAACGTTCATGAAGGTCTAAGACACTCGCACTATCTCTTCTTTTATAACGAGAACCTAAAATTTGTTTTTCATTTGAAATACCATCATTATCTAATCCGAATGCATTGGCTATGTAAGTCGAGTCAATATATAAGAATTGTCCTAGGAGGTAGGAACGAACTCCTATGGTTTCGGTTTCAGTTCGGTTTTTAACACAAACGGCATTAGAATAGAAGATACGAACAAGTTGATGGTAGACAATGGGATCAAGTTCAAAGAGTTTGTCAAATTTCCACTCTTGTAAAAGAGGAAGATATTTAAAATTAATATCTAACATAGCTTGACGAGAAGGGATACGTTCTTCTCTAATTTTGTAAGAGTCGAAATATTGATAATACCAAAAACGATGATTTTGGGACCAGGATGATTGAAGTACGAGTTTTGAATAGTCAAATTAGGATAAATGAGATTAGGATTAGGAATTGGATTTTCAGAATATGAGGAGGATTTGGAGGAGGGTTGAATTGACGGTTTGAGCGACTAGAAGATGACCTAGTACGTTTAGGATTGGACATTGTTTAGGAAATCAGAATAGATGGATAACCTGTAATTTAGAAAACACATGTATGCAATTCAATCAATCCCAAAACTCAATTGAGTCCTCAATATTTCAAGGTTCTCTAAATCAATCCTAATGGGCAAAGTTTTTGAAAACTTTTAAAAAATACGGTTTTGAGAAACAATATATGTATAGTTTTCATAACAACAACATTATTCAAACAAAACACAATAATTTGAATTATTTATTTATTTATTATTTCGAAAATTTCAAATATTTTGGAAAATTCTTGTGTTTTTGATGAAATTAGTTGTAATATCTAGTTTCTAATCACTAAACAATCAATGCCCGATCACTATTTCTATCTAGAACTAATTAAAACTAGTCCTATGTTCAAAACCAATGAAATAGAGAGTTTTAGAAAAATTTACCTTGAAAGATGAGATTGAGTGGATTTTGATGTTGTTTGCACGATTTTAATGATGCTAGCAAGTTTAAAAGATGATATTTGAAGTGAATTCCGATTAAAATCGTTGATTTGAGGAAAAAATGGAGATTTGAGAGAGTAGAGGGGAAGAACGGCGGTAATGAGAGAAAGAAGAGGGTTTTAGGATATTTGGGTGTTCTGCCCGTGTTAAATTCCAGAACCCCATGGGGGTATCGATTCCCCTGTGGGGGGAATCGGTTCCCTCATGGGGGTATTGATTCCCTCTGCACCAAAATGCTAAAATCCGATTTTAAACACACAAAATGCTAAATTAATTTTATCTAGTGGTATTGGTAACTCATATATTGAAAATTAATCATGTTCAAACAATCAAATTAATCTTTAAACGATATTTGAAGATAAAATTAATTTTTCATCAAGAATCATAAACTCCCCCTAACTAATAGCAATGAATACAATCAAATATTAGCATTTTTCATTTAGTCTTAAAAGTGCTAAAATTATTTTAAACACTAAGTGAAGATAGGTTGGTCAAACCTAATTCTCTCCTAAATGTCCAAAATTTTTCCTTGTCTAAAGGTTTTGTAAAGATATCCGCTAATTGGTGCAAAGTATCAACAAATTCTAGAACTACATTTTTCTTAGTGACATGGTCTATAATGAAGTGATTTCTTATTTCAATGTGCTTAGTTCTAGAGTGTTGGATGGGATTTTTAGTGAGACAAATAGCACTAGTATTGTAACACTTGATAGGAATGGTACCAACTTAAATTCCAAAATCAAAAAGTTGTTGTTTCATCCATAAAACTTGTGCACAACAACTACCAGCTGAAATGTATTCGGCTTCAGTGGTAGATAATGCAACACAATTTTGTTTCTTTGAAAACCAAGAAATCAACATATTTCCAAGGAATTGGCAAGTACCAGATGTGCTTTTCCTATCTAATTTGCATCCTCCATAATCCGCATCAGAAAAAGCATGCAAGCTAAAGCTAGAGTCTCTAGGATACCAAAGTCCTAAACTAGGAGTGTTCTTAAGGTATCTAAAGATTCTCTTAACAGCTAGTAAATGTGATTCCTTATGGCATGATTGAAATCTAGCACATATACAAACACTAAACATAATGTCCGGTCTACTTGCAGTTAGATAAAGTAGAGATCCAATCATTGACCTATATAATTTAACATCTACACATTTACCACCTTCATCTAAGTCAAGCTTTGTTGAAGAGCTCATTGGAGTGTCATGAGGTTTGCCATTTTCCAGTCCAAACTTCTTGAGCATGTCTTTGACGTATTTAGCTTGATTGATGAAGATGCCATCTTTTCTTTGCTTGATTTGGAGTCCCAAGAAAAATGAGAGCTCCCCCATCAAGCTCATTTTGAATTCACTTTGCATTAGCTTAGAAAATTCTTGGCAAAGAATATCATTAGTAGAACCAAATATTATATCATCAACATAAATTTGAACTACTAATAAATCTTTACCTTTATGCTTTAAAAACAATGTAGTGTCAACCTTCCCTTTTGAAAAACCTTTTTCAATTAAAAAATTTGACAATATTTCATACCAAGCTCTAGGAGCTTGTTTTAAACCATAAAGTGCTTTTGTCAATTTAAGAACATGATCCGGAAATTTTGAATCTTCAAAACCTGGAGGTTGTTCCACATACACTTTTTCCTTTATAAAACCATTTAAAAATGCGCTTTTAACATCCATTTGATATAATTTAAATTCATGAAAACATGTAAATGCTAATAACATTCTAATTGCTTCCATCCTAGCTACGGGAGCGTATGTTTCATCATAGTCTATGCCCTCTTCTTGAGTATACCCTTGAGCAACAAGTCTAGCCTTGTTTCTCACAATATTACCACTCTTATCAAGCTTATTCCTAAATACACATCTAGTACCTACAGTAGATTTATTACTAGGCCTTTCAACTAATGTTCATACTTTACTTCTCTCAAATTGATTTAATTCTTCTTGCATAACATAATCCAATGTTCATCATTTAATGCTTCTTTAATATTCTTAGGCTCTATGCATGAAATAAATGCAACATAATTACAAATATTTCTAAGAGAAGATCGAGTTGTTACCCCTTTGGATAGATCACCTATAATTTCACTATCCTTGATATAGTTGTACTCTCTTGGATAAGATACTTCCCTTTCTTCAATGGTTGGATTCTCAAGAGGATCATGAGTTTCCTCATTTTTTGTTTCTTCCTTTGATGATGGTTCTCCAACGTCATGTCTAACGTCATTTTTATTTATAACACCTATATCATCATTCACACAAGAATCTTCCCTCAGAAGGGGATTATCATCGAAAACAATATGTATAGACTCTTCTACAACTAAAGTTCTTTTATTAAATACTCGATAAGCTTTAGAATTTAAGGAATAACCCAGAAAAATTCCTTCATCACTTTTAGCATCAAATTTGCCAATGTTTTCTTTACCGTTGTTTAAAACAAAACATTTACATCCAAAAGAATGAAAATAACTAATGTTAGGCTTTTTATTTTTGAAAATTTCATATGGAGTTTTCTTTAAAATTGGCTTAATCATTACTCGATTTACAACATAACAAGCGGTATTTGTTGCTTCCGCCCAAAAATATTTTGGCAAATTATTTTCACAAAGCATGGTTCTAGCCATTTCTTCTAAAGTTCGATTTTTCCTCTCAACAACTCTATTTTGTTGAGGGGTTCTAGGTGCTGAAAAATTATGGCTAATACCATTAGAATTACAAAACTTAATAAATCCAAGATTTTCAAATTCAGTGCCATGATCACTCCTAACACTAGTTATAGAGTAACCTTTTTCATTTTGGATTATTTTTGAAAATATGATGAAATGTTCTAATGCTTCATCTTTAGTACTTAAAAATAGAACCCAATTATATCTAGAATAGTCATCTACCAAGACAAATGCATATTGTTTTCCACCCAAGCTAGTAGTCCTAGTTGGCACAAAAAGATCTATATGGATCAATTGTAATACTCTACTAGTTGATACGTCATTAATGGATTTAAAAGAAACTCGCTTTTGTTTTCCTTTAGCACAAGCATCATAGATTTTATCATTATCAAATTTAAGCTTAGGCAACCCTCGAACTAAATCACCTTGAATTAGTCGTTGTAAAACACTCATACTAGCATGTCCTAGTCTCCTATGCCATAACCAACTATCATGTTCATCCTTACCAACTAGGCACAAATTAGTCATATCAATAGAATCTAAGTGCACCATGTATATGTTTCCTATTCTATGACCAACGAGCATAATCCGATTAGATGCAATGTCAATGACTTTACAACCATTAATATCAAACATGACATTGAATCCCTTATCACAAAATTTATTAATACTCAATAGATTATGCTTTAATCCATTCACATATAAAACATTCTTAATTTGTATGGAAGAGGTATTACCAATAGTACCAATACCTTCAATGTGACCTTTTGAATCATCACCAAAAGTCACTTCTCCTCCATTTTTGGCGTTAAGCTCAATGAACCGGTTTTTGTCTCCGGTCATGTGTCTTGAGCATCTACTATCAAGGTGCCATGAATTTGGATTTGTTTCCCGTGCCTTGTAGCAATGCTCCG
Organism: Hibiscus syriacus; assembly: GCF_006381635.1. Classification (NCBI taxonomy): domain Eukaryota; kingdom Viridiplantae; phylum Streptophyta; class Magnoliopsida; order Malvales; family Malvaceae; genus Hibiscus; species Hibiscus syriacus. The sequence continues at coordinate 724,764 of NW_024063351.1, forward strand.
TTTCCTACAAACATAGATTAATTTCTAATTTTTGGTACCCAAATTCTTTTGGGTCCATATTCATTAGTTTCCAAAATCCTAGTCCCCTTAGGTATCCATTTGTGTAGAATATCCTTATCTTTAGTAGTAATGAGCTCTTTAGGAACCCATATACTTTTAACGATTTTTCCATTAGAGGTTCTTTGGGGACCTCTATGATTGTAGTTTTTAAAACTTTTTCTAACAAAGTTGGATTTTGAATTTTCTCCATTTTCAAAACGTTTTGTTCCAACTTTATCAAAAGAAGTTTTAAGATCATCAATTTTCTTTTGATGATCATCATTGATCTTTGAAAGTAAATTTTGCAAATCCAAAAATTTTCTTTTCAAACTCTTCTAGTTTGATTTGCAAATCTTTGATTTTACTTTCAAGATCGTTGTTGGTTTTGGATATGAGTTTATTTTCATTTTTCAATTTTGAAACATCATTTTTATATTTTAAAAACAATTTCTCATAATCCGTAGACAACCCATTATATTCCTCTAATAACTCATCATAGGATAAATCATCAAAATCAGATGAGTTAGAGGTTACCTTATAATCTTCCCCGAATGCCATCAAGCACAAGTTTGCTACTTCTTATTCCTCTTCATCAGAACCTTCTTCATCTCTCCATGTAGCCATATGAGTCTTGTGCTTATTTTTTTGATTGACCCTTTCTCTTCAGTTGTGGGCAATCATATTTGACATGCCCCGGCTTTTTACATTCATAGCAAATGATCGGGTCCTTCTCTTTTGGTTCATTTTTGAGGCCTTCATTTCGTTTGAATTTTCTTCCTCGGTAAGGTCTCATCATTTTTTGAACCGTTTGGCAAACAATGCCATTTCCTCATCGTCGTCATCTTCATCCGAACAACTCTCATTTTTTATGGATTTGAGAGCAACTCCAATGTTTTTCTTCTTCTCATTCTCCTTTGGTGTCTCTTCAATCTTATCAAGGTCCACCTCATCTTCAAGCATCATTTCATGAGTGAGGAGTGAACCGATTAGCTCTTCAAGAGTTAAGGATGTTATATCCTTAGACTCGATGATTACCGTCTTCTTTGATTACCACGATTTTGGGAGGGAGTATACTAACTTCCTCACAAGCTTTTCATTTGAAATGATCTCTCCATATGATTTGAGACCATTGAAAATCGTTGAGAATCTATCCGTCATAGCTTTGATATCTTCATTTGGTTTCATCCTGAAATTTTCATAGCTATGTGTTAGAATACTAATTTTAGATTTCTTTACCTCATCGGTACCTTCATGAGTGACTTGAAGTTTGTCCCATATTTCTTTGGCGGTTGTACAATAAGAAACTCTTCCGTATTCATCTGGTCCAAGAGCACAAAATATGATATAGATGGCTTTGGAGTTGAGCTGGAACATTTTTGTCTCTCATTCACTCCATAATCTTGGATGAGTGAGAGGCTTGAAGTATCATTCTTCTACGACATTCCATGCTCCCATTTCACTTGCTTGAATGAAGTATATCATCCTATTTTTCTAATAGGCATAATTAGCCCCATTGAAGAAAGGAGGCTTGTTGACGGGCATCGAATCGAGACCAGAGTCGAAGTTTGAAGTAGAGGCCATTGATGACTTTGATTATCGATGTAACTCTTCCCGAATTGACTCAAGAGGTGATTAAACCTTCAAATGAGTTAGGCTCTGATGCCAATTTTTGAGTTAATCGATTGACGGAATCGGCCAAGAGGGGGTGAATTGGCAATACAAATTTTGGTGGAAGTTTTTGCAGAAAATTGAAAGAAATTGCACAGCGATTTAGAGTGGTTCGACTTTCTCAACCAAAGTCTATGTCCACTACCTTAGCTATCCACACTAAGGATTTTCCACAAATTCACTAATTTGTCTTTCTTTTGAGGACAAAGAGTAACCTTACAAACCCTCAAGAATTATACCCCAAATTCTTGAGAACACTCTCTCCCAAAGAGAACAATACAAATTTGCAAACTTACAAGGAAATCCTCACAAGGTAGATTGTTTGCACAATTCTAGAACAAAGAAAAGAACACTCGAGAATGAATACAATTGAGCACAATAAGTGTTCTTGAAAGAAAAATGAATATTGAATGAAAAATAGGCTTGAAATGCTCAAACTTGAGGTTTGATGCTTTCTCTTTGATTCTCTCTTGATTCTAGTTGCTTGATGTTTCTTGTTCTTGATCAATGGCTTCAAGCTTGCTTAAATACACCTTGAATCACTTCTGAACGTTGGGATCATTAATGAAGATAATATAGCCGTTTTAGTGTGAAATCAATTAATAAAACAGTTTGGAGCGTGGGGGAATCGGTACCCCTTAAGGGGAATCGGTTCCCTAAGTGTAAAATTTAAATATTTCGACCGTTAAACAGGGAGGAATCGGTTCCCTCCGAGCATACTGGAATTTCTCGGAGCCAAACCATTCAGGGGGGAATCAGTACCCCCTTGGGGGGGGGATCGGTTCCCTCTGAGCAATCTGGAATTTTTGGCTTTGAGATGGTTCGAAATATTTTGTAAAATCGTTTTAAAATTATTTTAAGATTAAAACTTAATTTTACACTTGAGTAAGGATTAAAAATGACATTTGAAATATTTGGAGTAATATTTTGATATTCAAATAATTATATCGAATATACTTAGAAAATATTTTTGGAAAATCTTAAAATTCATTTAACTTAATTTTTTATATCGAAATATCAAAATGTTTTCAACAGGTCCCCATACATCAGTATGAACCAACTCTAATTTTTTAGCCTTGGGTGTCTTACCAATCTTTGCAAAGCTGACTTTCTTTTGTTTGTCAAATATGCATTCCTCGCATAGTCCGACATCTACACTCTTTAGATCCGGCAGCTTCCCTTTTGATAAAAGTGTCTTCATCCCTTTCTTGCTCATATGACCAAGCCCTTGGTGCCATAGATTTGATTTTCCATCAGCATATGCTACTGTAATGATATTCTCTAAATTTGAGGTTACATAGAGAGTACCAGTCTTCTTACCACGAGCTATGACGAGTGCTCCTTTGGTAATCTTCCATTCACAACCTGAAAAGGTTGTGTTATATCCTTCTCCATCAAGTTGTCCTACATAAATCAAATTTTTTTTGAGGCCAGGAATGTGTCTCACTCCTTTCAGCGTCCAGGTGGTCTGGTTTGGCAACTTTAATCGGATGTCTCCTTTTCCAACAATCTTCAAGGTTTCATCATCAGCTAGATGAACCTACCGAAAATCACCACTGACATAGTTCTCCATGATTTCTCGGCATGGGGTGGAGTGGAAAGATGCCCCTGAATCCAAGATCCACGATTCAATCAGACTGTTGACGCTTAGAATCATGTCATCACATGTCTCCTTTGTCATGTTGGCAGATCCCTGTGCGCCGGTATCTTTCTTCAGTGCTCGACAATCTCTTTTAAAGTGACCCTTCTTGCCACAATTATAACAGGTATAATCTTTCTTTCTCGTTCTCGATTTTCCCCTTATGTTTTTGGATCTACCACGATTTGAATTTCTTTTCAAAGTTCTGCCTCTAGACTCCGTGTGCAAGGCTAGGAGGTTGATGCTTCACCTGATTCTCTCCGTCGAATTTCTTCGCTCAATACCAGATCTCGAACATCATCAAATTTTAATTTGTTGTTTCCCGACGAGCTGCTGACTGCTGTAACAGTAGCATTCCATCTATCTGGTAGACATGATAAGAGAATTAAAGCTCGAACTTCATCATCGAATTCAATTTCCACTGAACTCAATTGAGTTGTGATTGTGTTGAGTTCATTTAGGTGTTGTGCCACTGATGCCCCTTCCGCCATCCGCAAATTGAATAATCGCCTCATCAAGTGAACTTTGTTTGAGGCCGATGGCTTCTCATACATACTGGAGAGAGCCGTCATAAGACTCGTCGTGGTCTTTTTCTTTGCTATGTTGAAAGCAACATTGCGGGATAATGTCAGTCGGATAACTCTGAGGGCTTGTCTATCGAGAAGAGCCCGGTCTTCTTTCTTCATGCTCTCTGGTTGCTTTCCTAAGAGAGGTTGATATAGATTTTTCTGATACAAAAAATCTTCAATCTGCATCTTCCAAAAGCCAAAGTTCGCAGCATCAAACTTTCAATTTTCACATTCCCTTCGTTTGCAGCCATCGCTCCCACTCGAATCTGGCTTCGTTTGGATCATTTCTGATAATTCTTGCGAACCACCGTGTATTAGAACACCTCCGTTGAAAAATTCGTATCGCCGACAAAATTTAACTATTCACGAAATTTACTATTCACATGAATAGTAACCTCTCAAAAATTTGACAAAATTCACAACCAAAAGCTCTGATTACCAATTGTTGGGAAATAAACGAGTAATAAGTAATTTCCCTATAACCAGATTATTGAGAATGCGAAATAAAAACGGAAAAATAATACCCGAAAAATTGATAACGGAGTTCAGCCAATTGTGCCTACGTCTCCGGACTGCTGCAGATCTTTTACTAAGAGAGAAATTTTACAGGTGTTTACAAAACACTCACTACTCACAAGAAAACTCTCTAGTATTGGGAGAAAGAAATGATTTGGGATTTTGGGATGATTTTGAAGCTAAATGAGCTAGGGTATTTATAGTTGAAACTTAGGGACTAATATTGTAATTAACCCTATTTATATTTTAATTAAAAATTGGGTCATCGATTCGATGCCCCCCTTTATTGAAAAACCCATGCATCTGTGCCCCCATTTCTTCTGCGAGCAAAACCCACCGAAAAAATGCCAACTTCTTTTAACTTTTCTCCAACATCGATGACCTCATCATCGTACCGACAAACAGTGCCTCATCGATAGTCTCACCTCCAAATAACAACTCCCATCCTGCCTTCACCATCGACAACCTCACCCACAAATCATTTCTTCTTACCTTGATCCTTAATCTTTATATTCAAAATGTAAAAATGCATAATTTGACATTCCATATTCAGCCTCTCTATGAAATCATACGATTTGAGAGGCGTGTTGTTACTGGAATGCATCAGGGTCTCGTCTAGACCAAGAACGATGGTTCTTTTCGTCTCCAAGATTGATAATAGAATAATCGAATTGCTTTTAATTCTATGCTCTTTTTTAAGGATTTTAAACCTCTAAAGGCTCTATTTGATGGTCGAAGGAGTTGCTATGTAGATTAACTTCAGAAAATTATTAATAAAATAAGTTAAAATAGTTAAAATAGGAATAATTTAAAAGTTGAATAATTAAATTAAAATTTTAAAATTTTAATGATCAAAATAAAAATAAGAAGATAATTGAATGATGTAAGTGATCCTCTTTTTTAACCTCATTTTATTTTTCTTGGGAAAAAACATGAAAATGTTGGGTTGTTTTTCGGCTTCATTGTTGGTTGGGGGATGGGGGTTTAAAAGCGGGGCAATGTTGATGTTAAGTTAAAGCTTATGTGCAGAATAAAGACATTTGATTGGAAAGACCAACTACAAAAGTTGAGCTGTGGGTTGTGTCGGCTCCATCAAAATCATATAAGCATCCCTGGTTTAAGAATATAATTACACTAAATGGGAAAAGTTCAGTACTAATTACTACGTGATTAACCTTTATCTCAGCAGGTGGTCGCTTTTAATCCCTGATGTGATTGTGTGCTTTGAAACGAGTTCCACAACACTATCTTATATGCAGGAGCTTATCGAGTACGGTGAAACTTCCCCACTGGTTTCTCAAAGAGGAGCTTAAAGATGAAAAGTGGTATTTCCAAAGCTAATATGGCAGAGACAGAAAAACAGTAAGGTAAGACGATTTTCCCTTAAAAGCATACTAACAACAACGAAATATTATTTATCATATATATATATATATATATATATATATATATATATATATTATTGATTTAATATTTTTTTTAATAAAACACAGATCATGAAATATATCATTACAGGGTTTTGTTTGAACTTACGTCACGGTAAAAGATGCAAATCATGAAACATGCATTCGTGGAGTTTTGTCAAAGTTGACACTACGTTGAAAGACACATATCATTAATCGCGCTTTCACGGGTTCCATTCGAGTCGGCAAAATGATTTGCGTCTTTCATTTAAATCCAATAATCCATCATAAATATCGTCGGTTAGTCTCCCCCTCCCCCTCTTCTATAAATACCTCTCCCTTTCAACACTCTCACTACAACAAAAAATATTATATTTCTTGCTTCTATCTATTTTTCTATCAAGTTTTAAGAATATATAATTATCATTTTTAGAAGTTAAATTTTTTATTATATTATAATTATTTAATAGTTTATTATTTTATTATATATATATTTTTTTACAGTTATAAAATGACATGTGGGTTATTGTGTTTATATGAGAATCGTATATGGAGTCATTTTATTGATACGACAATAATTTTAAATTATGTTATTTTAATTATTATGAATGTTTTATTTAATAATTTTTAGTATTAATTTATATTTTAATTTTTATACTATTTATTTAATTAAGTGAAAGATCATATATTAGATTTATTTATTCGTAACGTTAAGTTAGAGATACCAAATCGTGTCTGGTCATATTTAGCCGCGAATAAATTCGGTGACATAACGATATATGAAGGACATTGTAACCTTAAACTCAACCTTATTTATGTAAAGTAGAGACTAGAAACACACATATTCAATCTTCTATGTGAGGAGTAAACTATTACGTTGAAAGATGTTTTTATATATTTAAACCTTTTAATATATAATATATTATTTTTAGTGTGACAAATGATAATTAATATTTTTTATATAAATATTATCTTAAAATTATCTCGTCTACAATGGTCATAATCTATACTTTATAAAAAAATGATAATTCTAGAATATTTGAAGAAAAAATATCTTACATATAATAAGTAAAAACGTCTAATAATAAGCTTCTCACCTTTCTCTCTCATCAATATTTTTATTATTACTACTTTTTTTAATGATTTATTTGGGGTTTCTTGCTTTCTTTTTCTTTTTTGTGCTAACTGTCTTGTCCGAGCCTTTCTTTTTCAAGTGCCCCAGGGGTTGTCCACTGGTCATAAGCAGCTTTGAAGGTTTGATGTCAGAATATAGCCTAGCCTCGTCTCTTTTTTCTATTCTCTATCTGCCAAAACTTTCTCTTCATGTACCCAACAACAAAGTTGTCTATTAAAGACCAAAGCCAAAAGCAACTAAAACTGCAACCCCTCTCCATGGACTTGCATCTGAAGCAATGGAGAAACCAGCATGAGTCAGAGCGACAACCTTCTGCAAAGATACCAAAACTTCTATTTGACCATCACCACCAACAGCCATCATCTGAGCCATCTGCTCTCCCCTTGTTGGTATCTGATTCCAAGACCAAAATCAGCGGCGACCTGTCAGCAACACCTCTTCCAGATTCCAACACCAGTTAGATTTTTTATTACCCTTTTCACTTTCCCAATTCTTTTCTCGACAGAAAATTTTCCAATCCCTCCCCCGTTTGGAAAGTTTTTCCATTTGATTTTTTTATCTTTTGCGTTTCTAACTTTTATTATCTCCTCCCTTTGTTCCTTTTTTTTGTTGCTAGGAATGGGAAGCTATTTCAGCTTGGCTCAGTGGCAGGAACTGGAGTTGCAAGCTTTGATCTATAGATACATGTTGGCCGGTGCTGCTGTTCCTTCTGAACTCCTTCAACCAATCAAAAAAAGCCTTCTTTATTCTGCTACGTATTTCCTTCATCACCCCTACTCCCATTACCAGCCAGCTTGTAAGTCTCTTTCATCCTTTTTGGTACAGTTCAATCTTAACATCATCTACTTACCCTTTTCTTTAAATGCACATTAACTCCATGGATTCTTATCATTAATGTTTTTGATTTTCTCCACCCTTAGGGTTTTGTTTCACCTTAAGTTCTAAAGACTTGAACATTTTCGTTAAGATCTGATCTCTTATGATTTTGGTTTGTTCTCGAATCTTGCGTTATATTTATAGAATCTGTACTTAAATACTTCATGGCGTTCAGACTTGAGAAAACTACTATAAGCTTAAGATAAATTGGCAGTTAAATATGTTTTTCTGTGTACCTAAGAGAATACAATGAATAGTTTGAACATGTGTGATCAGTGTTGGCATCAGGGTACTGGGGAAGAGCAGAAATGGACCCGGAGCCTGGCCGGTGCCGGAGAACTGACGGTAAGAAGTGGAGGTGCTCTAGGGACGTGGTGACCGGAAAAAAGTATTGCGAGCGCCATGTGCACCGTGGCCGCAACCGTTCAAGAAAGCCTGTGGAAATGCCCACATCCAGCAGTACGGCTAATAATAATGCCACTGCTCGTTTCAGCGGTGGTGCTTACGGTGCTGGTGCTATTGGATGTGGCGCCGTCCAAGCCAGTTCTGCGATGACTACGTCACCCTTACCGGCGGTGGCAAACGGTCTCAACAATTTTTGCTTTTCAAGGCCTTCTCCTCCCATTGATCTTCTCCAGCTAAGTCATAGGTAAATCATTTTTATCTTCATATTTTTGGAATTGTTTTATATCGAATGAAAGTCTTGGAACTTTGGATTCGATAGAATCAGTTTTGTATGGCTGTGTTGATAGGTCCATGGTAGGACCCAATCAAAGATCTTATCAATTTATATAGTGAATTTCTGCATAAGCTGACCCCAACCACATCTTTTAGTTTTCAGAGTCTTTATATATGTATAAATATATGCTTGTTCTTTATGCTTGATTTTTTTCCCTACAACGTGCTTTTATGCCTGCCAGTTCCTCAGAGTCCAGAAATGAACACAAGGGTCTTTTTGAAGCCCAAACCGATGCCGATAATAGATCTGATGTTCACATTTTGAGACATTTTTTTGATGATTGGCCAAGAACACTACAGGACCCTGACAACAGTGGAGCAAATGCAAGCCCGCTGAACACCGCGAGCCTGCCAGAGAGTTTGTCGTCGGATGTGTCATTGAAGCTGGCTACAGGGAAAGGTGACCAACTAGGTACCTTGGCTGGCGGCAGGGATCATCAGCTGCAGCCACCATTGAACTGGATCATGGATGGATGGACAGCAGCACCAAACCGGGTGGCTTCCATGGGAGGACCTCTCGCGGAGGCTTTACGGTCCTCGTCGACGACTAGTACATCACCCACTAGTGTACTGCATCAGTTAACGAGGGGTTCTACATCTGAAATTAGCTATATCAGCACTTGAATTTAGTATCTGTTAATGTTATTTTTGCTTTCAACTGTTGTAGACAAGCCAAACAAATTCCTAAGTAAGTTGCTTGCTGTTTTCAGTATTACCAAACATGTATTACTCCTTTCTCCTACCTGTAAGGGTTGTTTGGTTAAAAGAATGTGTGATTCTCATGTTTGATTGGTCAGAGATCTCATTTTCGGTAATATTTTATTATCAATAGTAAATTTTTTTGGGTATATTATCGGGAATGTCATTACCTTCATTTTATTAGGTATTGTTAGATTATCGGTATTTTGGACTAAAATGTCTTTAAATTTGATTACCGGTGTTTTGAACTAAAATGTCTTTAAATTTATTTTTTCAAAAATATTTTTCTGTGATTAAATAATAAAATTTTATCAAATTTTTTTATATTTTTAATTTTGTAAAAAATATATATAAATTTTATGAATTTAATTTTTTTTTAAAAATATATAAATATTTTATAATTTGTTAAAAAAATAAATATATAATAATAAAATTTTGGTTAAATATACATTCCAATAATCTTTTATTCTTTTAACCAAACATCGTAATCTTACATTTTTTATAAACCAACCAAACATAAAATACAACATTCTCAGTAATCCTATTCTCTGGTAATCTTACATTTCCGTTGATAATCTTACATTCCGTGAACCAAACTCATCCTAAAATTTTCCTTATAAATAAATTTTGAAGCGGTCCGAGCAACAATGAAATGAGATACTGTGTTAATCGATTATGTGTTCCAATAAATATATTATGTGTTGAGCTAACCCGGCTTGTTAAGATAGTTGTGTTAAGAACAACTAATAAGATCAAGGAAAAGTATTAATCCCCCAAGTCAAAGCCCTAACATAAAAACATTTAATTTGTTCTCTCGAGACCCAACTGGTTACAAACGGTATAATCTAAGTTTTGTGTTGGTCTTAGCAAACCAAGTCTCTTAAACTAGTCAAGCTCCGTATTACCCTAACACTGTGGTACAAGGAAGCAACGCCATTGCTAATACTCGACTTTCTTTTCAAGACTCGGGATATCAACAGCCAACTTTTCATAATCAAACGCAGTTTCGACAGTCAGCACAACAACCTCATACATGGGAGAATTCTCGAATTTCATCGAAAAAAAATTTAATCAACATCATAAAAGAACACTTTCTAATGTATCCTCACTCGTAGGAAAGAAATATGAAAAAGTCCAGTGAAACAGTGGGCGTGTCTGAGTGGATATCGGGCATGACTAGAAATCATGTGGGCTCTGCCCACGCAGGTTCGATTCCTGCCTCTCACATTGTTTAAATCTGTCTTTGGTTTATTATCCCATAAAAACGATTGTATTATCTGTTTATTCAATGTTCGATTTACCCTTTTCATCTTTTTGTAATAATAATGTATTTTCGATTTCAAAAGCTTGTTGTCCGATCAAGTTAAATTTCAGGCGTGGCTTCTCCCACACCGTTGGAATCAGTAGAAAAGTGTTCCTATTCCCTTGATCTTCATCAACCTAACGACGTTTCTTGATTTGTGGATTCTAAATTCTGGTTGGTTTCAATACATTTTATCATATTTATAATGTCAAATATAAATAGTCATTATTACATTCTAAATTCCCTAAGTTTTAATACTTCCATGGGAAAAGATACTTACAATGATTAATACTATTTTTTATTGGTTTCTTATCCAATAATACCCTTTTTTTAATAATATTTTCTATAGGTACTAATTTCCAAATTTTATTGAACTATCACCTTTCTTGACAGAGAGAGAATAAGGCGTGTTTCACGAAATGCGTTTCACACACGTGGAGGGAAGACGCGTTGCTGGGGGCGTGTCTTCATTGGGTTTTGCTGAGCTGGCGCCACAGTGGGAAGGTGCATTCCCGGGGATGCTTCTTCGTCGGAATCTATTGCCACGTGAGAAGGCGCGTTGCAGGGTTCGAGCCTTCCATTAAATTTCAAAATGTCACCCAAAAATCCCGCCTAAACATTGTCCCCTATAAATACCCTCTCTTCCAACTCTCAAATCACACCTAAAATCTTATCACTCTCTCATTCTTACTACTAAATCTAGCTTTAAGCAGGTTTTGTCAGAGTTTCTAAAAGGTGAAAACCTCATTTTTAATTTTATTTTATTTATTTATATTCTATTATTTTATAATATGTTATTGTGCTAATTATTTTTTATTACTTTTTGCAGTTGTAAAATGGAAGACAGGATGCCGCGATTGGATGCAAATCATATCTTGAGTCATACTGCCGATAAAGTAACAATATTAAATTGTGTTATTTGAATTATTGTGAATATTTTATTAATTTAATTTTTTAGTATTAATTTATATTTTAATTCATAGACTATTTATTAATTAGGGAAATGATCGTATATTAAAATCTTTTATTCGTAATGATAAGATAGACATACTGCGTCCTATCTAGCTGTTTTTAGCTGATGCTAGATTTGGTTACATAGTGAAATATGAAGGAGGCTGTAAACTTGAACCCACCTTTATTTCTCCACTAATTGAGAGGTGGAGACCAGAGAAACACACATTTCATTTACAGCGTAGGGAGTGCACTATTACGTTGAAGGATGTTTCCATGCATTTGGGTAGTATATGAAGATGTTATATGTGGTGTGGCAGATGATGATTGACATTCGTTGTGCGAGGGCTATCTTGGAGGTGTCCCACTTGGGTTCAACGGTGGTTAAGTATCGTTAGCATGACTACAAACAAATTTTCAACAGTTGAGTGAAAACTGTTCCAAGGATGAAGCTAAAGCATTTGCCCGGGCATACATATTACGACTCATAGGAGGGATCTTGATGCCCGACAAATCTCGCAACTAGGTTCATTGTATGTGTAACACCCCCAACCCGAATCTGAGTCTGAGGTGTCACATTGACTTTTTAAAACATTTACTTGTATAAAATAGTGAGTAATTTAAAACTTTTATAACATATAACTTATTCAAAACGTTTACAGAACTATTCAGAGCTTATACAATTCAAATCTTTTAAATACATGCCAACTAGACTTTTATACCTTAATATACATTTAAATAATCTATTTTCTAATCTGAAACTTGGTAAGGAAAAATGCTGACCTGACTTGCACCTCAACAATCCATAAGCTTGTAAGAACTTGCGTGTGAAACACTCACACGCTAAGTCTATGACTTAGTGAGGCGAATAAATATATAATGTAAACTCTAACTTGTAATCATGCAGGAACAACTATTATTATCATATCATACACATCATATCAAATCATCTCACTTATATGCTTTTCATATAACAATTACATACATATCATCATTTATGTTTTTATCCTGCTTCTATACTATTATACTTCATATCTCTTATTTCTTATTCATATGATCTCTTACATTCATATTCTATAACTTATAACAAATTCTTATATCATCATATATAAGTCATTTATACTCACTCACATATACTTCAACATATATTCATGTAATAGATACAATAACCCATATCACACATATATCATATCATGCAATTCATATACATATATCACATACATTGATTTCACAATTATCTATTTATTAGCCCATGTACACATGTGAGAACTATAGATATGTGAGTCTATTGAGGTTGTGAACTATGCTGTCACCACAGCTCGTATAATTCCCACTAGGGGCGCGTAGAATTTGTCCCGTAGGATCACTATGTCCCGAAAGACCACATATCACATATGTCCCGAAGGACCACTATGTCCCGAAGGACCACTATGTCCCGAAGGACCACTATGTCCCCAAGGACCACATAGACCCTCGACTTTTGGCATGCCAACTATATCTCTAGCTCTCCTAACACTTACATGGGCATTCTCTTTTTATATCGTTTCACATAGTCATATCTCATATGCTCATAGCTTTTATCATATCATTTCTCATATTCATATAATAATATGATTCACTTTCAAGTATCACATATACACATTCATATCACATGTTCATATAAACTCATAACTTCTTTCACATGTACCTATAATCAGGTAGCTTCTTTTCACATAGTTCATGTCATTTTTCATATCATTCATTCATCACATACATAATCTCTATCATATATACATTTCTTCACTTATCTCATAGTTATGTATCATACATAATTTAACTTATATCATATTATCATGTGTACATATATCATGGACACTTAACGTGTATCATATAAACATTTATTCACTCATATCATTAACATATGTAACAATCAATAACATATACATAACATATCAAACATATGCTCATATTAATGAATTCATGCATTCTACTATAGGAAATAGACTTGTCAAAAGTCTTATTTCCATTAAACATAATACACTATCTAATGTGCACTCACCTTGGCCTCACTACGTTCCAATCCACTTTTATGATTTTTCCTCTCTTTCGATCGAATCTTAACTTGACAATTGACCCAGACTTGTTCGTGCTCGATATCTATATAAGCATACATTGATACATATCAGTGTCCAATTGATATACTTTAATCTATCATTTCATAAACTGAATAACGATCTATTCCATTTCCCATTAAAGTGCATCGGTACATACTACAGTGCATCGATGCATCCCTTAACAGGTGCATCGATGCACTACCCACGCATCGGTACACTATATACATTCGATGTTTTATTATTAAGGAGGTGCATCGATGCACTCCTTATGCATTTATGCACTAATTGCATTCGATGTTTCTTCTTTAAAGGGTGCATCGATACACTTTGAATGTGCATCGATACACCTTGCCCAGAAATTGCATTTTAAGCCCGAAAATCCATTTAATTCAACTCAAATGCTTCATAATTCATCCCCTTTCATATTCCTAACTTACATATACATATTTGCACTCATTTCTACTCAATAATCACTTTTTTAACCTCCATACCCTATTCTCCTTAAGAAATTCAAGAATCATACCCAAATTTTAACATGTTACAAATCCAATTCTAACATTTCATACATGTTAATTAGATTGATGACAAGTCAAAATCACTCTAAAACCTCATTAAAGAACCCTCTTTCAAGATTTCACTTATTCCTCTCTTTTCTTTAATTCCCTCTATTCTCTTCATGTTATTGTTTCAAGATAATTTAAGCTCTCCTTAAGCTTAATTATCACCTAATAATCAAAACTCAACCTTAAATATCAGCTAATAATCAACAACAAGAAATCTTACCTTTGCTTGAGCTCTCACGTGGAGGAGGAAGAAGAAGGGAGAAGAGTTTTCCAGATAACTCTCCCCACAAACTTATCTCTTAATAAAGAGATAAGATAATTATCTTTAGATAACAAAGACCATTTTGCCCTTAATCTCCTTTAATAATTACTAATAACTTTCAGGAAATATCTCCACATAAATCATTGAACTATTCAACTTTTCTACTTTTATCTCCAAATTCTGAAATTTTACAATTTAGTCACTAACCCGGTATTGAGAATGTTACAGTATGTAGTTGCGTCACTTTACTGATTTTCGAGTAACTGACACATTGAGTTGGAGTTCTTCAGTATTGGCATTTCTGTATAGAGAAATGTGTCAGACAACGAATTATCGGAAAATTACTATTAGCGGATGTCTCATTCTTCTCCAGTCATGGGCGTGGTATCACATACACTTTTTATGTTCGATCGTGAATGAACTGTTTGTCTTCCAGTTACTGTTAAGGTAATTTCAATACTGAATTTGTATATAAATAATTTTTTGAGTATATAATGAAATATTTTTTTTACATTGAATAGGTGGTAATCAACAAGGAAAAATATCGTGCTATACCAAATGAATTAAAAATTCGCTTACTCATTGATCAAAAGGCTGCTACAGAGATATGTATTTAAATTTTAAAATTTACCATTAATTATCATTATATAATTAGAATATTATTTTGATAGGAAACATATAAATTTGAGAAAATAACCTAGTGACCAAAAATGCCTTATAATATACGATTTTAACCAACTTTTTTTGGATTTGCCAAAATGACCAACAAAATCGCAATGCGAAATAAAAATCGCAACGCGATCTCCATAATCGCAAATCAGTTCCCAGAATCGCAATGCAATAGTACAAATTCGCGTTGCGATTTTTCATAATCGCAACGCGAACATATAAATCGCAACGCGATTCTGACTATCGCAACGAGTATCCGTAAAATCGCAACGCGTATCCATAAATCGCAACGAGAATACGTAAATCGCAACGCGTATCTGTAAATCGCAACGAGAATACATAAATCGCAATGCGTATCCGTAAATCGCAACGACAATACGTAAAATCGCAACGCGTATCCGTAAATCGCAACGCGATTTTTAAAGCGCCATTATAATCGCTACGCGTATTTTTATTTTCAAATTCCAAACACGAATATTAATTATCGGAACACTGAACCGTCCACAGTATATCCCGTAATCACAACTCATAACCTAAAACCTAAAAAAATCACAACTCAGTCCCATCTCCATCTCTCACTCTCTACGGCAAAATCCGTCCCCATCTCCGAAGATTTCTGTCCCCATCTTCGGCGAAATCCCTCATAACCATTCACGGTCAAAAATCCCTCACAATCATTCAGAAATGGAAAATCAACCTCCGAGGGTTAGTTTTTTTAATTATTTTTATTTTGAAAATTTTGTATTATTTTAGGTTTTTTATATTGAAATTGATGATAAGTTTACTGGTAATTTCAATAATAGATTAACCATTTCACTTAGATTTCTTATTAAATTCATTCGATTGCTGCCAATACTGCTAAACGGTTTAGTCTTTAACCCTGTGAAGTTAGTATTTGTCTTTGTTTTGTCTTTTGGTTTAAGTAATGCAATCCATTAAAGTTTCAATTTGCAGAAGAAGAATAATTTCTAAACTTAAAATCGCAACATGAAAATGAAAATCGCAACACGAAAATGACTATCGCAATGAGAGAAATGAAAATCGCAACGAGATAATCGCAACGCGAAACCAAAATCGCATTGCGATTTTCATTTCGCGTTGCGATTCTCTCGTTGCGATTTTAATTTCGCGTTGCGATTCTCTCGTTGCGATAGTCATTTCCGCGTTACGATTTTCATTTCAACCAAAAGACAAAACAGTGTTGCAAATTTTAGTTTCAAGAATAAACTACTACTCTTTATGTTTATTGTTTTTGGTATATCTTCACAGTGTAGTTTTTGGTATATCTAACTTGGTATGTTTATTGTTTTTGTAGAAATTTTTTTCGACTTCATTGACATTAAGGAATAAAGTTAGCCTAGCCACTACAATTGCTTCGAAGCTTTCACCTGCACAAAGAAAATTGTTTGAGGAAACCTGCTTCGGGCCATGGATGAGAGTACAACATCCGGGTGGAGATACTAATTTGACCCATTTGTGGCTTCAGTCCATGACTAGCGATCTACCCGACAATATACAACGTGGTGAGGAAGAGATATGGTTTTATTTTCCACCGGCGTATACTTTTTTTGGGCGGAAGGAGTTCTGCTTAATCACTGGTCTACGATTCGGACACGATGATATAGGCCGGTACACTCGTCATATCACCCGCCCATCATGGTTATCCCGGGTTTTTCCTGATGAGTCAATAGAGAAGCCGAACTTACACGTCGAAGACCTGAAGAAATTGTTTAATAAGAAAGATGGTTTTACTCGGATGAATGACGTCGAAGTTGTCCGAGTATGCCTTCTAGTACTTTTGTATGCCGGCTTTTTAGGCAGAGAGGCCAGACAACCTATTCCTCAGGAGCTAATATTATTGGTAGAGGACCTAAATACATGGAATCTGTTTCCGTGGGGTTCGTATATATGGAAAGCTACCTGGACTAAGTTGTCGTCTGCCTTTGATGACCGCAAAAGTTTGTGTGGCGATGGGTCGAAATACACTTTGTCAGGCTTTGTTTGGGCCTTTAAGGTAAGAATTTATATATAATGTTTTCAAAATTATAATTAATTATTTAACAATTACTAATGTTTGTTATTATATTGTTTGTAGATTTGGATATTCGAGGCTTTCCCCAGCATGCAGACATATGCATTAAAAACTTCAAATGATATTCCTAGGGCTATTTCCTGGAAGAGGAAACGTTTGTTGGATTGGGAAGACTTAATACCATATGCGACAATAAATAATGTAAGTTAACACAAATACTATCATATATAAACAAGTTATTAATAGTAGACGTTTAACTTTGTTTGAGTTTTTATATTTTTAGGAGGCCAACACTCCATTACAGAGACTGACACCCACGGAGGTTGAGCTTGCCACTGATTGGTGGCAAGCTAGTCAGCGTTTTTTTGATGGCACGAATGATGAGCAGCCTACACTTCCTCCACTTCGAGAGCCATCACCTCACCCAGAGCCATCACCTAATCGACCCGACTATACACCTCTACAACGAGAGCCATCACCTATCCCGTCACATCATCGAGCCTCTTCTCCACCATCACCTCATGATAGGTGACCGGCAAAGATGCCACGACTTCTATCTCCCTGTTCTCCACCTCCACGAGATGAGTTAAGGGAGTTACGTGATGAGGTCAATGCCTTGCGTGAGGAGATCGATACTCTACGCGATAACGATGGTGCATGGCGTGTGGAGGTGTCTACTTTACATGGTGAGGTTGCCGCTCTACTTGAGATGGTAGTATCGTTGCAGAATGAGGTTCATACTCTACGCAACGAGGTAAGTTTAAGATTTTCCATATTTAACTTGATGATAAATTTACTCGTAATTTCACTTAGATTAACCATTTCACTTAGATTGCTTAGTAAATTTATTCGGTTGCTGCCAATACTGCTAAACTGTTTATTCTTTAACACTGTGAAGTTAGTATTTGTCTTTGTTTTCACTGTTTAAATATCATGTCTGTTTATTTACTGATTTTTGTATTTAATTATTTAGCGGCCCGATAAGGTGGATGTTTTACGTCGGGTTTTTCTTGCACGACGGAGTTCACGCATCAGATGGCGTGCACGTGCTATTAAGTCTCCGTACACCCCAATAATGCAAAGACACCGCAAGAAGAAGCCCGACTCGCCTGTCATCCCTCAAGAGTCCACTCCTATCGTTGAAGAGGCCCCTATCATTCCTCGAGAGTAACCTCCCACCGTTCAAGAGGTCACTGTCATCGTTGAAGAGGTCCCTCCCACCATTCAAGAGCCCGATTCACATGGCGTCATATGTAAGATTCTTGAGAAACCCTCTAACGTGCCGGACATGATGGATGAGAGTTGGCTCTCGTATGAGTTACCGGCCAGTACCATTCCGGTATCTGAAGTGGAGAGGAGACAACTACCAGACACAATTCTGGATAACACCCTTTGGGTTAAGACCGCAGTTGATTTTTATCTACATGAGCGGAACCAGGGGTGTTTCACTGACATATGCAAGCTCAACGATGATATCTATTTGTTGCTTGATCGGTCTTGGTGGGGCGTATTATTAGGGGTCGAAGACAATGGCTATTTCGATGGAGGGGTAAGTCTTATATTTTTCTTATATTTCAATTTGATTATTTTTTTTTAAATTTATGTAAGTCACTAATATATGTCTATTTTTGTAAAACAGCATATCGATGCATGGGTGTCACGTCTTCTAATAATTAGGAAACTTAAGAAAAATAAAAGAAATACACGATATACAATTATGCCGACGTCTTTTAACGCCGTTCACTTGAAGAATCAACGAGATGAATCATTTGCGTTGGGCAATGGACAAGCTAAACTTTATCCTGCATGGTGGGAGGTCGATAAGGTTAGTATTTATTTTAGATTGAGTTTAAAGGTATTCATAAATAAGTGCGCAAATGAATGAATTATTACTTATGATTGCAGGTGTTTATTCCTGTTTTGGAAAGTAAACATTGGCTTCTTGTCGAGCTTCAGCTCCCATCCCTTAAGGCAATAGTATATGACAACATGATAAATTACATATCATTGGTTGATTTAAGAGATATTATTAAGGGATGGAGCTCTCATTTGGCTAAATTCTTGGATGCGATAAATTATTGGACTCGTTCTGGAAACAAGAAGCCAAAGAAGCTCAATATTACAGTTAGCAGAGACGAGACCACACCACAACAAACGAAGGAAGCCAGAGGGGATTGTGGTCCTCTCGTATGCATGTGCTTGGAGCTTTTGACGACAGGAAGTACACATTTTCTACCTCTCACCGATAGAGATAGAGGTGCAGTAGGCTTGTGGTTTCGGCATTTTATGGCTAGAGTGATATATGCGAGACGCTGCCTACCTGCATCCGCGTTATGAAAGTGTCCATAAACAATTGGTAAGTTTATAGGCTTTTGGTTTGAAAATGTTTGGTTAAGTACCTAGAATTCAATAATTTGCTGTTTGTAGGTTTTAGATGTGCAGAAAATGTTGTTTGAGAAAATGTTTGGTTTCTGCAGGTTAATCTCAGAAGTGAGCTGCGTGAAAATGATGTATGGCTGCAAAAGTTGATTCAATAGTAGATGAGAAAATAAGAATTATTGCTTATTTTTTGATTGTTTAATTGATTTGTAAAAGATGATTTGTAAAAGATGATTTGTAAAAGTTGATTTGTTTAATTGATGTGAACATAATTCTTATTTGTGCTTGTTTAATTGATTGAAATGTAATGGTTGATTTTGTTGATTTCAATCTGCATTATGTTGAAGGCAAAAATGACTATCGCAATGCGAAATGAAAATCGCAACGAGAGAATCGCAATGCGAAATTAAAATCGCAACGACAAAATCGCAACGCGAAACTAAATTCGCGTTGCGATTTTCATTTCGCATTGCGATTCCCTCGTTGCGATTTTCATTTCGCATTGCGATTCTCTCGTTGCGATTTTCATTTCGCATTGCGATAGTCATTTCTGCGTTGCGATTTTCACGTTGCGATTTTCATTTCGCATTGCGATTCTCTCGTTGCGATAGTAATTTCCGCGTTGGGATAGACATTAAGATGATTGCGAACGTCATTTCTGTGTTGCGATAGTCAAATGAATGTCTAATAAGTGATAACAACTGAACATATCATAGCAATTTTCAAACTCAAGTTACTAATATATGCCTAACTGAAAATGTTAAAAGTTCACACATAAAATCCACATAATACAACGTTTGCATTTAAAAATCACCTAAGTTAACAGTCCCAAAAGGTGAAGCCGGTTGTGATTGGGATTTTAAAGATGATTGCGATTTTGATTGCCTTTTGCTTGACACCATATGAGCTTTGGATTTTGATGAGGATCCATATTTTGGTAGAGGAAAAGATGATTATGATGGCACTGGTGATCCACATGTCAACCTTGTATGACCACTTTCCTTGCACCAACTACATGTCGATCTCTTCTTCTCTTCACCCTTAGACGGAATACGATCGTGACTTTTTGGTCGGCCAGGTACCCTTCTGTCCATGGCTGGTGGCAAAACTGTTTGTAAGTCATCTGGTATATCCCACTCAGAAGGATGTGGAATAGGGTAGACAATCTCGCCATAAGTCTGTCGATATATTTCTGTAGTGTAGCAATCCATAGCGTATGCGCTTGAATCATCTTGGTTTAGATGAAGAGAAACTTTTATATCATGGCCACACGGATAAGCAGATGTTTGCCATTTCATACAACTACACGTCTTTGCATTTAGATCGACAAGCCCATTTAAGTTATTATCCAGTACTTCAAACAAAGTGTTTGAACATGGTTTAACTCTCCATGACGTTGACTTCACAACACGTTTCGTTATCTTTTTTTCTGTCCATGGTGTAACACGATGTTCCAATGTTCCTGTAAATTTAAATAAATAATACTTAGTAAAATATATGATAAGTTATGAATTTAAAGAAATAATACCTGCATGGTTTCTTTTCTTGTAGTACCACTGTTGAATAGAGGCTCGAAAAAACTCCATTAACATAGTAATTGGTAATTTCCGGGAATGACGACTTAGAGCGTTGATTGATTCTGCACTATTAGACGTCATGAAACCATATCTTGCTCCAAGTTGATGTGCTCTTGACCATCTTTCAAACCAGACATCTTCTAGTGTTTGAGAACACTGAGGCAAAACACGTCTTAAACAGTTTATATGCTTATTAAAATCCACTTCCTGATAAGCTTTTACAGCCTTCCAGTATGTCCATTTGTGATTTTTTATACCAGCAGACCTTGATTTTAGATTTCTATACAAATGAACACCACAAAGTCCATGAAAAGCATCTGGGAAACACCTTCTAACAGCGTTGTCAATTGAGTTTGCCCTATCAGATATGATTGTCAGATTGCTAATAGGACCTATGCAATCCCTAAGATGCCCCATAAACCATGTCCATGAATTAGAGGTTTCAGATTTGCCAACCCCGTAAACTATTGGCAGTATCCCATTGTTAGCATCCATGGCTACTGCTAATAAGTTTACTCCAAGGTATCGACCTTTTAAATGTGCTCCGTCAACTATAATAACTGGGCGCATGCAATTAATAAACAAACGAACCTACAAAATCATATACACAAGAAATATAATCATTTAAATATGAAATACATGTAACTAACAAAAATGAGTCAACAAAATTATATTGATTTACTAACCGCAGCACCAATGGAGATAAACATCAACTCAAAGTGTCCATCTCTATCTGTTTTGATATGAGTTACCGACCCATGATTTTTCAGCTTTAAATTGTGACAATAAGCAGACAGTTGGGCAAACGATGCTTCTGGCGACCCCCTCAACAATTCCAAGGCATAACATTTGGCTCTCCAAGCTTGAGAATATGAGATACTAATCTTGAACAGAGCATTCATGTCAGTCATAATTTCATGTCCCCGATATACTCTACCATTCAAAAACATTAACTCAGCCAGAAAACCACCCAACACCTTTTTGTTTGACTGTCTATGGTGAGGAAAAACTTGGGTTCTTGAACATGTATGTTTATCAATAAAAGTCCTAACTTGAAACATTTCGCAATCTTTTATCCTCTTTGCAATCATACGCCACATACAATTTTTGTCAATCATACACCTTGTTTCGAAACGATCTTTGCTTGATTTGTTAACTTTTAGTTGATAGCCATCTTCCACACATTTCGTATACAAAGTTATCTTCAAGTCTTCCTTTGTATCAAAACAATCATCTTTCTTGATATGAATAATTTTTGTGTAACAATCAACTGCTATCTTTACCAACTCTTCTTTCGGTATCTGAAGTAATTCTGGCATATTCCAGTTATACTCCCGTGGCATTTTCTTCGGGGACTTTTCTTTGGGGATTTCTTCTTCTTCTTTTTCTTCTTCAGTGTTATATGAATTACAGAATGGATGTTCAACATGTTCATTTACAGTCGTAACTTCCTCCTCATTATCATCAACAACATCTTCCTCGGCAACGGCTATTTCATCATCAAAATTCGGGTATTGACCAATATCAAAATCATTACACGCAAGGTCTGTTTCTTCTTTTGAAAAATCATTAAAATCCGAGTATTGACCAAGATCAAAGTCCGGGTATTGACCAAGATCAAATTTCGAATACTGACTAGTACTCACAATTTTTTCTGTTGGCTC
Source organism: Hibiscus syriacus (assembly GCF_006381635.1). NCBI lineage: Eukaryota > Viridiplantae > Streptophyta > Magnoliopsida > Malvales > Malvaceae > Hibiscus > Hibiscus syriacus. Next base: position 747,539 of record NW_024063351.1, read on the forward strand.
ATCATCGTCTAACTGGTCAATACGAAAACCGGAATTTGGTGCTGAAAGTTGATTGGGATTTGGATTAGGGAAAGGTTGTGGGTTTTGAGATTGTGTTTGGTATTGAAAATATGGTGAAACAATATTTGCTTGGTGATGAAATTGTGGTGGAACCATTAAATTTTGATAACCATAAACTGGGGTTGAAAAACTTAGTTGATTACTACCCGCTGCTGACCCAACTTCACTACTTCTAGGTTCAACAACATACAATGTAACATCATCACTTGAAACACTAATGTAAGCAATGAATCGTTCAACATCTTCATTGTCGGTTAACAAATAAACTTTACCATTTCTCTGATAAGATAGCCTAAATCCACTTAGGGGCACTAAATTCAATTTATTTGCAACACGTAACATTAGAGTTTCATAAGTTAACTTTTTTAATGACAGTTTTAGTTGAAGATTCATGGGTAAAGGCATATATTGTAAAACACCATGAACATTCTCCCATGACCCTCCAAAACACAAATCTATCCAAACATGATCAACATTAGATGATTTCATTATTGTAAATTAATTTACTAAACAAACGAGCTGCGAAACTAAAACCTGTTGCGGGATGGGGAAGGATGTCGTTGGATATAGGAACGGATATCGCCGGAGAGAGTGATAGATGGATGGAATGAGTTGCTATTTAGGGATTTAGGTTATGAGTTGCTGCTGCTGCGTAGTTATATACCCAAAACATTTGTGTTGCGAAATTAAAACCTGTTGCGAATTCAGAAATCGAGTTGCGAATTTGAAATTCAGTAATGTGATAGTCAGAATCTCGTTGCGATTTACAGATTCGCATTGCGATTTACGTATTCGCATTGCGATTTACGTATTCGCATTGCGATTTATGGATACGCATTGCGATTTACGTATTCTCGTTGCGATTTACAGATACGCGTTGCGATTTACGTATTCTCGTTGCGATTTACGGATACGCGTTGCGATTTTACGTATTGTCGTTGCGATTTACGGATACGCGTTGCGATTTTACGGATACTCGTTGTGATAGTCAGAATCGCGTTGCGATTTATATGTTCGCGTTGCGATTTTCATATTCGCGTTGCGATTCTGGAAAATCGCAATGCGAATTTGTACTATCGCATTGCAATTCTTCATAATCGCGTTGCGATTCTGGGAACTGATTTGCGATTCTGGAGATCACGTTGCGATTTTTATTTCGCATTGCGATTTTGTTGGTCATTTTGGCAAATCCAAAAAAAGTTGGTTAAAATCGTATATTATAAGGCATTTTTGGTCACTGAGGTTATTTTCTCTATAAATTTTTGTTTTATTTCCAATGGGCTCCTTATTAGACTGATAAAATAAAGCTTTGCATCACACTTCATTTGAATGAGCTATTAGATGTTTAGATGACAGTTGTACCTCTTAAATGTTATGCAATTATAGAGTGGTATCCGATTAATAGTGTGCTCGTCAATTTGATTATGTACAATATATTTCTGTAGCATCTAGAAATCTCGACAATATGCATAACAATTATAGACGAGGCAAAAAAGATGTTAATTGGGTGATGAAGCACAACGAGTGGATAATAATGTGGGAGGATCAAGATTTAAAGGAAGGGAAAGAAGTTCAGGTTCCCATCTATGATTTCAAGGCTAGTTCCCAAGTAGGATCAGGTTGAAAACTCCTTCATTTAGTATGAATGTTTATGACCTATATGAGTGGATCTAACTAAATAGATATATCACTTTATGCAGCATATGAATGCTTATGACCTATATGAGTGGATCTAAGTAAATAGATTTCATGTTTACAAAAACAGTGGCATGTCACGTTCTTATTCAACTCAAAGAGAAAATGCTTATTTCTCCTGTATTACTCTTCTGCACTTTGTAGGGAGTCATCACTCAGCTTTCGGAATAGATATACTCTCTGAATCATAGAATGGATGAGTTTAACACGCGTATTGAAGAGTTGAATTCCAAGTTAGCCGTCAAGAATTCTACGTCCAGCCAACAAAACTTGGCTTTCCAGGCTGAATCATGCAATGGCTCCGCTCCAACCTCTCACTTCATTAATGGTTTAGGAAATGGTTCCATTATGCCCAATTTCTCATATGCCCTTTATTCGAACTTTTTATTCTGGGGGTCATAGTTTCTTGAATTATACTCGGTATGAGTTTGAGAGTCCAGGGTCTGTCTTCAAGATTTTATCTTTCAAGAGGTCATCTCGATGCCGTATGACTATTGCTTATAAAACAATTTCGAGATCAGTTTTTCTCCCTCAGCAGACAACAACTGGCTAGGAGTTCATAGGAGGATGCAAGTTATTTTGCTGCGGTTTATCATTTGTTGTGTTGCTTGATTGTTTGGTGGTGTTGTTGTAGGCTATTGTCTTGTATTTTTATAGCGAATTGCTGCATTTAGGTTAATGAAATTCATATTTCAGCCACACACACAAAAAATAGTATATTTTAAATTCATTGTATTTCTCATTATTTAATTATATTTTTTTGATAAAGATAAATTCAAACCATGTTTGCATATAATGGAGAAAAATAAATTTATAGTTATCTTCATTAACTTGTTGAGTATTCTATTTGTAATTTTTTTAAATATTATATAATTATAAATAAAAAATTAATATACATTTAAAATTTCACATAAAATAATTTTATAGTAATAAAATTAATTCAATAAAAAAATAAAAGATAAAAAATAAATTATAATGTGTTCAACTAAAAATAGATTTCGAAAAATGCTTTCATAAAAATTTACCAAAGAGTGAATAATATTTTACACAACATCATCCAAAAATTATAAAATAATTTTTATAAATAATTTTTTAATAAATATAATTCATTTTTCAAAATTTATTTTTCAAAATCATTTTCAATTAAAATAAACAGACCCTTACATACATGTCACTTTAGGAATCCATCACAATTCTCGAATAAACCGTTGACAACTTTTAATTAGGGTTATAAATTTAATTAATTAATTAAGAAAAAGTAAAAAAAAAACAGTATATAAATTAGAAACGTTGAGAGAGAGGAAAGCACATGAAGTCACGTGAGGAAGAGGGGGTGGCGTGCCGGACTTTTTGTCCAACAGAAAAATGTTGAAAGAGGAATGGGGCCCATGTGAGCAGCGGTGTTTTTTGTCTTTGTGTTTAATGACATTTTTACTGATATTTTGTGTCAGTGACGTATTAGTCTGCTTCAGATGTGACCTACCGTTTTCTTTTTAATTATTTAATCCTCTTTAATTTTTCTTTTTAATTAATTTGTTTAAATAATTTCTCACTGTTTTAATTAATTAATTAATTTTAAGTAGCAGAGTAAAGACGAAATAAGTGACGTGGATTTTGGTCGTAGTTGTATGATACACACAGAGCAGTCGATCCAAGATGTTTTCATATAAATAAATAACTATTTTTATGTAAATATTTATTAAAATATTCAGATACACCATTTGTTAATATATTAATCTTTCACTTTAAGCACAAATAATTCCTTTCTTTCGTTTCACGTATGGCAGAGGCATCAATGTTAAACCCTATTTACATAAAATATGTTTTCAAATGCTTTTTTATTTAAATTAATTGCTTTCATTTTTTAGAAATTCAGTCCGAAGAAAAATATTTTTAAGGGTAAATTAGAGGTTTTCTCACTCTTATTTTTATCATTAAGATTTTAAGATATTTTAATTTAACCATCTAACTTTTAAATTGTTCTTGTTTTAGTCATTCTCATTTATTTTATTAGTAATTTTATAAGATGGTTAATATTATATTAATAGAATTTACCACATAAGATTATAAGTAAAAAATTAAAATTAAAAAAACTTAAATCATCCTCATAAAACCCATACTCAAATTCCAAACCCTAAAATCAAACCTTAAGACCCAAATTACATCAATCTTACACTCACCTTCGAGGGAAACACCTCCCCTGTAATGCATCGATGACCTCATCTTCGTACCGACAAACAGTGTCTCATTGATAGTCTCACCTCCAAATAACAACTCCCACCCTGCCCTCACCATCGACAACCTCACCCACAAATCATTTCTTCTTACCTTGATCCTTAATCTTTATATTCAAAATGAAAAAATGCATAATTTGATATTCCATTTTCAGCCTCTCTATGAAATCATACGATTTGAGAGGCGTGTTGTTACTGGAATGCATCAAGGTCTTGTCTAGACCAAGAACGATGATTCTTTTCGTCTCCAAGATTGACAACGGAATAATTGAATTACTTTTAATTCCATGGTCTTATTTGAGGATTTTGAATCTCTAAAGGCGCCATTTGATGGTCGAAGGAGTTGCTATGTAGATTAACTACAAGAAATTATTAATAAAATAAGTTAAAATTGTTAAAATAGGAATAATTCAAAAGTTGAATAATTAAATTAAAATTTTAAAATTTTAATGATCAGAATAAAAATAAGAAGATAATTGAATGATGTAAATGATCCTTTTTTCAACCTAATTTTCTTTTTTTTTCTTGGGAAAAGGAATGAAAATTTTGGGTTGTTTTTCGACTTCATTGTTGGTTGGGGATGGGGAAATTCTAAAGTGTGGTATTTAATATAAGACTAAAATAAGTTGTTACCAATTTTGTTATTATTTAAATAAAAAAATTGATAAAAAAAATTTAAAAATTATTATTTTTATCTAAAACATCAAATTTTTAACATTTATGGTAAAAGTGCCCAATAATAAAAAAATCGGTAGAAAAATAACAAAACAGTAGCATTTTATTAAATCAGGTAAAACGTCCAATAATAATAAAATTGATAAAAATAATAATATTTCTGATAATATTTTATCGATTTTATTATTTAAATAATAATAAAACAATAACATTTTTTTTTACCGTAATCAAAATTACCGCACATGAACATTTTTCTTGGGAATGGGGTTTAAAAGCAGGGCAATGTTGATGTTAAGTTAAAGCGTATGTGCAGAATAAAGACATTTGATTGGAAAGACAAACTACAAAAATTGAGCTGTGGGGGTGTGTCGGCTCCATCAAAATCATATAAGCATACCTGGTTTAAGAAAGTAATTACACTAAATGGGAAAAGTTCAGTACTAATTAATACATGATTAACCTCTCAGCAGGTGGTAGTTTTTATGGTGTGTTTGGTTGGGGAATATGAGATTTCTATGGGAATGGAATCTATATTCTCCCGTTTGATTAGCCGGGAATGTCATTTCCGGTAATCTTACATTACTAATAGTATATTTTTAGGGATATATTACCGGGAATATCATTATCTCACTTTCTTTAGGTATTATTGGATTACCAGTGTTTTGGACTAAAATGCCTTTAAAAAAATTTCTTTCAAAAATATTTTTATTATGTTATTGAATAATAAAAATTATACGAAGATTAAATTACAAATTTATCCTTAAACTATTTTAGATTTACAAAAAATCTATAATTAAAATATTATATGAAGTTAAGGGGTTAAAATAAAATTTTATACTGTCATTAAACCTTTTTATATTTTAATTTTGTAAAAAAATTATATAAATTTTATGAATTTAAATTGTTTAAAGAAAATATATAAATATTTTACAACTTGTTAAAAAATATATATAATAAGGATAATTTGGTCAAATATATATTCTAATAATCTTTTATTCCTTTAACCAAACACAGTAATCTTACATTCCTGCTAAACGAACCAAACACAAAATACAACATTTCCAGTAATCTTATTCCTTAGTTGTCATCACCAATTTTTGTCCCCCCACTATCTTCATTATTCCACTAAAACACACCTAACTCTCCACTAAAATGAACCCACTCAACCCACTTAACCCACTACATCTACCACTACATGCAAGAAGGCCACCATAAAAAGAAAGAGAGGGGTTAGACACCAGGGGAGAAAAACATGGAAGCCAAATACGGGAGAGAAAATAAAAGCTTCAGTGATTCTGTCGGATTCTTGCCAGTGATTAGAATCTTCGATCAACATTTCGAACAGTCAAAGGTTGAGCAAGACCATCATGAACAACATACTGAAAATTCAAGACGATCGGATGGTGGACGGAGATGGATCGAAGAAAATAAGCAGGACAGTTTTTGGCCTCTTTCCGATGATCGGGATCACCGATCAACATTCCGAACGGTCAAAAGTTTCAAGAGACCAGCACAAACAACATACTAAAAATTTAGGACGATCGGATGGTGGACGACGATAGATCAAAGAAAATAAGCTGAACGGTTTTTGGCTTTTTGTCGACGATCGGGATCTCGATCAACATTCCAAATAATGAAAAGTTGTGTCATGTCAACACGAACAACATAATAAAATTTTAGGACGATCGGACGGTGGACGGTGGTGAATCGGAGAAAACAAATCCGGATGATTTTTGGCCTCTCGCCGGCGATCGAGACTTCCGATCAACATTCCGAACAATCAAAAGTTGTGCGAGGTCAACACAAACAACATACTAAAATTTCAGGTCAATCGGACGGTGGCACGACAGCGCAACAATACGATGGCTGATGAATCATTCATGACACATGTTATGTATTTTTGTTATAATTTATGTTTAATCCATGAACTTTTATGTGTATTTTTCATTCCAGCATATGAATATATATGTTTTCTTGATTTTGACATTTTAGTTTCTGTTATTTTATTTTAGTCACTTAAGTTTATGTTTTTGCTATTTATGTAATTTAAATATCTGTTTTAGCTATTTTAGCCTTTTAAGTTTATGTTTTTACCATTTAATCCTTTAAGTTCATGTTTTTGCTAGATTTATTATTCAAATAAATAGTTTTTTAATTAATTAATTTGAAGCAAATTATTAATATTTAATAAATGGATCATATTTTAACTTGAATTTGACTCAGGATTTCCACCATTACGACAACGTGTAAGCGAAACAGTACCAATTTTAGACGATGTGGGGGTGCTAATCCTTCCCCACGTGTAACCGACTCTCGAACCCGTTTTAATCGAATTTTTGGTAAACGCAGACTAACTTTTGTCTTAAAAAATGATTTTTCTTAAAATTGTTTTAAAAGACGTTTTTAGGTATTCGACCTACCTAACCCAAAGGTTGATGGCGACTCTATCCAATTTATCCAATTTAATTAAAAATACCCATTTTCCAAAATTAAAAGTTGCAACCGATTTTAAAACAATAAATAATTGTCCTATCCTAAAAACGGTTATGACAGCTTGGCGACTCTACTGGGGACTTTTAGAGAGTCAGGCTGTAAGTCGCTTACACATTATCGTTTGATGAAAATTATGAGTTCGAGTATTTAGTTAACTTATGATCTTTTTATTGAAGTTTGTAATTGCTTCATTTTTTGTTATACTAACATTTTGATTTTTTGCTTTTAGATCTGTCCAAGTTTTTATCGAGTGTTTCGTTTTCCTTTTGATTCAAAGGGTTGAATGTTCTTCCTCACACACATCACGTTCATTTACATAACATAAGCTCTATACCCGAGCTCTGAACCCTTTTTAAGTGGGGGTGAAAGCGACGCTTTCGTGAGAATTTATTCTCCGTATGGGCCTAGCAAGTAACCTTTGGGATTCATATACCTTATGTCTTCGTGTTAATTTATTCTCTGTATGGGCATAAGGGAATGTATCCCGTCGAATTGAACTTGATCCGTTTAAGCCTATAATGGGTGAGGATTGAGGGTTTGGCAGTCCAAGGAGGCACCGACATCAAGGACAATTCGAGTACCCTTTTTCTCATAGAGCTGAAACCATGCATATAGTGAACTGTAGAACGGTCACCATAGGTATAGTCATATTGAACCTCTGTTCGTCAGTAGGTAGCAAAATTAAATGTACACAAATGAGGAGCGTTTCTAAACCTTTTTCTTTTGCTTTAAATTTTGTTGAATGAAAGCATGCGAACTAGATACCATGCGATTAGGATTAATTTCTTGTAAATACATCATTGTGGGTAGAAAGCATGTTTGGGTAGGAATGTTATTTAATTAAAGCATGTTTGGGTAGATATCATGACTGGGTAGGTGTTATATTCATCTTTGAATGACATTTTTTATCTATACCGATTGTTTTACATGTACTAACCAATTTCACTTGTTTTGTTTGCATACACTAATTTATCTCCCTTATTTTGTTTGTGTCATTTTTTCATTGTTCTCTGCATTGCATTTGTATTGTCATAATATAATGCAAGAGGTGTTGATCCACAAAAACGTGTTTGTTAAACATGAGTAGTTTGCATTAATGGACAAAGGGGTTGTAATACAAGAGATGAAAAATACAGGACAGTCTACAAGGCGACTATGTGTCACATTCAATTTTGGAATCCGAGGTATAGCTGTTTCACCTTTGACCAATATGACATGGTGCCTACAATCAAAGAGTTTACTATGTTGCTGCATTACGAATGAATCAAAATGGATCAGGTCTACATCAAACACAATGAAAGTTAACCTTTTAAGAACTGACTGACAGAGGTTGCAGGGGCAAGATGAAGGTTACTGATCTTGGGAGTCATTTCAAAGACAACAATGGAAAAACGATAGTTGAAATTGGAGACCATTGCTGACAAATTCAAGAAACAGACAAATGAACTTCACATAAGTCCTATCAATTGAGGGCTCCAATGACATATTCGTTGGGAATAAGTTCAACAAAAGACAAATGCCAGAGATGTAGTAATTCTAGACTTCTTGGAGCAGTACAAAAAGTAACTCAACATTTGCACGGTTCATCCAGAAAAGCCAGAGCGGTTCGATAGATTATTCTACCGGTGACAGAAGAAGGCAGAAGACTAGTCAACATGTCAGAAACTGTCAGAATATTTTTCTCTTAAAAGATAAAACACTTTTGTCACAATAAAGATTATTTATAATAACATGCATGTTTTCAGATCAATACCTCGAGCATTTCATGCATTTTTTCATTTCAATTTAAGCATTTTCATAAACATGAAATTTCTTCATGGAGGATTCGATGCACTGTTCTTAGTTACGTGACACCAAATGGAAGAAATATTTTAACAATTAAAAAAAATGAAATCAATACAGTGGGAGCCTAATCAGCTGATTGTAGGGCTAAGCCTGCAGGATGATTTGAGAAAAGAGTCCCCATATCCCGAGGGTTATTATGTTGATATCGTGCACAATTATCACATATGAAGCTCCAGACATCCCTCTGAGAACGGCAAGGCACTGAAGCGCAAGATCCAAAACCTGGTGGATTCAGGGGCATGAATAATCGAAGAAAGGGACATTGCATCTACCATTTGCACTGAGAGCATTGTTTTGTTTGAACACATTTTTTGATCTTTCATGTTTACTTAATCTTTTAAATGACTGAATTTATGCTACCTTCTATGGTGAAATAATTGAGCAAATTTTAATCTTTAGTTCTTCGAGTATTAAATGAATTAAGGATTCTTTTAATTCTTCAAGAATTATAGATTTTTGACATCTGGCAAAATCAGACATTTCTTATCCTGTTTTAAAAAAAACAAAAAAATCCCTCGATTATTTACCCAAAATAATCCATGGAGAGTCATATCGATACCTTTGAGTCAATAAAGTCAATCCATTGTCTTCTTAGACACAAAACCAACATTTTTACCAATAAAACCTACAGATGTTGAATGTTCACTTGAACATGAACCTTCATACCAGAAGACATAACATGGGACATCTAGCATCAACTTCCTGAAGATGAACCTAAACAATTGATACATGCTGGGAGCAAGAAGAAGAAAAGAGAATTACTTTGAAATAATTCTATCATGCATTAATTACATTATTTTCATGTGAATAAAACTTAATCCTAAATATTTATCCCTATGGGGATACCTCTTCTTCGAAGACTTTTGTGCATGAGATGATGAACGGCTTTGTTTCATTTATCCATATATATATATATATATATATATATATATATATATATCCCTTGTTGTCCTCTTTTGAGCCTATAATATTTTTTTCTTCTGATTCAACCTTAACCAAGGATCACCCTCCACACTGGGGGGCAAGGTGGAAAGAATCTGCTCACATAAGTGAAGATATCAATCCAAAGGAGATACCAAAAGGTGAACCAATGCCAAGTGTGAAGATCCAATCAGGACAAAAAAAGGGAAAAAAATAAAGCAAAAAAAGTAAAGAAAAAAATAAAGACAAGAAGCACACATAAAGATTCCCTCGAGTCAAATGGCGCATCAAGCTTCAAAGTATGAGATTGATCAAGTACAATCATTCCAAAATCACTTCATTCGAAGATCATAGAGCATCAAGAGAGAGAGACATATGAGCATATTCAAATTGAGCAAGACAAGATTGAAGGCATCAGAATGAATTGATCCTTGGTTCAATACCCTTAAACACTTGTTTGGGCCTATTTATCCTTTTCTTTCATAACCATGAACCATGGCCTACGTTACGTGCCTTAAAAAGTCCTTTCTAATCATACATGGATTTCTAAACAGAAGAGACTATCTTCAGATTTCATCCCGCACATCAGGATTAATCTTTATTTGCAAAAGGTCTTCTAAAAATCTTTAATGCATGATAGAGAAAAAATAAAAAAGGGGGTTCAAGACGTAAATTTTGAATGACGTCTTAAAACCAAAGGAGAATTCGAGTTGAAAACCTGAAAAGGCAGCTCGGATTTAAAAATGGTGCAGCTAAGGCGATTGCACAAATTCCTTGATAAAACATTACACAATGCATGACCACAAAAGCTGGGAGCCGGCAAACACTTCTAGGAGAAACAAACAAGCTATCTCGTCAAATCAGTGAACATCAAAGAAATAAGAAGGCCAAACCATTGACTAAACATAATAACCTGAGACTCTTTTTATCCTTTCCTTACTTAACCATTTCCCAAAGATAGCTTTGATCTTGACACTTATCAAATAACTATAATTTATTGAAGGATTAACAGTGTAATTAATTCTTTGATGTCCAATGAACTCTAGTTTTATGATTTGTCTCAATTGTGAAACCTAGAAAAGGGCAATATTTTCAAAACTTTTTGATCAAACATTTTTTTTTAAAACTCTTCTAATTAATATTTTCAGAACTTTTGAAAATAAAGGAAGAAGAAAATTCTTTTTCAAACAAGACAATCACTCTACAGTAGATCTTACTATTTGACATATGGTTCTCAGATGCAAAGTTCATGTTTAAAATCAGCGCTGAAGCATTTCAAACAAGACAATCTCTCTACAGTGGATCTTGGTATTTGACATGTGGTTCTCAGATGCAAAGCTCATGTTTAAAATCAGCGCTGAAGCAATAGAGGGCATCTTTAAAGATTCAACATCAAATGTTGGGGCATCTTTGGGGATTCAACATCCTGATGCGAACAATCAGACCTTCTGAAGGCTTTTCCTCCACATGCAGGAACAAAGAATGAGGCTCTATTTAAGAGATAAAATAGGAATTAATTCATGTTGCATGCATCTTAGCATACTTAAGAGCATCGCATTCATCATTTTTTATATATATTTTTTGCAGCTTTTAGAGTCAAGTTTCAACTTCAAGAAGAAAGATACTCGATTCAAAAGTACATTCAGAAATTGTTGATGGTTGCTCAACTTCACAAAGAAGGAGTGTCTGTCAACTTTCCAGTTTCAGAGTCAATTTCAACTTCACAGCGAAGGATATTGGACTCGAGACAACACAAGCTCAACTTCACAGCGAAGGGGCGACTGACTGTCAATAAACAACTTCCCAGTTTCATTTAAGAGCCAATTTCAACTTAACGACGAAGGATATTAGACTCGAAACATACAATACTTGGATTTCAACTTCACGACGAAGGATATTCAAGTCAAGGCTCAATTTCAAGACGAAGAGGCCATCAACGATTTCAACTCCACTACGGAGGATATCGTACCCACGTATCGTACCCACGAATCCACGATTTCAACTCCACAATGGAGGATATCGTGCCCACACAACCATGGTTTCAACTTCACGATGAAGGGAATCGTGTCCACCCACAACACACAATACTTGGATTTCAACTTCACTGTTGAAAACATTTTGATATTTCGATATAACAAATTAAGTTAAATGAATTTTAAGATTTTCCAAATGATTTTCTAAGTATATTCGATAGAATTATTCGAATATCAGAACATTACTCCAAATCTTTCAAAGATCATTTTTAATCCTTACTCAAAGTGTAAAATTAAGTTTTAATCTTAAAACAATTTCAAAATAATTTTACAAAGTATTTCGAACCATTTCAAAGCCAAAAATTCCAGATTGCTCAGAGGGAACTGATTCCCCCTAAGGGGGTACCGATTCCCCCCTGAATGGTTTGGCTCTATGAATTCCAGTATGCTCGGAGGGAACCGATTCCCCCTTGTATAACGGTCCAAATATTTGAATTTTACACTTAGGGAACCGATTCCCCATAGGGGGTACCGATTCCCCCCATGCTCCAAGCTATTTTATTAATTGTTTTCACACTAAAACAGCTATATGATCTTCACTAATCATCCCCAACGTTCAGAAGTGATTCAAGGTGTATTTAAGTAAGTTCTGAAGCTCTTGATCAATAAGAAATTATAGAGAAACAAGAGAGTAAGCATCAAACACCAAGTTTGTGCAAATCAAGCCAATTTTCCTTTCAATATTCATTTTGCTTTCAAGAACACCATTTGTGCTCATTTGTAATTATCTTTGAGTGTTCTTTTCTTGTTCTAGAATCGTGCAAACATCTTACCTTGTGAGGTTTTCCTTGTAAGTTTGTAAATTTGTAATCTTCTCTTTGGGAAAGAGTGTTCTCAAGAATTGGGGTATATTCTTGAGGGTGTTGTAAGGTTATCTCTTTGGCCTCAAAAGAAAGAACAAATTAGTGAATTTGTTGGAAAATCCTTAGTGTGGATAGCTAAGGTAGTGGACGTAGACTTTGATTGAGAAAGTCGAACCACTCTAAATCGCTGTGCAATTACTTTCAATTTTCTGCAAAAGCTTCCACCAAATTTTTAATTGCCAATTCACCCCCTATTGGCCAATTCTGTCAATCGATTAACTCAATAATTGACATCAGAGCCTAACTCATTTGAAGGTTTTATTACCTCTTGATTCGATTCGGGAAGAGTTATATCGATAATCAAAGTCATCAATGGCCTCCACTTCAAACTTCGACTCCGGTCTCGACTCGATGCCCGTCAACAAGCCTCCTTTCTTCAATGGAGCTAACTATGCCTATTGGAAGAATAGAATAATGTACTTTATTCAAGCAAGTGACATGGGAGCATGGAATGCTGTAGAAGAAGGATACATCAAACCTCTCACTCATCCAAGGTTGTGGAGTGAAGGAGAGACAAGAATGTTCCAGCTCAACTCCAAAGCCATCCATATCATTTTTTGTGCTCTTGGACCAGATGAATACAGAAGAGTTTCATCGTGTACAACCGCCAAAGAAATATGGGACAAACTTCAAGTCACTCATGAAGGTACCGATGAGGTAAAGAAATCTAAAATTAGTATTCTAACGCATAGCTATGAAAATTTCAGGATGAAACCAAATGAAGATATCAAAGCTATGACGGATAGATTTTCAACGATTGTCAATGGTCTCAAATCATATGGAGAGATCATTTCAAATGAAAAGCTTGTGAGGAAGTTAGTCTACTCCCTCCCAAAATCGTGGCAATCAAATAAGACGGAAATCATCGAGTCTAAGGACTTAACGTCCTTAACTCTTGAAGAGCTGATTGGGTCTCTCCTCACTCATGAAATGATGCTCGAAGATGAGGTGGACCTCGACAAGATTGACGAGACACCAAAGGAGAAGGAGAAGAAGAAAAACATTGGAGTTGCTCTCAAATCCACAAAAGATGAGAGTGATTCGAATAACGATGACGATGACGAGGAAATGGCATTGTTTGCCAAACGGTTCAGAAAAATGATGAGACCTTATCGAGGAAGAAAATTCAAACGAAATGAAGGCCTAAAAAATGAACCGAAAGAGAATGACCCAATCATTTGCTACGAATGCAAAAAGCCAGGGCATGTCAAATATGATTGCCCACAATTGAAGAAAAAGGGTCAATCAAAGAATAAGCACAAGGCTCATGTGGCTACATGGAGCGATGAAGAAAGTTCCGATGAAGAGGAACAAGAAGTAGCTAACTTGTGCTTGATGGCATTTGGGGAAGATTCTAAGGTAACCTCTAACTCATCCGATTTTGATGATTTATCCTATGATGAGTTATTAGATGAATATAATGGGTTGGCTTTGGATTATGAGAAATTATTTTTAAAATATAAAAATGATGTTTCAAAATTGAAAAATGAAAACAAACTCATATCCAAAACCAACAACTATCTTGAAAGTAAAATCAAAGATTTGCAAATCAAACTAGAAGAGTTTGAAAAGAAAATTTTAGATTTGCAAAATTTACTTTCAAAGATCAATAATGATCATCAAAAGAAAAATGATGATCTTAAAACTTCTTTTGATAAAGTTGGAACAAAACATTTTGAAAAAGGTGGAAATTCAAAATCCAACTTTGTTAGAAAAAGTTTTAGAAACTACAATCATAGAGGTCCCCAAAGAACCTCTAATAGAAAAATCGTTAGAAGTATGTGGGTTCCTAAAGAACTCATTACTACTAAAGATAAAAATATCCTACACAAATGGATACCTAAGGGGACTAGGATTTTGGAAACTAATGAATATGGACCCAAAAGAATTTGGGTACCAAAAATCAAAAATTAATCTATGTTTGTAAGGAAAGGAGCATTGCTACAAGGCACGGGAAACAAATTCAAATTCATGGTACCTTGATAGTGGATGCTCAAGACACATGACCGGAGACAAAAGCCGGTTCATTGAGCTTAACGCCAAAAATAGAGGAGAAGTGACTTTTGGATACAATTCAAAAGGTCACATTGAAGGTATTGGTACAATAGGTAATACCTCTTCCATACAAATTAAAAATGTTTTATATGTGAATGGATTAAAGCATAATCTATTGAGTATTAGTCAATTATGCGATAAAGGATTCAATGTCTTATTTGAAATTAATGGTTGTAAAGTCATTGACATTGCATCTAATCGGATTATGCTTGTTGGTCATAGAATAGGAAACATATACATGGTGCATTTAGATTCTTTTGATATGACTAATTTATGCTTAGTTGCTAAGGATGAACATGATAGTTGGTTATGACATAGAAGACTAGGACATGCTAGTATGAGTGTTTTGCAACGGTTAATTCAAGGAGACCTAGTAAGAGGGTTGCCTAAGCTTAAATTTGATAATGATAAAATCTGTGATGCTTGTGCTAAAGGAAAAAAAAAAGCGAGTTTCTTTTAAGTCCATTAATGATGTATCAACTAGTAGAGTTTTACAATTGATCCATTTAGATCTTTTTAGGCCAACTAGAACTACTAGCTTGGGTGGAAAACAATATGCATTTGTCTTGGTAGATGACTATTCTAGATATACTTGGGTTCTATTTTTAAATACTAAAGATGAAGCATTAGAAAAATTCATCACGTTTTCAAAAGTAATCCAAAATGAAAAAGGTTACTCTATAACTAGTGTTAGGAGTGATCATGGAACTGAATTTGAAAATCTTGGATTTACTGAATTTTGTAACTCTAACGGTATTAGCCATAATTTTTCAGCACCTAGAACCCCTCAACAAAATGGAGTTGTTGAGAGGAAAAATTGAACTTTAGAAGAAATGGCTAGAACCATGCTTTGTGAAAATAATTTGCCAAAATATTTTTGGGCGGAAGTCACAAATACCGCTTGTTATGTTGTAAATCGAGTAATGATTAGACCAATTTTAAAGAAAACTCCATATGAAATTTTCAAAAATAAAAAGCCTAACATTAGTTATTTTCATCCTTTTGGATGTAAATGTTTTGTTTTAAACAACGGTAAAGAAAACCTTGGCAAATTTGATGCTAAAAGTGATGAAGGAATTTTTCTGGGTTATTCCTTAAATTCTAAAGCCTATTGTGTATTTAATAAAAGAACTTTAGTTGTATAAGAGTTTATACATGTTGTTTTCGATGATAATCCCCTTCCGAGGAAGGATTCTTGTGCGAATGATGATGTAGGTGTTATAAATACAAATGACGTTAGACATGACGTTGGAGAACCATCATCAAAAGAAGAAACGAAAAATGAGGAAACTCATGATCCTCTTGAGAATCCAACCATTGAAGAAAGGGAAGTATCTTATCCAAGAGAGTACAACTATGTCAAGGATGGTGAAATTATAGGTGATCCATCAAAAGGGGTAACAACTCGATCTTCTCTTAGAAATATTTGTAATTATGTTGCATTTATCTCATGCATAGAGCCTAAAAATATTAAAGAAGCATTAAATGATGAACATTGGATTATGGCTATGCAAGAAGAGTTAAATCAATTTGAGAGAAGTAAAGTATGGACATTAGTTGAAAGGCCTAGTAATAAATCTACTGTAGGTACTAGATGGGTATTTAGGAATAAGCTTGATGGGAGTGGTAATATAGTGAGAAACAAGGCTAGACTTATTGCTCAAGGGTATACTCAAGAAGAGGGTATAGACTATGATGAAACATACGCTCCCGTAGCTAGGATGGAAGCAATTAGAATGTTATTAGCATTTGCATGTTTCAATGAATTTACAACAACAACAACAACAACAAAACCCTATTCCCATATGTAATGGGTTTCAATGAATTTAAATTATATCAAATGGATGTTAAAAGTGCATTTTTAAATGGTTTTATAAAAGAAGAAGTGTTTGTGGAACAACCTCCAGGTTTTGAAGATTCAAATTTTTCGAATCATGTTTTAAAATTGACAAAAGCTCTTTATGGTTTAAAGCGAGCTCCTAGAGCTTGGTATGAAAGATTGTCAAATTTTTTAATTGAAAAAGGTTTTTCAAAAGGGAAGGTTGACACTACATTATTTTTGAAGCATAAAGGTAAAGATTTATTAGTAGTTCAAATTTATGTTGATGATATAATATTTGGTTCAACTAATGATGTTCTTTGCCAAGAATTTTCTAAGCTAATGTAAAGTGAGTTTGAGATGAGCATGATGGGGGAGCTCTCATTTTTCTTGGGACTCCAAATCAAGCAAAGAAAAGATGACATCTTCATCAATCAAGCTAAGTACGTCAAAGATATGCTCAAGAAGTTTGGACTGGAAAATGGGAAACCTCATGACACTCCAATGAGCTCTTCAACAAAGCTTGACTTAGATGAAGGAGGTAAATGTGTAGATGTCAAATTATATAGGTAAATGATTGGCTCTTTGCTTTATCTAACTGCAAGTAGATCGGACATTATGTTTAGTGTTTGCTTATATGCTAGATTTCAATCATATCCTAAGGAATCACATTTACTAGCTGTTAAGAGAATCTTTAGATACCTTAAGGACACTCCTAGTTTAGGACTTTGGTATCCTAGAGACTCTAGCTTTAGCTTGCATGCTTTTTCTGATGCGGATTATGGAGGATGCAAATTAGATAGAAAAAGCACCTTCGGCACTTGCCAATTCCTTGGAAATATGCTAATTTCTTGGTTTTCAAAGAAACAAAATTGTGTTGCATTATCTACCACTGAAGCCGAATACATTTCAGCTGGTAGTTGCTGTGCACAAGTTTTATGGATGAAACAACAACTTTTTGATTATGGAATTGAAGTAGGTACCATTCCTATCAAGTGTGACAATACTAGTGCTATTTGTCTCACTAAAAATCCCATCCAACACTCTAGAACTAAGCACATTGAAATAAGACATCACTTCATTAGAGACTATGTCACTAAAGAAGATGTAGTTCTAGAATTTGTTGATACTTTGCCCCAATTAGCGGATATCTTTACAAAACCCTTAGACAAGGAAAGATTTTGGACACTTAGGAGAGAATTAGGTTTGAATAACCTATATTCACTTAGTGTTTAAAATAATTTTAGCACTTTTAATAATAAATAAAAAATGCTTATAATAGTAATTTTTGATTGCATTCATTGCTATTAGTTAGGGGGAGTTTATGATTCTTAATGAAAAATTAATTTTATGTTCAAATATCGTTTAAAGATTAGTTTAATTATTTGAACATGATTAATTTTCA
This sequence comes from Hibiscus syriacus, assembly GCF_006381635.1. Taxonomy (NCBI): domain Eukaryota; kingdom Viridiplantae; phylum Streptophyta; class Magnoliopsida; order Malvales; family Malvaceae; genus Hibiscus; species Hibiscus syriacus. The sequence goes on from NW_024063351.1 coordinate 765,637, forward strand.
ATATATGAGTTGCTAATACCACTAGAGGAAATTAATTTAGCATTTTGAGTGTTTAAAATCGGATTTTAGCATTTTGGTGCAGAGGGAATCGATCCTCCCATGAGGGAACCGATTCCCCCTTTGAAGGGGAACCGATTCCCCCCACAGGGGAATCGATACCCCCCTGGGGTTCTGGTTATACACGAGCAGAACCCTTATTTTTGTTCAAAACCCTTTTCTCTCTTCCGCCGTTCCCTCTCAACTCTCTCCCTATCTCCATTCTTGCCTCAAATCATCAATTTTAATCGGAATTCACTTCAAATATCATCTCCTAAACTTGCAATCATCATTAAAATCGTGCAAACAACATCAAAATCCACTCAATCTCATCCTTCAAGGTAAAATTTTCTAAACTCCCTATTTTATTGATTTTAAACATAGGACTTGTTTTAATTAGTTCTAGAATGAACTTTAGATCGGGCATTGATTGTTTAGTGATTAGAAACTAGATATTACAACCAATTTCATCAAAAACACAAGAATTTTCCAAATTTTTTTAAATTTTCGAAATTAAAAAAAAATGTTAATTTTCAAATTATTGTGTTTTGATTAAATTATGTTGTTGTTATGAAAACTATACATATATTGATTCTCAAAACCATATTTTTAAAAAGTTTTTCAAAAACTTTGCCCATTAGGATTGATTTAGAGAACCTTGAAATATTGAGGACTCAATTGAGTTTTGGGATTGATTGAATTGCATACATGTGTTTTCTAAATTGCAGGTTATCAATTCTATTCCGATTTCCTAAACCATGTCCAATCCTAAACGTGCTAGGTCTTCATCTAGTCGTTCACACCGTCAACCAAATCCACCTCCAAATCCTCCACCTATTCTAATTTCTAATCCTAATCCTATTGATCTAATTTGACTATTCAAAATTCGTGTTTCAATCATCCTGGTCCTAGAAATCATCGTTTTTGGTATTATCAATATTTCGAATCTTACAAAATCTGGGAAGAACGTATTCCTTCTCGTCAAGCTATGTTAGCTATCAATTTTAAATATCTTCCTCTTTTACAAGAGTGGAAATTTGATAAACTCTTTGACCTTGAACCTATCGTTTACCATCAACTTGTTTGTATTTTCTATTCTAATGTCGTTTGTGTTAAAAACCAAACTGAAACTGAAACCATAGGAATTTGTTCCTACCTTCTAGGACAATTCTTATATATTGACTCGGATTACATAGCCAATACATTCGGATTAGATAATGATGGGATTTCAAATGAAAAACAGGTTTTAGGATCTCGTTATAAAAGAAGGGATAGTGAAGTGTCCTAGACCTTCATGAACGTTTTCTTCATCTAATGATTTCTTGGTGGTTTCGACCATCCGGAGGTCGTTATTATACTCTTAGAGCCTTAGATCTTTGGTGGTTACATTGTTTCAAAAACAATATTAAAATCAACCTACCTCAGATTATTTTTGCTGAAATTGTTAAAACCGTAAATCTTGTTCCTAATAAAAAAACTCTGTTCATCTCTTGTTTACGGTTTCATTTTGAGTAATCTGTTTTCCAAAGCTGGGCTTAGAGTCGGTCTAGATGCCGTTTTTCCCCTTAAGAAACAAATTAACCTTCTTTCCTTAACGAGAGCGGGATGGATTAAGGATAAGGAAACCGGTGAATGGGTTCGATCTTCTGCAAATACTCCGGGAGATCGATGAAGCTGAAGATGAACCTGAGCAGCTCGAGGAGCAGCTCGAAGAGCAAGCACAACAAACGCATCCAATGCCTCCATATTTTCAATCCTTTATGGAGACATTCGATTTTCGATACGCTACTATGGATTCGCGCTTTACTTCTATAGAGTCCTATTTATCCACATTGGGAGCTCAACAATTAGAAAATCTTCGGGAAATGCGTGCAAATAATGAAGCAACCAACGCACGTATTAATGACCTCACTAACGAAATGGCCGCTATGCGAACTCGTTTTCCTCATCCTGATCCAGATATGTGATTCAATGTTTTGCTTTGAACTCCAAACTTGTTGTTTTAACATTTTGAATATTTTGGAATGTTTGAATTTGTGGATTGATTGACTTTGAATTTGTTTGGATTCATGAATGGTTAGAAATTATCTATTTGGTGTGATTAAATTTATTCATTATTGCATCATTTACTTCATGATTAGATATATGACCAATTTTGCCATTTCACATTAATTATGAATATTGATTATGAAACTAATGGCTAACGTTTCTTTTGCTTGTGATCTTAGCAGCTTATATTATATATAATCAATTGGCTAAATGATTTCAAAACCTTGTTTAAATTCTTTAAAATGTCTTTTTGATTTAACAAAAAGGGGGAGAAGTGTTAAAGTGTTTTTAAATGATAAATGGGAGAAGTGTTAAAGTAAGGGGGAGTAATTTCAAAACTTGATTTCAAAATCTTAAATTTACTAAAATGTTTTGTTATATCAAAAAGGGGGAGATTGTTGAAAACATTTTGATATTTCGATATAACAAATTAAGTTAAATGAATTTTAAGATTTTCCAAATGATTTTCTAAGTATATTCGATAGAATTATTCGAATATCAGAACATTACTCCAAATCTTTCAAAGATCATTTTTAATCCTTACTCAAAGTGTAAAATTAAGTTTTAATCTTAAAACAATTTCAAAATAATTTTACAAAGTATTTCGAACCATTTCAAAGCCAAAAATTCCAGATTGCTCAGAGGGAACCGATTCCCCCTGAATCGTTTGGCTCCGAGAATTCCAGTATGCTCGGAGGGATCCGATTCCCCCCCAGGGGGTATCGATTCCCCCTTTTATAACGGTCAAAATATTTGAATTTTACACTTAGGGAACCGATTCCCCATAGGGGGTACCGATTCCCTCCACGCTCCAAGCTGTTTTATTAATTGTTTTCACACTAAAATGGCTATATGATCTTCACTAATCATCCCCAACATTCAGAAGTGATTCAAGGTGTATTTAAACAAGTTCTGAAGCCCTTGATCAATAAGAAATTATAGAGAAACAAGAGAGAAAGCATCAAACACCAAGTTTGTGCAAATCAAGCCAATTTTCCTTTCAATATTCATTTTTCTTTCAAGAACACCATTTGTGCTCATTTGTAATTATCTTTGAGTGTTCTTTTCTTGTTCTAGAATTGTGCAAACATCTTACCTTGTGAGGTTTTCCTTGTAAGTTTGCAAATTTGTAATCTTCTCTTTGGGAAAGAGTGTTCTCAAGAATTGGGGTATATTCTTGAGGGTGTTGTAAGGTTATCTCTTTGGCCTCAAAAGAAAGAACAAATTAGTGAATTTGTTGGAAAATCCTTAGTGTGGATAGCTAAGGTAGTGGACGTAGACTTTGATTGAGAAAGTCGAACCACTCTAAATCGCTGTGCAATTACTTTCAATTTTTTGCAAAAGCTTCCACCAAATTTTTAATTGCCAATTCACCCCCCTCTTGGCCAATTTCGTCAATCGATTAACTCAACAGGCGAATGATATTCAAGTTAAGGCTCAACTTCACGACGAAGGGGCCATCCACGATTTCAACTCCACGACGGAGGATATTGTACCCAGATCCATGATTTCAATTCCACGACGGAGGATATCGTGCCCACCCATCCACGATTTCAACTTCACGACGAAGGATATCCAACTTAAATAAGGAGTGTCTGTCAATAAACGTTTTAGTTTCAGAGCCAATTTCAACTTCACGATGAAGGATTTTGGACTCGAAACAGCACAAGCTTGGATATCAACTTCAGGACGAAGGATATTCAAGTCAAGGCTCAATTTCACGACGAAGGGACTCTCCACGATTTCAACTTCACGATGAAGGATATCGTGCCCACAAGTAGCAATGTAACCCTTGGATTTCAACTTCATGACGGAGGATATCCAATTCAAAGCTTAATTTCACGACGAATGAGCCACCCAAGATTTCAACTTCACGAAGAAGGATATTGTGCCCAATGGATTGACCTAGTGTCACAATAAACATTGTCATCCACTGACCAGATCTCCTCATCACGTAGGAGTCGTGTCAACCTTAGATAATCAATCGTCCTCATCACGTAGGAACCGTGTCATCCCTTGACTAGGTCTCCTCATCACGTAGGAACCATGTCATCCCTCGACTATGTCTTCTCATCATGTAGGAATTGTGTTATCATCATTTAGATAACTAGTCGTCCTCATCACATAGGATCCATGTTATCATCCTTATACGACCCGAACTCTTCAACACGTATGAGCCGTTTCATCCCCCCAAATCAAACAACATCCAAAATTATTATTATTATTATTAATACAACATTTACATTTTGTAGGCCCAGAAATGAAGTCATTACAAGAAGCCAAAACGGTGGCACAATGCACAACTCACATGGAAAACCCATCAGGTTTTTGCTTCAGCTCCAGTAGCCTATCAGGACCCAACTGATCCAAAATTAACCAGACTTCCTCAACAAGAAGGAACAATGTCATCTTCAGCAAATAATTTACTTGAAAGTGGCCAGATTCTTCAACGTAAATGAGCAGCGTCATTTTTAGCATCAAAATTACCTCTAAGAAGAATGTTGTCAACAAACAATGATTATTCGAAGAAAAGGGAGCCGATCAAAGAAGAGCTTGCTCAACCTCAACTGATGCCTTTAAAGAAGAGTGAATGGTTCATAATAAGAAGAATTCGAAGCTCGAGACTTATTGATAGTCCAAAGATTGTTGTTTTATTTCTTTGCTCTATTCATGTTTCACAACAATAAGCAAAGAGGAACAGCTGTCATCACCAATTTTTATCCCCCCCACTATCTTCATTATTCCACTAAAACACACCTAACTCTCCACTAAAATAAACCCACTCAACCCACTTAACCCACTACATCTATCACTACATGCAAGAAGGTCACAATAAAAAGAAAGAGATGGGTCAGACACCAGGGGGAGAAAAACGTGGGAAGCCAAATACGGGAGAGAGAAAAAAAAGCTTCAGTGATTCTGTCAGATTCTTGTCGGTGATCGGAATCTCCGATCAACATTTTCGAACGGTCAAAAGTTGCGCAAAACCATCACGAACAACATACGAAAAATTCAAAAGGATCGGAAGGTGGGCGGAGATGGATCGAAGAAAATAAGCAGAATGGTTTTTGGCCTCTTGCCAGCAATCGGGATCTCCGATCAACATTCTGAACGGTCAAAAGTTGCGCGAGACCAGCACAAACAACATACTGTAAAATTCAGGACGATTGGACGGTGGACGACGACAGATCGAAGAAAATATGCCGAACGATTTTTGGCTTCTTGCTGGCGATCGGGATCATCGATCAACATTCCAAATTGTGAAAAGTTGTGTCATGTCAACATGAATAGAATACTAAAATTTCAGGACGATCGAACGGTGGACGGTGGTGAATCGAAGAAAACAAATCCGAACAATTTTTGGCCTCTCGCTGGCGATCGGGACTTCCGATCAACATTTTAACGGTCAAAAGTTGTGCGATGTCAACACGAACAACATACTAAAATTTTAGGTCGATCGGACGGTGGCACGGCAGCGCAACAACACGATGGCCGATGAATCATTCATGACACATGTTATGCATTTTTGGTATAATTTCTATTTAATCCCTGAACTTTTATGTGTTTTTTTCATTCCAGCATATGAATATATATATGTTTTCTTGATTTTGACACTTTAGTTTCTGTTATTTTGTTTTAGTCACTTAAGTTTTTGTTTTTGCTATTTATGTAATTTAAATATATGTTTTAGCTATTTTAGCCTTTTGAGTTTATGTTTTTACCATTTAATCCTTTAAGTTCTTTTTTTGCTATATCTATTATTTAAATAAATAGTTTCTTTAATTAATTAATTTGAAACAAGTTATTAATATTTAATAAATGGATCATATTTTAACTTGATATTTGACTCAGGATTTCCACCATTACGACAAAGTGTAAGCGAAACAGTATCAATTTTAGACGTTGTGGGGGTGTTAATCCTTCCCCACGTGTAACTGACTCCCGAACCCGTTTTAATCGAATTTTTGGTAAACGAAGACTAACTTTTATCTTAAAAAAATGATTTTTCTTAAATTTTTTAAAAGACGTTTTTAGGTATTCGACCTACCTAACCCAAAGGTTGATGACAACTATATCCAATTTTATCCAATTTAATTAAAAATACCCATTTTCCAAAATTAAAAGTCACAACCGTTTTTAAAACAATAAATAATTGTCCCATCTTAAAAACGTTATGACACTGTTAATCTTTTATTTTCACTGGTAATCTTACATGAACCAAACACACCCTTAATATCTGATGTGATTGTGTGCGTTGAAACGAGTTCCACAACACTATCTTATATACAAGAGCTTATCGAGTTCAGTGGAACTTCCCCACTGGTTTCTCAAAGAGGAGTTTAAAGATGAAAAGTGGTATTTCCAAGGCAAATATGGGGGAGCTTATCGAGTGCGGTGGAACTTCCCCACTGGTTTCTCAAAGAGGAGCTTAAAGATGAAAAGTGGTATTTTCAAACCTAATATGGCAGAGACAGAAAAACAGCAAGGTAAAAAGATTTTGTCTAAAAATCATCATAACAACGAGATATTATTTATCATATATATATATATATATAAATATTATTGATCTAATATTTTTTTTGACAAAATACATATCATGAAATGTATCTTTACAGATTTTGTCTGAATTAACATCACGGTGAAAAGGTATAGATCATGAAGCACGTCTTTACGGAGTTTTATCTTAGCTGATGCTACGTTGAAAGACGCGGATCATAAAATGTGTTTTTACGAATTTTGTTCGAGCTGGTAAAATGATTTGCGCCTTTCATTTAAATACAACCGTCTATCATAAATATCTTCAATTCTCCTCCCTCTCTCCTATAAATACCATCCCTTTCAAGACTCTTATCACAACAAAAAAATATTATATTTCTTCTTTCTATCTATCTTTCTATCAAGTTTTAAGAAGATATATTTATCATTTGTAGAAGTTAATTTTTTTATTATATTATAATCCTTTAATAATTTATTATTTTAGTATACTAATTTTTTTATATTTTTTACAGTTATAAAATAGCATGTGAGTTGTTGTGTTTATATAAAAATCATATATCGAGTCATTTTATCGATACAATAATAATTTTAAATTATGTTATTTTATTTATTATAAATGTTATGTTTTTAGTATTAATTTATATTTTAATTTATATACTATTTTATTTAATTAGGCGAATGATCGTATATTAGATCCATTTATTCATAACGTTAAGTTAAAGATATCGAATTGTGTCTGGCCTTATTTAGCCGTGACTAAATTCGGTGACATAGCGAAATATGAAGGGCATTATAACCTTAAACTTAACCTTATTTCTGCGGTGATTGAAAGATAGAGACTAGAGACACACATATTATATCTTCTATGTAGGGAGTACACTAGTACATTGGAGGGTATTTTAATATATTTGAGGCTTTCGATAGATTATGAGAAGTTCTACCGTGCGACAACCTTAATATACGGCTAAGGAAATACGTTATCGGTTTTGTTATTATTGTTTTAACAAAACCGGTAAAAACCTAAAACATTATTATTTCTACCTAAAACATTAATATTTTTTAACATTTCTGGTAAAGTGCCCAATAATAACAAAATCGATAGAAAAAATAACAAAACTGATAACGTTTTACCGAAAATGTTAACAAAACTGATAAAGTACCCAATAATAATAAAATCGATAGAAATATAATGTTTTCGATAAATTTTTACCGATTTTATTAAAAAAATAATAATAGTACTAATAACGTTTTTTTTAATCATATATTAAAATTAATACACGTGAAATTTTTTATATATGATATGTTATTTTTAATGTAATAAATGATGATTGACATTTTTTATGTTAAGAATATCTTAAAATTATCCCGTCTAATTTTAACAATAATCATAATATATACTTTGTCAATAAAGATGTTAATTTGAGAATATTTAAAGAAAACATATCTGACAGATAATAAGTAAAAACGTCTAATAATAAGCTTCTCACCTTTCTCTCTCATCAAGATTTTATTACTACTACGTTTTTTAATAATTTATTTGGGATTTCTTGCTTTCTTTTTCCTTTTTGTGCTCTGTCTCAACTGTTTGTCCGAGACTTTCTTTTTCAAGTGCCCCAAGGGTTGACCACTGGTCATAAGCAGCTTTGAGGCTATTGACATAACTGACACCGTTTTTTTTATTTTCTCTTTCTGACACCGTTTGATCAATATTTTCAGAAGTAGCATTTTTTCTGTTGAGTTGGCAAAGGCGTGTCCCCGGGGACGCGCTTTACCCTTGTTTTCGCTGAGTTTGATGTCACATGTGGAAGGCGCATCCCCGAGGACGCGCCTTTGCCAACTCAGCAGACACGTATTTTGTTTAATAATAAATAGTTTATTTTTATTATTATTATTATAAATTAATAATTTATTATGTAAAATGTTTCGATTATGATGTAAGAATTATCAAATGTATTTTGTTAATGTGTGTTAAAGGTGGAGTGAATTATCTACATTAATATGATATAACAATATATGAAAACCGGTTTTGACTTTATTGTAGTTATAGGAAAAATGTATGAAATTATAATATTACACATATGGTTATATTATTATTTTTTATTTTGATTATCGATCTATTAATTTTATCAGTTAATTATTTAAATGTTATCAATCTAGTCATCTAATATCAATATTTAACGAAAATATTGATGCATAAGTTAATAAATTAGTATAATTACATATTTAATCTTCAAGACTTACATATTTTATAAAATTAGTCTTATTGAAAAATTAATTTAATAAATTTAATCCTCCAATCAGAACATGAAATGTGTCATCGTATACATAAATTTTTTAATAACTTTTAATTTGTTTAATTTAATATTTTTCTCTACTTAGAAGGTGGAATTATTATTATATTTTTAAAAAAATTATAACTAATAATATTAATTATTATATTAAATAAATATATTAAATATATTTATGTATTTAAAAGTTAAAAAAAATTATTTAGGTGTACATACATTGACAAATTATATAAATGCAATAACATTAAATTATTAGAAACAAAAACATTCATTTAAATACAATATTAATTACATAAGAGTTAACGGTTATATGATGATAACAGAGCTGTATATTTTTTTCTATTGTGCCCGATGTTTCTACAATGCCCACATCGTTTTTGTTATGTTGACTTCTCCCGAATATCCATATCACAATGTATTCTAGTATATTTTGGACGACCTGAGTCCCTCAATAGCAATGGATCTGGTACAATTGTAAGCCAAGTTTGAATCTCATTTGGGTCTCTTTTGTTTCCTATGGGCGGAAACTCAAATTCATATACCTTGAATACTTGTGAAAGTTGGTATACGGGATCAACATAATTTTTGTAGTCCAAATGCGAATGTGAGCAAGCAGCAATGACATGAGAGCATGGATATTTGAGTGCTTGAAAGAAACCACAATCGCACCACCTCTCTTGCAGATTAACTCTGAAAGAGTTAGCTTCAATCCCTTGCAGGGGACGTGGCATTTCGGTTACACGAAACAATTCACGGGTGCGAGAAAAATTTGTAACTAACATCCCATTTGATGCAACCACTTTTTTCTGTAAATCAACTACTAGTCTTGGGTGGTAAATATGTCCATTTTGCATCCAAGTAAGAGCTTGTCCACCGAGCTTTGCAAAGAGTTGACCCAAACGAAAATAAGTCGTTTTAACCAACGCCGTGACTGGTAAATGACGCGCCCCCTTTAAGGTTGAATTTATTGCTTCAGCCAAGTTTGTTGTCATATGACCATAGCGATACCCCCCGTCATATGCATTTGTCCACATTTCTTTGCTGATGTCCATAATGTACTCGTACCCCTTCTTATTTTTGCCAAACAACTCTTGTAGCATCGACTCAAACCTTTGAGGTAAGAGTTCGTAACCTAAGCCATTAGGAATATGTAATAGTTAATATGAAGTATAAATAAGTAATAAGAAATTGATAGAAAAATTGGGAAAAAGTAACATACCCATCTGCACGACTAACTGACGTTCATCGTTCTTCTTGTATTTTCCGTAATAGTTTGCAGCAATATGACGGACACAATAACGATGTTGAACATGTGGAGGTCTATACATTGTACCCAAAGAGTCCATTGCTGCTTTTATCCCGGCTCCTCGGTCTGAAATAATGCATACTCGTTCCCTGGTGACAACATGTAAACGTAAATTTTTAAGGAAAAAAGCCCAAGACTCAGTGTCTTCTCCTTGAACGAGGGCAAACGCAACAGGAAGAATATTGCGGTTTCCATCTTGGACCATAGCCAATAATAAAACTTGCTTGTATTTCTCATACAAGAAAGTACCATCAATTTGGACAATTGGTTTACAGTACTTGACTGCATTAATACACTGAGGGTAAGTCCAAAAGACTCGATAAAATTAGCAGCGATCGCGAACCATTCGATCATTCACGTAATGATGTTGAGTTTCGAACTCAACAATTGTCCCGGGATTAAGTCTTTGCACAACATGAAACCAACTGGGCAGCTCGTTGTAAGAGTAATCCCATTCGCCATGAAGTTTGCAAATGGCATTCTATTTTGCCAACCACGTTTTTTTATATGAGACAGTGTACCCATATTGTGACTGTATAGCAGAAATCAACACTGCAACAGCTATATGAGAGCTTTGCTTCACAATGGGCATGATTGCTTGACAAATAATGTTGGAGTCCAAGTTGGGATGATCCTGGTTTATACCTGTTGCACAACATGTATGAGGACCGTTGTATCTGGTTAGTTCCCATAAGTTGTTCTTTCTCTTCCTCTTTGATACACGGACCATCCATTGACATCCGTTGTCACGTTGGACGCAGTAGCAGACATATTTCTCCGTGTTAGATCGATCAACTTGGGACTGAACTGAGTTACGAATATTGTAACTCTTTATTGCCATCATTGCTTCCTCCTTCGATGCGAACTCCATTCCAATATGTAAATTACCGTCATTGACTGATGATTGAAGTCCATAGTTGCCAACATCAGGAAGATCTGGAAATTCAGGCTCATACATTGCATCATAATCAGCCTCATACATATGTGCAGGAAGTTCGGCTGGTGTTGTATTTATCGGAACGTCATCCTCGTCATCATCAGAATGTACGTTAAACTGTGGTGAGTCAGGTTCAACGAATAATCCCGTTTCAGCACCATCTGCACCTGGCTCCCGAAGAGGTTCTTCTGGTGGAGATGAGGGTTCCTCCGATAATCCAATGTTGAGGTCAAATAAGTTCCCGCTTGCGTGTCCTTCCCTTGAACTTGAGGCCATTGTATCATGTGGGATGTGAATAGACTGTCGTCTCGTTGGCATTTCCATATGTAAGTCGAAAACATTGGCAGATGAATGTCTGCCCCTTGAAGTAGAAGAGATGTTGCCATATGGATTATTGGTGAAGCCACGTGGGTTGAGATTATAAGCAGTTGCAGATGAATGCCTTCCTATTGAACTTGATGGCATGGTATATGGCGTTGGATCCGCCATTAATGATGTGAAATCATTACAGATCAGTTGTGTCGGGCTATCAACTTGATCAGTTTGATATGCAATGCCAAAGTGAGAGGAATATGAGAGACCACGAGTTGCACGAACCTCAATAAAAGTGGCATACATTTCAATAAGAGATTGTGAACTCCCCATATGAGCATTAACCATCATAGAAACATCATCATCGTTTGAAAGCTGAAATGATGTATACGTGAGCGGAAAAAGTTCAGTAGGAAATCTGTACTGAAGTGAAAATAGTCTTCTCTGGCCTGCTACACGAATCTTTAACGAAATTTTTGTGATTAACTCCTCAATTGTGATGTTTCTCTTCAAGGTTAAGGGGATATAATGATCTGACTCAAAAACAACCCCCTCTTCAGCTTCCTTAATTTCTCCATCATACAAAACAACAGCAGAAAGACGACTCATTTTCAGAGAATTTGAGAATTTAGAGTTTGGGAATTTGAGAATTTGAAAGATTGTGAACTGAAGTTTGTTTTGAAAGTTTATAATACGTTGCATATAATAGTGTCTATAATCGGAGTACTATTCACATGAAGGCGCGTTCCCGGGGGCGCGCCTTCCATTATTTTATCATAGAATATGTTATCATTGCCCTATTATGTCACTCATGTCCCTCGGGGACACTAGATATATCAGTACCTATTATTTCACTATTCACATGAAGGCGCGTTCCCGGGGGCGCGCCTTCCATTATTTCATCAGAGAATATGTTATCATTGCCACTCATGTCCCTCGGGGACACTAGATATATCAGTACCTATTATTTCACTATTCACATGAAGGCGCGTTCCCGGGGGCACGCCTTCCATTATTTCGTCAGAGAATATGTTATCATTGCCCTATTATGTCACTCATGTCCCTCGGGGACACTAGATATATCAGTACCTATTATTTCACTATTCACATGAAGGCGCGTTCCCGGGGGCGCGCCTTCCATTATTTCATCAGAAAATATGTTATCATTGCCCTATTATGTCACTCATGTCCCTCGGGGACACTAGATATATCAGTACCTATTATTTCACTATTCACATGAAGGCGCGTTCCCGGGGGCACGCCTTCTATTATTTCGTCAGAGAATATGTTATCATTGCCCTATTATGTCACTCATGTCCCTCGGGGACACTAGATATATCAGTACCTATTATTTCACTATTCACATGAAGGCGTGTTCCCGGGGGCGCGCCTTCCATTATTTCATCAGAGAATATGTTATCATTGCCCTATTATGTCACTCATGTCCCTCGGGGACACTAGATATATCAGTACCTATTATTTCTTAGGGGACATGAAGGCGCGTTCCCGGGGGCGCGCCTTCCATTATTTTGTCATAGAATATGTTATCATTGCCCTATTATGTCACTCATGTCCCTCGGGGACACTAGATATATCAGTAAATCAGGTAAATTATAACCAAAATTTAACTTCTTTTGAAAGTTCAGCAAGTTAAGAATAACTTAAATTAAAACGTTATGTGAAGTTTGAATAAATTAGATAAAATGTTATGGATAAATTGAATAAATTTGAAGTGATAAGTTGATTGTGACATTGAAATTGTATGGAATGAGCATTGAAATGTGACATTGAATAAATTACCAATTCACCCCCCTCTTGCCCGATTCCGTCGATCGATGAACTCAACATAAGTTGATTTTAATGTATACGTTTTAATATATATGTTAATGATAAAATCATATGTATGGATAAATTTAATTTCAATTTAAGTATTGTGAACTATAATTGGAATATAACTTTTAATTTCGAATACAATTGGAATATTAAGTTGAAATTTAATGTTAAATTTCGAAAATATAATTTATATTTTAAATTTAAATTTGAATAATATTATTTTTATTTTTATTTTAAATTTCGAATAATATAATTTGTATTTTAAAAACATTTATCAAACATTTAATGTTAAATGTGAATAAAAATAACATTAAAAAATATGTATGTAACAACCATGAAACATTTAAATAACATAACCAAATTACATAAAATTCTGAAATATAATTATTTAAATAACATTAAATATAACTGGATCACCGATGTCGTCTTCTCGAATGAGTTCCACATGGCGGTGGTTGTCTATTTCGTGGAGGATTTCTTCGTGGAACTTGTTCTTCAGTCTCCTCATCTTCACTATCATCATCAGCAGCATTTTCTTCATTTGGTGTAGATGACGCTGAAGGGGCTGAAGGGCCTGTATAAAATAACGACCCTGGAGGAGTGCTAGTAACAATCCTACCGCTCCCCGGGAACCGTGAAAACTGTGGAAACATTGGCATCGATGTCTGTGATCCAGATGGAGATTGAGGTGTCTGCGGAGAAGCACCACCAGCCAAATAAGATGCATATGAACCATATGCTGGATCATTAAACATAGTCGTATATGCACCTCCATATGGTATAAAACCCTGCGGGCTAGGCATGTAACCTGGTGGGCTAGGAATGTAACCCTGCGGGCTCGGAATGTAACCCTGCGGGCTCGGAATGTAACCCTGCGGGCTCGGAATGTAACCCTGCGGGCTCGGAATGTAACCTTGCGGAGATGGCATATAAACTGGTGGGCTTGGCATATGAAGTGGAGGGCTGGGCATGTACCCCTACGGCATCGACGAATAAGGATGTTGTGGTGGGACTGATGCAGAACCGGTAGCGCCTTCTCTCCGTCCACGCGTCGGGGGACGATGATATTGAGACGGTTGACGTCTTTCTCGGCGCATAGGAATGTTAACCCCTCGTGCTTCCGCCGAAAGTAGAAACGGCTTCCCATTTTCATTAAACCAATCCATATAGTTATCCGTAACCATATGACCAGTTTCAGCGTAATATTGTCGAGGGGCCACCAGTGTATATCGGTTCTCCCAAAGCGCAATCCAATCTCTGTGTCTCACCACCCAGTTAACATCTTTCTTTCCTCGTCTATCTATGTTATGCACGTCGTCTAAATTCCTAGGAGCTCCAGGAATATATTGCGTACAACCATACTGACGGAGCACGCGATCAACTGGATGCCACTCAATAATAGCATAACATATAAGAGGTATAACCGATATCCATACCTCTAATGACCCACTAAGGTGGGGTGGGATGCAAGCTTTCACTTCATCGCTCGCATAAGGTATCCACTGAAACTGAAATATAAATATACAATTCAAATAAATAAAATATTCTAATTATATCTAACATTTTAAATTAAAATATTAATAATTAAACAAATTTAAAAACATACCTCAGACCCAGCTTTCGTATCAATAAGTAAACGAATTTCCTCTAACCCAGTAGGTATACTTTTATGGTCCTTTCTTTTCATCGACCACCTATGAAATATAATATAAACTAAATATCACCCTATTTAATTGAAAATATTTAAATCAAAATTTAGTTCGAAAATTACCTCAACAATAAGGGGAATACGTATGGTTCATTCACGATCGGGATAAAGAAAGGCATGCGGAACCACGCCCATGATTGTAGAAGCAGAAGACATCCACCGATAGCAGTTTTCTTATAATTCGTCGCCCGACACATTTCTCTAAAGAGAAATGCCAAAACTGCAACACCCTAACTATATCTTCCAGCTTCATCAAAATCGATCAGATGCCGCAACCACATACAATGCACCTGGTTGCGAGATTTGTCGGGTATCAATATTCCTCCAATTATTCGTAGAATATATGCCCGAGTACATGCCTTTGCTTGATCCTCTGAAGCATTTTCATTTAAAACCTCAAAATTAGCTTTCAACCAAGATAAAACTATTCTACCTCCATTAAACTCTGGCGGAGCAGCTCCAAGATAATCAATGCACATTGATTGCCAATCACCATCCGCCATACCACACATCATATTTCCGTCGACGGGAAGCCCCAGATGCATAGAGACATCCTCCAATGTAATTGTCGCCTCTCCACATGGAAGGTGAAAAGTGTGTGTCTCGGGCCTCCACCTCTCAATCAGTGCAGAAATTAGGACAGGTTCGAGTTTGCAACCGCCTATAATTGTTGCAATATACCCGAACCCGGCAGAAGCCAAATATGGCAAAATACGTTCCGGTGTCGGTATACGTGGATTTTTAATAAAAGTCTCTAAAATACGATCAGCATCCTAAATAATATACATTATAAAAAAATATAAATTAATATAAATTCATAATAACTTTAAAATAAAAATAAATTTAAATATTAACATTAATTATAAAAAATATTACCATATCGCTAAAATGTCTGGAGATATGATCAATATCCAATCGCAACAGCATTTCGTTTTCCATTATAACTGTAGACAAAACAATATAATTAGCAAAAAAAAATTAATAATTCTAAATAAATAATAATTATATAAAAATTATTTTAATAAAAAAATAATATTTACATAAATATATTAATATAAAAGTAATAACTATTTAAAAAATACTAACATAAAAATAAATTTCTTACCACTAATAACAAATTTAAAACTCAAATAGTTGGAGAATTTGAGTTATATAAGAGAGGAAAATATGATTTTGGTGTGAAGAATGAGGGAAGGTTGAGGGGGTTTATATAGGGGAGGAGGAGGGGTAGTTAGAAAAAACGGATGGGGGCATTTATGACATTTAATGGAAGGCGCGTCCCCGGAGATGCGCTTTCCACATGTGTCTGCTGAGTTGGCAAAGGAGCGTCCCCGAGGATGCGCCTTCCACACGTGGCATCCAACTCAGCGAAAACACGGGTAAAGCACGTCCCCGGTGACGCGCCTTTGCCAACTCAACAGAAAGGGTACTACTTCTAGAAATATTAGTCAAACGATGTCAGAAAAAAAAATTAAAAAAAAACGATGTCAATTATGTCAAATAACCTAACTTTAAAGGTTTGATGTCAGAATATAGCCTTATCTCTTTTTTCTATTCTCTATCTGCCAACACTCTCTTCACATGTTCCCAACAACAAAGTTGTCTATTAAAGACCAAAGCCAAAGCCAAAAGCAACTAAACTACAACCCATTTGCTCTCCATGGACTTGCATCTGAAGCAATGGAGAAACCAGAATGAGTCAGAGCAACAACCTTCTGCAAAGATACCAAAACTTCTATTTGACCATCACCACCAACAGCCATCGTCTGAGCCATCTGCTCTCCCCTTGTTTGTATCTGATTCCAACACCAAAATCAGCGGCGACCTGTCAGCAACACCTCTTCCAGATTCCAATACCAGTAAGATTTTTTATTGCCCTTTTCACTTTCCCAACTCTTTTATCGACATAAAATTTTCCAATCCCTCCCCCGTTTGGAAAGTTCTTCCCTTTGATATTTTCTATCTTTTGAGTTTCTTATATTATCTCCTCCCTTTGTTTTTTTTTTCCTAGGAATGGGAAGCTATTTCAGCTTGGCTCAATGGCAGGAACTGGAGTTACAAGCTTTGATCTATAGATACATGTTGGCCGGTGCTGCTGTTCCTCTTGAACTCCTTCAACCAATAAAAAGAAACCTTCTTTATTCTTCTACGTATTTCCTTCATCACCCCTACTCCCATTACCAGGCAGCTTGTAAGTCTCTTTCATCCTTTTTGGTACAGTTCAATCTTAACATGATCTACTTGTCCTTTTCTTTAAATGCACATTAACTCCATGGATTTTTATCATTAATGTTTTAGATTTTCTCCACCTTGAATATGAGATTATCAACGAAAATAAAAGATTATCAGAGAATAAGATTATTAGAAATGTTGTATTTTGTATTTGGTTGATTTAGCAGGAATTTAAGATTACCGTGTTTGGTTAAAAGAAGAAAATATTATTAAAATATATATTTGACCAAATTATTCTTATTATATATTTGTATAATATTACAAATTATAAAATATTTATATATTTTCTTTAAAAATTAAATTTATAATATTTATATAAAATTTTTTATAAAATTAAAAATATAAAAAAGTTTAATGATAGGGTAAAAAAATTTTTAACCCCTGAACTTCATATAAAATTTTAATTATAGATTTTTTTTATAAATTTAAAATAATTTAAAGATAAATTTGTAATTTAACTTTCATATAATTTTTATCATTCAATAATAGAAGAATGATATTTTTGAAAAAATATAAAAATTTAAGGACATTTTTGTTCAAAACGTCGGTAATGTTACAATACCTAAGTAAATGGAGGTAATGACATTACCGGTAATATACACAAAAAATCTACTATTGGTAATAAAACATCATCGAGAATGAGATTCCCGGCCAACCAAACATGTGAATGTGAGATTCCATCCCATAAAAATCTCACATGGGAATCTCACATTCCTTGAACCAAACACCCCCTTAGAGTTTTGTTTCACCTTAATTTCTAAAGACTTGAACATTTTCGTTAAGATATGATCTCTCATGTTTTTTGGGTTCTTGAATCTTGCGTTATATTTATGGAATCTGTACTTGAATACTTCATGGCGTTCAGATTTGAGAAAACTACTATAAGCTTAAGATAAATTGGCAGTTAAATATGTTTGTCTGTGTAACTAAGGTGCGTTTAGTTGACGGAATGTGAATTCTCATTAAAATGGAATTTATATTCCCGTTTGGTTGGTTGAGAATATCATTCTCGGTAATGTTTTATTACTAATAATAGATTTTTTGGGTATATTATCGAGAATATCATTAACTCTATTCTCTTAGATATTGTTGGATTACTAGCGTTTTGGATTAAAATATCTTTAATATTTTTTTATTTTCAAAAATATCATTTTTCTGTCATTAAATAATAAAAATTTTACAAAAGTTAAATTATAAATTTATCTTTAAACTATTTTAGATTTACAAAAAAATTATAATTACAATTTTATATGAAATTCAGAGATTAAAATAAAATTTTATTATTTCATTAAACTTTTTTATATTTTCAATTTTGTAAAAAATATATATATATTTTATAAATTTAATTTTTTTTAAAAATATATAAATATTTTCAAACTTGTTAAAAAATAAATATGTAATAAGAACAATTTGATTAAATATATATTCCAATAATTTTTTATTTCTGTAACCAAACACGACTAATAATAATGAAGAAAATAACTTCAGTAACCGAAAATACCTTATAATATACGATTTTAATCAATTTTTTTGAATTTGCGAAATGACTAACAAATTCGCAACGCGATCTCGAATTTGCAACGCGAATTCCAATTTCGCAACGCGAATTTGTAAATTGCAACGCGAATTTGTAATTCACAACACATAAGTCAAATTCGCAAAACACGTTTATTTTCGCAATGCGAATTTTATTTTCGAATTCGAAACATAATATTAATTTCGCAACACAAATGTAAATAGTATAACCGCAAATCATAACCTAAAACCCTAAATCATAACTAAGTTCTATCTCCATCTCTCACTCTTTACGGTAACATCCGTCCCCATTTCCGACGAATTTCGTCTCCATCTCCGACGAATTTCGTCCTCATCTCAGGCGAAATCCGTCTATCTCCATATCTGTTTATAGTGTATAATTTGTAGTTTTTGGTATATCTAACTTGGTATGTTTATTGTTTTTGTTAGAAATTTTTTTCGGCTTCATTGACTTTAAGAAATAAATTAAGCATAGCCATTACAATTGCATCGCCACTTGCACCTGTACAAAGAAAACTGTTTAATGATACTTGATTCGGGCCATGGCTGAAAGTACAACATCCAGGTTTAGATGCTATGTTGACCCATTTGTTTCTTCAGACCATGACTAACGATATACTCGAGAGGATACAACGTGGTGATGAAGAGATATAGTTTCATTTTCCACCGGCGTATACTTGTTTTGGGCGAGAAGAGTTTTGTTTAATTATTGGTCTACGCTTCGGACACGATGAAGTAGGTCGGTACACTAGTCATATCGTCCGCCCATCATTGTTATCTTGGGTTTTTCCTTAGTTGGCAAAGGCAAATCACAGTTTACAAGTCGACGACTTGAAAAGATTACTTGTTAAATATGGTTTTATTCTAATTGATGACCTCGATGTTGTCCGAGTACTCTTTTTATTACTTTTGCATGTCGACTTTTTAGGCAAAGAGGTTAGACAACCTATTTCTAAAGACATAATATTATTGGTAGATAACCTAAATACATGGAACGTGTTTTTGTGGTGTTCATATCTATGGAAAGTTACCTAGAAAAAGTTATCGTCTGTCTTTGAGGACCGAAAAAGTTTGCGTGACCATGGTTTCAAATAAACTTTGGCATGCTTTATTTAGGCTTTTAAGGTAAGAATTTTTATATATTGTTTCTAAAATTATAATTAATTATTTAATAATTACTAATGTTTGTGTATTATGTTTGTAGATTTGGTTATTTGAGGCTTTTCCCAGCATGTGGACATATGTAATCAAAAATTAAAATGATACTCCTAGGACAATTTCCTGGAGGAGGATACTGCTGTTGGATTGTGAAGAGTTACTACCATATACGACGATGAGTGATGTAAGTTAACACAAATACTAACATATATAAATAAGTTATTACTAGTAGATGTTTAACTTTGTTTAAGCTTTTATATTGTTAGGATGCTAACTATCCATTACAGAGGCTGACACTCACAGAGGTTGAGTTTGCTATTGATTGGTAGCAAGCTAGTAAGTGTTTTTTGATAGCACGGATGATGAGCACCCCCACTTCGAGAGCCATCATCTGATCGAGTCGATTCTATAGCTCGACATCCAAAGCCATAACCTGATCGAGCAGGTTATATACCTCCGTAACGAGAGCAGTCACCTATTCCATCACATCATCGGGTCTCTTCTCCACCTCATTATAGGCAACTGACAAATATGCTACGATATTTATCTTCCTGTTCTCTACCTCCACGAGATGAGTTAGTAAAGTTACGTGATGAGGTCAGTGTTTTGCGTGAGGAGGTCGGTATTTTACGTGACAACAATGGTGCATGATATGATTAGGTACGGTCTTTACATGGTGAGGTAGATGTTTTACACGATTACAATGACGCTCTACGTGATGAGGTTTATACTCTACGCAATAAGTAAGTTTGTTTAATACTATACTAAAAATGAAAATAATTTTTTTAGGAATTATTTATTTGTTTATTTACTAATTTATGTATTAATTTATTTTTATCGGTTCGATAAGATAAATGGTTTATGTTGGGTTTTTCTTACACGACAGGGTTCACGCATCAGACGTCGTGCACGTGCCATTACGTTTTCTTTCATCCAAATACTTCCAAGATTTCGTAAGAAGAAGTCTGATTCATCTGTAATCGTTCAAGATGCTCTCTATCTTTCAAAAAGCACCTCCCACCGTTCAAGATGCCACTCTCATCGTTTAAGAGGTCATTCCCACCGTTGAAGAGCTCGATTCACATGGTATATTATATCGATATATTGATAAACCCATTCACGTGCCCGATATGATGGATTCGAGTTAGTTTTCGTATCAGTTACCGGTCAGTACTATTTTGGTATCTGAAGTGGAGAGAAGAACACTACCGGACACAATTTTGGATAATACCCTTTGAGCTAAGATCGCAGTTAATTTTTATCTATATAAGCGGAGTCAAGAGTGTTAAGTTGACATATGCAAACTCGACGATGATATACATTTATTTCTTGATCGGTCTTGGTAGGGTGTTTTATTTGGGGCTGAAGATCGACTATTTCGAATGTAGGGTAAGTCTTATATTCTTTTTATATTGCATTTTGATTATTTTTTTTAAAATTTATTAAATTTACTAATATATGTATTTTTTTATAAAACAACATACTAATATATAAGTATCACGTCTTATGATAATAATAAAATTGAAGAAAATAAAAAAAATATACGATGAACTATTATGCATTTGTCTTTTCACGTAGCTCACTTGAAGGATCAGAGAGACGCTTCATATGTGTTGAGTAATGGAAAAGTTAAACTTTATCCTGCGTGTTGTGAGGTCGATAATGTTAGTATTTATTTTTAAATATTTTAAAAGTGTTCATAAATTTTATTTGATGTGTGTAATTAAATTATTATTTACGATTGCAGGTGTTTATCTCTGTTATGGAACGTCGTCATTGGCTTCTCGTCGAGTTTCAGCTCCCAAATCTGAAGACGATAATATATGACAGCATGCTGAATTACATACTATTGTTTGATCTGAGAGATATTATTTGTAAGGGATGATACGTTTATTTGGCTAAATACTTGAATGCGATTAATTATTAGACTAATTCTGGAAACAAGAAGTCAAAAAAGTTTAAAGTTATAATGATCAGAGACGAGACAACGTCACAATAAACGGAGAGAGTCAGAGGGGATTGTGGTCATCTCGTATGCATGTGTTTGGAATGTTTAACGACAGGAAGTAAACAGTTTTTACATCACACAGATAGAGATAGAGGTGCAGTAGGGTTGTGATTTCGGTATTTTATGGCTAGAACGATATATACGAGACGTTGCCTACCCGCATCCGCGTGTTGAAAGTGTGCATAAACAACACAAATTGGTAAGTTTGAGGAAGTGTTGTTAAAATATATACTCTTTGTTAGTTTAAAAATATTTGGTTTGAAAATGTTTGGTTCAATACTTAGGTAATTTGTTGTTTATTGATTTTAGATGTGTAGAAAGTGTTATTTGAGTAAATGTTTGGTTTATGCTGGTTAATCCTGAAGTAATCTGCGTGAAATTGATTTATTTATACCTAAAAAATCAACTGTTGATTTGTTTTTTAGATGTGTATATAAGAATTTTTTTACTTGTTTAATTGATTTGTAAAAATTGATTTGTTGTTCAAAAAAATTTCAATTTGAATTATGTTGAAGGCAAAAAAGATTTGTTGAAGGTACACTTTCGCAACGCGAAAGTCAAACTCGCATTGCAATGGTTGCGAAAGTCAAATTCGTAACGCAAAAATCAAATTCGCACGAAAATCGTAACGCAAATTTGACTTTCGCAACAATTGCAACAAAAAATCGCAACGTGAATTTGACTTTCGCGTTGCGAATTCAAGGAAAACTCCTTAAAAAAGATAACAGAAAACAATCTGATAAGTGATAACAACTGAACAGATCATAGTAATGTTCAAACTCAAGTTACTAATGAATATCTAACTGAAAATGTATGCATTCACACATAAAATACACATAATACAACGTTTGCATTTAAAAATCACCTAAGTTAATAAGTCCTAAAAGGTGAAGCCGGTTGTGATTGGGATTTTGATTACGATTTTGAATTCCTTTTGCTTTGTACCATATGAGCTTTGGATTTTGATGATGATACATATTTTGATAGAGGAAAAAATGATTGTGATGACACTGGTGATCCACATGTCAACCTTGTATGACAACTTTCCTTGCACCAACTACATGTCAATATCATCTTCTCTTCACCCTTAGACGGTATACGATCGTGATTTTTTGGTATGTCCCATTCAGAAAGATGTGGAATAGGGTAGACAATCTCGGCATAAGTCTGTCGATATACTTCTGTAGTGTAGCAATCTATAGCGTATGCGTTTGAATCATCTTGGTTTAGATGAAGAACAACTTTTATAACATGGTCACACTGATAACCAGATGTTTGCCATTTTATACAACTACACGTCTTTGCATTTAGATCGACAAGTTCATTTAAGTTATTATCTAATACTTCAAACAAAGTGTTTGAACATGGTTCAACTTTCCATGACGTTGACTTCACAATACGTTTCGTTATCCTTTTTTCAGTCCATGGTGTAACACGACGATCCAATGTTCCTGTAAATTTAAATAAATAATACTTAATATATAAATATGATAAGTTATGAATTTAAAGAAATAATACATGCATGATTTTTTTCTGTAGTACCACTGTTGCATATAGGCTCGAAAAAATTCCATTAACATAGTAATGGGTAATTTTCAGGAATGACAACTTAGAGCGTTGATTAATTCTGCGCTATTAGACGTCATGAAATCATATATTTCTCCAAGTTGATGTACTCTTGACCATCTTTCAAATCCGACATCTTCTAATGTTTGAGCACATTGAGGCAAAACACGTCTTAAACAATTTATATGCTTATTAAAATCCACTTCCCGATAAGCTTTTACAGCCTTCCAGTATGTCCATTTGTGATTTTTTATACCTGAAGACCTTGATTTTATATTTCTGTACAAATGAACACCACAAAGTCTATGAAAAGCATCTGGGAAACACGTTCTAACAGCGTTGTCAATTGAGTTTGCCCTATCAGATATGATTGTCAGATTGCTAATAGGACCTATACAATCCCTAAGATGCCCCATAAACCATGTCAATGAATCAGAGGTTTCAGATTTGCCAATCCCGTAAGCTATTATCAGTATCTTATTGCTAGCATCTATAGCTACTGCTAATAAATTTACTCCAAGGTATCGACTTTTCAAATGTGCTCCATCAACTATAATAACTGGGCACATGCAAGTAATAAAAGAACGAATCTACAAAATAATATACACAAGAAATATGATCATTTAAATGTGAAATGTATGTAACTAACAAAAATGAGTCAAAAAAATTATATTGATTTACTAACCGCAGCACCAATGGCGATAAACAGCAACTCAAAGCGTCCATCTCTATCTGTTTTGATATGAGTTACAGACCCAAGATTTTTCAGCTTTAAATTGTGACAATAAGCTGACAGTTAGACAAACGATGCTTCTGGAGACCCCCTCAACAATTCCAAGGCATAACATTTGGCTCTCCAAGCTTGAGAATATGAGATACTAATCTTGAACCGAGCATTCATGTCAGTCATAATTTCATTTCCCCGATATACCCTGTCATTCAAAAACATTAACTCAGCCAGAAAACCACCCAACATCTTTTTGTTTGCTTGTCATGGTGAGGAAAAACTTGGGTTCTTAAACATTTATGTTTATCAATAAAAGTCCTAACTTAAAACATTTCGCAATCTTTTATCCTCTTTGCAATCATACGTCACGTACAACTTTTGTCAATCATACACTTTGTTTCGAAACAATCTTTTCTAGATTTGTTAGCTTTTAGTTGATAGCCATCTTCCACACATTTCATATACAATGTTATCTTCAAGTCTTCCTTTGTATCAAAACAATCATCTTTCTTGATACGAATAACTTTTGTGTAACAATCAACTGCTATATTTACCAACTATTCTTCCGATATCTGAAGTAATTCTAGCATATTCCAGTTATACTCCCGTGGTATTTTCTTCTTTTTCTTTTCTTGGGGACTTCTTCTTTTTCTTTTACTTTTTTAGGGTTATATGAATTAAAGAATGGATGTTCAACATGTTCATTCACAGTCGTAAATTCCTCCTCATTATTATCAACAACATATTCCTCGGCAACAGCTGTTTCATCATCAAAATCCGGGTATTGACCAATATCAAAATCATTACACGCAGAGTCTGTTTCGTCTTCTGAAACATCATCAAAATTCGAGTATTGACCAAAATCAAAGTCCGGGTATTGACCAAGATCAAATTTCGAATACTGACTAGTACTCACAATTTTTTCTGTTGGCTCATAATCGTCTAACTGGTCAATACGAAAACCGAAATTCAGTGCTGAAAGATGGAGATGGAATGAGTTGCGATTTAAGGATTTAGGTTATGAGTTGCTGCTGATGCGTAGTTATATACCTAAAACATTTGTGTTGCGAAAATAAAACCTGTTGCGAATTCAAAAATCTAGTTGCGCTTTTTCGAATTCGCGTTGCGAATTCAGAAATCGAGTTGCGAATTTGAAATCCAGTATTGCGAATTTGGAAATTGCATTGCGAATTTGACTTCTGTGTTGCGAATTTGACTTTTGTGTTGCGAATTACAGATTCGCGTTGAGAATTTGGAAACTGAGTTGCAAAATTAGAGTTCGCGTTACGAATTTTTTGGTCATTTTCACAAATCCAAAAAAAGTTAGTTAAAATTATATATTATAAGGCATTTTCGGTCACTGAAGTTATTTTCTCATAATAATACCACTGCTTGTTTCAGCGGTGGTGCTTCCGGTGCTGGTGCTATTGGATGTGGCGCTGTCAAAGCCAGTTCTTCGATGACCATGTCACCCTTCTCGGCGATGGCAATTTGTCTTAACAATTTTTGCTTTTCAAGGCCTTCTCCTCCCATTGATCTTCTCCAGCTAAGTCATAGGCAAATTATTTTTATCTTCATATTTTTTGAATTGTTTTATATCGAATGAAAGTCTTGGAACTTTGGATTCGATAGAATCAGTTTTGTATGGCTGTGTTTATATAACGTAATAGGTATAGCTTATATAATAAAATAGGTTAATTATTTAATTTGTTATTACAACATATTAGGTAAACGCATAAAATGTTATCAATGATAACATAACCGATTAATTACCGTTAATATTATCAAGCACAATAACATATTAGGTAGCGCTTATATAATGTAATAGGCAGCGCTTATATAATAAAATATGTTAATTATTTAATTTGTTATTACAACATATTAGGTTAACACCTAAAAAATTACCAAAGATAACATAAATGGTTAATTATTGGAAACATTATTAAGCATAATAATATATTAAGTAGCGCTTATGTAATGTAATAGGTTGCATATTATTAAAGCTGATGGGGCCTTAAAAATCCAAAGATAACAAAATAGGTAATTACTTAATTTGTTATCAGTTATGATAAAAACTTACCTTAGGAATAAATGTTAACAAAACTTAAACTGATAGCGCCATTAGAAATCTCACGATAACATAACCTATTAATCACTTGATTTGTTATCAAGCTTTATCAATATGATAATTGTTGACACATATTATAATGATACCGATTGACTTTAACTGTTTACATTGGAAATGAATATATTATTTTAAAGTAATAGATTTTGAAATTATAAGTATGAAATATATATATATATATATATATATATATATATATAATGTGTGTGTGCGTGGTTAAAGCTGATGGAGCCTTAGAACCTTTTACATTGTTTACTTATAATGTGTGTATGTGGTTAAAGCTGATCGAGATCGATATAACAAAGTATTGATACATATATAAAAGTTTATGATATTATCATTATATCGGTATACTTTTACCGTGTAACTTGTAAATTTAACTATTACTTATACAAAGCTCATAAAGGGTTTTTTAGAATGTTGAATTTACACATAAAGTCATATACAATGCACTTCAAAGATGTAAAGCAAAGGAAATCGGGTGTTAATGCAACAATTGCTTACTTTAAACCGGTACTTGGAGTATCAATACTTTAACCTTGCCAAACAATTTGTAAAATAAAGTCTCCCGCAAATCATGGCCGGAATCTGTTCTGTAATTGGGATTATCTAGAATAATTATGTTGACTGCATAGCCAATAAAACCCGGGGGTCTAAATGGTAAGCTATGAATTGGTAAGACAAGTTTGATAATTGAGGGTTTAGGGACTGAATCCCTCCAACGTAAGGAGTGCATGATTGAACAGTACATATAATATTTGTATTCAGTTATTGAAGAATTGTTCTTCATTGTATATAAGGAGAGTTGCAATGATATCCGTTCACGTTTCGGGATCAATTAGTTAGATGCATGCAATATTCTATATCATCGAGGCAGAGAATAAGAAATCTAGCACTTAAACATTTACCAAGAGCGGTAACTTTTGCTCTGCATGAAGACCGAACCTAAAATCAACTCTGTAATTATATCTATCATTCTGAATAGAACCTGTTGAATGATATGGTTTGCACACAATTGCGAGAATTTTCTACTAAAATTATGCAATAAAGATCTCAGGTTTTCCTATAAAAGGCTTGCAGTTGTGTGCAAATCCTATCATTCAGCAGGTTCTCTTCAATAGTATAGGCATAATTGAAAAGTTGATTTTAGGTTCGGTCTTCATGCAGAGCAGGAGATACCGCTCTTGGTAAATCTTTAAATGTCATATTTCTTGTGTTATGCCTCGAAGATATGGGGTACTGTATGCATCTAACTAATTGGTCTCAAAACGTGAACGTATATCATTACAACTATCCTTATATACAATGAAAACCAACTCTTCAAGAACTGAATACAACTATTATATGTAATATTCAATCATGTACTCTTTACGTTGGAGGGATTCAATCCCTAAACCCTCAATTATCAAACTTGTCTTACGAATTCCTAGCTTACCATTTAGACCCTACAAGGGGGTTTTATTGGCTATGCAGTCAACAATATTATGAGATTCTTTTATCCTTTGACATTCAGTCAGACTGTAAAGATTTGAAAATTGTAATCAATTAAAAGTTCTTAAATACTTTAATTCAATTACCATTTCAAGAACAATTACATGAATACATTGATACTTACTGGTTGCTTTCGATTTTCTT
This sequence comes from Hibiscus syriacus, assembly GCF_006381635.1. Lineage (NCBI taxonomy): Eukaryota > Viridiplantae > Streptophyta > Magnoliopsida > Malvales > Malvaceae > Hibiscus > Hibiscus syriacus. Next base: position 793,590 of record NW_024063351.1, read on the forward strand.
CAATGTTGATACGTTGGGCTCCATTTGAAGATCATTATATTAGCGAACAAAGATTGAACTTTCAACCTATAATAGGTCCATTCAAAAACAGCAAACTTTAAAATCTAACCCCTATTTCCAAAGACTAAAATTCAAAAAAATTAGGGTTTCAATAACATACCTTTCGATTCGATTGCATCAACAAACAAACAAGTACCATTCGAAAAATGCGTTACCACTATTTACAACAACTAACTTTCTTCTAGAGAAAATTACGGGCGTCTTCTATATATTTATCTGGATTAAGGTTTCCTTTGTAACCCTGATATGCTATTTATATTGAATACTCTTACAAAATTATCGATACTTTATATAAAGAAATCGATACTTTATTGACGTTTCGTTTTTTTTTCAAAACCAGTATCTATTTACCGGTTACATTATATATAGAAACCAGTTTGATCAATTTTTAACCTTTTATATCATTATGTATCGATATATTTTTATAGGTATAGATACTTCTTGCGTGCTTGTAGTTTTGAGAAGCATACTGAACAAAAAATATCGATACATATATAAAAAATATCAACACTTTATATAAAATTATGTTACCATTAAACTAATATCTATTGACCGGTTACATTATATATTGAAACCGGTTTTTATCAATTTTTAACCTTTTATATCATTATGTATCGATACATTTTTATTGGTATCTATACTTCTTACGTGCATGTAGTTTTGAGAAGCATACTGAACAAAAAGTATCGATACATATAAAAAAAGTATCAGTACTTTATATTAACTTATGTTACCATTAAACTGGTATATTTTTATAACTTATATTGTTTATTTACCTATTACCATTAAATTGTTTACCTATTACAGTAGAATTTGAAAACTCATTTGGTTTGAATGATTCAGTCAATCGAAACAATGTAGTAAACAACGTTCGCGACCCTCAACGAAAACAACACAAGCGAAAAGAAGTACCAAGGAACAAGGTCGAGAAGAAAATTAGGCCATCTGAGTTTTGCAACGGTGAGAGACATAGCAAACTAACATGTCCTCAAGTCGAGCTCAGTTTGGAAACAAGCACACAATCTACATCAACTGATTTTTTCGAAGATAAAATGGAATGACATGACTTCTACTATGTATCAACATATATCGTAAGTATCAACATGAAAATGATCTCTATATATCGTAAGTATCAACATACCTCTTACTATGTATTAAAAACATGTAGAACAACCTATTATGTTAGTGACATTTATGTTAGTGACATTTGAGACAATGCAGACAACTATCTCTATATATCGTAAGTATCAACATGATGTATAGGAAACATGTAGAGCAACCTATTGCTAACTTTTCTCATCTTATATATAATTACATTCAGATACAAAATTATTAATCTTATACAAAATTTCCCTTACATTTACATCATCGATCCTTTTTGTTAATCTTGTGTCTGATGGAAGCTTTTGTCATCTCATCTCTTCGTTTATTTTGATCGTGGCTTACGAGATCGTTTAATATTCGCATACGATCCAATTCTCCAACAACCAATATTCAAGTTGTTAATATGTTAAGTATTGTAAACCACATCATTCAATCTACGATTTTTAACAATTTAACCGCAAACTAATTATTCATACCACTTACAAAATCACCAGTTGCCCTTTTAGAATCGATCGATTCCATCCGCATATTCACATAAATGCCGCAATCATATCTGTTACAAAATTTGAATACCACACATGTTAATTATGAAACCTACATACATTACACTTTCTATTTATGATAACATCTCATAACCATTCAATTTCTCATTCATCTTATCCTCCACAAATTTTAATTGCTTCAATGGGACCTTTAGATAGTCACATGCTTCTAGAAAAATGCGTTCCTGATTATATCTATCTAATACTGTCAGATGCATTAAAAAATATCAAGTTATGATCCAAACAAATTATGCATTATAATTTACATAATTTCTTTTCATACAAACCAATTTCTTAGCATCATTCACTCTTTGTTTGGCCGCTGGAGATGAAAATAGACTATCATATACCATTGCAACACAAGAAACCATATCCAACACTAACAGATACCAATATGAACTACCGTAGTTTATTGTGATCAGGATTTGCAATAAATTTCATACATAATTTGATAAAATTCAACATTATATATCCGAAAACATTATTTGCAATTCGTATGGTGTTTTACCTCGTCACACTCGGTGAATTTTACATAGTCATCCAATAACATCCCCTAAAAGCTCATAACACCTTCAACATCAGATTTTCCCTCCAACGCCTGTTGCTGTATTTACGCGACAATCATTATTAATTTACTGTTTATTACCCTACTTTTCAACATTTATTAATTTAACTTACCGTTAAGTGGTATAGAAGGTAGTAAATCTTCCCGCGTAACTTTTTTTATTCGTAACATAATGTCTAGCCGACCAAATTAATAACCTAACAAAATTAATTACACAATCAGAACATATTCACTAGGTTTTAACATTTTTTACTTTCTACTTACCGCATCACCAACCCATTCTATAGGCTTCAACGTTTCAACGTCGGATACAACAGCGAATTAATTTCCCATTGTGATTACAACATATCTGTATGAAGCATTAAGATTAATATTTTGTCATGAAATATTTAAATATCACCCAAAAAACAATATATTTCACTCACGTCGATTCTAACACACTATTCCATAAATAATCACACATTGCAGCTTCGTAATCACCAATTTCGCTTGAAATTTTCGCTTTTTCAACCTACAATTTTGCATACAAATTTTTGTCACAACAACATAATAAAAATACAAAGCTGTATTTATAACTCTCCGGTGTATAAATCACATTCACATCCATATCCTTTCTCCTCACTTCCTCCATCTTTTATTCTTCATATTTTTTCAATTTATCGTATTTTCCTCTATATAACACTTCATCTCTTTTATTTCACCCTTCATTTTCCCCTTCATATAACTTTTTCTCAACCACTCTCTTCACCCCTCAAATCCACAACTTTCTTCATCACTCTATCAATTTTTCCACCCATCACCATCTTAACTTCACTCCTCAACTCCACTTCTTTCACCACTCCATCTATTTTTCCACCCACTTCCCCTTAAGCTTCTCCATTGCCTCTTCGACTCTTGATTGCCTTTGCAAAAATATCAAAAAAGAAGTTTTTTACATCCGCCAATTCAGACATAAAAATGTCGAATTTACTTTGTTTTCCCTCACCGTCATCCCCCCTACTACCATCTCTTCTTCATTCTCTTCCTCCACTTCCTCTACTGCATCCACTGCCTCCTCTTCCTTCTTGCCAATAACCTTCAAAATTAAATTAAAATATTAATATATTTAATATATTCTTAATATTATTTAATTACATTTATTACCCTTTCTTGCTTCGTCGATCTATCCAAATTCAACTTCACCATCACTCTAACCATCTCTTCCTTCCCACATGCACGGATGCATGTCACTCTGGTTCTTTTATATGCCGGCACACTATTATTGTCCGAACAAAAATCGAACAGTGCAACTTGCATTTATAATTAAATTTATCATTTTATATAATAAATATACTATCATTTTATATAAAAAACAAAAATGTTCTTCAACTCTTTTACCCCTAAGATTGCTATGCACCCTTTAAGGTATCTTTGTTGGCCCTTTTGAAAGCTGAATATTGATTCAATAAATCTCAAATGGACATATTCAGTCCAATTGAATTCACCTTTCAAACCTTCATCGTAAATCAACTTCATATTGTCCTTGCTCGTTGTTGTATCACTCGTTGGACAAAGAAAGATCCCGACAAGGTACAATAGAGCTCGGACCTTCAGGTCATACCTTCGTAAGATTCACTTTTGATTTCCTCTTCAAGTTCAACATATGTTGAAAGTATTGATGATATACGACTAATATACGGCGTTACCAGATATGTTGAAAGTATTGATTCCATTGAAATAAGTATCTACACTTTGATAAAAGATATATAAGAACAATAACATTATATATTTTTAAAAAAATGTAGAAAGTGTCGACAAGGTACAATATAAAAAGAGTGAATTAATTAATTGAACACCTTAAGGAGAAGGAGCAATTAAATACGCTGAAAGAAATGGAGTTTGGATCTTTGATAGGAGTAAGGGATCAACCAATTAAGAGGGAATTGTGTCGATCCTTGTTGGTGCAATTCGATATCTAACAATGTATTGTTAAATATGGTGATTATTCATTTTCTCTAGGGGTCCTACGTGCTGTAGCTGTCTTGGGGGTAGAAAATAAAGGCAAAAATGTTGTAGAAGTCGGTAAAAATAAGAACTGGAAAGCACTTGCCTCCAGATATGATTTGAAGCACAATGTGACATATGCTGAATTTAAAGATGAAATCAAAAGTGGATCTTACGAGGGGATGACCTGAAGGCATGAGTTTTATTGTACCTTATCGGGATCTTTCTTTGTCTAACGGGTGATACATCAACGAGCAAGGATAATATTAAGCTAATTTACGATGAAGGCTTGAAAGGTGAATTCAATTGGAATGAAAATGTCTATTCGAGATTGATTGAATCAATAATCAGTTTCAAAAGGGCCACCAGAGATATCTCAAAGGGTGTATAGCAATCTTAGAGGTAAATGAGTTGAACTTTTTGTTTTTGTATAAAATAATAGTATAATTATTATATAAAATGATAAATTTAATTATAAATGTAGGTTGCACTGTTGGATTTTTGGTCGGACAGTAATAGTGTGCTGGCATATGAAAGAACCAGAGGCACGCATTCGTGTATGGGGGAAGGAAGATGTGATTAGAGTAATGGCGAAGTTGAAGTTGGATAGACCGGCGAAGCAAGAAAGGGTAATAAATGCAATTAAATAATATTAAGAATATAATAAATGTATTAATATTGTAATTTAATTTTGAAGGTTATTAACAATAAGGTAGAGTAGGTAATGGATGCTGTGGAGGAAGAGAAAGAAAAATAGATGGTAGTAGGAGGGATGAAAGTGAGGGGGATGACGGTGAGGGAAAACAGAGTAAATTCGACATTTTGATGTCTGAATTGCCGGATGTAAAATATTTCCTTTTTATATTTTACAAAGATAATCAAGAGTAGAAGAGGCAATGGAGAGGCTTAAGGGGAAAGTGGGTGGAAAATAGATGGAGTGGTGAAAGAAGTTGTGGAGTTGAGGGATGAAGTTAAGATGGTGATGGGTGGAAAAATTGATGGAGTGGTAAATGAAGTTGTGGATTTGATGGGTAAACCTACGGGGTGGAGGGAGTGCTTGAGAAAAAGTTGGATGAAGGGGAAAAAAATAAAGGCTGAAATAAAAGACATAAATAGTTATATAGAGGAAAAATACAAAGAATTGAAAAATTATGATAAAGAAAAGATGGAGGAAGTGAGAAGGATGTGGATGTGATTTATACATCGGAGAACATTATAGATGCAGATTTGAATTCAGAATGTCTTGCACCAAAGAAGAAGCAGAAGGTAAGCTGAATAAAAGAAAACTTAATTTGATTTTTATTATGTTGTTATGACAAAAATTTGTATGCAAAATTATAGGTTGAAAAAGAAAAAATTCCAAGCGGAATTAGTGATTACGAAGCTGCAATGTGTGATTATTTATGGAATAGTGGGTTAGAATTGTCGTAAGTGAAATATATTACTTTGTGAGTGATATTTAAATATTTCATGACAATATTAATCCTAATGCTTCATACATATATGTTGTAATCGCAATAGGAAATCAATTCGCTATTGTATCCGATGTTGAAACGTTGAAGCCTATGGAATGGGTTGGCAGTGCGGTAAATAGAAAGTAAAAAATGTTAAAACTTAGTGAATATGTTCTGCTTGTGTAATTAATTTTGTTAGGTTATTGATTTGGTCGGCTAGATATTATGTTAAAAATCGAAAAAGTTACGTGGGAAGATTGACTACCTTCCATACCACTTAGCGGTGAATTAATTAATAAATGTTTAAAAGTATTGTTATAGACGATAAATTAATAATGATTATCATGAAATGTGCCAACAGGCGTTGGAGGGAAAAGCTGATGTTGAAGGTGTTGCGAGCTTTTGGGGGGATGGTATTAGATGACATTAGATGACTATGTGAAATTCACCGAGTGTGACAAGGTAAGACACCATACGAATTGAAAATGATGTTTTCTGATTTATAATGTTGGATTTTGTCAAATTGGTTGTGAAATTTATTGCAGATCCTGATCACAATAAACTACGGTAGTTCTCATTGATATATGTTGGTATTGGATATAGTTTCTTGTGTTGCAACAATATATGATAGTCTATTTTCATCTCCAGCGGCCAAACAGAGAGTGAAGGATTCTAAGAAATAGGTATGTATGAAAAGAATTTATGTAAATTATAATGCATAATTTGTTTGGATCCTAACTTGATATTTTTTAATGCAGATGACAATATTATATAGATATAATTAGGAATACATTTTTGTAGAAGCATGTGGCTATATAAAGGTCTCATTGAAGCAATTCAAATTTGTTGAGGATAAGATGAATCAGCAATTGAATGGGTATGAGATGTTATCATAAATAGAAAGCGCAATTTATGCAGGTGTCATAATTGACATGTCTGGTATTCAAATTTTGTAACAGATATAATTGCAGTATTTATGTGATTATGCATATGGAATCGATCGGTTCTAGAGGGGCAACTGGTGATTTTGTAAGTGGAATGAAAAATTAGTTTGCGGTTAAATTGTTAAAAGTCGTAGATTAAATGATGTGGTTTACAATACTTAACGTACTGACACTTTGAATATATGTTTGAGAATGAGATCGTATGTGAATATTAAACGATCTCGTAAGCCACGCTCAAAATAAACGAAGAGATGAGATGACAAAAGCTTCTATCAGACACAAGATTAACAAAAGGGCGCGATGATGTAAATGTAAGGGAAATTTTGTATACGATTTATAATTTTGTATCTAATGTAATTATGTATGAGATGAGGTTTCTTATACATAATAGGAGTCATGTTGATACTTACGATATATGGAGATCGTTGTCTGCATTATTCCAAATGTCACTAACATAATTATCATCATGTGCGGGACTGAACGACCATTCCATTCCGTCTTTGAAAAAATCAGTTGATATAAGCTGTGTGCTTGTTTCCAAATTGAGCTTGACTTGAGGACATGTTAGTTTTTTATGTCCCTCAACGTTGCAAAACCTATATCACCTAATTTTCTTCTCGATATTGTTCTTTGGTACTTCTTTTCGCTTACGTTGTTTTCGTTGAGGGTCGCGAACGTTTTTTACTACACTGCTTTGGTTGACTGAATCATACAAACCAAATGAGTTTTCAAATTCTGCTGTTAGTCTTTTCATCTCATCTCTTGCGGTTTTTAAAGAAACATCTGTCTTTGATGCAATGTAGCATAACCGACTTGACGTTGCACTTAGAGCAGCGAACATTGTCATTTGCATTACTTCTGGAGGCACATTCAAGTCAACAAAAATGGTGCACAAGCTTTCGCATCCTTAGTCCACCTTATTTGAATCAAAGACCAGGGAAAATATTTGTAATCCAAATTTTCTACACGAGCAATTTAGGTTTTCCGTACCAAAATCAAAACTTATTTCAAATGTCTTATTTTTTTCTTTATACTTTATCAAAATATAATTTTAACATTCATCTGATAAGGACTTATTTTCTTCCTAAAGTCGGTACAATGTCTCACATTGAAGTTATTCTTGGAACAAACAAAAAGATTCGTGCGTATAAATCTCAACAGCATGACTTTCAAGGTTAATAAGTTTTGTGATCTGGAAGGGCTTCGTTTGGAACTTAAGTAATCCGCTTTCGACTCGTTCATACGCATTCTACTAATTCCTTCTTTAATTGCTCGAACATCTAAATATGTCTTCTTGTGTTTCAGTGCAATCTCGAGTGAAGCATTCATAGACTCACACCTTTGTGTTGAGCGAATATTGACAAAGAAATGACCAGTTAGATATGTTTGTCCCCAAAAGTGTCGAGTATTTCACTTATCAATCACTCATGGATGCTTTTTGACATTGAATTCTGAAACAACTGAACGCTATTGAATATCAAATTCGTCGGTCCACCAAGAAGCCATGCATTTTGAGAATGATGTTGTAAAGTTTGGGTCACCAATGTTAGCTTGTGCATTACGAGAAAGTTGCTAAGAACATAATTTTGCTTAGAAAAAGGGATAACAAATTTGATAGCCCTCTGAATTGCCCTATCCCCATCGGTGACAATAAAAATAGGTGATTTATTCATCATGGGTTCTAAAATTTTCTTTAACACCCACTCGAAAGATTAGGACGTCTCTTCAGCGATTATGGCAGTAGCAAACACAATTATGTTATGGTGATGATTGACACTGATAATAGGCATAATTGGTCAACCATACAAATTATCTTTGTACGTTGTGTCGAACGTAATTACATCACCAAAGCATGTGTAATCTGATCTCGATGAAGAATCCGATCAAATAAGATTATGCAATGCCCCTAATTCGTCTACCGAGTATGTCATAAAAAACCCGGGATCATCATGTTTCTTATAATCAAAGTAAGCAATAAACGTATTAACATCCCCATTGGATATTTCTTTTGCTTTACCTCTTTGAAGTTCATTGTAGAGGTCTTTATGTGTAAATTCAACATTATGATAACCTACTCTCTGTTTTAAATAGTTCATTACTTGTGAAGTGCCAACACCGACCTCTTTCAATGCTATTGCCTCATTGATATCAGCCTTACAGCTTTATTAGAACGCATAAATGGTGTCATAGAAGGTGTGCACAATGCATGATTATATTTCTGAGAAGACTTACAACCCACTGATCGTTTGTATTTGTTGCTGTAACTACGACTCTACCCTTGTATCCCATTCTTGTGACTAGTGTATGAGCACATTGACGATCAACAATATTGACTTTGCACTCTCGACACCCTTCTTTGGAACAACAAAATTCTTGTGTATTCACGTTCCCTTCCATATCAAGCCGTGTTTATCCCCGAAGTGCACTAAAACCATGTTCCCGTGCGAATCCCTTATAAAAGTACCAAGCTTAATCACCTGAAGGGAAGAGTTGACCAACCAATTTGTCAGATTCATCAACAATATGTACTTCATGACATTCCTCGGTTGGCTTAACATTGTCTGATGCAGTATAATCCATATGGCAAAATTTTGGTTGTGCAAGTTCAGTGGTCCTAACAGAAGTTGATGGAGATGTAAGTAGAGGTTCATAAAACAACATGTTTCAATGGTGCTTTCAATAGGATGTAGTAGTTGAAGGGTGGGTACAACATTAATTTCGTAGGATATATTTAGGTATGTACAAAAACTACAAAATTCAACTTTTATTACTTTAAAGTAATAGATAAATTTACAATGTAAGTGGTAAAAATAGACCTTTTTAATGACAAAATTAGTAAACACAAAGTTTCCAACATTTTTGTCCAGTATGGTTCCCAAACTTGATGTATCGATACATTTATCATAAGTATTGGTCCCAAAAATATCGAAACTGATAATTATAAAGTAATAGATAAATTTACAATGTAACCGGTAAAAATATACCGGTTTTATGAGAAAATAGGTCAACTTAATGTATCGATACTTTGCTAAATTGTATCGATACTTTTTTCCAGAATGACTGCCAAACGAGATGCACGCATAAAGTATCGATACATTTATTGTAAGTATCGATCCTCAAAACATTGAAACCGATTATTATAAAATAATAGGTAAAATATACTGGTTTAATATGAGAATATGTAAATATAATGTATCGATAATTTTAAAATTGTATCGATACTTTTTTATCCAGAATGAATACCCAATGAGGTGTACGCATAAAGTGTCGATACATTTATAATAAGTATCGATCCCAAAAACATCGAAACCGATAATTATAATGTAATAGGTAAATTTACAATGTAACTGATAGAAATATATTGGTTTAATGAAAATAGGTCAACATAATGTATCGATACTTTTTTTAAATTGTGTCGATATTTTTTTGTCCATGATGAATGCCCAACGAGGTGTACGCATAAAGTGTCGATACATTTATAATAAATATCGATCCCAAAAATATCGAAACCGATAATTATAATGTAATAGGTAAATTTACAATGTAACTGGTACAAATATATCAGTTTAATTAGAAAATAGGTCAAAATAATGTATCAATACTTTTTAAATTGTGTTAATACTTTTTGTCCAGAATAAATGCCCAACGAGGTGCACGCATAAAGTGTCGATACATTTATAATAAGTATCGATCCCAAAAACATCGAAACTTATAATTATAATGTAATAGGTAAATTTACAATGTAAACAGTAGAAATATACCGGCTTAATTAGAAAATAGGTCAACATAATGTATTAATACATTTATTGTAAGTATCGATCCCGAAAACATCAAAACCGTTAATTATAAAGTAATAGGTAAATTTATAATGTAACCGGTCAAAATATACCAGTTTATGGGAGTATAGGTAAATAAAATGTATCGATATTTTTTTAAATTATATCGATACATTTTATAAATTACGCGTGTTTTTTTTCATCAGTATTTATATGTTAAAAGAATCGATACAAACCTTAAATCAAAAAACCCTAAACCTAAAGGTAGAAGAGAACTCTTTCACTCCGACGAATACCAGCGTTCATAACAGTTACGATCAGATCTTTGGGTAAATTTATCGATATTTTGCCATAAATTAGGGTTTGATTGATTTTCAGATTGAACTTTTTTTTCCTTAATGTGTTTGTGTTCCAATGTAACATCATCCGCGCCCAAATGGCTCCAAAAAGTCAGAGGCGCGGTCCTTCTCAACCTTCTTCTAAACCAAGCTCTTTTCAACGACAACCTTCTTCTGAACAAATCAGGTCGTTCGAAACTCAAAACTTTAGAACCGATGGGGAGAAATAAAAATAGGAGAAGAGTTTCAAAGGAAGATTCGTCCCAAACGTATCTTTGACATGGCTTTCTTGTTCGATGAGAAATATGATTTTAGTTTTAAATCTATATTTACATCTTGGGGTTGACTTGAATTCCTAGGTGTAGAACCAAAATATTTCACCAATCTAGTTAGAGTATTCTACAATAATGCTTCCTTCGAGCGTAAGCCTAATAAGAATAATATAATAAGAATTAATACCCATTTCATGGGGAATGATATATATATATATATCCGGATACTATTGCTTCTGGTATAGGTGTCGAGAATAAAGGAGATTCGGATGAAAATGATTTAGATACTACAATCCAACATGTTGATAGAAATAGCCCAATTCACCTAGATATAGAGTCGAGAGTGTTTCACAAAATGCTCACTTGGTTTGTTCGCCCTTTGGGGGAAAAGTTTTAGTGATTCGAGACTACAATTATTGGTGGTTAGCAAAGTATAGATCCAAAACGGCTCCAAACATTGCTAAACTGATATTTAACACAATTGTATATATGATCACAAAGGGAGCATCAATTTTAACTTCACTACCATATGGAAGTGTCATCACCCATATGTTGAAGAAGCATGAAGTTGATTTTTCGCTTGATTCCCCTGTTCGATTAACCTGCAAGATTGACATGTTATTAATGACTAGAGCGGGGTATAATTTTGTTGAAAATGTCGGTTGGAAGCGTGTCAAGGATGTCGTTGGATTAGAACAAGAGAAGTAAATGGACCCATTGACCATGAAGACGACCAACCAATGGGAGACGCAATGATGGAAGACGCTCCAGGTGGAGAGGATGTCACAATTAAGACAATGATGGAATACATGGTCAATTTTCAGGATCATATTGATTCCATTGTGAGCGAAATACGAGCCGATATTGCATCATTACGCGATGAAGTCTCCATCTTGCGTGATGAATTACGTCAACGACATCAAACGAGTTAGATAATTAATTATTTATATTTCTAAACATTTACACGTTGTAATATGAATTTGATTTTATTTTAACAGATATGGACAACCAAGCGCTCAATAAAGATAACGATGATGATGATGATCCAAACAAGTATATCGTGTCTACAACACTGCCGACAAGAAAACTAGTAATTTTTATGTCAATGGTGTCCTTGCCTATTTCTCAAGAAATCCAAAAGGTTTTAATTCTGTTCATTTCTATCCATTATTTTAATATATAATCGTACAACTTTAATCTCATTTTCTTCATGTTGTAGATGTTATCCTAAGAAGATGAGTATATGAATTTATGCATTTTTGTTTACAAAATTTTGCTGTTGCCATTTGGTCTTCCAAGATGAGGTTAGAACTGTTAAGCAATTGAATTACTATAGACAAAATCGTTAATATACAATTAAATGTTAACATTCAAATTTGATTACAATCTCAGGCATAACATCGACCGTGTACTTCAGAAACCACCTTTATTGTGTGGCTAGTTTCTATTCATTTGGGTAAGATGAATGTCATTATACTTTGCTGACTTTTATTTGTTTATGATTCCTACATATTTATGTTCCACCGTTTGTAAACAGGATCAAGGAAAGTGCAAAAGAGAAGATAATTTTACCTATTGTAAAGATCTCCATGTTGTTTGGAACGCGTATCCTGATTTTAACGTCCTAAATACACTGTTGGTCGATGATTCAGCACGAAAAATGATTTATAATTCAGTAAGTTACATTTATGTCATATATTTTTCCAGTTAACAAGGTGTTCATACATTGGTTGATTAACAATTTATGTTTTTATATAACAATACAATTACATATGTCCACATCTCTTTGACGCTTCCTACTCGGAGGATAATGCTTTAGGTATAACACAAATTAATTTCTGCTTATGCGAATTTAGTTTATTGTTAGTAAAATTACACCTGATTAGTTTGATAATTGAAATTATTTATATATGTCCTCAGAAAAAGGCGGTAACATACGAAAGTATTTAAAAAATTTGTGGAAGGCGCCTAATGTTCCGGACTTCGTTAGAAATAACCATTTTTCATTGGATTAATTTCGTTATGAGTACATTATTTGAACATTGTTGTGTATAAATTTGTTGTGTATGTATGTTTGGTTTGATTACACTGTATGTATAATTTCATTCGATTCACATAATACCCATAATGCACTATTTTCAATTTAAAAATTCTAAAACATATATCACAGTAACTATGTATTTTAATATTCCTCAGTATAACATGTGGCTTACACATTAAATATTCCAAAATATAAAAAACTTTATTCCAATGTGACAAGTTTGACAACCCCATTAACTCACAACTCAGCTTTGAACTGAATCAGTATTATCTTTTATCGGCTTGATGGTTCATAACGCATGTTACTTGAACATTATGAATAAATTATGCAATTTTCATGTTCAATTTAACACTGCATTTCATGTTCATTTCATATTTAACTGGAGTTTGAATTTAAATTTCAATTTGAGTTTGAATTTTGATATAAATTTCGGCTCCACTATAAATATGAGCCCGAACCTTTGTTCAATCCAAACAACAACTTACTCAATGGACGCATCGGGAGTTAACATCAAATTCCATTTCTATGGTAACAACAACCTTTTTCAATACTTATTAACTTAGAAAATTTGCATGCTATCATTGATTATTCATAATTTCCATTTTCCCCCAACTTGAAACGCGAGGGAAATCCCAATCATCATAATCTTGAGTAACAAGCAGGAAGATTGGATATCTGAAGAATGCCTTCCGGATACTATCAATTTCAACCAGCTCATTGAGATAGGTTAACCCTAAATCAAAACCGTCAGAGAGAAGCATACTTGATGTAGAAGCAGTTGCAGATTTAAAATCTCAACGGTGATGCATTTAGTTCTCAAACAGTTAAAGCGTCAGAAACAGTTCAAACGTATGATATGGGTGGTATACGATAAATATAACAAAGGGTAACTAAAAATCTTGATAATTTAGGGCTACAACTTGTAATAATAATAAAATAATTGAAGGGTACACGTGTATAAAGTATAGATACTTAGCTAAATTAATAATGTAAACGGTAAAATTCTACCTGTGCAATGATAATAGGTGTACATGACAAGCGTCTCAACTTGTCATTTACGACTATTTTCATTATACCGGAGAAATTTTATCTATTTACATTGTCAATTTACCTATTACTTTAAAGTAATAGGTTTTGAAATTCCAAGTAACGATACTTATGCTTTACGTGTGTATCTTCCATTATTTAACATTATTATTAAAAAATCTAGCATTTAATTCTCGAGAATTTTTGTATGCATTTTGTTGCATTACCCGTGTGATACCCAAGTCATAAGTCTGAAATGCTTATGATGCTTTAAATGTTTGAGAACCAAATGGACCGCCCTCGAGATTTTAAATATGCAGCTGCTTCTACATCAGCTATGTTTCTCTCAGACGGTTTCAGTTTACGGTTCTCCTATCTTCATAAGCTGGATGAAATGGATAATATTCGAAAGGCATTCTTCGCATATCCAATCTTCCTGCTTGTTACTCAAAATTATGATGGTCGGGATTTCCCTCGCATTTTATTTAGGTTGGTTGCTCCGAATATATAACGACATTTGATCTCCGAATCGTTGTTGGTTGATTGGTTGGGCTTTTATATCCATATTTGCTGAGAGTGTATACCGATACATTTGAGGATTGTTGAAATATCAATACTAGTTTTTAATGTATTTTATATCTGCGTGCAAATGTATCGATACACATTATTAAAGTATCGTTTTCTATAATCTCCACAACAAAGTTTCCATACTTAGAATTTCTAAATTGGTTAAAATTTGAGAAAACGGTAAAAATATTTAAACAATAGATTAATTATAAAAGATTGAAAATGGACACAATCAGTTTCTATAATTTCGCCTATAAAGTATCGGTAACTTACAAACGTGTATCAATACATGACAATATAATAGGTTGAAAATTGACAAAACCGGTTTCAATATATATAATTTAACAGGTAAAAAATTGACAAAACTGGTTTCCATAATTGCGCCTATAAAGTATTGATACAAGTATGAAAAGTATCGACACATTAAATTTCAAAACCGATTACTTTAAAGTAATAGGTAAATAAACAATATAAGCTGTAAAAATATACCGGTTTAATGGTAACATAAGTTAATATAAAGTACCGATACTTTTTTTATATGTATCGATACTTTTTGTGCAATATGCTTCTCAAAACTACATGCACATAAGAAGTATAGATACCTATAAAAATGTATCGATACATAATGATATAAAAGGTTAAAAATTGATAAAAACCGGTTTCAATATACAATGTAACCGGTCAATATATACCGGTTTAATGGTAATATAATTTTATATAAAGTGTCGATACTTTTTGTCCAATGTGCTTCTCAAAACTACATGCATGTAAGAAGTATCTATACCTATAAAAATGTATCGATACATAGTGATATAAAAGGTTAAAAATTGATAAAAACCAGTTTCTATATCCAATGTAATCGGTCAATAAATACCGGTTTTGAAAAAAATGAAATGTCAACAAAGTATCGATTCCTTTATATAAAGTATCGATAATTTTGTAAGAGTATTCAATATAAATAGCATATCGGGTTACAAAGGAAACCCTAATCTAGAGAAATATATAAAAGACAACCGTAGTTTTCTCTAGAGGGAAGTTAATTATTGTAAATAGTGGTAGCTCATTTTTCGAAGGGTACTTGTTTGTTTGTTGATGCAATCAAATCGAAAGGTATATTATCGAAACCCTAATTTTTTTGAATTTTAGTCTTCAGAAATAGGGGTTAGGTTTTAAAGTTTGTTGTTTTCGAATGGACCTATTATAGGTTGAAAGTTCAATCTTTGTTTGCGACGATGATGACCTTCAAATGGAGCCCCAGCGTATCAACATTGACGAAAATCGAAAGAAACTAGTAAGTATCATTGTATTCATGTAATTGATCTTGAAATGATAATTGGATTAAAGTATTTAAAAACTTTTAATTGATTACAAATTTCAAATCTCTACAGTCTGACTGAATGCCAAAGGATAAAGAAAGCTCATAATCATGTTGACTGCATAGCCAATAAAACCCCCTTGCAGGGTCCAAATGATAAGCTAGGAATTGGTAAGACAAGTTTGATAATTGAGAGTTTAGGGACTGAATCCTTCCAACGTAAGGAGTGCATGATTGAACATTACATATAATAGTTGTATTCAGTTATTAAAGAATTAGTTTTCATTGTATATAAGGATAGTTGTATTAATATCCGGTAAAGTTTTGAGACCAATTAGTTAGATGCATGCAGTACCCTATATCCTCGAGGCAGAGCACAAGAAATCTGGTACTTAAAGATTTACCAAGAGTGGTATCTTCTGCTCTGCATGAAGATTGAACCTAGAATCAACTTTGCAATTATGCCTATACTGCTGAAGAGAACCTATTGAATGATAGGATTTGCACACAACTGCAAGTATTTTATGGGAAATCCTGAGATCTCTATTGCATAATTTTAGCAGAAAATTCTCGCAGTTGTGTGCAAATCCTATAATTCAGCATGTTCTAACATGATAGGAATAATTGTAAACTTGATTCTAGGTTCGGTCTTCATGCAGAGCAAAAGCTACCACTCTTGGTAAATCTTTAAGTGCAAGATTTCTTGATCTCTGCCTTGAGGATATAGGATACTACATGCATCTAATTAATTGGTCCCGAAATGTGAACGGATACCATTACAACTATCCTTATATACAATGAAAAACAATTCTTCAAGAACTGAATGCAACTATTATATGTAATGTTCAATTATGTATTCCTTACGTTGGGGGGATTCAGTCCCTATACCTCAATTATTAAATCTGACTTACCAATTCCTAGCTTACCATTTGGACCCCCGAATTTTATTGGCTATACAGTCAACATGATTAACCTGGATAATCCCAATTACAAAACTGATTCCGGCCATGATTTGCGGGATACTCTATTCTAGAGATTGTTTGGCAAGGTTAAAGTATCGATACTCCAAGTACCGGTTAAAAGTAAGCAATTACTGCATTGACAATCCATTGACGATTTCCTTTGCTTTACATCTTTCAAGTTTATTGTATATGTCTTTATGTGTAAATCCAACATTCTGAAAACCCTTTATGAGCTTTGTATAAGTAATAGTTAAATTTACAAGTTACACGGTAAAATTATATTGGTATAATGATAATATCATAAACTTTTATATATGTATAAATACTTTGTTATATCGGTCTCGATACTTTAATTCCATATGAAGGTTTTTACTTTTAAGTAATATTATATACGGGAGGCTCAAACGCACGTAAAATGTATCGATATATATATATATATATATATATATATATATATATATATATATATATATATATGCTTATAATTTCGAAACCTATTACTTTTAAGTAATAGGTTAATTGACAATGAAAACAGTTAAATTCATTCGGTATCATGAAAATATAAGTAAACAATGTACAAGGTTCTAAGGCTCCATCAACTTTAACCACACACACTCATTATATATATATATATATATATATATATATATATATATATATCCATACTTATAATTTTGAAATCTATTACTTTAAAGTAATAGATTAATTTCCAATGAAAATGGTTAAAGTCAATCGGTATCATTATAATATGCGTAAACAATTACCATGTTGATAAAGCTTGATAACAAATCAAGTGATTAACCAATTATGTTATCGTGGGATTCCTAATGGCTCCATTGGTTTAAATTTTGTTAACATTTATTCCTAAGGTAAGTTTTTATCATAACTGATAACAAATTAAGTAAGTAATTACCTATTTTGTTATCTTTAGATTTCTAAGGCCCCATCAACTTTAATAATGCGCAACCTATTACGTTACATAAGCGCTACCTAATATGTTATTATGCTTGATAATGTTTTCAGTAATTAACCGGTTATGTTATCCTTGGTAACATTTTAGGCGTTAACCTAATATGTTGTAATAACAAATTAAGTAATTAACTTATTTTATTATATAAGCGCTACCTAATATGTTATTGTGCTTGATAATATTAACGGTAATTAACCGGTTATGTTATCCTTGGTAACATTTTAGGCGTTTACCTAAATTAAGTAATTAACCTATTTTATTATATAAGCGCTACCTATTACGTTATTTAAGCGCTACCTAATATGTTATTGTGCTTGATAATATTAACGGTAATTAACCGGTTATGTTATCGTCTATATTTTTTTGGCGTATTTTACACAAGACGATAACATAACCGGTTATTATCTTTTTTATTACCGAGTCAATTAATATTTTCGGTTAAATGATATAATAAATTGATCTAGAATTTAACCGGTCACTTGTTTAACCAATCACATCGTTGTTTAGCCTTTTTTTTAGCCGCCTTACAGCATAACTTCCCCAAACCACATCTTTTAGTTTTAAGAGTCTTTATATATATATATATATATATATATGCTTGTTCTTTATTCTTGATTTTTGCCCAACAACGTGCTTTTATGCCTGCCAGTTCCTCAGAGTCCAAAAGTGAACACGGGGGTCTTTTTGAAGCCCAAACCGATGCCGATAACAGATCTGATGGTCACATTTTGAGACATTTTTTTGATGATTGGCCAAGAAGACTACAGGACCCTGACAACAGTGGAGCAAATGCAAGCCCGCTGAACACCGCGAGCCTGCCAGGGAGTTTGTCATTGGATGTGTCATTGAAGCTGGCAACAGGGAAAGGTGACCAACTAGGTACCTTGGCTGGCGGCAGGGATCATCAGCTGCAGCCACCATTGAACTGGATCATGGATGGATGGGCAACAGCACCGAACCGAGTGGCTTCCATGGGAGGACCTCTCGCGGATGCTTTACGGTCGTCGTCGACGACTAGTACATCACCCACTAGTGTTCTGCATCAGTTAACGAGGGGTTCTACATCTGAAATTAGCTATGTCAGCACTTGGATTTAGTATCTGTTAATGTTATTTTTGCTTTCAACTGTTGTAGACAAAGCCAAACAAATTCCTATGCAAGTTGCTTGCTGTTTTCAGTATTACCAAACATGTATTACCCCTTTCTCCTGCCTTTAAGGGTTTTCCTTATAAATAAGTTTTGAAGCGGTCCGAACAACAATGAAATGAGATACTGTGTTACTCGATTATGTGTTCCAATAAATATATTATGTGTTGAGCTAACCCGACTTGTTAAGATAGTCGTGTTAAGAACAACTAATAAGATCAAGGAAAAGTTATAATCTACCAAGTCAAAGCCCTAACATAAACACATTTAATTTGTTCTCTCGAGGCCCAACTGGTTATAAACAGTATAATCTAAGTTGTGTGGTCTTAGCAAACCAAGTCTCTTAAACTAGTCAAGCTCCGTATTACCCTAACACTGCGGTACAAGGAAGAAACGTCATTGCTAATACTCGACTTTCTTTTCAAGACTCAGGATATCAACAGCCAACTTTTCAGAATCAACCGAGGTTTCGACAGTCAGCACAACAACCTCGTACATGGGAGAATTCTCGAATTTCACCCAAAAAAAATTAATCAATATCATAAAAGAACACTTTCTAATATATCCTCAATCATAGGAAAAAATATTTAATGAAACAGTGAGCGTGCCGGAGTGGTTATCGGGCATGACTAGAAATCATGTGGGCTCTGGCCGCGCAGGTTCGAATCCTGCCGCACACGTTGTTTAAATCTGTCTTTTGTTTACTATCCCATAAAAACGATTGTATTATCTGTTTATTCAATGTACGATTTATCCTTTTTATCTTTTTGTAATAATAATAATAGTATTTTCGATTTCAAAAGCTTGTTGTCCGATCAAGTTAAATTTCAGGCTTGGCTTCTCCCACACCGTTGGAATCTGTAGAAAAGTGTTCCTATTCCCTTGATCTTCAACAACCTAACGACGTTTCTTGATCTGTGGATTCTAGATTCTGGTTGGTTTCAATACATTTTATCATATTTATAACGTCAAATATAAATATTGTCATTATTACATTCTAAATTCCCTAAGTTTCAATACTTCCTTGGGGAAAAGATACTTACAATGATTAATACTATATTTTTTATTGGCTTCTTATCCAATAATACCATTTTTTTAATAATATTTCCTATTAGGTACCGATTCCCAAATTTTATCGAACTATCACTTTTTCTGACAGAGAGAGAATATGGCGTGTTTCACGAAACGCGTTTCGCACACGTAGAGAGAAGACGCATTACTGGGTCGTGTTTTCCATGGGTTTTGCTGAGCTGGCGCCACGGTGGGAAGGCACATTCCCGACGATGTTCCTTCGTCGAATTCTGTTGCCAGATGAGAAGGCGCGTTGCAGGGTTCGAGCCTTCCATTTAATTTCAAAATGCCACCCAAAAATCCTGTCCACTATAAATACGCCCTCTTCCAACTCTCAATTCACACCTAAAATCTTATTACTCTCTCATTCTTACTACTAAATTTAGCTTTAAGCAGGTTTTGTCGGAGTTTCTAAAAGGTGAAAATCTTTTTTTTTTTTTATAATATGTTATTGCACTAATTAATTTTTATTACATTTTGCAGTTGTAAAATGGAAGGCGGGATGTCTCGATTGGATGCAAATCATATCTCGAGTCATATTGCCGATACAATAACAATATTAAATTGTGCTATTTGAATTATTATGAATATTTTATTAATTTATTTTTTTAGTATTAATTTATATTTTAATTCATATACTATTTATTAATTAGGGGAATGATCATATATTAGAATCATTTATTCATAATGATAAGATAGACATATCGCGTCCTATCTGGCTGTATTTAGCTGATGATGGATTTGGTTACGTAGTGAAATATGAAGGAGGCTGTAAACTTGAACCCACCCTTATTTTTACATTAATTGAGAGGTGGAAACCAGAGACACACATATTACATCTACCGTGTGGGGAGGGCACTATTACGTTGAAGGATGTTTCCATGCATTTAGGTCGTTGATGAAGATGTTATTTGTGGTGGGGTAGATGGTGATTGACATTCGTTATGCAAGGGCTATCTTGGAGGTGTCCCGCTTGGGTTCAACGGTGGTTAAGTATCGTTACCATGGCTACAAACAAATTTTCAACAATTGAGTGAAAATTGTTCCAAGGATGAAGCTAAAGCATTTGCTCGGGCATACATATTACGACTCATAGGAGGGATCTTGATGCCCGAAAAATCTCACAACTAGGTTCATTGTATGTATGGTTACGTCACCTTAGGGGCTGTTTGTTTACTTCAGAATGATTAAGCGCTGAAAGATTCAAATGATGAATCATTCAGAGGCTCTGAATGTGACATGCTATTTGATAACTGGCTCTGAATGATTCAGAATGTACTTCTGTGCTGAATCATTCAACACTGTTTTGCTGAATCAATCAGCACTGAATCATTCAGAGGTGTGAAACAAATGCGCTGAATGCTGAACGGTTCAACATTCAGTGCAGAATGGTTCCATTAAGAGGTAAACAAACAGCCCTTTACTGATTTTTGAGTAGCCGACACATTGAGTTGGGGTTCCTCAGTTTTGGCCTTTATTTATAGAGAAATATGTCAGGCAACAGATTAACGAAAAACTACTATTAGCGGACGTCTCATTCTTCTCTAGTTATGGGCATGGTATCACATGTCCTTTTTATGTTCGATCGTGAATGAACCGTTTGTCTTCCAGTTACTGTTAAGGCAATTTCAATACTGAATTCGTATATAAATAATTTTTTGAGTATATAATGAAATATTTTTTTACATTGAATAGGTGGTCATCAACAAGGAAAAATCATCGTGCTATACCAGATGAATTGAAAATTTGCTTACTTATTGATCAAAAGGCTGCTACAGAGGTACATATTTAAATTTTAACATTTACCTTTAATTATCGTTATATAATTAGAATATTGTTTTGATAGGAAACATATATATTTTTGTTTTATTTCCAATGGGCTCCTTATTGGATTGATGAAATAAGGCTTTGCATCACACCTCATTTGAATGGGCTATTAGATGTTTAGATGGTTGTTGTACCTCTTATATGTTATGCAATTATCGAGTGGTATCCGATTAATAGTGGGCTTCATCAATTTGGTTACGTACAATATATTCCTGTAGCATCTAGAAATCTCGACAATATGCATAACAATGATCGACGAGGCAAAAAATATGTTAATTGGGTGATGAAGTACAACGAGTGGATAATGATGTGGGAGGATCGACAACAACGCATTCTCCTTCGGGAGTACATGCATGAAACTCATTATTCGGTTACAGATAACTATTTTTCATGGTTCAACATGAATGAGAAGTCGTTTCTACTTTCTGAAGAAACACGAAGTGGGATAATTCATCAGTGTCGAGAAAGGTGTCCACCATCACAACATCATCATCCCTGACTCATGGACGAAGAGCATGCATTTTCGGCTCGTCCTTAGCTGCAACACTGAAACCATCACATCAGTCACCATCACCACCAATTTGCATTCTTAACCCGCCACTATACATGGCTACACCACTAGTTTAGAAGCCACCACTGCATGGTTACGTACAGACGCCGCAGGGTTTTATAATACCTCTTGGTGGATATTATACTCTCATGCTTATAGATCCAGCGCGGGCTTCATATGTTGCTTATTTGGCGGGTGGTGCTCCACCATAGACACCTCCACATCAATATAGATCGCAGACATCGATGTTGGTGTTTTCATAGGTTTCGTAGTTTTCTATGAGCGATGGAATGATTTGTCATACTCCTCCAAAGTCCTTATTCTATACAGGTCCTACATCATCATCCGTACCTTATCAATAAAATGTATATGTTGTCATTGATGCTGTTGATGATTATGATGAGAGTCAAGAGGAGGAGCAACTTATAAAAAGAAACCCTCATCGAAATAGACAACCCACCCTGTGGTACATATTCAAGAAGGAGACATTGATAGACTTGTTTACTTTGTAATGTTTTTACTTAATGTTTATTAGTTTATCATTAAATGAAATAAATTATTTTATTTATATTTTGTTTCTGTAATGTTTTTATTATTTAATTGTTTTAATTGCAATGTTTCTATTCTATTTATGTTTATGTTAAGGAAAAAGACAAATCTCAATAATTCTAGAAGGCATCCTGAGGGCCTATAAATTTGTGTGAACTCAAGCTATTTGATTCTTACTTGAAGCAAAAAATATCTACAAAATATTTCAGTGTTTCAAAGGAAAAACTTAAGTTTTTTTTGCTAAGATGCCTACTATTCTTGCAAAGATGCATACTATTCTTGCAATTGTTTTTTATGATTTCAAATCTCTGGGCATATCTTTCAAAAAAAATTATACTAGAGGAGTTGAAGTTTAAAATAGAAAGAAAAATTCAACTCGGAAGAAAAAGAATAATATATTCTTTATATTTTAAACTTCCACTATCATCCAGGAGGTTTCCTCTAAGCGATATGTCGAATTTTCTAGTATGATTGAGACATATTATTCTCATTATGTATCTCATGTGGATTTGTTTGTAGAGTTTGATGATGTTGAGGATGCTACTTCCAGTTCAAATATCCAACAAACTAAGAAAAATGAGATTGGGTAAACAGAGATAGATGATGAAGACCCAGAAGCATGGTTCCAACATAATTGGGATTGAAACATCAATAAGAAAAGTTTTATGTCTCTATTTATGATTTTATCATTAATGTAATGTTTATTTTAACTTGTTTTGACATCATTAATGTCATGTTAAATGGTTTTTTGTTTAATGTAATGTTTATGTTTCATTGTTTTTTTAATTAAAAATCTATTACAATATCATATTGAATTTAATTAGTCCTACTAAAAACAAAATTCATTACAATATTGCTTTCACGGTTCCAGAAATAGTATAAGCAACCTTTAAACATGTCAATACATGAACAATATGTTTGTGGAATCTTTTCGATGTATGAAACTGAAATTGTTTTACCAATTGTAGAGATAGTGATGCTTCTAGAATGGGTAAGATCTTTTTTCTTCATCTTTAGATACATTGGGTGATGAGTGTATAACACTTGATATCCTTTCTTCATCTTTAGATACATTGGGTGAAGAGTGTATAACACTTGATATCCTTCTTGCAACTTCTCTTTTATGTGAAGTAATCGTATATGTAACGCATAAGTTACTTCGATGACACCCATGGTTGAGGCTTGCTTTAAGATATGATAATCAACTTCAACATTGGCATAGTACTTGGAAAAACTCTAAACTATACTTTCCCTAAACAATACATATGTATTTCTGGAAATATAAGCCTTTCGTAAGAGCAACCATTTAGAACGATCCAAAGGTTTCAAAATATACTGATGAAGTTAAACATTTGCAAATATAAATTTGTAATTTGAAGGCAAATATAAATTTATAATTTGAAGCCAAGCAAAAGTACCAACAAGTGGAACGAAGGTTGGGGAAATCCTCAACAGAATTAGAAGTTACGTAATGTAAAATCTCAGCTAATATATCATTTGGGAGATAAGATAATAAATATTTAGATGCCATTGAAATTGATAGATACAATACTGAAAATGATATAAAACAAGCCTTCTGTGAGGACCACTTGCTTCCATTCTTATATATAGTTCACCAACTGCCAACTTCATAACTTCAAAATAATTGACTAACAAAAAGGAAAGACTCGTTCCAGGGAATACACTTTCCCCTTTTTTCAGAGAATCCCTACCATGTCATAGTGTCTTATCCCATAAAACATAAATGTGGTTGACGTGATTATATCCTCGACTACCAACATCAAAACTTCAACATAATG
This sequence comes from Hibiscus syriacus, assembly GCF_006381635.1. Taxonomy (NCBI): domain Eukaryota; kingdom Viridiplantae; phylum Streptophyta; class Magnoliopsida; order Malvales; family Malvaceae; genus Hibiscus; species Hibiscus syriacus. The sequence goes on from NW_024063351.1 coordinate 818,451, forward strand.
GACTAAGACCTATAGATAAAATTTGAAAAAAATGAATGAATCGTACAAGGGGAAGTGCTTTTTTTCTCAGAGAATCTCTATCATGCCATATTGTATCATCCCATCAAATATAATTGACGGGAATAGTTTCCCGAGATGCCAACATCATTTATTCACATAATTGACTAAGTCATGCATAAAAATCTTATAAAATAAAAATGCTCGTTCCAGGTGGAGCGCTTTTTCTTTTCATAGAGAATCTCTGACAAAAAAAGAAAGGCTTGTTCCAGGGGAAACACTTTTCTTTTTCTCAGAGAATCTCTACCATGTCATATTGTATCATCCCATCAAACATAATTGATGGGAATAGTTCCCTGGGGTTTAACATCATTTATTCACATAATTGACTAAAACATGCAGATAAAATCTGACAAAAAGGAAAGGCTTGTTCTAAGAGGAGCGCTTTTCCTTTTCGTAGAGAATCTCTGACAAAAAGAAAAAAGAAAAGTTCGTTCCAGGGAAAGCGTTTTTCTTTTTCTCAAAGAATCTCTACCATGCCATATTGTATCGTCCCATCAAACATAATTAAGGGGAATAGTTCCCCAACTACCAACATCATTTTTTATTTATAATACTCAAAACTAAAATTTTCAAGTACCACATCTCTCAAACTTTTAACATCTCAAACCTTCTAACTCTCAATCTTTGCAACTCTCAAAATGGGGCGTATTTCAGTTGTTGTTTTTATGATGGAGAAATTCTGGAAGATGAATCCGGAGTTGTTTTCGAATCAGATCATTGTATCCCCTTAACCATTAAGAGAAACGTCACTCCAGAGGAGCTAATCACAAAAATTTCAAGGAAGACTAGTATTGGAAGTACTAAAATATTGTCTTCACTTTAATACAAATTTTCGACTGAACTATTTCCATTAACATATACAACGTTTAGTTTCTACAACGATGACGATGTTGCTATGATGGTTGATGCTCAAAATCAAAATTCAGACTCTATTACAGAAATGTATGTCATATTTTTTGAAGTGTATGCAGTTTGTTGTATGTCATTATGCTCCCACTATGGGTTAGCTTAACAAGTTGATCAGGTTGAAAGCCCAACTTAAGTAATGTGCAATAATTTCAATGCATTAATGGAAAATCCACCTCATGGTACCATTCCATCCAGTTTAATGGGGAGACATTCATCAACAACTAGTTACGATCTCTACCAAAGTAGCTCCACGAACAATCCATATGGCAATATCCCTTCCAGTTCAAGGGGAATATATTCATTTGCCAATTTCTTTGACCTGAATATGGAGATTCCATTGACACAACAATCTATTCAATATCCATATGACAACATGCCTTCAAGTTACAGGGGGAGGCATTCTTTTACAAACTTCTTTAACCTCAATATGGAGATGCCTTCGACACAGTAGTTAGTTCAAAACCCAGATGACACGATGCCTAAAGTTCAAGGGGAATACATTCAATTGCGAGCTTGTTTGACCTAAACATCGATGTCACAGATAAACCCTCATCTCCACCAGAAGAGCCTCTTTGTGAGCAAGGTATGAATCATTGTAATTTAACATGGAATCTGATGATGATATAGATGAAGTTCTCATAAATACGGTACAAACCGAACCTCCAGTACACATTCTGAAGCTAACTATGACGTAATGTACGAGTTTAAATTTTTGGATATGTCTAATGTTAATGACTACATATTTAACTCATCAGTCAATTATGGTGAGTTATATATCGAAATGAAGTTTACATCCAAAGATCAAGCGATGATTACAATAAGAATTACAATATTCGTAATTTTGTTCACTCTAGAGTCGACTAAACCACCACCGAAAAACATGTCTGCTATTGTGTCCAACTTGATAACAGATGCAACTGGATGGTTCGTGTATCAAAGAGAAAGAGGAATAACAATATATGGAAACTAAAAAGATACAACGTTCCTCATACATGTACTAGAGGGATCAACTAGGACTATCCCAACTTGGACTCCAACATTATTGGCCAAGGCATCATGCCCATGGTCAAAGCAAGCTCCCACATAGCTATTGCGGTGCTGATTTAGCTTTATAATCTCAATGTGGGTACACCATCTCCTACAGGAAAACATGGAAGGTAAAATAGAATGTCATTATAAAACCACGGAGTATGGGATTCATCTTACAATGAACTACCAAGTTGGTTTAATGTAGTGCACATACTGAATCTTGGACAATAGTTGAGTTTGAAACTCGCCATGTATACTAGAATGATCGAGTGCTTCACGATTGATGTCAATTCTATAATCTTTTTTAGACTTACCCACAGTGCATTAATGCTATGAAATAATGCAAACCCGTGTTCCAAATTGATGGGTCATTCTTGTATGGAAAATACAAACAAGTCTTATTATTGGTAGTTGTCCAAGATCATAATCACAACATTCTTCCCGTTGCTTTTGCCATTGTTGAATGACAATATACATATTCTTGGGCTTTTTCCTAAGAAAACTCACAATTATATGATGTCATGAGGGATAACATATACATCATTTCAGACTACTCGTGATAACATATGCATCATTTTTTACCACAGAGCTAGGATCAATGCAACAATCGACTCTTTGGGTCATGTCCAACATCGGTACTGTATCTGACATATTGCTGCAAACTATCATGGAAAATTTTAGAAAAATGATGAACGACAATTACTTATATACATGGGTATGTCACGATACCTAATTTCATTTCTCAATCATTTTCATTTTTTGGGGAACTTAACACTAAGTACTACATATGGCGCTTAGGTTATGAACTATTGCCTCAAAGGTTTGAGTTCATGCTTCAAGAGTTGCAAGGAAAAATGAGCAAGAATACAATTACTCAGCTCTATCAATAAAGAAATACAATCAAATGCATACGATTGTGAATAAAGATATGAACATATGACAACCAACTTGGTTGAGGCTATCAATTCGACCTTAAAGGGGGCGTGTCATTTACCAGTAAATGCTTTAGTGAAAACAATGTATTTTTATTTGAGAGCGCTTTTTGCCAAGGTCAGAGGAGAATCTCTAACTTGGATGCAAAATGACCATGTTTATCACCCAATATTAGTAGTATATCTACAGAAAAAAGTTGTTGCATCAAATGGAATGTTGGTAACAAACTTTTCTCGAACCCATGAATTATTTCATGTCACAAAAATGCCATGACCTTTTCAAGGGATTGAATCTAACTCTTTCAAAGTTAATCTACAAGAAAGATGGTGTGACTATGGGTTTTTTCAAGCTCTTAAGTATCCATGCTCCCATGTCATAACAGCTTGCTCACATTCCCGTCAAGACTATAAACGTTATATGGATCCCGTATACCAACTTTCAGAAGTATTCAATGTATATGAATTTGAGTTCCCCCATAGGTAATGTGAAAGACCCAAATGAGATTCAGACTTGGCTTACAATTATACCATATATGTTATTAGGGAGACATGTCGTCCAAAATTCATTCGAATTCATTGTGATATGGATATTCGAGAGACGTCAAAAGAAACCTAGGCAACAATAGTAAAAAAATGTCTATCTCTTTTATCATCACTTAACCGTTAAACATCACTCATATATATATATGCAATTTATTGCTTAAAATTCATTATTTTTGGTTTAAGGTTTATTTCTCACAATCAATATTTTAATTTTTTCCTAACCCTAAAACCACTTTAAAAACCCTCAAATAACTTAAAACACTAAACCTCTTAAAATACTAAATTTTTTAACCCTAAAACCAGTTAAAACCCCTTAAAACCCTAAACTACATTAACATAAAAATATTTAAACCCTAAACCACTTTAACCCTAAATCAAAAATCTTAAACCAAAAAGCACCTTCAAAGGCGCATGTCCCGAAACGCGCCTTCAAAGGCATGCTCAATGCATCCACCATGGCGCTAGCTTGGTAAAATTTGGGGAATCGATGCATGATTGGAAATATTATAAAAACGGTGATTTTTGGATTAAAAAAAAGCCCTTTTTATTTTTTTGAACAATGACAACTAGATTTTATTAATAATGGAAATTAAAATTATAACGCATCAAAATATAGAGAGAAATTTGGAGACAATAGTCATAACCTAATAACCTTCATAAAAACTCATTGTCTTTGTTGAATGAGACACTTGACGAAGTGATAAATGAGTGGAGAGTGAACCAAATAATCTGGCAGGCTATTTCGCTATACAATCAGATTGCATCGGCCAACCTTTTACCAAAAGAGGGGATCTAACTATACTTGATCACCGACTAACCAATAAGAAAATAAATTTCGTGATGGTTTTTGTGCGAGAACCAAAATGACCACAAATGTATGTTAAAAACGTACCAACAACCATGACGATTGTGCCACAAGAGCAGAGAAAACGCGTGCCACAAGAGCAGATAAAAATCATGTCACGATGACAGAAAATCTTATTCAAAATTAAAAAAAAAAATCAATCAAAAAAGATAAAAGACGTAATATTAAAAAAACCAAGAGAAGTAATAATCATAGGCGGTCGGCGACCAACAATAAAATTGGTGCCCCACCGGCAAAGCAAAAATCAAAGAGAAAGAAGAAGACGACACAAAAAATTTGAAAGAAGAATACATCACAAAAATATTGAAGAAGATGGATAAACATATTGACAAATGATATAACAGAGGTCACAGTTTAAGGATAAGAGAAAAAAATATATGTATAGATGTCGTGATTTGAATTTCGGATCCTCTATATTCAACCACCACCTTATTGTATCATAACATTACCACACCAGCCATTGTCATGTTTAAAAAACTACCACCCTAATCTGCAAAAGTTACAACTTATGTTCCTTTCTTAATATAGCAACAACATCACACCATGGTCCCATTGTCAGTCAACTTTATGTCCGCATTATTGCAAACAGTTATATCAAAATATTCTGCAATGGAAGATATTAATCATTTGAAAAAGAAAACCAACTTAGATTATTTTCATTTGATCCCATAAAATACAACTAATAAAAGCAGAGTACTCGAAATAAATTGAAACATTCAATCACAAGAGTGATGATAAACATAGCAACACTCAATCCAATTATACACAATTACTCAACAAAATTCAATCAATATTTAAAATAAACATTAGAATAGCAAGCGGCTAGAAGATCAAGATAGCATCACCTTACGTAAATGATACTAACTGACAGTATCAAAATGAAACTTGACTTAAGAGTTCTCTAGTTCTTCCTTTAGATTCATGTAGTTACGTAAATGATACTAACTGACAGTATCAATTTAATTCATTATAGTCATTATTACAAACTTATATTAACACACAACATCTGGCGACATATTTTATTTTATACATAATGACTATTATTAGATTTTATTTATATTATATACTCTTTTATCGGATTCAAGATCTATTATATATTTAGACTTTTGGGACATAAATTTTATAGGATTTTAAACTGTATTTTAGAATACATATATTCCGATTTTTATCAATATTCATGTTAATAGTAATCTTCTGCTTAAAGTACAAGACATTAATATTTCATGGCAAAAAAGAAGAGAAGTTAGGTGCAAACTTTTTAGGATCCTAACATGGCTTCTCCTGGGATGATCTAACAAGGTGGCAGCTGAATCCTGTCCAAAGAAAATTCAAAAAATGACTTCAATCTTTCATCTTTCATCTTTCAAGTTATATGTCCCCGTATCATGCCCTTCATTCAAGTAATCTTCATCCATTTTCTCCAAAAATAAATGCAGTCCTTTTTCAATGTTAAAACGATTAAGCTTGAATTCACCCTTTTTGCAGTTTAGAAAACATTTAGTTGACACCGAGACAACATAAACAAAAACCTAGGAGATCCTTTTTCAATGTTAAAACAATTAAGCTTGAATTCACCATCAATATTTCTTACCATCTTTTTTCAACCCTAGCATACGATGAACAGAAGGGAGTTTGATTTTCACTTTCTTGAAAGGGTTAAACAGAAACAAGACTGCCTTGTCTTGCAAGAAAACCAACCATGCATGTGACGAACCAGTGTGGCATCATTCACTGAACCGTTTTGGCGCCATTTTCAAGCTATAAAGAATATCTTGTTGGATTAAAATCCACAATTATGGGCACATATTTATAATGTATATTGTTATCATAAAATATGACATAAATTAACTGATCAGTTATGTTATAAAGTCATAAGATATTAAAAGTTACATGGAAATAAAAGTGTAGATACTATCAAAGTTGTAATTATAATTTGATGAGAGGCAGAGTTACAAGTACAGACAATAATTGATTCTTAAATCAGCTATATAAAGGGGTTATGGTCCCCAATAAATAGACAATCTCGTATTTACTCTTATCTCGTCAGAGAGTCTATACTTAAAGGAACTCATCTTCTTGGAAGATTACAACCAAAGAAAGACTTAAAAATTTCAATATGTCAATTAATCTAGGTGTGCTTCCGCAAATCAAATATTTATTGTTCTTGATGATTTGACATGATTTGATCCTGGTTTGATTCTAACAAGTGGTATCATCGCCTCATCATGTTGAATCATTGAGAAAGAGTTAATTTTTATTTTGAGATTAGTCTTTTCACATGATTGTATGGATTTAATATCGATTATTGTTTAGTAAATTTTCAATCATTACTCTGTTGTCACATTTATTCATAGTTTAATAATGTGATTGTTTCCTTATGCTTCTGTTAAGGTTTTGTTGTTAAATTAGAGTATTTGGCCGCTTAGGGTTTTAAAGGATTTTTCGTTTGTTTAATTTTTCAATGAAAATCAATGACACAATTGATAAATCGCACAATTACCGGTTAGTTTTCATTTGAATAATAATAAAGAAAAGGGGTTAGAGGCGTGAGATACATGTGCGCCTATATTGGGAAAATGGTTAATGGCGTCCTTTTTTCTTTATGTTTTTTTATTCATTCAATTCAGTATATGTTTGATTTAATTCGATCAAATTTTCTGTTTTTGTATTGAATATTGTTCGATAACAGGTTGGGTAAAGATTGTGTTGGCTGCATATTCTAGTCTGGATATTTGGTTAATTAAGGTTTAACATACTATATGGTTTGATATTATGAATTGCAGTTATGGGATTATAGATTCTTTACAGTACCTTTTGGTTATGAAATTTTAATTTTGTTGACATATACCATGTTTTGGTTCAATGAAGTATTGTGTTTGGTCTATATGTACAGTTTTGTTTAAATTTTTAATACAATATATGTATATATTCAATTCAATTTGATCAAAATTTCAATTTTGGTTGTTGGTTATTAGAATATACATTGATACGAATTAATTCATATTTTGGATAGGTATGATATTTTGATAGATTAGTTGAAACAAAATGCCACTAAAGTGACTTATTCTGTGTAGACTGATTTATTTAAATTATCAAGATGATTATGTGTTTCTTGTTATTCATGCGTTAATTAATGGACTCAAAGGAAAGTTAATATTTGGCCGGATTTCAAGCGACACATTTGGTAATAATATGTGACAATTATAAGATACTTTATGTGATCATTATATTAGTTCAAAGATTAGTCTATTATTCGGCATAGCTTATTGTTAATGTTTGATTACCACACCAAGAGTACCATTTATTGTTAATATTATTGTCCAAAGACTTAATATTGACATAGTGTTTAGTATCTTCATATGGAAATTAGCCATAATTTTGAATTTATTTGATTACTTAAGATGTGAGCTTCAATTTTGTTTATGTTTTGTTCTGTATTCAACAAATTATTTTAGTGCTATAGCAATATTTGTTATTATACATTTTCAGCTCATGCTTAAGAACTCGAATCTCAAGGAATGAGAAAATGCACTTACCTAAGGTTTTGGTTGTATGAACATAGACTTTGCACTAGAGAAAGAACAATTTCCACCTCTCATGGGGATGACATCATTAATTGGTATAAGGGATTTGGAGAGTTGATATTTTTTCAAATTGCATAACTCTAGTGGTCATGAAGCACAATAATCTGAAAAGACTACCAAGACTAATGGTTTCCTTGACGAAATAAAGAAATGCTTTCTCAAAAAATAAAAGTTTAAATGACATCACTCTTGCCTTCTTTGATGTCTATAAAGTATAAACATCAAGGAAATGTGAAGCAATACATTATGAATATGTTTTATCTTGCTTCAAGAATTAAGGCAATTAAGATTGAGTTTTTCTAAAGAATTACTAGTTCTTATGATTCCAATATCGCTTCTTATAGAGTTTAATCAACTCAAAAGAGGAAATGATTTCTAAATGAGCTCATTTTTTTTTGGAATAAAAAAGGGGCTTAAAAGCCAATACAAAGACTAATGTCGAAGAAAGGGGACCATATAGGTCTCTAGATAAGAGTTTGTGAACTCCAATAGGAGAAATCGAGAAAATGGTAGTAGATCCGTCAGTGTGACGAGGCATCCTTGCGATAAAGTCTGCTAGAAAGTTAGCTTCTCTGTAAATCAAAGTAAAATTAGCACACCAAGCTCTGGAAGTAAAATGAGAGATAGCACGGACAAGAGCAAGGGAGCAAGAGTGAGCAGTTGAAAAGGTTATCAGTTTGAAAGCTCCGCTGTAGTCTGTTTGGCATTGAATGCGTTCGAAACCGTTGGACCATGCAATGCGTAAACTTTCCAGAATGCCCCAAAGCTCAGCATGGAGAGGGTTAGAAACTCCAAGAGCCTTGTTAAAACCAACCAGCCAATTTCCATGACCATCTCCAATGAGACTGCCAGCAGAAGCAATAGAGGATGAAGTCGAGATCGAGCCATCAGAGTTTAAAGTGACCCAGCTAGGCGGAGCTGGGAGCCATCTAACTTCCCCTTGGATAGTATTGAGAGAAGAGCTAGAATCCATTTAGGGATGAGCGGAGAGGCAATAGGAGGCCCAAGACTTGTTTTTTAGACACTAAATATACATTTTGAGTATAATTTAATCACTTATTTTTATATTAAATCTATTTATAATGTCAAATATAATCCAATTGAATTTCTAAGTGTGTCGCATCCCATAAATTGTGTCAAAGCTGTAACATTGATGAATGTGAATCCATATCCGAAAAACAATAAGATTTATATGAATCACAAGACAGGCCTACGTGCAAGCTAGGTTTTTATGTTTAACCCGGAGCGCCGCAAAATCAACGTCGTTAGATCATGGGAGTGATCAACGGTCCACGACGTGTGTTTATTAGGGTTTTGAAACCTAGATTATATCATCAGGTGCTGCGTATATACAACCGTTGGATCCAAGCCCTTGATCCAACTATCTAGATTTAACCAGGAGAATCGAAAGGTCAACGACCGGTGAAGAAATAGCGCGTGGAAACCACGTGCTGGTGAGAACAACACCAAACGCGCATTCACACGCCGAACAAAGTCCATTTCCAGGAAATTACGGCAGGAAAATTCGAGAGAATCTTCAATCATTCTACAAAATGGTCGAATCCCAATATGGAAACAAATTGGTCAATAGAATCGAACCAAATCAAGATCAAACCCAAATCAAAATCCCAAAACACATGTATCATGCATGCAAGGCAAATTGAACAAATCGGGGGGGGGGGAATCCACGTGCTGGTGAGAACAACACCAAACGCGCATTCACACGCCGAACAAAGTCCATTTCCAGGAAATTACGGCAGGAAAATTCGAGAGAATCTTCAATCATTCTACAAATGGTCGAATCCCAATATGGAAACAAATTGGTCAATAGAATCGAACCAAATCAAGATCAAACCCAAATCAAAATCCCAAAACACATGTATCATGCATGCAAGGCAAATTGAACAAATCGGGGGGGGGGGAATCCATCCTCAAATATCATCGATTTAGAGCAAGAAACACAAAGAGAGAAAGAGATCATCCTCTTTCAAAGAGGAGATCTGCAAATTGGACAAGAAGAAAGGGAAAATCACCCTTCATCGGAGGGTATAAAATTCTGCAAGAAAACGAGAGATTGGGTAAGTTTTCGAAACTGGGAAAACCACACAAAAAACCTAAAAACCGAAAAGAGAGAGACTTAGTTGTTCTTGTTGTCACCGGGAAGAGTTAAAGCCTTTAGGGAGTTCGAAGGTCTTCAAGAAATGTAAAACTTCGAGCCTTGCTTCGTAGATTTGTGAAAATCGGGGCCTTGGTTGGTGTCCTGGAGGGTAGATATAGTTTAAGAATGAAAAAAGGGGTTCGATTGGGTAGATTTTAGTGAGTGACGGAGTGCGGTGGTCGGGACTATTTGACCGACGGAGTCGCCGCCGGTTTCTACGCTTGGTTCATTAGAGAAGCGTTGAGGGTTTGAATACGTTGAGGGCATTTTACTCTTTGCTTTTGAGAGAGGTTACACAATGGCAAATAGTGGTCCTGGGGACTTTTAAAGTGGCTAGTTCAAACGAACCGATTTGATCTGGAATTTACTAGGACCGCGCCTTTTTTGAGGAAATCGGATTATTCTTTCCTAAGTCCTCATCATTTTAGTATATTTCAATGTAAACCCCTAAATCCTTAAATTAGGCTTTTTTAATTTGTAATTTGATCTTTTTTATTTTGATGCAATTAAATTCATTATCCTATGTTTTTTTATTTTCCTGTTAGTAATTAGATTAATATTTCTTGCCTTTTACTTATTTATTTATTTGTGTAATTTTAATTAACAAGCATGTATAATTAACTTGGACTTAATTATAGCACAATTAATTAATTTAATTCGTAGTTAAATTTTTTTTTATTTTTTGAAATTTCTTATTCATTGAATGCTTGACGTTATATTCTTGTAAGCTTGATAGCCTCATCCACATTACTCCACCTTTTATATAATAAATTAAATGACAATGCATAGTTAGTTTAAATTATCGATGAGAGTTATCCTAATCCACGTAAGTTTGTTTAATTCGATAATTTAAAGTGAATGAGCATCCTCTAGTGAAATCATAAAAAATATATAACTTTTAAAATTGAACATGAGAGTAAAAAGGGAAATATCTTCATATTTAGATTTATCGAAAATGAACCTCTCGACCCTATTCGGAGGTTTAGTTTCGATACTTATAAATATTGGAACATCCCCTATCTATCTTAAAGGTATGGTAATTCCCATTAATAAAACTTTTTTCTGTCGTATAACTTTAGATATATGAATACAATGATTATAATATTTATTGTTTCCTTCTAAATAAAGAAAAATCGTCACTTTACCTTATATTAGGAGGTGTTTCCTTTGGTTTGAAATGTTGAAATGTTAACAATTTAAAATTTTCGAGAAGAAAATTGGGGATTCGTTGCTTTAGTTGGAAATGAGAGAGATGTACTATACCTTATATTAGGTGGTTAACTTTCTCCAATTTAAATGCACGAATTGTTAATTTTCCTCTAAAATTTTAAATGATTAAATAATATTGTATTTATTTAACTAAAAGGGATCATTAATTAAATTTATATTCGAATTCATAAATTTCATTGTAAATACATAATTAATTGACTAGATACCGAATTTCGGGCATTGTGGGTGCTAACCCTTCACTACACGTAATTGACACCCGAACCCGTTTTTCTGAAAAGTAGGCCAAAATGTTATTTTAATAATTTTTAAAATTAAATTTTATTAAAATGAAAAAAATATTTTTGGGTGATCCAATCAAACCCTAAACAAATATTGGTGGATGTAGACATCCATTTTTGTTCGGGACTTATTTAGTATATACATTAATATTATAGTTTATCTTTGTATTTTAGTTTAAATAGATGTTAGTATTTCAATTAGGATTTAGGATATTATTTAGGATATTATTTTATTTTATCTGTTTTAGGTATTTTAGTTTAAATAGTTTTAAGTGTTTTAATTAGGATAAAATATATTATTTTAGGAATTATCTTTAGCTTGTTTTTAGGAATTTGAAGGCTATAAATACCCTCTCAGGTAAGCCTAAGAACACACACATATGAGAATATAATCTTCTTTTTCTCTCTAGCTTTCTCTCTATTTTTGCATACTCCTTTATTTTCTTTTAATTTTCGTTTTCAACAAATGCTAAGTATGACTTTGGTCATGCTTAGCTAATTTTCTTTTAAGCTGAGGGCTAAAGCGAAGACTCAATTCCAAACATGATAATTGTAAGAAGGATTGACTTATTGAAGCACATTCGACTCCTGAGAATACATTTAACAAAATTGTTTGCTAAGTGGAAACAAAGATCGGAATCAGTTATTGTTGAAACAACATAATCCGAGTCGGCAGCAAGGAATTGTTCCTGTAGTAACCAACGTGAATCTTGAAGTAAAAATCAGTTTCGATGATCCGAAGAATTTGATGCAAAACTGAAGTCTAAGGTTGCTTTCACTAAGTTTCTCTTTATCTCAATCTCTTTAGATTATTTATTTAATTATTTTATTTTATTTTATTCTTATCTTTTATTTTAAAAACAACTTTTAAAAATCCTTTTGTATCTTTACTAATATTATTTATTATTTTATCTTTTATTTTATTTTATTATACCTTTATTTTTTTTTCTTTCCTTGTATTTTCTTTAAAATTTAACATTTTTTTATTTTATTTTGTTTTATCTTTATTTTTTCACTTTTTTTTTATTTTGTTTTATTTTTATTTTCTCTTTTAACATTTTTTTGTATTTTATTATTTTTCATTTCTGCAATTTAATATTTTCTTGATTTATTTTATTTTTTCTTTTAACATTTTTTAAAGTTTAATATTTCCTTCTTTGTTTTATTTTTTAGATTTAATTTTTATTTGATATTTCTTTTATTTTATAATCTAACGTTTTCAACTTTTTAGAGGTAATTTCAATCGATCAAAGGTAAGTAATTCGAATCGAGTCTTTAAATTTTAATTTTCGCAATTAAGACAACCCGACAAATTAAAATGGTACCAAAAGGACAATTCAAGGGCTAATCATTCATTGACTGTAACTGACTCTCGAATCCGATATATTTCTGGTAAAACGCAGATCAGTTAAGATGGTGTCCGATCAACATAAATATTTTTAAATGATAGGTGGCAACTTTAACGTGTTTTATTTAAGTTGAAGCCTAATTCCGGGCCTACCCGAAAGACGGTCGTGATAGCTTGGCGATTCTGCTGGGACAGGTAAGCGAGTCAGCTAAGACTAATTTTCGGTTGTCTTCTTAAGTGAAAATTGTAAGTTTAAATTTTAATATAATTTTTTGATCCTTATTACTTACCTTTGATTATTTTTCAAATAAATAGTTGTACTGATTTTTTTAATGATTTCATATTATTTTCATCTCAGGCTCTACACCCGAGCTCCAAACCCTTTTCTTAAGTGGAGGTGAAAGTGACGCCTTTGTAGGAATTTATTCTCCGTATAGGCCTAGCAAGTAACCTTCGGGATTCATATACCTTGTGTCTTCGTGAGAATTTATTCTCCGTATAGAGATAAGGGAATGTATCCTCTCAAGTTTAACTTGGTCCACATAGGCTTGTAATGGGCTTAGCACTGAGGTCTGACAAGCCCAAGGGGCACCAACAAGGAGAACTCGAGTACCTTTTTTTTATAACCTAAACGAGAGACTATAGGGAATTAGGGCCCACCTCGAAACTCCATTTCAAAACCTAGGATGTTTTTCTTCCTCATTTTTTTACTTTTATTATTATATTATTTCTATCTTACTAACTGATTTTTCTTTCATGTTTGCTTTTTGTCATTTGCATCATAAAAAAAGGTAATTGATACACAAAAAAGTGTTTGTTACACACAAATAATCTGCATTAATGGACAAAGGGGCTATAATGCAAGAGGTGAAAAACGCAGAGGTCCGGTTATGGTCAGAAAATACTCAGAAATAAAAAGGAGACAGTCTGCAAGAAAACTATGTGTCAGATCTGGTTGGCTATGCTTATGTCAGCCTAAAGCAGAACGATATTCAAGAACTACAGAACATTTGGGATAGTTAAAAAAATGGTCAGAAAAGTAAGTTCTGCCAACGGTATGGTGTTATTGCACTTTTACTATATGTCAAGATAGATGAGCCCCTAATTTGAGCCCTAGTACAATTATGGAATCTGGGGTACAACTGCTTCACATTTAACCAAGAAGACATGGTACCCATAATCGAAGAATATATTATTTTGCTGCATTGTGAAGGAATTAGAATAGATCGAGTTTACATCAAATACATTAAGAGTCATCATTTCAAGAACGGATTGGCAAAACTGGCGGGGGTAGATGAGAAATAGGTAACTGACCAAATTCAACATAAAGGTAGTTGAAAAGGAATTGCTTGGACCCATATCAAGCAACTAACGAAGAATCACCCGATGAATGGAAGGCAATTGACCTTTTTGCACTGGACATTTATGGTTTGGTTATATTCCCAAAGACTTTGGGATACATTGACGCAACTGTGGTGGAACTATTCGAACAACTTTTGAAGTGAGTAAATCCAGCATTGGTAATTTTAGTTGAAATTTTTCTCTCTCTGAACCACTGCAAAAAGACTGACGGAGGAAGATCTATAGGGTATGCACAACTTCTCCAAGTTTGGATCTATAGTCATTTTTTTCTTACCGCCGATTCACACCACTTATTCTTCTTTGGGGGAATTCCTCACCCTGAAATGGTAAGAATGTGTCCCAAAAAAATGGATAAAAGTATTCACACACCTTCAGGATAGGGATATTATCTGGAGAGCCCTCGGTTAATCTATATCGACATTCTTTTTCGAAGTGGAGACTCAAAAACTATGACATTATTTGGATTATGGGGAGGAGTCGGGTATTCTCCACTTTTGGCACTTCGACAGTATGGGGCACGCCAGTTTGTCCCAACAACACATGGAATACTGGATCAGAATTTGCATATTATGGAGACAACTACAAGAAAAAGGTCAAAAAGTAACTGAGTCATGGAAGAAAATGTTGTATTGATGTCATGGCCGCTAAGGACATGCTTACTCCAGACTTTTAGAATGACAGAGATTAAAGAACAATGACACCATCCCAATGCCAGACCACGAAGAAACTCGAACCATGGAAGAACATCTTAAGTATGTTCCCTCCGAGCTAGAGATAATAACAAAAGAATTTGAAGCCAAAAGCGGGAGCTGAAACAAAGTCTAAGAGAACTCGAGGCTGAAAGATTCCAGTGGAAGTTGGATGCTAATATCCAGAAGGATCGGCAGACAAGTTAGAGAGGGAACATAAGAAAATTTGTTTTAAGGATTTGAGAAAAGGGTATCAAGAACAAGTCCAGAATAATTCCAATCTAAAAAGGTCTTCTGAATACTGAAAAAGTAAATCTAGAAACCTGAAAAGAAAGTTTGAGGGGCAAGATGAAATAGAGACCTTAAAATAACAGATAAAGACTTATTAGAGACATTTGTTAGACAATCAGTACCAGAATAAGCGTTTGAGGATCCATATAACTAATTTAGATAAATCTCTTCAGAAACAGTGAGAACAAGATGTCAAAACCATAGCTGAGTTGGAGGTCATTGTGGACGGGTTCGAGAAACAAGCAAGTGGGTTTCAGATAGTTCCCTTTAATGGAAGTTTCCAATGGCATTTTCATTGGGAAGAGGTTCAGCAAAGGATGAAAGCCAGGGATACAGTCATTCGAGACTTCTTGGAACAAGTATAAAAAGCAGCTCAATACATACACGGTTTAGCCAGAGAAGCCGGAGCGGTTTGGCAGGATATTCAATCGGTGACAGACGAAGCAGAAGATTAGTCAACTTGTTAGAAGTTGTTGGGGTCTAGAAGACTTAGTCAGAATGTACCTTTAGGAGAAAATGTCTCATTAGAAGAGGGAACAAACACCGGATATACCTCCACAAGCTTTGGATCCATCAAGTTGGAGCAATACCGTCTACTTTGCACCAGAAAGTCAAGTTTGTCATCGACGGGGCTCTGGTAATTGTTAATGCTGAAAAAGATATTGTGGCAAGTGTGACTATTGACGCCCGATACATAGAAGTAACTGATGAAGCGGTAGAATATTCATTCCGCTCCTTAGAGTTTGTGAATGTCACATTTATGCTGAAGGAGGAAATATTTCCAAACCTCGGCTTTTCAAATGCACTAAAATGGAGATCAAACAGACATTGGGAAGAGGATTTGGAAGAAGATTGGTCAGATTAAATGAGACTAAATTTCAATGGGAACCCATGGTTTTTCCACCTTTTTATGAAACATTTAAATCCGGTGATTATGAATTTGGGACGACTTCACCATATTTAAAGGTTGCTTTGAAAGATTAGAGTATTAACGCTATAACCGAAGAGAATGCCGAAAATATGGACGGGTCAGGAATCTGCCCTTTGCTACCTGGATCGGTGCTTAGCAACTGGACGGCTAAAGAATTACATGTTGTTTTCAAATTTCTTTCGGAGTCCCAAAATAATGATAATGTAGGCGCTGATGATACTGACCCGGAAGTGGATTTTGAATAGTTTGTGTATCTTGGGGAAGTTGATGAATGTGATAATGAAGATGAATGCAATTTACCTTCCGAATTGTTAAGAATGATAGAAAGAGAGGACAAACAAATATTGCCACATAAAGAGAAAATCGAAGTCTTGAATCTGGTTACAGAAGATGAGAGAAAGAAAGTCAAAATTGGCACACCTCTCTCAACTGAAACAAGAAAAAACCTAATATTCTTACTTCAAGAGTACACAGATGTGTTTGCATGGTCGTATCAAGACATGCCAAGACTAGATACAAATATAGTAGTCCATAAACTGTCTATCAAACCAGAATACAAACCTGTGCAACAAAAGCTAAGGAGAATGAGACCTGCAATGCTCCTTAAGATCAAGGAAGAGGTCAAGAAACAATTCGATGCCGACTTCCTTCAAGTGGCCAAGTATCTGAAATGACTAGCTAACATAGTGTTGGTTCCAAAGAAAGACAGAAAAGTACACATGCGTATTGATTACCGAGACCTTAACAAGGCGAGTCCCAAAGATAACTTTCCTCTACCACACATAGACACTTTGGTGGATAAAACTACCGAGAATGCTTTCTTCTCATTCATGGATGAATTCTCAGAATATAATTAGATTAAGATGCATCATGAGGATATGGAAAAGACCACATTTGTCATAATATGGGGAACTTTCTACTACAAGATGATGCCCTTCGGACTAAAGAATACTGGGGTAATATATTAAAGAGCCATGGTGACCTTGTTTTATGACATGATATATAAAAAAATCAAGGTTTATGTCGATGACATGATTGTCAAAGCACAAACCGAAGATGAACATGTCGGGAATCTGAGAAAGCTCATTCAAAGATTAGGAAAGTTCCAGTTGAAACTAAACCCCAATAAATGTACCTTTGGGGTAACATCCGAAAGATGTTAGGCTTCGTGGTCAGCAGGAGAGGTATCGAAGTCGATCTAGATAAAGTCAAAGCCATCGAGAATTTACCTCCCCCACAAACACAGAAAAGTTTTGAGGTTTTTTGGGCAATTTAAATTACATAATGTGGTTCATATCTCAATTGACCGACAAGTGCGATTCATATCTCAATTGACCGACAAGTGCGACCTAATTTTCCACCTTCTTCGAAAAAATAACTCTGGAACATGGGATGAGGATTCCCATACTACATTTGAGAAAAAAATAATACTTATCTCGAACTCTATATTAATGTCCCTCATTCAGGGTAAACTTCTATTATTATATTTATCTATATTCGAGAATTCAATGGGGTGTGTTTTAGGTCAGCATGAATTCGGGAGGAAGGGAAGGGCCATTTACTACCTAAGCAAGAAGTTCACTGATTGCGAAATCATATATCCTCCCATCGAAAAGCCCGATGATAGATGTTATCCGAATTTGACATTGAGTATGTGAGTCAAAAATCTATAAAGGGAAGTGCCATGGATTTCTTGGCAAGTAGAACTGCTGAAAATTATGAGCCACTAGACTTTGACTTCCCAGACAAAGATTAGTATGGCCCCGCGTAAGGATGACACGCACAAATCGAGAAATTGTCTAAATTTTTTCACCACTAGATTGGGTAGTATTACTTTTTCCTCTCTTTGTTTTTAAATTCGACATACGTTTTGGGACAAAACAGATTAAGTGAGGGGGAAAGATAAAAATGTCGTCAAATTTTTCCTTGACTTGTTTGATTGTTTGAAATTGAGTTATTCTGATATTGATGTGTTGGGATCGTTGGTTGCCAGTCTTGAACTTCACTTTATACTCTTGCTTCCTTTTGAATTGTGATCATATTTTGATCGAATTTAATTTACATGATTGGTGATTGGTATAACTGGTGAATTTTTTGTTGATTATTGATATTTCATGCTTTTGTTAATATAGATGAACTTGACTAAGTGCATATAAACTTTTCTTGTGAGATTTGAGCCTAACGAGCATACATTTTCTTTCTTGCTTATTGTTTGACTTGTGTGTGTTGGACTAATTAAGATGTTCTAGAACTTGTAATCATAATGCATATCGAGACTACATATTGAACGTAATGTTTTAATGTGATAGGGCACCTAGAATAAACCCACTTTTCCCAAAAAACCTACCCATTTACATATCCACTAGTGAACCACATTTGAGTCTATTTCCCATTCTTTATTTTACACCTCAATTAAACCTGAAGCATTTCTTTTTATTTTTCCTATCTTTTCACACCCTTACCGAGACTTGATATCTTGTATCACTCTTGTTTCATGAAAAAAGAAAAGAAAAAAAAATCATTGTTTCGAAAAAAACAAGTTGTTCATAGTTTCGAACAGCAAAAAAACCCCTTCATTCGAAAAAAGGAAGGAAAAATTGATCGTTTCGATCGTCTTTCATCTATTCTTTTTCCTTGTTTTGTTTTTCATTGTGCTTCATATTAATTCGTGGATTGTTCTTAATTATTTGGATCTCTTGTTTTGGTATTTTAAACATTCCTTTTTGGCATTTTCCCTACCCTAACCTAATCCTCGTTATACCTTGTTGAAAGACCCATTGATTATTGCATTATGTTCATTTTTCGTAGTGAAGACTTGATTGGATTCCAAGCTTATGGTAATGTTTTGTTAGTTTTGGTTTCAGCAATTTCATTCACCCCAAACACTTTGAGTGGATATGTATGAATCTTTATGAGGCATTGAGTCATATTTCATTGAAATTGGCAATTAATTGGGATGTCTTGCTTACTTTAAATTTTCTTAGTTATGTCTTTGCTTGATTGTAACTTGAATTCGACAAATGTCATGGACTTAGTTCGATTGGAAGTTTAAGGAATAAATTGAAATTGAAGATGACAACTTATGATTTTGATATGTTAATTGAGGAATGCTTGAGGACAAGCATTGAATAAGTAGGGAGAATTTGATACGTGCTTAATTTAGATAATATTTGGCTTTTAAATTACTCCTTAATCATTGGTTTTTGTGGCTTATTTGTTCATTCATTTTATGTGCAGGACGTCAGATTTAAGAAATTGCACTAAAAGGAAATGATTCTGCAGTTTTGTTTTATTATTTGGTCACGGCTGGAGATATGGGCACGACTCTGGGCATGATACGATTTGACGTGGCTATTTATAGAAGATATTCGGAAGCCGTCAAGGCTTATGCACCATACCTGAGGTAACTGAAAGGCATTGCCTAAAACAATACTAGAAATAAAATTTTATACATCGGATTTAAACATGGTGGAGAATCCAAGATCAATATCAGAAATTCAAGATTCCAGAATTAAGAGTAATAGGACTGATAACCAGAGATTGAAGATTTCCCTCAAAATTATTCTTGTTAGAGTCAATGTCAACTTCGCAATAAAGGATATTAAACTCAAACAAATACAATTTTCGAGATTGGATTTCAACTTCTATAACACCTCAATTTAGGGGCTATATTTTAGAAATTATAAAGTGGTGGATTTAATTGGTATTTTGGAAGAAAATTGAGGACTAAATTGAAAAATTTCAAAGTTGGCAGACCATTTTATAAAGTGCAAGAAATTCAGTGACTAAACTCATGATTTGACTATTTTTCTTTTGGGATGAATTATAACACCCATTTCCGTGTATTCTGCAGATAATTTCTCAGTTTCCCTCCCCCTTCAACCCTCCTTTCAACTCTGATCTACTCGTCGTCCGACCTCCAATCGACGAACTAAAACCACCATCGTGTTCGTTGTTGACCGAGGAACAAAACCCCTCAAACCTTTCGTCATGAATCGTCGCCGTTCGTCGTTAATTTCAGTCGGAAGTATCGTCGTAATAACATTTTCAGTTAGTTTTTCGTTGATTCACGATGATCCGACAATCTGTTTTCGACACCTCCCGCACCATCGTGTTCCTTGCATCATTCCGAGTCCACTGGTGTTCTTCGTTTTTCTGTCGTCGTGCGTGGAGGGGTGAGATCGTCAAAGTTCCCGATGTTTCAGAATCGAGCTCTCTGCCGTTCAAAATTGTGAACCAAGCTTGGTAAGTGTCTCAAAATGCCTTAAAATAATTTTTAAGAATTTTTCGGAAATTTTACGACACCGTGTCACTGTTCACGTGCCACCCCCGAGAGTGGGCATCGTCCGGTTGTAATTAATTTCTATTTGGGTGCTATTTGTGTAAAATTATGGTGTTAGTTTAGTAAATATTTACAGAATATGGCTAATTTGGTAATTAATTTCTGTTATGGTGATATTTGTGTAAAATGATCGACTGTTGACCGTTGACTTGCGTTGACTGTTGACCGACATTGACCACAGTTGACCAAAACTTTGACCGGCGTTGATCAGGCATTAAACGACCTTTGACTTTGACTGAGTATACCTATCGTGACGTTTTTCGACGTTCCAAGTCCAATTCCGTAGTTCGTTTTTCAAAATTCGGATCAGAAGGCCTCGAACTTGCCAGTCAAACCCATTGACTTTGAGTTTGACTAAAAATCCAAATTTTCGATAAGTCATATTTTATGTTTTCGACATCCTGAATCTGAATCCGAAGTCCGTTTCACCAAATTCGAACCCGGTAAGCTGTTTTTCACTTGATTTATCATCCGATTCGATTCATTTTTTAGAATTAAGCTCCGTTTTGATGTAATTTCTGTTGATATGGATCCGAGGAAATATTGGAAGATGATTTCAAGATCAAGGGCGTTCGAATATAGTTTAATGGTCGATCATATTGCACGGAAACGAGTAATTATTTACTACCTCTTTGTGCTTTATGGAACATGTCAATATTGGTAAATGCATGAATAAAATAATGTTGGTCACTTTTGTAGAGTTGATTAATTTCTACACTCGATCTGAATACGGTAAAAAGGTTCAGTAATTGATTATGGAGCAGATGACTTTTATAAGAGATTGAGAGATTGTTAGAATTAAATTACAAGTTTTGTGATTAGTGATAAAGGAACCATCCTTGGATTTGTAACTTATATTTTATATTAACAAAGGTTAAATACGAAAGATACTCAGATGAGAAATTATGAGAATACTCTGGTTGGGTAAAATTATGAAAATACCCTTATATTGTAGGATGACAAGAATTGTCCCTGGAAGTTGGTTAATAACTCTGAAAAGGCATATTGATCCGATTAAAATTACTGATGTGCATAAGAAATGTTAGTTTTGCCTAGGAAATGCAGATAATCGGTTTTTAACCCCAAAAGGGTTTGAGCAAGACTAGAAATATGTTAAGGAATCATTTCAAGATCAGAGAATATTCGAGAAAACAATTAACCATAGGATCTTTAAATTATAATTATTTTTGTTAAGAACTAATATCAAAATTATCTGGTTAAAAAATTACGAAAATGCCCTTGAGAGGTAAATAGTATGAGTTGACCCTAAATGAGAAAGTACTTTGAGGATTTGTACTTAACTCGATTAAGTACGAATTTAATTGTTAAGATCCTATCTTTGTACAGAAAAATTCATGATATTCCGTTTGTAAAATCTGAGAAGGCACTTCACCTGAAAATATTCGAGTAATGAGTAAATACCTGAAGAATAATTTATCGGGGTATTCTGATGTCAGAATTATTCGAAAGGACTGAAATAAATGATAAGATTGAATTTAATAGTAAGATCGGACGAAAGAAAAGGATTAAAATACACTGAATTTATAAAATGACCAAAATACCCCTATAATGGAAATGACCCAAGTATACCACCAAGCTCAGGAATGATGGGATATTCTCGAGCTCTGTAATGATTGAAATAAAACTAAACACTAAAATGACCAAATTACCCTTATGGCCTAAACTAAGTAAATGTCTTGGATTAATTCTGGATTCTAAATAAGCATAGGTGTTAGACTACCTTTAAAAGTAATGGAACATAATTTAAGTGAGTAGATCAACCCTAAAGCTATGTCAATACCTAGATGGCATATATATTACTTGAATGCGTGTTGTCTTCTCAAGTTTGGCTTGATGATAAATTTTGGAAGTATTCAACTCAGCTTAAGTCTAGATCGCATTCTGTACTAAGAATTGGACGTTTGTTCGACAAATCAACCACAAATACCAAATTAACTGAAATAAAAGTACAACATGTATCTGAAATTCAGGAACGTTTGAATTACTCTGGAAAATCCTGAAGTAACTGGAATGGACATGACTGCTAAATGAACTAGGTAACCTCAATGACTGAGGATTTAGTAAGTGATTTGGATAAGTTTGGAAACTCTGATAAGTTTACATAGTTTACAATTACAATGGGCTATGAACAAATTAATCAAGTACGTCAGCATTACATAATATTATGGAAGCGTGGAAATGAAATAAAGACATTAGAAGATCTATTCAGCGATGATTCTGAAAATAATCTATGGACAAGAATTTGTGGTATTAAAGAGTAAATACCCTGGAAGAACAATGAATTGACCAATCGACAAGCATTAGTTCTGGGAACTATTTATCTAAGAGTTGTCCGATAATCCGATCATTCGGCATAGAATGTAAATGTCCTGAACCTTTATTTATTCCTTATCAGCTCAAGTCACATTCTGAATAACTGATGATTCTGTCAGTTATTGAACTCTTCCAATAGTGATTCTGAATTCCGATATTCTATCGGGTAAATTGAATATTCGTGTTCCTTTACTTGTTAAGATTATCCAATATCTTTGAATACTATCTATAAATTCTGGTGTGTTCCTCACTCACATGAATATTTTACCTAATTTTTTATTTAATTTCTGATATGATACTTGACATGGATTCTGATATGATATCTGACATGGATTCTGATCTGATACTTGATCTGGATTTTGATATGATACTTGACATGAATTATGGTTTGATTTTTGATATATCTGTTTATGGATGGAACATGTTTTATTTGGGGGGTAATGTTGGAGGAAGAATACATGGAGGCTCATTGGCTTTGTGCTCAGGGCCTTACTTACCGGCTCCTCGGCTGTGTGCTCAGGGCCTTACTATTCGTGACGAGGTTGTATGGTTCTGGGGAACCTACACATTTTGTTCGTGACTGATGGGGGTATATATATATGTTTTAAAAAGATCTAAAAAGTTACATGGTTTTTGGGAACACACTAGATAACCTATTCTGATCTCCTGAACTCAGTCATCCGAAATATTCCTCTGAACTGAAAGCTCATTGTCCGTTACCATATGAAATATTAGTAGGATCTCCGCTCAGTATAAAAGTCTATGGATGTTCGGAAACAATAAGAAAACATATGTTTATCTGTATCTGTACGTTCTTCAGCATCATTTGGTAGTTCTGTATTATTGAGCTTTTCGAAGCTCACTCTATTACTCACCTTTGCAGGTTAAAAGAATCGTACCAATATATCTATCGACATCAGTAAGGAAGTTCTTCCGGCTTTGCTTGTAGAGTATGGTACATGTAATTAGGGGGCATGTAATTGTAGTTGGTTTTATATACGAGTCTGAAAATCTATTTTATTTTTAAATAGTGAAAAATGATTTTATAAGTTTACATGTTCTGATAAAAAGTTTTAAATTTTCCGCTATTTTTACAATGGTCGCTCCAGTGGCCCTAATGTGACACTCCAGATCGGATCGGGTTATCTGTATCGGTCTGAGGGGGTTACAACTTCACAACGAAGGACATCTAATTCAAAGCTCAACTTTACAACGAAGGAGCCATCCACAATTTCAATTTCACAGTGAAAGATATTAATCTCAAAACGATTCAATTTACAAGATTTGATTTCAACTTCACAACGAAATATAACCAATTTAAAGCTCAACTTCATAACGAAGGAGCCATCTACGATTTCGACTTCACAACGAAAGATATCGTACCCAAAAGATTGACCCAACTTCATGACGAAAGAGTCATCTGTAACACAACAATGAAAAACCAGTTTCATACCAAAGTCTTCAGGTCAAATTTCAACTTCACGACGAAGTATATTGGGCTAGAATATTATCTAAGAGAATATTCCAATACTTTGAGCCCAGTTTTAGCTTCATAACGAAGGATATCATGCTCAGGAGTTTCAGTTCAAAGCTCAACTTCACAACGAATAAGCTACTCACGATTTCAACTTCACGAAGAAGGATATCGTGCCCAATGGATTGACTCAATTCCATATCAAATGAGTCATCTGCAACAACAAGGAACTATCTCCTAACATAAGTCATATCATAGCTCAAGGCGAGAAGGGTTATCTGTCAACAAAAACCTTCGAACTTGATTTCATTTAACTCGAGGACATATCAACCACATGGTAGCATCGAGGAACTACTTTTTGGTTGAATTTACAAACTGAGGTCTTTAAGTCGAGAAGAAGACCAAGGTTGACTACGATTTGACCACAAGAAGGCACCTTCCGATTCAAATTCTGAACTACATGAATAAGTATATCATTTCAAGACTGACCCAACTTCACGACAGAAAAGTCATCTGCAACTACCAAACGAAATTTTGTGTCTTTTATCTTTGTCTTATTTTTCGTTACACGAAAAAGGAAAAAGATGGGAAGCTGTAGACACCTATTTTCGTTCGGGGCTTATTTACTATATTATATTAATATTATATTTTATCTTTGTATTTTAGTTTAAATATATGTTAGTATTTCAATTAGGATTTAGGATATATGTAACATCCCAAAAGTCTGGTTAGTGACCAATATAGAAAATTTGAAACTTTGAAGCATTAATTCAAAAAGATTGAAAAGTTTAGGGACTTAATTGGTGATATTTTTTAATGATGGTTTAGTAAATATTAATTGAAGCAAGGGGTGTAATGGTCATTTGACAAGAAAGATTTTTAGTTTTCCCTTTATAAGAGAACTCCCACACGGAAAGGAAGGAAAAAAGAAAGAAAATTCTGGAGCTTGGGTTGTCTTCTTTCTCTCTTCTTCCCGTGGGTCCATTGGTAAGGTAAGTTGGTATCAACTTGATTAATTCTTTCGTTTTAAATTTGGTTTTGATTCTTCGAGTGATAGAAAAGATTAAGGAAATCTTAAGATGGTTTAAAACTCAAAGAGGATTAAGTTATGTAAGATTGAAGGTAAAGAGGTTTAAGGGAATTATTGAGATATGGTTAGTAAATAAGTTTTAAAGTTAAATTTAACTTGTCATCAGTCAAAATAAGAAATTCAAAGTGTTAGAAACAAATTTAGAACATGTTAATAAATTGGTAAGATTCTTGGTTTCTAAATTTAAGATAGAATATTGGATATTATGATGAGTTAAAGTGATATAAGTTGGCTAAAATAAGTATAGTTAAGTTTAAAGGGCAAAAAGGAGGTTATATAACAAGAGTTAAGTAAAGTTTTGGAAATTTTCAGGCTAAGAAGCATTTTCTGGGTTAGGGAGTATCGGCACCTGTTGAGTAGGTACCGATACCACAAGGCAAATTATGAGGAATTGATTCATGGGGTATCAATACCTATACGAACAATATCGATACCATATAGAAGGGGTATTAATACCTATGTGGAGGGTATCGATACTCGAGGAACTTCGAAGCTAATTTTGGTATCGGTACCTGGGTAGGGTATCAGTACCCTATCATAGCGGTATCGGTACTGTGAGGGCGGTACCGATACCACTTAAGTTGAAAGTTAAAATTGGTTTTTATGTAGTTTTGTATTGATATGAATCTTTAGAGTAGTTTGAATCTCAATAATTATTAGATTTTGTATTCGTATAGATATTAATTGGAAGCGAGTTTCTGATGAGTCAATGAGATAAGATTGAGCAAGAAAAAAATAAGCGTGTGTTTGGACTAGTGAGGCTAAGGTGAGTGCACATTATTTAGTATATGATGTTTAATGGGAAATAAGACTTGCGATAAGTCTATTTACAATAGTAAAATGTATGAATTCATAGATAGGAGTATGTGTTTGCTATGATTTATATGTGTGCATGAGTATATGTGTTGACATGTTATTATATAAGTTACATGATTTGTATAAATACATGTTAGTGTGATAAGTCATGTGAATAGTACAAATGATATATATGATTATATAAGAATATGAAATAAGCTACGTGATAAGGACATAAGAAAAGAGATGAACACTTGACATAAGCTATAAGGTAAAGAATCATTTGATATAAATATATGTTAACATAAGATAATCAAGTATAAGTTAGATTATATGGTATAAATAATTATACAAGAAAGGTTATGAGACTTTATGAGCGTAATATGATAAGAAGTTATAAGAATATGTTTATGAGAAGATATAAGAGCAAGTTATAAGCCATGTGATATGTGATTTCTATGAAAATGTTCTACATGCAAGTGATCTACGTGTATATGTGAATATGTGATATATATGATATACAGAAACATATGTGAACAAGAGATGGAAATGATATACATGTTATATGAACATATGAGAAGTGTTATAAGATAAGTGACATATGAATATGAAATCATATGAACAGTGATATGTACATGTGAATATGTGAAATAATAAATAATAATGCCCATGTTATGTGTCATGAGGGCTAGAGGTATAGTTGGCATGTCAAGAGTCTAGGGTTACCTATAGCCTCGGGACATATGGACAAGATTACCTATGTACTTCGAGAAATATGGATAGGATTACCTATGTCATTCGTGACATACGGACAGGTTACCTATGTTCTTCGGAACATATAGATAGGTCCATTGGGACATATTTCTCATGCCACTCAGTGAACCTGTATACGAGTTGTGGTGACAACATATGTGTGCACAACCTCAAAGTAATCGCATACCTTAAGTTCTCACATGTGTACATGGGCTAACAAAGAGATAACAATAAATATATTACATGTAATGTATAAACTTTTGTGTGATATAAATTGTGTTGAATTATGTTTCAATATAACAAATTTAAAGGCAAAATATTTTTGGACTTGAATTGAATTTATTCAAAGTTTTTAAAAAGGTTTCAAAAATAATTCAAAGTCCATTTAAATTTGAAATTGATCACAAAAATGTTTTGATAAACAGTAATGAACAATAACGATACTGTGTGAACAGTACCGATGCTAAAAAACATCGAATGTAAAAGGTGTACCGATGCACTCACTGTTCACACAACCCAACAGTCATAAAATTTGAATTTAATGAAGTGGTATCGATGCACCTTGATAGTGTACCGATACACTCTGTTTTGGCAGCCTATTTTTGTAGAAAAACAATCCTCAAACGGCTCCAAAACATCCCAACGGCTATATACGACTTCAAACTCATTCCAAGCTATAAATACAAGCTGACACTTGAAGAAGAGAGAACAACTATCCAAGTAATCAAACACAAGAGAAGAGCTTTTTATTCTTATTTCCCTTTCTCTTATGAGAGGTTTATTTGTATACTTCTTTTATCCTTTTGTAAAGGGGAAAGGTTATAGCTTAGCCCGTGTAAAAGCTAGGGAAAGGTTCTAGTTTATCTCATGAAAAACTAGGGAGTTGTAAAGGTTATCTCTGTGTCCTTAAAAAGAAAGAACAAATTAGTGAATTTGTTGGAAAATCCTTGGTGAGGAGCTAAGGCAATGGATATAGACTTGGTTGAGAAGTCGAACCACTATAAATCGCTGTGCAATTCTCTATCTTTCAATCTCCTTACTCCCTAAACACAAAAATCATTTCGACCCCTCTTTGCAAATCGTTCCGGTTGTCGATTCGAGCTTTCAAAAATCCCAACAAATTGTATTACATGATTTATACGAGAATGTGTTTATTGTTGATTAAAATGATAGGTACAAGAAGATATGCATAAAAGATATAAATGATAGTAATTTTTGATAGTAAAATAAGGTTAATGATGAAAATGGCGAGTGATCTGCATATATATTTGATTATATGAAAGCATATATATATATATGGGTGATTTTATGTGATGTCATAGTATGATATATTCATGCATTGTTAAGTATATAGAGAGTTTCAATTATAGGTATGGTTATGCCTCACTAAGTCAACGACTTAGCGTGTGAGTGTTTCATACGTAGGTTCTGGGAAGCGAGAAGAGACGCTAAGAGGAGCAAGACAGGTCGGATTCTCCTTTCCACTGACCGGATCAGAAATCTATTAAAGTATATGTATTTTTATACAGAACATAGTTGGTATGTAATCTAAACATTTGAATTGTATAAGCTCTGATATGTTGTGTAAAGCAAATGTTTTTAAATTAATGGAAATTATTTATTTTCCTGAATTATGGATTTAAATTCTTACCAATTTGTAAAGAAAATGTTTTGAAAAGTCAATGTGACACCTCAGACTCGGATCCGGGTCGGGGTGTTACATTTAATGATATCAGAGCTAAGGTTTAGCCGATTCTAGGCTTAAACCGAAGTCAAAGAAGTTTTAGAATGTGTACATGCCAATTTAAAGTGAATAATTTTTGATCTGATAGTATAAGGAGTATACTGTCTTGCTAATAGAATAAGATTAGTATGATATAGTATAAATTGATTATAAGAATTGTCGAAGTGAATTGATAGATGATAAAACTGATGGTGGTAGTAATTTACCTGTCCTGGCCAGGCAGGATGAAGAGCGGACACCTCAGGAAATGCTTTGGAAAAGAAAAGGTTGTTTTCAGAAAGTTGAAAACATGTTAGAATAATGTTATAGGATCTTCACTGTTCTGAAGTGGAGAAGTTAGATGAAATAACGTATTTACTATGCGGATGAGTTAAAGTATAGTGAATAGATATTATCACCAGAATGATAAAAGATTCAGTGACATGGTTCTTAATTTAGAAAAGTTTGGAAATAAGTATTCAGTGATAAGTTTATCAGATATATGAAACCAGAGTTCATGAATTTGAAACAGGGGAATTATGTGTATAGATAAGAGTGCAGTTTTATAAGTTGAGTGAATTGTAGTTAAGCTAATTTGAATGAAATGATGTAGATATTGTTCGGAAGAATTTAAGAATGGGTACATCGGTGATTAGTTTACAAGACAAAGGAAGTTGAATGTTGAGTTTGAACAAAGAAAATTGCATGGTGTATGAGAAAAGATGTGGAATTGATAAGTTAAGCTAACCAAGTATGGTATGGATAAGATAGAGTATGGTGGTAAAGTGTCACCACAAGAACGTTAAAAGATTAAACGATGTGGTTAGAATTTGTAGAAGAGTTCAAGAATAAGTGTATCAGTGACAAGTTTATAAGATAAATGAAACCCGAGTTTATGAGTTTGAAACAAGAGAATAGTATTGAATATAAGTACGAGTGTAGATATGATAAGGGTTTGCATCATAGATTGAAAGAATTGGCGCTAGTTAACAAGGTTATGTGATGGGAAGTGTATTGGAGTTAAAAGATTTGAAGATACTATCAAGTTAAGTTAATCAAATATGAAGTGAATTTGGGATATGATTGTATATTTTGAACATAGAATTGTGAGTTAGTAAAGAATATAAGGATTAGTATGTTTGAAGAAAATACAAGTACAAGAGGTGATAAAGAATAAGGTTATGTATAAGTAAATTTAACTGTTAAAGTCATGAAAATGTGATAAAGATCGATAATCAGGATAAGTATAAGTGATACAAAAGAATTTGAGAGTATAAAGGAAAAATACGACCTATGCTATAAGGAGATTTTGATTTATGTTATAAGGAAATGAAAATGATGGGGTTTAAATGATCAGATTTGATAAAATTTATATTGAGGCATGGATTATAAGTTGATACAAAAATAAGAAAAGTAGGTAAGGTTGTATACAGAAATCAATTGAATTATGATCTTGAGTACAAAGAATGAATATTATTGTTTATATAATAAGTGACATGAGATGGATTTCTAACAGTTAAAAGTAAGTAGAGGAAGAAACATGAGAACATTAGAAGATATATTATTATCTGTATGCACAGTGAAAATTCGAGGACAAATTTTCTTAAAAGGAGGGGAGATTTGTAACATCCCAAAAGTCGGGTTAATGACCAAAATAGAAATTTTGAAACTTTGAAGCATGAATTCAAAAAGATTGAAAAGTTCAGGGACTTAATTGGTAATATTTTATGATGATGGTTTAGTAAATATTAAGTGAATCAAGGGGTATAATGGTCATTTGACAAGAAAGATTTTTATTTTTCCCTTTATAAGAGAACTCCCACATGAAAATGAATGAAAATGAACGAAAATTCTGGAGCTTGGGTTGTCTTTTTCCTCTCCTCTTCTCGTGGTTCCATTGGTAAGGTAAGTTGGTCTCAAGTTGGTTAATTCTTTCGTTTTAAATTTGGTTTTGATTCTTGGAGTGATACAAAAGATTAAGGAAAGCTTAAGATGGTTTAAAACTCAAAGAGGATTAAGTTATGTAAGATTGACGGTAAAGAGGTTTTAAGGGAATTATTGAGATATGGTTAGTAAATAAGTTTTAAAGTTAAATTTGACTTGTCACCAGTCAAAATAAGAAATTCAAACTGTTAGAAATGAATTTAGAACATGTTGATAAATTGGTAAGATTCTTGGTTTCCAAATTTAAGATAGAAGATTGAATATTAAGATGAGTTAAAAGTGATATAAGTTGGCTAGAATAAGTGTAGTTAAGTTTAAAGGGATAAAAAAGGGTTATATAAGAAGAATTAAGTAAAATTTTGGAAATTTTTGGGCTAAGAAGCATTTTCTAGGTAAGGGGTATCAGTACCTGTTGAGTAGGTACCGATACCACAAGGCAAATTATGAGGAATTGATTCATGGGGTATCGATACCTGTATGAACAATATCGATACCATATGGAAGGGGTATCGATACCTATGTATAGGGTATCGATACTCGGGGAACTTCGAAGCTAATTTTGGTATCGGTACCTGGGTAGGGTATCGGTACCCTAGCATAGAGGTATCGATACCGTGAGGGTGGTACCGATACCACTTAAGTTGAAAAGTTGAAATTGGTGTTTTATGTAGTTTGTATTGATATGAATCTTTAGAGTAGTTTGAATCTCGATAATTATTGAATTTTGTATTCGTATAGATATCGATTGGAAGTGAGCCTCTGATGAGTCAACGAGATAAGATTGAGCAATAAAAAAAATAAGCGTATATTTGGACTAGTGAGGCTAAGGTGAGTGCACATTATTTAGTATATGATGTTTAATGGGAAATAAGACTTGAGACAAGTCTATTTCCAATAGTAAAATGCATGAATTCATAAATAGAAGTATATGTTTGCTATGATTTATATGTGTGCATGAGTATATGTGTTGACATGTTATTATGTAAGTTACATGATTTGTATAAATACATGTTAGTGTGATAAGTCATGTGAACAGTACAAATGATATATATATGATTATATAAGAATATGAAATAAGCTACGTGACAAGGACATAACGAATTAGATGAACATGTGACATAAGCTATAAGCTAAAAAATCATTTGATATAAATATATGTTAACAGAATATAATCAAGTATAAGTTAGATTATATGGTATAAATGATTATACAAGAAAGGTTATGAGACTTTATGAGAGTAATATGACAAGAAGTTATAAGAGCATATGTTTATGAGAAGATATAAGAGCAAGTTATAAGTCATGTGCTATGTGATTTATATGAAAATGTTCTACATGAAAGTGATCTACGTGTATATGTGAATATGTGATATATATGATATATGGGAAACATATGTGAACAAGAGATGTAAATGATATACATGTT
Source organism: Hibiscus syriacus (assembly GCF_006381635.1). Lineage (NCBI taxonomy): Eukaryota > Viridiplantae > Streptophyta > Magnoliopsida > Malvales > Malvaceae > Hibiscus > Hibiscus syriacus. The sequence continues at coordinate 850,540 of NW_024063351.1, forward strand.
ATATGAACACATGAGAAGTGTTATAATAGTGACATATGAATATAAAATCATATGAATAGTGATATGTACATGTGAATATGTGAAATAATAAATAATTATGCCCATGTTATGTGTCATTAGGGCTAGAGGTATAGTTGGCATGCCAAGAGTCGATGGTTACCTATGTCCTTTGGGATGAATTGTATTACATGATTTATACGAGAATGTGTGTATTGTTGATTAAAATGATAGGTACAAGAATATATGCTTAAAAGATATAAATGATAGTAATGTTGATAGTGAAATAAGGTTAATGATGAAAATGGCGAGTGATATGCATATATATTTGATAATATGAAAGCCTATATATATATATATGGGTGATTTTATGTGATGTCATAGTATGATATATTCATGCATTGTTAAGTATATAGAGAGTTCTAATTATAGGTATGTTTTATGCCTCACTAAGTCAATGACTTAGCGTGTGAGTGTTTCACACATAGGTTATGGGGAGCGAGAAGAGACGCTAAAAGGAGAAAGACATGTCATATTCTCCTTTCCACTGACTAGATCAGAAATCTATTGAAGTATATGTATTTTGTTATACAGAACATAGTTTGCATGTAATCTAAATATTTGAATTGTATAAGCTATGATATGTTGTGTAAAGAAAATGTTTTTAAATTAATGGAAATTATTTATTTTCTTGAATTATGGATTTAAATTATTACCAATTTGTAAAGAAAATGTTTTGAAAACTCAATGTGACACCTTGGACTCGGATCCGGTTCGGATACGGGTTGGGGTCTTACAATATTATTTTAAATATTATTTTATTTTATCTTTGTTTTAGGTATTTTAGTTTATATAGTTTTAAGTGTTTAAATTAGGATAAAAGATGTTGTTTTAGGAATTATCTTTAGCTTGTTTTTAGGAATTATCTTCAGCTTGTTTTAGGAATTTGAAGGCTATAAATACCCTCCCAGGGTAAGCCTAAGAACACACACATCTGAGCTCACACACACATGTGAGAATAAAATATTCTTTTTCTCTCTAGCTTTCTCTATATTTTCACATACTCCTTTATTTTCTTTTAATTTTCGTTTTAAACAAATGCTAAGTATGACTTTGGTCATGCTTAGCTAATTTTCTTTTAAGTCGAGGGCTAAAGCGAAGACTCAATTCTAAACGTGAGAATTGTAAGAAGGATTGGCTTATTGAAGCACATTCGACTCCCCGAGAATACATTTAGCAAAATTGTTTGTTAAGAGGAAATAGAGATCGGAATCAGTTATTGTTGAAACAACATAATCCGAGTCTGCAACAAAGGAATTGTTCTTGTAGTAACCAACGTGAATCTTAAAGTAAAAATCAGTTTCGATGATCCGAGAAATTTGAGGCAAAACTGAAGTCTGAGGCTACTTTCACTAAGTTTATCTTTATCTCAATCTCTTTAAATTATTTATTTAATTATTTTCTTTATTTAATTCTTATCTTTAATTTTAAAAACAACTTTTAAAAATCATTTTTCTATCTTTATTATTTATTATTTTATCTTTTATCTTTTATCTTATTTTATTATACATTTTATTTACCTTTATTTTTTCCCTTGTATTTTCTTTAAAATTTAAAATTTCTTTTTTATTTTATTTTGTTTTATCTTTATTTTCACACTTCTTTTTTTTATTTTTTTATTGTATTTTATTTTTATTTTATCTTTTAGCATTTTTTATATTTTATTATTTTTCTTTTCTAGAATTTAATATTTTCTTCATTTATTTTATTTTTCTTTTAACATTTTTTAGATAATATTTTTTAAAGTTTAATATTTCCTTCTTTGATTTATTTTTTTAGATTTAATTTTTATTTGATATTTCTTTTATTTTATAATATAACATTTTCATTTTTTAGAGGTAATTTCAATAGATCAAAGGTAAGTAATTCGAATCGAGCCTTTAAATTTTACTTTTCGCAATTAAGACAACCGACAAATTAAAATGGTACCGAAAGGGCAGTTCAAGGGTGTTAATCATTCCTTGACTGAAACCGACTCCCGAATCCGACATATTTATGGTAAAACGCATATCATGTAAGATAGTGTCCGATCAACCTAAATATTTTTTAAATGATCGGTGGTGACTCTAATGTGTTTTATTTAAGTCAAAACCCAATTTCGGGCCCACCCTAAAGACGACCGCGACAGTGTAAACTCCTCAAACCATTTTTTAATTTTAAAAGAAAAACCCAATATTAGTCAAAACGAACCCTTAAAATCAATTTTTTAGTTTTTCATGATGATACAACAACTTGCTGACTTCGCTTGTTTGTTTGCATTCATTTTTAGACCCTAATAGCATATGCATACTTGTGATTGTTTGTATTGATCTATATATTCGTGATGTTTTAGTTTATTAAGTGGATTGATTTTTTTTTCAAGAATTGTATGTTAGTGTTTGGTAAAGGTTGGTAGATTTCTCCCAACACCTCACTGCTTTTGCATGATATAAACTCTATATCCGGGTTGTCCCTTTTAGTGGGGGTGAAATTAACAACTAATTCGTAGGAAATGTTTTCTCATGTTAGGCATGGCAAATAGCCTTCGTGGTCCACACTTTATGCCTTCGTAGGATATGTTTCGCTGTGGAAAACTCGATAAATCGACTCTAAGTAGCCTTCTTAATCGCAATGAGAAGGCAAACCGAAGTGTGAAGACCTCCTTTATGAAGAACTTGAAGAACATAATGAAGAAGAATGCTTTGAACACACAAGGGCTTTGAACACACAAGGCAATCACCACTTGTAAAAATGAACTCTCGTTGTATTATTAATAAAAAAAATATGTCCTAAAAGGGTGAATGGAGCCTATTTTATACAGGGTGAGGAATTTCATGAATCTAAGTAACTATTAAATAAAATAATAATTATAAACTAAAGATAATGTTTTGATTTTATCCTAATTTCTAATAAAATATTAATAAATTAGAAATAATATTTGAATTCTATCTTAATTTCCTAATAAAATAATAAATCTAATCATAAAAGATAATGCAATATCCTATATTAAATTATATTATAAATAATCAATAAAAATATTAAAAATTCGTAATATTTACAAAATCACGTATTAATCTCGTATAGAAATCTTTGCATGTTGTCTTCACTAAAATTGACGTATATTGATTTCTCGATATCGGATTGATGCGATTAGAGAACGTTAGAAAGCTAAGAGACAATCAGTCGTAACTGTAGAAGACATCTCAACCAAATAACACATGTATCCCATTCAAAAACTCGTCTCAATTCTGTTGATATTCTAGTCTTCTTTTTCAAGGCTTGGATGTGTGGATCAATTGGAAGGTTAGTCCATCTTCCTTTGATGTGAGTCTTGTGGTGCATGTTTGGTCACTTAACTATTTTTTTTCAATATCGTACCTAATATTACATTTTAATTCTATTTTTGTCACATATTGTTAAAAAAATTAACATTAATTTGGTCACTTGATTTTTTAAATTTATTCATCGTTTGGGTGACCAAATCATCCAATATAACATCCCAAATTCTCTAAAATGTACAAGATTGATTTAGGATTTTACAAAACAAGGCTTGACACCTTTAAACCAAAAGTTCTTTAAAGCCAACAATATCTATCCAAGATTATGTTTAAACTATCCTTTATTCGAAGCTTCGTTAAAAATAAGTATAAAACGATTTCTTTATATTTTAAAATACTTCTAAAGATTGTACCTTTCGTAATCTGATAATTAAAATATTAATTTATGTGTACTACATTTAAAATATTCAATTAAAAAGTTGTGTACTACATTTTAAAAATTAAATTTTACTCACAATGCTTGTTAATAGAAACTTAAAACTGAATTTAGTTGATTTATAACATCTTTCATAAAAACTGTGTTCAAGAAATTTCTTTTTGAAGGTTGTGATCAATAAATTAAAGTTTCAGAATTAGTATTTTTCCTTAAAATATGATTTTGACAATTATATATGATGGTTTTTTTCTGAACAAACAAAAAAACATGGTTGTAAGTTGTTAATGGTACGTTGGGCAAGTGGGGGCAAATTTGTCTGAGAAGAGAGTAGAAAACAAAACTATTTAACTCCATTGAAAATAACAGGATCCTAAGGTGTTATTTATTTGGCAAGAAGGAATAAGAGGTCATTGTACTTTTCAAAAAAAATTAACGTGTCATTGTATTATTATATTTTAATATAATTTTTTAACTTAGAAAATAAATTCAATGTAAACCTTTGAATAATGTTTTCTTCTCGTTAGTCGTTATGGTGTTGACGTGATAGTTCAAGATATTGTCGTGACAATTCACGATACTGACATGACAGTTTTGAGTGTTAGATTAACATTGCGGATGACATGACAAATATGTTAAATTGGTAACTCTAACATAACAAATGAACTACCACATCAGTATCGTGAACTACTAAGTCAACACCGTGAATTAGCTCACCAGTATTGTAATGGTAAAAAATAAAAAATATATGTCAAAGGTCCACATTGAGTTTATTTTCTGAATTAAAGGGTCACATTGAAAGAACAATAATACAAATATCACATTAATTTTTTTTTCATAAAAGTACAGGAAGTTATGCGGTCTTTTTACCTATTTATTTTCTTTTAGAAAAATAGTGTGGCTCAGTTCGTTAAAGAGTATATTTTATTTATTTTTGTATTAATTACTTGTATTTGATTTATTAATCGCGGCTAATTTAGATCGACTATCTCAACTAGTTTACTTCATTCACAAACGTTAGGATTCGAATTTATGACTTTGCTTTAGAGACCTAGTGTTCTATCTTACTATACCAATTGATTGTTGATTTTAAGGGATATATTTTAAATATTATATTATATTATATTATATACCGTTTTTGAATTAGGGATGGCAATTGATGTGGATAGCTTGGCTTCGAGGTAAGGACAAACACCCAAACAATCCTTTTCTAGGGAGCGGGCATACCATGTGAGAACGATGCCTCTACTACTTTATTTATTTATTTTTCTTTGCTTCAAAATTTTATATTTTCATTGATCACTTAGATTTATTTGTGGTCCAATAATTATTTCTATTTTTATAAATTTAATTTTTTTAATTTAAATAATTTTCATTTGCCATGCTATAAACATTTCTATTAACACAACTAGTTTTTATCCATATTTCTATTAACTAATTTATGTGTATATATATTAACTAGTGTTAGTAATAACTACTTATTCTACGACTTTTCTATTTTAATAAGATAAATGCAATCAATAACCATGGATTCAAATATAATTGTAAGTTTGAATATTTAATTACAATATTATTTAAAATTTAATGTTGTAAATATTTATTTTAATAGTTGATGAGGTTTCTCGTTATTGTTATAAGAGTTACAAGTTTTTTTAAAGAATTTTAAATAGTTATAAGGTAATATATGTTCAAAATTCTTCTTAGTTGTTGATAATGTACGTACCTTGTAAACGTAGTTACTTGAATGTGAAATTCCTAGATAGAATAACACTTTCTTTTATCTCTAATGCCACTTGAAAGATTCTTAATTTCAAATTTAAATTTGATCATATTAAACCATATATTTTTATATAAAAATATATAAAAATTATATAAAAATTTAAAAATTTAAGGTAGAGATTAACTTCATCAACTCCCTCTCGATTGATCCTTATTTGTAACATGTAAACTAAATAAATGTTGTAATTATATTCTTCAAAAAAATTAGAAAATAAGACTAAGAGATTGTCACATACTTTATGATGGAATGGTGGTATAATTTACATAAAAGTAACATCATATATGTATTTTAAAAGAAATCAGGGTTTTCTCCCTTTAGTCGTCATTAGTTTTTTCTTAATTTTTTTTTATTTTTGATCTACGGTGACATCAATTTTAGTGTTGATCGTCGATATTCATTGTTTTTCCTTTATTTTATTAAAATGTATCTTTAATTTTTTTTAAATAGTTTTATTTTAATGATATATTTTCTTCTACTTTTATGACACATTTTCATCTATCTTTATGGCACGTTTTTGGTCGTTTTACCATTATTTTCATTTATCGGTTAGATTTAACATTATCATGACTGATTAAGATGTCGTTTTATTTGCTGTAATGCTGATCTTCCATGCTTTGGACCTTCATATTGGATTTAGATACACTACTTGCGTTCGTGGATAGTATTTTTCACGTCACTCAATTTTGATTTACAATTTGTCCGTGGCCTTTCAAACCCATTTGTAGTAGTTCGTTTACCGATACAGTCAAATCTGTTTGTATCTATCTTTTATTCGAGTTTATTTGGTTATGCTTTTTTAACCTTTTCATGGTATGATCACTGTAATCCTAAGTGTCTAGTTTTCTTGTATTTAGAAAAATGTCTTTATCATGTATTTAGTTTACTATTTTAGTTATAAACTTTTATTATAATTTAGATATTTTTTATTTTTAATAAATTAGCTATCTATATAAAATACTTTTATATAAGAAATAAAAAATTATAAATAAATATAGTTTGGATCATTGTCCGGAAGGGCCGACTTAGGATATAAAATATGTTCGAAAAATAATAGTGGGTATCATTGAAAGAGAATCTAAAACGAGGCGATAAACCTTCAAAAATATGGTTAAAAATATAAGTTTTGTATTCTCTTGGGCATGTAAAGATAACATATAAATTTCTTTTTTTTTTTTTGTCGTAAATTTAACTACCGGTAACCTTATTTCTTTCCATTTTATTGTGTTGTTTTATCTAAATGTTTCCATAGAATAAAACTAATGGATTTAAATGAGTTTCGAATTAGTTGTAAAATATCAAATTAAAGTGAGATACAAGCAGTTAGTATTATTAAATGACCATCCAGCTTAGAGCACAAGGTTCTTATCCTTAGGGTCGTGGGATCGAGTCCTACGGAAGGCATTTCATAATTCAGAGGTCTCCTACGGAAGCTGTTCTCAACTTGGTTTTGGGGCAGTCTACTATCCTACCTCTCCCTTACCTCATTACATATGAGAATAAGGGTCAACTAATAATTGTAAACTAATTACATAATTTGAACTTTTCTTACTATATTAAAACTAGTCACTTTATATCATATAAGGACCATACATGGAAAAAAGTTAAAAATCCAACTAAAAGACTTGAAAAAAATAGATACGAACAAATCTGATTGCCACAAAAGGGAATTAAACTATTAAAGACCACCGAGAACTGTAAATCAGAGCCGAGCGTCGTGAGAAACTATCCACGAACGCAAAATCACTATCTAAATTCAATCCAAAGGTCCCTAGCATGGAAGATCAACAAGATTTCAAATAAGCGTCATCTTGATCAGTCGTGGCATCGTCAAATCCAACCCCGAGAAAATATAAATAAAAGAACAAATAAACGACCGAGAAAAAAACTAAAAAACATGCCATAAAATCATTAATAAATGACTAAATGAGCAACACATATAGAATTATTCTTATTAAAAAATAAAAAAAATCAAGAGAAAAAAAATCAAGAAACGACAACCAATATTAAAATCAATATCGCCGTCGATTAAAGAAAATCAAAAAATAAAAAGTTGATCCAACTTATGAAAAACGATACAAATTTAAAGAAAAAATACTTGTGTTTTTTAATACAATTGATATGATTTCGTATTAATGAATGCCAGTATTTATCAAAGGATATAAAATTCGATTTCCCTGCAGCAAATTACAGAGTTGTCAATTTGGTTATCTCTTCATGGAATAGCCATGGTTTTATCAAATAAATTTATTGCATTCGAAGAGATGGTTTAATGGAGCTGACAATGACGCTCCTTATGACTTGTTTACTTAGTTGGTGAAATATTTTTTATTTAATAAAAAGTGAAAATCGTGAATTATTGAAGACCAATCTTTTTGGAATAAATAACTATTCCCGTCACCACCTAATTATTTAAAGGAGGCCTCATTTAATATAATCATAAAATATTTCGGTTATTAAATCTGAGTGAGCAGTGTTCACATCCAATCTGCTACGTGGGACCCACCCTTGTCATCGTCCTAAATAATCAGAACCCAAAAGAGGGAAAACAAGCCGACCGTCCTCGTTGTTCTCTCTCCTTCACCTCCTTTCTCGTCTTCGGTTTTAGGGTTTGAATCCCTGAGCACCCATTTGTTAACGTCCCCATCTCACGCTTTTACTCATAGAATCTGTTCTTCAGTGCTTTTCGCTTCTCGTCTTGTTTCTTCAGGTAATGCCTCTTTCTCTTCATCCGAGTTTTACGTTTCAATTTGATGAACGCTACAGTTCTTTAGGATGCAGGAGGTTTTGGTGTCTGGGTTTCTCTTTTAATTATTTTTCTGGGATGTTGGGCTTTGATTGACAGTTGACGGCTTCTTTTTCTTCGTATGTTTGTTGGCTCAGTGATCTTTTTTTTAAAGCTGGAAACGGAACAAAGTGTAGTTTTCAAATTTGGATTTGGCTTCGGGTTGTTTTTTTTAATTTTGTTTTTGTGGAAGAAAAATAATGTGAAAAATAAAAATAGAATTAAAATTTGTGTTTGCCTGTTTGGCTATGTAGTTTGAATATACAACTTTTTCGATTAACGGTATATTGTTAGTTTAAATATAGTATGTGGTCCAGTGATTAACCATGATACATTAAAAGAGAAAAAGACAGTAAGCTTGGAAATTTAAATTATTGTACCTAATTTGATTTTGTTTATTTTGAAATTTTAAATTGAAACGCCATGAGATGCTGGTGTGATTTGCTTATGTTTTTGTATCAATTTTGTTATATATACATATGCGTGTATTTGCTTAATTGTTGTTTTTGCGGCCTTCATATATGCTTCTGGTTTTAATTGTTTTCCAATTGGGTGATTGTATTTAGGTTCTTGAAATATATGGGTTTAGTTGATGAAGAAAAGGTGACAAGTAGCTATGAATCCGGATCTTTGAAGTTGGTTGATACAGAAACATGAATTAGTATAAATTCAAGGGTTGATATCCATACCTTTTATTTTTAGGATACTTCTGAGAATAATTTATACTGCGGAACAGTTAGATGGGTTCATATTCTGGTACTTGTGAAATAGTTGAAGAATGTGAAGAGTCAAAGCCGGAACATCATTCTAAATGGCTGTACAGACCGCATTCAGGATTGGGTGTGGGTGACAAAGGTGGAAAGCGTAGTTTGCTGAAAATGGGATGTAAGGATTCTCTCGAAGAGGATATTAATCAGCTTTTTGAAGCTATCAATCTTAAAGGTCCAAAAGGATTAAGTGTTTCATACCAGGGAGCAAGCTCAAGCTTATCAAAGAAAAATGCTTTGAAGAAGCCGATTGCGGTGGGGATGCCCCACTCCCCTAGAATCGGTGGTTCAGAGTCTCTGTCTTTGAAGCAGGCGTTAAGGGAACTTTGCATTTCTAAGGCATCAGAAATGGCTGTCGTGAAACGGTTATCCATGTCCACTAGTTCTCCTACGGTTTCTGAAGCTGGAAGGATAAGAAGCTTGTTCAATTCAGTAGTAGTTGAACCTGCCAGTGGATCTGGTCTTTGCAGAGATGAAAACAAGGGGAGCATGGTTGAAGTGTCTCTGGTGCCTGAAGAAAGCAAATCAACTTCTTCTAGAATGATTGCTGTGCCGCATGAAGCTTCCCAGAATAGGTCGTTGGGCCAAAGCGCTAATTCTTCGCCTCAGTTTGCTTGTGCTAGAACAAAATTAGACCTGGCACTTCTAGATCAACTCAAACTGATGTTTCTGCATCAATAAAAGTTGGAACTCAAGCTCCAAAGGCAGAGCTGCATCGGAATGAGAAGCATACTTCTGCATCTTCTACGTCTTGCTCTTATGCTGATGGTAATATGCTAGAGCCTGAAAATACTATGCCTGCTTCAAACAAGTTAACAGAAAGAGCATCAATACCAAAGTCGGGACGAAAAGGCAGGTTGCGTGCTGTTGCTTCTTCTAGATCAATTAATGGTAACAGAGTAAGCAGGATAACAAGAAATGCCCCGCGGGTGGCCAAAATAGTAGTTAGGAGTAAAAGTAATGGAAAGATGAAAATAAAACAGGATTCCTTTACTGCTTCTTGTGCTGCTAATATTTCCAGTGAAGTGAATAGCAGTTTGGATTCCACTGCAAATCAATTAGTTTGTCAGAGATGCCAGTGTTCTTTGAAGAGTTCAAGTAATGAATCTAATCAAGAATCTATAAGGTTGCAGTTGGCTGGTATTAGTGCTGAAGTAAGCTCAAGTCATCTGAATTCTGATGTGAGCAAACCTACGTTGGTTGAGAATGACTTTAATAAAAGCCATGCTTCTGTTCCCTGGGCTAAAAAGAGCCCAAAATCCAGAGAAAAGGAACACTTCTCCCCAAGTTCTAGTAGCCTTGGTGATAATACTGGCACAAGCATCAGTGATGACAGCAGTTTAAGTAGGCCTAGCTGTAGCAGCAGACCACACATGTCAAAGGATGTAAGGTGGGCGGCCATCCGCCACATTAAAATGCAGCATGGGGTCTTGGGGTTGTGCCATTTCAATCTTTTAAAGAAGCTTGGTTGTGGAGATATTGGGACGGTATATCTTGCTGAGCTTATTGGTACAAACTGCTTGTATGCTATAAAAGTCATGGACAATGAATTTTTGGCAAGAAGGAAGAAAATGCCAAGGGCCCAAACAGAGAAGGAGATACTAAGGATGCTTGATCACCCTTTTCTCCCCACTTTATATACCCAATTTACATCAGATAACTTGTCATGTTTAGTGATGGAGTACTGCCCAGGTGGGGACCTGCATGTTCTTCGGCAAAAGCAGCCTGGGAGATGTTTTCCTGAGCCAGCAGCTAGGTAAGATGCTTATATGTTGACAAGTCATTTTAAATTAGGTTTACTTTTACTTTCAGAATTGTAAATGAAAAATAAGATGGTTTAAGTTCATAGCACATGTCTGGAATATAATGTAAGAGGGCTTAAGTTCCTAAGATATGGTTGGATAAGTCATATTTACAGGCAGAACTTTTGATCTTGCATCTTGTTGGTCATTCATTCAGTTTGAACATCTAAAGCACAATAAGTTTAGCATTGTATTAGTGGCTTATCTGGTTAAAGTTATGAAATGGTTCAGAGTAGCTATGATAGGTCATAGGTGAGATGTTTTTAGTAGTGGTGGCTTGTCTAAAATTGACTTTCTTAATATCAGTTTTTAGTAGTTTCTGCTAGTCTCTAGGTGATCTTTTTACTAGTTTTCTTTGTTGTGCTGACTTGTGTGTAGTAAGGCATAAAGAAAGTGTGAAATTGAATGAGTGTGTTCCGTGCTCTCGTCTTTTTTTCTTGTCATCAAAACTGACATCAGAATATCTCTGAACTGGTTATATATGTTATTCTACATGCAGATTTTATGTAGCTGAAGTCCTGCTTGCTTTGGAGTACTTGCACATGCTTGGAGTAGTTTACCGCGATTTGAAACCAGAAAACATTCTAGTTCGAGAAGATGGCCACATAATGCTATCAGATTTTGACCTTTCACTTAGATGCACAGTTAGTCCAACACTCCTCAAATCTTCATCACATATGGATCCTGCTAGGATATCTGGTCCATGCACAGCATCTAGCTGTGCAGAACCCTTCTGCATCGAACCACCGTGTCAAGTTGCATGCTTCAGTCCTAGGTTCTTGCCTGCTGCTGCAAAATCAAAGAGGAAGCTAAAAGCCGACTTTGCTGCCCAAGTCAGATCACTGCCACAGCTGGTGGCTGAGCCTACTGATGCAAGATCCAATTCTTTTGTTGGGACTCACGAGTACTTGGCTCCTGAGATCATTAAAGGAGAGGGTCACGGAGCCGCTGTTGATTGGTGGACCTTTGGTATCTTTCTTTACGAGCTTCTCTATGGTAAGACACCTTTCAAAGGTGCAGGGAATGAAGACACGTTGGCTAATGTTATGCTGGAGAGCCTCAAGTTCCCGGACCACCTACTTGTTAGTTTCCAGGCCAGGGATCTCATCAGAGGGTTGCTGGTAAAAGAGCCAGAGAATCGCTTGGGAACAGAAAAAGGCGCTGCCGAGATCAAGCAACATCCTTTCTTTGAAGGCTTGAATTGGGCTCTGATACGATGTGCTGTTCCACCGGAACTACCGGAGTTGTATGAATTCGGGGTTCCAAGCATGATGTCCCCGGAAGCAGAGGGCAATTATTTGGAATGTAAAGCCACGGGAGACCACCTTGAGTTCGAGCTGTTTTGACAGAAAATGTGTATTGTAAGGCATGAGATACCCTTCTCCATGGTTGGCCACGAGTGAAGAACCCTGAGCCTCTCTTCCCCTGTTGTAATCAAGGATGTGTAGCTCATGATGTATATTTAATTGGGAATTGTTGGTAAAAGTTGCTTGTCATTATTATCACACACCAAAATATTTTAGTCTAGCGTAAGTCGCACATGCTCACTTCTCTCTTTTCCCACGAGTTCATCACTCACCACCTCTACCCTTCAGTCCTTTTTTTTTTAATTATTGAAACCATATTGAATTAAAAAGTATAAAAAAATTGTAAACAAAAATCAAAAGAAGTATTACAAGCTATAAAAAATATATTTTAGAAAGTATTATAAAATTAATTTAAATTTAAATTTTTCCTATACAAGTCATTAGTTGTTTCTCATTAGTCTGAGTTTATTATCATTCTTTAAATATACTTTTAATATGATTACTTTTTTTTTATTAAAGTAACTTCAAATTTTCTGATTTTAATTTTTAATATTAAAATTTATTCTGATGATGTAAAAATGAAAATTGTTAGAAAAATATAAAAGAAGTTACATTTTCTAAATAAAATAAAATAACTTTAAAAAATTGAATATAAATATTATCTCATAATCATATTAAAATGATAAAAGAATATGCATACTATCTAAATACTATTTATTGAAATGATAAAAGAATATACCAACGGGTTTGATTCAAGCGGTAAACAACTTAATATCGCTTAAGTTCTCAGGTTTGAGTAATTGTGTATGTAAAAAATCATTGCTAGGAAAATCACTCACCAAAGTTGTGTGTGTGACCCGAGTCAGTCTAGATTAGTCAATTCGCCTTGGAACTGAAAGAGGAACCAAAAAAAAAAAAAAAGGAAAAGAATACGCATACTATCTAAATACCAGCATGATTGTTGCAAGAGTACACAGGACATTGATGCATGCTTGTTGCAAGAGGACTACGTACGTGAAGCGGTTGGATCTACTAGTTCATTGGGTTGTGCTATATTACTCCTTGCATTTTTGAGTATACAAATTCTGGGGTTTGCTTTGTTCATCATGGTTTTCTTTTCGGTGATTAATAATGACCATTATGCGGTACGAAAAACACGCACCTGATATCTCATATGATTTTGCTGGTGCTGAAATCAACAGATCATTTCATTGGAAAAAGGGTAAATGGGCAACAAATCCATAAAAATTTAACATTACTGATTATGGATTATTAGATTGTTCATATAGCATTGGGCATAAAATTTAAGTTCATTAAAATGGAGTGGAAGAATTCCATATAGCAGAGCAAATATCTTAACAAAATATATGAAACCAAAAAGGAAACAAAGAACTACATGATACCGAATAACTAAAGCCTTAAATTCAAAAGAAAATCTCTGTAAACCAAACGTATTTGGACCACTGAATCTCTAATCGCGGGGTTGTTTTTAGTCTAAGTGACTGAAACCCATATTCTGCAGCACAGTGAATAAAAATGGAAGTTGATTAGTTGAAACACATCTACCTGCGCATGATATTAATAATTTTGGACCACAACAATTGGAAGTAAAGTAGTGTTATAGAGTTATTACATCATCGGACTCCTCTTCCTCTCAACTTTCTCTTCCTTGGTCTCAGCTGCAGCTGGAGCAGCTCCTGGTGCAGCAGCAACACCACCACCCCCACAACGAAGTGAGGAACAGAGGCAAACTTTTCCCTCCCAGATGCAATAAGCTCAGTTATATCTTTGCCCTTCACCTTAGATAAAAGAAACTGAAGCCTCTCCTCTTCAGCTTCAGCCCCAACTATATACACCATTATATGAAACAATCATCTCCTCCGAACATATTAACAATTGAGAGAGTAAAGCAGCACGTTTGGATAGAGGAAATATGAAGTTACCGGAGTCAAGAATGTTGTTGATATCTTCAGCTGAAGGAAATGTGTTGCTTCCAAGTAGAGCCAACAAATATGCACCAACAACCTTCATTTGCTTAAAGCAAACTGAGAAAGAGAAATGTCAAAACCCAAATAGATCAGATGACCTCATCCTTAACCCAACTGTTATTATATGTAATGCAAAATTAGGGTTTTAATTGGAGAAACGGGAGTCTTTTAGTTCGGTTTTTCCCCTTGCCCCGGGCGGCTAAATTAATTGGCCTAATAGTTCAGTTTCGAATTTATTTTATAATCTACGATAATGCTACAGTGCAACATAAATTCGTTAAGTCGACGTAATGAGTTTGGTCAAAAAATATTTTTTAATGGTTTGAGGTCCGTGAATCCCACGTGAGTCAATATTATAATATATTTCTATAGACTCGTCACGTCGATGTGACGAGTCCTTTAGAAAATTATTTTTTTATTTTTTATTCAGTAATTATTTTAAAAATAAAAAATTAAGGAACTCGTTACGTCGACGTGATGAGTTTATCTTAAATTAAAAAATAGTCGTTTATATCCATTGTGCAACGGACAACTACAACGGTCAGATTTCAACTGTCAAGGCAAAACTTGTCACCTCGAGGTGGCGAGTGTGGTGGGATTTTTGAAAAATATACTCATTTATACCCGTTGGATTTGGGATTATAAATAGGAGTTTGAGGTTTAGATTTTTATTGTGTATTGTTAAGAAACAATTGAGAAAAAAATCATATTTTTGAAGAATTTCCGAAAAAATGTCTACCGAGATGAAATGTTACGCCTTGATGCTATTCATATTTCTTCCACTGAACTTGGTTTGCAAGAAGAACGAGTCATTCATCAATGACGAGAGATATTAAGAGATCTGCATCAGCGGATTATTATATATCTACAACAATTTGGGTTGTATCCAGCCACATTTTTGTGTTGTTTTAAGGTGAATCCGACATTGATTTTGGCTCTGATTGAACGTTGGAGGCCCAAGACGCATACTTTCCATTTTTAGAATGGTGAAGTGACAATTATATTGGAAAATGTCGCTTACCAATTTGATTTTTCGGTTAATGGTGCAACACTAATGAAGACAATGATTTCAATCGATTTGCTATTATTTAGGCAGTTTTAAGAAAAATGTCACCACCAGAGGTCTTAGACGAGTACAAGATACAAATCACTTGGTTGGAGTGTGAATTTAATGTGATTAATGACTCTACCGAGGAGGAGGTCATATTTGCAGCCCTAGCGTATCTTCTCCGATTGATTAAAGAGATATTGTTATCGGATAAATGTAATACCCAAAATTTTGGATAGTGACCAATTTGAATAAATTGAAAGTTCAAAGACCAAAGTGTAAACTTGGCAAAAGTTTAAAGATTAAAGTGGTAATTTCCCCAAAAAGATATTTTATTCCATAAATGAAAAATTTAACCCAAGAATGAAGTTTTCGTGTCACTCGGATTTTTTGTACGGAGTTTATATTAAAAGCTTTAAAGTGATAAAGATTGAGAAAATTTTAGACAATTTGATCGAATCAAATTTTTGAGATATTTTAAAGGATGATAGGTCAAGGTTAATAATTTCATTTCCATGCCTTAAAATGGTAGGATTTAATATGGATCATTGGATTTAGGATTGATTTTCCATGTTAAATATGAACCGTTGGATGAAAATGATAAGATTATAATTTCAGAAAAGTGCAAGGGCAAAGTTGGAAACTAATTAATTTTCTTATTCATATTTGACCTTTGGATGAATAAAATTACTATGTGGCATGGTAATAAACATGAGATTTCAAGGGCAAAATGATTATTTGGCTTTAAATGAATTTTAAATTCATTTTTACCTTAAATGACAAATGGCTTTAATTAAGGAAAAAGAAAAAGCAAGAGGTTTCTCTTTTCTCTTTGCTGTGGGGTTTCTAAGATAAGGGAAGTATTTTCTTTTGATTTTCAAGTTAATTTATTAGGATTTTGAATGAGAGCATGAAATAAAAAATTGTTCTACATAAAATTCTCTATCATATGGTACCGTTTGTTCATCTTGAAACCCTAAGTTCTTGAATTGGATGGATGAACAGGATGTTTATCATGGACACTTGAAGTTTGAATTGAATTTGAAATGGGATTGTTTGTAGATGTTTGGAAGTAAAATTCATATCTTAATCAAGTTGGAAATCATGCCTAAAGTTGTATTTATGATTTAACCTAAGGAAGAAAATTAGGGAAAACATGGGAAAATTGTACTAAGGTTAGAAATGATGAATGAATGATTCTACAAGCTTTAGAATAAGGATCAATTTGGAAGTTTGTAAAGTTTAGGGGGACCAAATCACAAAGTATAGAAAATATAGGTTTGAAATGGAAATTGATTGGAAGTTGACGTGTAATGTTTAAATGTATTGTTGGAATGCTTGAATATGTTGTTAGAAGCTTGAATTTGAAGTTAAATAGAAAGGAACCATTTTGAATAAATTAGAAATATTAGGATGAATTATAAAAATTCATTTTAGTAATTAAATTGTGGAATTAAAAATGATTATGTGAATTATTCATTGATTTGAATATTAAGGGACTTGAAGCTGTGTTTTGAAGTATTAAGGTTGGCATTGATCTTAGGAAATGGAATTAATATCGAATAAATGTTGAAAGAACTTTTAGTTATTTTATACTAATATTCTCATATGTTAGTAGGACTAACATGTACTTTGAAATATATATGTTTTGTAAATAATGTTAGTGTAGATAGTGATCGAGACTGAGATCGTAGCAAGCTAAAAGCAAGCGAAAAAGTACAAGAGTGAGATTTATACCAATAGTAAAGGTTTGTTAGTAAGGTATTCAGGTGAGTGAATTCTCACTTATATTATTATATGAGTGATACAAGGAAGACTTACGATGAGTCAACCTTGAATGTTTTGGAAATGAAAAAGAATTTGAATCGTATTATGATATATTTTCATAATGCTTTACTAAATGGTATTTGAATGATTTCGGGTATGAACTGCCCAATGCAGTGTTTATAAGATTTTGCTATATACGTATCGATGGATGCTTATGGTAAATGGATGTTATATGTTATGATATAAAGCCCATTGTATGTGAATTGAGAGTTATTGATACAATTGGCATGCCATGAGGTTGAGTGATCATTAATTCTATATTGGTACATTTGTGTACAGTTTATTGGCACTACATGTGCATTATAGGATTCATGATGTTTTGATGTTGTGAGTTACCATATTTGATTACTGATTTCCTGTATAGTGATGTTATGTTCCACAATACCTATGCATCTGCTTAGCACTAAAAGTGTAATTTAATACTGATAAAAAACTACATATTGAACCCACTTATCTAACTCACATACTTTACATTCTCATTTGTTATATATTGGATTATGATTTAAATGAAATTGAAAAGTGCAGGTTGACTGATTCAATTGAAAGTAAGACATTCATTTAATATTCTGATTTGATTATATGTGCTTTATATTAGAATTGTTGTTTTACAGGGAGTATGATGAAAGAACCCCTTTAATAAGTCTTTTTTATATGTTCATATATTATTATATGTTATTTTATGAACAATGGTTTATATGATATTTTATATATCGATATGTTTTATTTAGTATTTATAATGCCTCGTTAAGTGTTTATTTACCGTGTGATGGTTTCACGCGTAAGTAAAGAAAGAAGAGTGGAGTAAGGAGCGTAGTTTTGCATCACTTTTTGAAGATCAGCTCCACTATATCAATATGACATCTTTTTGATGTTTTTGATATTTTTAGTTGGCATGTATATTTAGTGTTGTGTTTGCTCTGATATGAGTATGATAAAATTGGGCTGAACTAATAATTAATATATACTGACTTATAATGAATAGTATTAAATACTATTAGATATAAGAAATGGTTTGCATAGTTAGTATTATATTAAATTATATTTTAATTGCTATTTGGATGAATTTTAATTAGGTAGTTTCACTCTTTATATAAAATAGTATTGAACTACCACGTTACTGCATGAAATCAAAATTGAGTTGAATATTAAAATATTACATTTTTATTTACGCGATTAAAATATATTTGTTTATAAATGTAAAATTGAATGACTTTTAAACAAACAAAATTTTACCGATTTTTCCTATGAGAATTGTTTTAATTTGTGATGTGACATCTCTAACTCGTATTCGGAGACAAATACATGAAAAGGGGTGATATAATAAATATGGTAATTTTACGCACATTCAATATATTCCGATATCGAAAAATTTTACTAAGTGTCAAAACACTAGCTGGGGCTCGGTCATTTTGGCATTTTTATAGTGGGATTTTTTGAAAGGTCAAAGTTGTGGTGTACCGTTTCATCTTTGCTACACTTTGCGATTGTTTAGATGCACGTCGCAGATAGTGTTGCGATTATTTGTCTCATCAACCAATTCCTACACAAATATTTGATATGAACGCGTTCCATGGAATTGACATCGTGAAAATCATAAAGATAATTCATCGAGGAAGCATGTTGTATTTTAAACAACTAAAATAGTATTAAATTTTAAACTCAATAAAAGCAAATATATTTTAAATCAAAATTCTAATTAAAATTACAAATCAAATTAAAAACAAATAAAAATATTTTAAACTCAAATCAAATAGTATTAAATTTTATTATAATAATATCATATCTGATTCAAATATTTTCTTTTTCAGTCCAATTATGTTCCTTATTCTGACTCTATCAGAATTTTCTCCTTATACTGTCTCTTGTATTTTTTTTTCATATCTTCTCTCCTTCACGTTTACTTTATTATGGGCAGAGATGTAATAAAGTTAGAATAGGTAAATCCATGAAATTTCCATTTCTTTCGACCATGGGATTTAGGGATGAACCGATGGGTTGGGAGGACAATTTTTAAAAATTCTGAATAACTTTTTATATTATAAATAATAATTTTTTTGGTTATTATAATTTTATAAATTTTTTACTTAAAAAATAATATAAGTTTATTCCAACATAAATTTTATGGAAGAACATGGACTAAGGTTTGAATGGGCTCGCTAGTACTCATTCTACACATAACATTGGAAAGTTAAAAAAATAAATTGATAAACTACATATTTAGTACTTAGTCTATTATTTTTGTTTTGTTTAGGTACCCAAACTTCATGACATTATCTTATGATGACACATCAAAATCATCATTAAGTTTTTAATGGTGGGTATCAAAATGAAACCTAAACTAATTATTAGGTATTATTTTGAAAAAAAAATAAAATTTGGGTACCAAAATAGAACAAAAATAATAGTTGAAGTACTAAATATGTAGTTTACCAAAAATAAATGATGTTATTCGGTTGTAGTGCAAGTAGTTTAGCACAATTAAGTCCAAAGATGCCTCATTTACAAGTTGATTGCAAGGATTCTAGTATGAAAAAACAATTATTTGTATATCCATCGTTTGGATAGAGATGAGATTGTGTCACTCAACTTTCAGAATAAATCTTTACCTTTTACTCTTGATGGGATTAAAGATAAGAAGGAAGAACCAAATTATGCAGAAAATGGTCCAATAAAGTAAAAAAGAAAAGAAAAAGGACCAGATTTTCATTTTTCATGCAAACATTCTCATAATACAAAGCAGTGACTGATTTCCTAATGGCTTATTGTAAAATGCAGATCAACAAAGTGATCCTATTGAAGGCAAACTGTTCCTCCATTGTTGGTTGCTATCTTCTATTCATTGTTGGTTGTTCTCAAGGGCCACAATGCGCCTCTCTATCTGCATCAGGAATTGAAATTTACTGCGCAAGAGGCAGTATTCATGTCTGATGGAATTGAAGGCTTCAACACACCTGCCATACATAAACATATACATATTTATCAACTATATGGCCTAATAAAATTCAAAGTGAACTCATGGTTCCGAATTTTCAGACTCTCACTCTTCCTTGTTCCGCTCATATGAAGCTTGCCGGAGGTTAACACAAGCGAGTTTCAAGCGATGCGCGCCGATGCTGAGAGATCAAACACAAAAAATCATTTTAGGAAAAAATACCATATTTTGAAAATAGCATAAAACAGAACATTTGAGCAAATAGGTGAACATCTATATTACCTTGAGCTGCTTCCTTTAAGTTGATGAACATGAGAATCCAGTTTGCTAAAATCAACATTCTGATAATTCCTGCAGCAATATGGATTAGTTTTAGGATTACATGCATCAACTTTCTAACATAAGGTTAAAATGATAACATCAGAGATTACAGATATCTGTTCATTTCAGTTATGATCCTCTCTGCATCATTGCAAAACAAAGTGATCACTTCATCCACAAAGTTGGGATTACTGGAGTCCTGTAAATCTTGAAGTTGACTAAACTGGTTGTCAAGCACTCCCTGGAAAAAAAATTGAAAATTTCCAACCCTCAAAATCATCTAATAACTCATCTCCAGAAAATAGGCAAAACCCTTTCAAGTACACAAGATCCTTTCTCAAGAAATGAAATCAGTAATTACTTTCTTTTTCTTTGTTACAATTGGAATCTGGAACATAAGAAAGAATTAGCATGGTACCTCATCGAACATAGATTGAACAAAACTCTTGTACTGATTCTTGAGGGCGGCTATAGCCATTTGATTCATTATGAAGATTTAACACCAAACCCCTACTTGAAACGACTCAAGAAAACTGAAACTACTTTGATTCGTGTAACGGAGGACTACAAGAAAACAGAAACTAGTTGATTTAAATAATGAAGGAAAACAGGAAAACAAACATGCCTGTTTCCAAGCCTAGAAAGAAGGGTGGAATTAGATTAATCTGTTTTCTTTACTTTTTCAGGGACTTTGGCTTTCTTTTTATGTTTAATGTAAAAACAAATGCTCAAACTATAATGTTTTTCCTATTTAGTTGATTAAACTTTTTTTCGTTCAATAAAGCGTCTAACGTTTTCAATGTTATACTTTTAGGTGCATCGACCTAGCGGATGGTACATTCCACTGTTAAGTGCACGTGTCACCTTAGAAAATTTTATTTTTTAAAAAATTAAAATTTTATAAAGGCGACACATGTCATTTAGCGACGATAACGGTTCATACACCTAAAAGTTTAACGTTTGATATATTAGGTACCTAGATTAACCAAAATTAATTTAGGTACCTAAATGAAGAAAATATACTTTGAGCACTTATTTTTATATTAACTATTTTTTATTATTTACTTTATAGAAGTCAAAGTCAAATAGTTTAGTTTCTCCAAAAAGATTTGGTGCGTGCAGTTGCCCACCTGCCCTCTCTCGTGTGCTTCATCATTGCTTTCCTCCTCACACTTTTGTCAATTGGCAATTTGTCAAATCACTTTTCATTCCCATTTAACTAACATCATGTACACCAGAGTTGACCTTTGACGTTTGGTGTTTTAGGGCTCTTATATTTTGAGTTAATATTTATCTATTTTAATAATATCTTTTAAGTATAAATTAAGTTACCTTAGTAATTAAACGTATTAGATCTTTTTAATAAAATTATGAGTTTGAATTTTGGTGTTTATGAATAGAACAAATTGGGTTGAGAATGTCACTCCATATTAAACCTATGTAGCATATGAGCAAGATTAATCGATTAGTATATCAAATATCAGTGGTTATATAAAAATAATAATATAAAATATAAACGATTAACATTCAAAAATTAAAATATTAAATTCGTCCATTTAAGTTGTTTTAATTCGATTTTTAATTCAAATTTATCAAATTCATAAACTAATATAATTTAGTAAAAAGATTTAAAATTTGAAACAAACCAACTAAAAACTAACTTTCAATAATCAATAAAATAATTATCCAAAATTTGATTATAATTAACCAAAAAAATTGATAATAAATATGTAACACCCCAAATTCTAGGATAGTATTTTCAGGTTTACCCGATAGATAAATGGATTCCGTGAAATTCATATTTTAAGTCATTGCGCCGAGTTGGGTTTAATTGGGTTGAGTTCGAAGCCCAATTAGCCAAAAAGGTTATTAAATTTTGGAAAAATAAAAAGTACCAAAGGTGCAATTATCCCATTTTCAAAAGATGAGCCTATTTATTTATTTCATATTCTTTTCCCCTTTATTTCTTCGTATTTCCTTCTTCTCATTCTCCTCTCCAAAAGGTTAAGCAAAAGGTCAGAGTTTAAGCCTTTTTCATGCTTCATTTTCATTCATAATCCCTCTAGCAATATCGTTTTAATGAATCAAAGCCTTGGATTATTCTTAGCTAAAGAAAAGTGGGGGGTTTTTTATCCAAATCACCAAATTAAATGAGTGTGGCTAAGCAATGAGCTTCATTTCGAGTTTAAAAACCAAAGTATTATATTTCTAATCATTTGAAGTATTAAGTTTTCATAAATTTCAAGAATTTGCTAAGTTTTGAGTAATTAAGCATTTTAGGGTTTATTTTTTATATCATGATCAAATTAAGTTTTTGAAGTTATAAAGGCATTTGTATGCTACTTTAAGACCCTAATTAACTCCCTAAATTTTTATCACATGATTAGGAACCAAAACTATGGCCTTTAGAATGATTTTTGGGTGTAGTCTCAAGCTTAAATAACTTTTAGGGTTTGAATATCAACAATGGAATGCACAATATCGATACTGGATGAGTTGGGGAAAATTAGGGATTTCAGGCTAGAAGTATTGATAATTCCCCTCAGTTTCGAGACTCAGAGGGTTGGTCTCGAGACCAGGACAATTTTTCAGCAACATAATGCATTTTTTGTACCGATACTCATTGGAGTATCGATACTTGACCCTAGGGTATCGATACTACAAGTAGAGTATCGATATTTCTCACTTTGGATGGTTAGTTTTGACCCAGTTAAGGCACGTAAGAGCTAAGGGTGACCCTTAATAGTAAGACTTAGTTTGTGAGGGGTGAAAAAGGCCAAAGAGGCTTGAATACACTTGTAGGAGTGGGTTACACCTGAAGTAACCATAGTAGGCGTGAGGCGTTTAAGTTTTTTTCAGTCGAGCACATAACGAGTATCTAAGAATGATGGATCATTGTTGAGGATGTATTGATAAACATTAGGACAAATTCATCAGATCATGAGCTAGCAAAATTGTGAACTGTAGAAATATCAACAGATGGTGGTTGTACAATTGTCCCTCTATTTTTAGGGTGAATTAAAGGGAAACATAGTAGGAGTGACAAGAGTGTCGTCACTCAGAGTTAAACTCGGGTCAGGTATCAGGCTAACGAATTGTACAACCAGTGAACAGTAAATTCAAAAATCATCGTACAACCCTGAGAATACATAGAGGCTTTACCATAGGCAGAGATCAACTAAAACCCTCTTAAGTATCTAACGACCATCATAGAGCAACCTAATAAATAAAAGTAGTAACAAACAAATAAGCCTTCAAATAACGTTCTAGAGGAAAGAACGAGCAAGATAACAGCTAGAAGTAGTAATAAACAAGAATAGAAATAACTTAGATAACTAAAGAGATAAGTATAATAAAACTAGCCTTTGTGTGGCACTCGGGAAACAACCAGGAAACCCGAGTTACTTTAGCAGTAGGACGATTGTCTTGTTTGTTAGTATGTCCATGTATATACCAGTTAGTGCTACGACACTTCTTTTACCATCTAGGCCTAGATGCCCCAAGACTCGACGAGTAAGTTGGCAGGGTGTACGTTTACGATGTAGTTTCGGATCTCACACCAGATTACACACAGGTATAAGTAGGCTAGAGGGGTGTGTGAGCTCCATTATGTAACCCTCAGCTGCACCATGATGCCTACCTCAACTTGTGTGTTGCATATAAAGGAAATATTGATACTCCTTAGGTAGTACCAATACTCCCTGTTTTGGACAGTTTTATTTTACAGAAAAATAAGTCCCCAATGGCTTTAAACATCGTTCAACTGCTAGAAATTATCACAAACACATTCCAACTTATAAAAATAAGTTAATGACACTTAAAGAAGGTTATAACACCTATTCAAGGTCCAAACAATATATATCTAAAGTAAAGCCCTTTCACTCTTTATTTATTATTTTCTCTTGTGCATAATGATTTGAGTTTAATTGAAAATATTTAAGATTCATTCCTCTGAGCTCAATTCTCGTAAACACCTACCTTTAGAGGGTTTTTTTTTGTTTACATATTTGTATCTTTTGTAGTAGGGGAGTGATTCTATCCTAGCCTTTGAAAAAATAGAAATTTGTAAAAGATTACTCTTGAGCCTAGAAAAAGAAAGAACAAATAGTGTGGACTAAGGTAGTGGATGTAAACTTCATTGAGGAAATTGAACCACTATAAATTTTTGTGTAAATTTTCCTTTTACTTCCCCACTCCAAATTTTTCAAAAGGCCAATTCACCCCTTATTGACTTTTTTTTTTTATCTTTAAAGTCTAAAAATCCCAATAATTGCTTTATTTTAACTACTATCAAATTGAATCTACATAAAGATATATTTCTTAATATAATTATATTCAACCTAATATCACTTATCACTTTAATCATGTAATAAAAGATAATTTACGTTTTAGATTATTGAACTTAATTTCAACTTGCACCAACCACGTGACCTCAGTAGTTAAAGGTTCATTGTCAAATGATTGAGAGTATTGAACAGATACTGCCTTGTAGGGGTGTGCAAAAAGATCGGATCCGATCGATCCCATCTGTTAATCCAGTGATTCAAATATCCAAAAAACATTTAGATAATCAGATCATATATGGATCAAATAAATTTTAATTTCATATTATCCAAAAATCCAAAAATATATTGAGCTTTTAGATTTTAGATACCCTTTATCCCAATAAATGAGTAACTCATCAACCCATTAAAGCTCTAACCCAATAAAAATTACTATATTAATTATTTATTATGTGTAAGTAATTAAATATATATAAAATATATAGTAAAAGTATCGAATAAGTTATATTAAATCATAAAATTTAAAATTATTTTTTTGTCAAATTAAATTTTAAATTCGGATTGATATATCAGATTTGATCCAAAAATTCTGATATTCAAAATTTGGATATCTAATTTTTCGGATGTGATATAGATCACTATTTTAGGTATCCAAAATTTCTATTATCCGAATTTTTTGATTGGATCATATTCGATATTTGAATTTGCATACCCTACTGCCTTGTTTTTACTTCATATGCATGAAAAAAATTTAATTTCAACTTTTATTTAGATAAAAATTCTCTAATCTAATCAAATTAAATCATTTATCTTATATTATTAATAAATTAAGTCTCATATATTAATATCGTTAAATACTTTTACGAACAAATCTTAAATTAATATTTTTATTTAACATACTTTTTATATATCTATTGAGTTAATCGATCGACGAAATACCCAAGAGGGGGTGAATTGACAATAAAAATTTCGGATAGAAAATTGAAAATATTTGCACAGCGATTTAGAGTGGTTCGACTTTCTCAACCAAAGTCTACGTCCACTACCTTAGCTATCCACACTAAGGATTTTCCATAAATTACTAATTTGTCTTTCTTTTGAGGACAAAGAGTAACCTTACGAATCCCTCAAGAATTATACCACAAATTATTGAGAACACTCTCTCCCAAAGAGAAACTTACAAATTTTGCAAACTTACAGAAAAACCTCACAAGGCAAGATGTTTGCACAATTTAGAACAAAGAAATAACACTCAAGAATAAAAACAATTGAACACAAATGGTGTTCTTGAAAGCAAAAATAAATATTGAATGGAAATAGGGCTTGAATTGCTCAAACTTGATGTTTAAGGCTTTCTCTTTGTTTCTCTTAATTCTTGTTTCTTGTTGTTCATCAATTGCTTCAGAACTTGTTTAAATACACCTTAGATCAATTCTGAACGTTGGGGATCATTGGTGAAGTCAATAGAGCCGTTGTGGTGTGAATATCATTTAAAAAATCTGTTGGGAGCGTAGGGGTATCGATACACCTTCAAAGGGTGTCGGTACACCCAGTGTAAAATTCAAATATTTCGACCGTTATTTGACCAAGTGTATCGTTACACTAATTGCATTCAATGTTTCTCATAGCCAATTATAACATGAGGGGTATCGGTACATTCGGTTGTGTATCAATACCGTTATTACATTCGAAATTCAGGGGTATCGGTACATCCCTACTTAAAATTTATTTTTGACTCGATTAAGGTTCGAAATACTTTGTAAAAATTGTTTCAAAAATATTTTAAGATTAAAACATAATTTTACACTTAAGTAAGGATTAAAATTGACATTTGAAAACTTGGAGTAATATTTTTTATATTCAAATAATTTAATCAAATATATATTTTAAAATTGAATATAAAATCTTAAAATTCATTTACACTTTATTTACATCGAAACATCAAAATGTTTTCAACAATCTCCCCCTTTTTGATATAACAAAACATTTTAGTAATTTTAAGATTTTGTTTTTGAAATTTTTTTGAAATCAATTTTGAAAAATTACTCCCCATTACTTTATTCTCCCCCCTTTTTGTTAAATCAAAAAGACTCTATGAAAACTGTTTAAACAAGTTTTTAAGGAAAATAACCAATTGATTTATATTGATATAGCTATAGCTGCTAAGATCACAATCAAGAGAATTGTTAGCCATTAGTCCATAAACAATATTCATAAATGATGTGTAATGGTAATTGGTCATAATTTAACTAAGATGTAAATGATGCAAAAATTAATGAAATCAATATATACATGAAATTCAAACAAAACACTCAAACCATTCAAATAAATATATCCAAAATGCAAACCACACAAATCCAAAACATTCAAAATGTTTTAAAAATAAGTTCAAATTCAACCTATGAAAACTAAGCAAGGAAGGTTTAGTAATCCATTGGTAGGTCGGGAGGAGGAAAATGTGCTCGCATAGTAGCCGTATCGAGTGTAAGTCATTGAGCCTTTCGTCCATAGCATTAAATTGACGATCCATTGCTTCGCGGTTAGCTCGCATCTCCCGTTGATTCTCCAATTGTTGAGCCCCAATAGCAGTTAAGTGGGACTCTATGGATGCAAACCTCATGTCAAATGTCTCTATGAACGATAAAAAATATAGAGGCATATGACTCTTGCTGAACCGGCTCGTCCTCAGCTAG
This sequence comes from Hibiscus syriacus, assembly GCF_006381635.1. Lineage (NCBI taxonomy): Eukaryota > Viridiplantae > Streptophyta > Magnoliopsida > Malvales > Malvaceae > Hibiscus > Hibiscus syriacus. The sequence goes on from NW_024063351.1 coordinate 877,817, forward strand.
GTTAACGGGATCATCGATATCCCGAAAAGATCTTCAAGTTCTGGATCATCAGCAACCGGTGTCGGAGTAGCTCATGAGGAACTAGCGCCCGATGTTTTCTAGGTTGATCGAACCCATTGAACTTTATCCCCAGACCATCCTGATTTTCGCAAAGTTTTGAGATTTATTTGGCTTTTAAGAGGGATGACTACATCAAGCTGAACCCTAAACTTGGATTTAATAAAAAGATTACTAAGAAGACAATCATAAACTAAGGTTTCTACGTGTTTAAACGGGACGTTGTTTACGGTTTCAACTAGTTCAACAAAAATAATTTGTGGCAGGTTTATTTTCTTATTGTTTTGGATACAATGGATCCACCAAAGGTTAAGTGCTCTAAGAGTTGAGTATCTACCTCCGGATAGTCTAAACACCAAGAAATGATTAAATGAAGAAAACGTTCATGATGATTTGACAACATACTCGCACTAGCCTTGGCTCTATAAGGAGTAGCCACAATTTCTCTCTCGTTATCTAAGCCCTCATTATCTATACCAAAAGTGTTAGCGTTTGATTCGGAGTTAATGTGAATGTATTGGCCTAAAAGATAAGACTAAATACTGACAGTGGCAGTTTAGGACTCGTTTTGGACACAAACCGCATTGGAATAGAAAATGTGGATGAGTTGGTGATAAACGATAGGTTTAAGTTGAAAAAGTTTATCAAGTTTCCAAGATTGGAAGGTAGGAAGATATTTAAATTTCATATCGATCATAGCTTGAATATCTCTTTCGAATATTATAAGACTCAAATAGGTCAACAAACTTATTGTAGAGATTTTCCCGACGGTCAGGTTCGTTAAAACTAGAATTTCGAATAGTCATTTTGGAATCATTTGGGTTTGAATTTGGAGGTGGAATAGGAGGTCAGTTTGGAGGTTGGTTTGACCGACTAAGACGATGACGTAGGGCGTTTAGACATGATTTTAAATCGGAATGGGATAAGGATACCTGCAAGTTGAAAAACACATGTATGCAACAATATCAATCCCAAAACTCAATATGAGTCCTCAATATGTCAAGGTTCTCTAAAACTAATCCTAATGGGCAGTTTTGAAAACTATTTGAAAAACTAAGTTTGAAAAATCAATATATGTATAGTTTTCATTAAAACGACATAATTAAATAAAAAACAACAATTTAAAAACAAAATCATTTTTTATTTCGAAAATTAAAAAACTTTGAAGAAAATTTGTATTTTTGATGAAATTAGTTATAGAATCTAGTTTACAATCAAAATATAAGCAATGCCGTTATCTATTTCGAACTAAAACTAGTTCTAAGTTCAAAAATCAATAAAATAGTATTTTTGAAGAATTACCTTGAAAATTTCGGATTTGAGTGGAATGTGTTGATGTTTACACGATTTTGATGATCGTAGCAGGTTTAGGAGATGAAAAACAAGTGGAATCCGACTTAAAAATGGTGATTTAAGTAAAATGGAGAGTTGGGTGAGAAGAGAGGGACGAACGGTGGAGAGTGTTTTATTTTGGGGTTTGGCAAAATGATATTTTAAGTATTTAAAGCCTAAACCCGATAGGGGGTATCGGTACCCCTCTAGGGGTATCGATACACATTCAAGGAATATATCGGTACACATTCAAGATGTATCGATACATAGTCGATACACTTTGCACAAAAAATGTCAAAAATGCTTTTAATCACTCAACATATAAAATTAATCAGCTCTAGTGGTATTGGCAACTCATATTTCAAAAATTAACTATGTTCAATCAATAAAATTTTATTTGAACATTTTATTAATTTTCACTAAAGATCATAAACCCCCCTAACTATTAGCATAGAATGCACTCAAAAATGTTATTTTTATAAGAATTTTTCATTTGCTAATTAAAAGTGCTAAAATTATTTTAAACACTAAGTCAAGGTAGGTCAGTTAAACCTAATTCTCTTCTAAGTGTCCAAAATTTTTCTTTATCTAAATGTTTTGTATAAATATCAGCTATTTGATGCAAAGTATCAACAAATTATAGAACTACATCACCTTTAGTGACATGATCTCTAATGAAATGATGTCTAATTTCAATGTGCTTAGTTCTAGAGTATTGGATGAGATTTTTAGTATTGTCACACTTGATAGGTGTGGTACCAACTTCAATTCTATAGTCTAAAAGTTGTTGTTTCATCCATAAAACTTGTGCGTAACAACTACCGGCTGCTTCAGTGGTAGATAATGCAACACTATTTTGTTTCTTTGAAAACCAAGAAATCAACATATTTGAGGTGCTTTTCCTATCTATTTTGCATCCTCCATAATCTGCATTTGAGAAGGCATGCAAACTAAAGCTAGAGTCTCTAGGATACCAAAGTCCTAAACTAGGAGTGTCCTTAAGGTATCTAAAGATTATCTTAATGGCTTTTAGATGTGATTCCTTAGGGCATGATTAAAATCTAGCACATAAGCAAACACTAAACATAATATCCGGTCTACTTACGGTTAGATAAAGAAAATAACCAATCATTGACTATAAAATTTAACATCTACACATTTACCTCCTTCATCTTTGCCAAGCGTTGCAGATGAGCTTATTGGAGTAGATTGGGGTTTGACATTTTCCAAGCCGAACTTCTTGAGCATATCATTGACGTATTTTGCTTGATTGATGAAGATGCCATCTTTTCTTTGCTTGATTTGGAGCCCCAAGAAAAATGAAAGCTCCCCCATCATTCTGATCTCAAATTCACTTTGCATTAGCTTAGAAAATTCTTGGCAAAAAGAATCATTAGTAGAACCAAATATTATATCATCAACATAAATTTGAACTACTAATAAATCTTTACCTTTTCGCTTTAAATACAATGTAATGTCAACCTTCCTTTTGAAAAACTGTTTTCAATTAAAAAGTTTGACAACCTTTCATACCAATCTCTATGAGTTTGTTTTAAACCATATAAAGCTTTTGTCAACTTAAAAACATGATTTGGAAATTTTGAATCTTCAAAACTAGGAGGTTGTTCCATATTCACTTATTCTTTTATAAAACCATTTAAAAATGCACTTTTAACATCCATTTGATATAATTTAAATTCATTGAAACATACAAATGCTAATAACATTCTTATTGCCCATCCTAGCTGCGGGAGCATATGTTTCATCATAGTCTATTCCCTCTTCTTGAGTATAGCCTTGAGCAACAAGTCTAGCCTTGTTCCTCACTAAATACCACTCTCATCTAGTTTGTTCCTAAACATCCATTTAGTACCTACAATAGATTTATTACTAGGCCTTTCAACTAATGTCCATACTTACTTCCCTCAAATTGATTTAACTCTTCTTGCATAGCCATAATCCAATTTTCATCATCTAATGCTTCTTGAATATTCTTAGGCTCTATGCATGAGATAAATGCAACATAATTACATACGTTCCTAAGAGAAGATCGAGTAGTTACCCATTTAGATGGATTACCTAAAATCTCACATCCTTGACATAGTTGAATTCTCTTGGGTATGTGATTTCTTTCTTCAATGGTTAAATTCTTAAAGGCATCTTGAGTTTCCTCATCGTTCACTTCTTCGTTTGATGATGGTTCTCCAACGTCATGTGTGTTTACAATACCTACGTCATCATCACAAGAATCCGTCCTCGGAAGGGGATTATCATCGAAAAAAATGAATAGACTCTTCTACTACTAAAGTTCTTTTATTAAATACCCGATAAGCTTTAGAATTTAAGGAATAACCCAGAAAAATTCCTTCATCACTTTTAGCATCAAATTTACCAAGATTGTCTTTACCGTTGTTTAAAACAAAACATTGACATCCAAATGGATAAAATAGCTAATGTTAGGTTTTTTATTTTTGAAAATTTCATATGGAGTTTTCTTCAAAATAGGCTTAATAATTACTTGAATTATAACATAACAAGTGGTATTTGTGGCTTCCGCCCAAAAATATTTTGGCAAATTATTTTCACAAAGCATGGTTCTAGCCATTTCTTCTAAAGTTCAATTTTTCCTCTGAACAACTCCATTTTTTGAGGGGCTCTAGGTGCTAAAAAATTATGGCTAATTCTATTTGAATTACAAAACTCAGTAAATCCAAGATTTTCAAATTCAGTACCATGATCACTCCTAACACTTGAGATGGAGTAATCTTTTTCATTTTGGATTACTTTTTAAAACGTGATGAAATTTTTCTAATGCTCCATCTTTAGTACTTAAGAATAGAACCCAAGTATATCTAGAATAGTCATCTACCAGTACAAAACCATATTGTTTTCCATCCAAACTAGTAGTCCTAATTGGCCCAAAAAGATCTATATGTATCAATTGTAATACTCTACTAGTTGATACATCATTAATGGATTTAAAGGAAACTTTCTTTTGTTTTCCCTTTGAGCATGCATCATAGATTTTATCTTTATCAAATTTTAGCTTTGGCAACCATCTTACTAAATCTCCTTGAATTAGTCTTTGTAAAAAACTCATGCTAGTGTGTCCTAGTCTCCTATGCCATAACCAACTATCATGTTCATCCTTGGCAACTAGGCATAAATTAGTCATATTTAATGAATCTAAAAGCACCATGTATATGTTTTCTATTCTATGACCAATAAGCATAATCCGATTAGATGCAATGTCAATGACTTTAAAACCATTTGATTCAAACAAGACATTGTATCCTTTATCGCATAATTGACTAATACTCAATAGATTATGCTTTAACTCATTCACATATAATACTTTTTCTATTTTTATGAAAAAGGTATTACCTATAGTACATATACCTTCAATGTAACATTTTGAGTTGTCACCAAAGGTTACCACTCCTCCATTTTTGTCGTTAAGCTCTATAAACCAGCTCTTGTCTCCGGTCATGTGTCTTGAGCATCCACTATCCAAGAACTATGAGTTTGAACTTGTATTTTGTGCCTTGAAGCAATGCTCCTTTTCCTACAAACATAGATTAAATTTTGATTTTTGGTACCCATATTCTTCTGGGTCCATATTCATTAGTTCCTAAAATTCTAGCCCCCTTGCGTATCCATTTGTTTAGGATATCCTTATCCTTACTAGTATTGAGTCCTTTAGGAACCCCTATACTCCTAATGATTTTTCCATTAGAGGTTCTTTGGGGAGTTCTATGATTGTAAGTTTTAAAACTTTTTCTAACAAAGTTGGTTTTTGAACTTTCTCCATTTTCAAAACGTTTTGTTCCAACTTTATTAAAAGAAGCTTTAAGATCATCGATTTTCTTTTGATGATCGTCATTTACTTTTGAAAGTAAGTTATGCAAATCAATTTTTTCTTTTCAAATTCATCTAATTTGATTTGCAATTCTTTGACCTTACTTTCAAGATCAATGTTGGTTTTGGATATGAGATTTTTTTATTTTTCAGTTTTGAAATATCTTTCTTATATTTTGAAAATAATTTTTCATAATCCGAAGCCAACCCATTGTATTCCTCTAATAACTCATCATAAGAATAATCTTCTAAATCAAATGAGCTAGAGGTTACATGAGAATCTTCCCCGGTGGCCATCAAGCACAAGTTAACTACTTCTTCTTCCTCTTCATTGGATGATTCATCATCGCTCCATGTTGCCACGGGTGCTTTCTGTTTCTTCTTAGAATGACCTTTCTTCTTCAATTGTGGGCAATTGTATTTGACATGCTTGAGTTTTTTGCATTCATAACAAATGATCGGGTTATTCACCTTTGGTTTATTTTTGAAGGCTTCATTTCTTTTGAATTTTCTTCCTCTGTTGGGCTTCATTATTTTTCTGAACCGTTTGACAAATAATGCCATCTCTTCATCATCATCATTAGAATTAATCTCATATTTTGTGGATTTGAGAGCAACTCCAATATTCTTATTTTTCTCCGTCTCCTTTTTTGTCTCGTCCTTCTTCTCGAGGTCTACCTCATCTTGAATCATCATTTTATGTGTGAGGAGAGAACTGATGAATTCATCGAGAGTTAAAGACTTTAAGTCTTTAGCTTCGATAATTGTCGTATTCTTTGATTGCCAAGCTTTTGGAAGAGAATAAATTATCTTCCTTACAAGCTTCTCATTTGGAATGATTTCTTCATATGTTTTAAGACCATTGACAATCACGAAAAATATCCATCATAGCTTTGATGTCTTCATCCGGTTTCATCCTGAAATTTTTATAGCTATGAGTAAGAAGACTAATTTTGGATTATTTTACCTCATTGGTGCCTTCATGAGTGACTTATAGTTTATCCCATATCTCTTGGCAGTTGTACAAGATGAAACTATCACGTATTCATCTGGTCCAAGTGTACAGAAAAGAATATGGATAGCATTTGAGTTGAGCTGGAACATTCTCTTCTTCTTCACTTCACAAATTTGGATCTGTGGATGATTCAGAGTATCTGTTCATCACGATTTTCCATGCTCCCATGTCACTAGCTTGAATGAAGTACTTCATCCTATTCTTCTAATAAGCATAGTTAGCTCCATTGAAGAAATGAGACTTGTTGACGGGCAAGGACTCAAGAATGAAGTCGAAGTTTGATGTGGAGGCCATTGATGACTTGAATATCGATATAACTCTTCCCGAATCTACTCAAGAGGTGGTAAAACCTTCAAATAAGTGTACATTTGATACCAATTGTTGAGTTAATCGATCGACAAAATAGCCAAGGGAGATGAATTGGCAATAAAAATTTTGGTGGAAGCTTTGACAGAAAATTGAAAATATTTGCGCAGTAATTTAGAGTGGTTCTGCTTTCTCAACCAAAGTCTACGTCCACTAACTTAGCTATCCATACTAAGGATTTTCCACAAATTCACTAATGTGTCCTTATTTTGAGTACAAAGAGTAACCTTACAAATCCTTCAAGAATTATACCCAAATTCTTGAGAACACTTTATCCCAAAGAGAAACTTACAAATTTTGTAAACTTACAGAAAATCCTCACAAGGCAAGATGTTTGCACAATTCTAGAACAATGAAAGAACACTCAAGAATAAATACAATTGAGAACAAATGGTGTTCTTGAAAGTAAAAATGAATATTGAATGGAAATAGGGCTTAAATTGCTCAAACTTGATGTTTAAGGCTTTCTCTTTGTTCATCTCTTAATTTTGTTTCTTGTTGTTCATTAATGGCTTCAGAACTTGTTTAAATACATCTTGGATCAATTTGAACATTGGGGATCATTGGCGAAGTCAATGGAACTGTTGTGGTGTGAATATCATTTAAAAATTTATTGGGAGCGTAGGGGTATTGGTACACCTTCAAAGGGTATCGGTACACCCAGTGTAAAATTCAAATATTTCTACCGTTATTTGACCAAGTGTATCGGTACCTCCAAGGGGTATCGATACACTAATTGTATTCGATGTTTCTCAGAGCCAATTATAACATGAGGGGTATCGGTACATTCGCTGTGTATCGATACCCTTATTACATTCGAAATTCAGGGGTATCAGTACATCCAAAGAGTATATCGGTATACCCCTATTTAAAATATATTTTTGGCTCGATTAAGGTTCGAAATACTTTGTAAAAATTGTTTCAAAAATATTTTAAGATTAAAACATAATTTTACACTTAAGTAAGGATTAAAATTGATATTTGAAAACTTGGAGTAATATTTTTTATATTCAAATAATTTAATCGAATATATATTTTAAAATTGAATATAAACTCTTAAAATTCATTTACACTTTATTTGTTATATCGAAACATCAAAATGTTTTCAACAATATCCTCATCAAATAATATTTAATTAATAATTTAAAGGGTAAATACATTAAATACTACCGAACTTTAGGCGTTTTATCATTTATACCAATGAACTTTAAATTTTGTCAGTTATAGCATTGAATTTTAATTTTTGTTTTAATTATGCAATTGATTTGTTAAATCGTTAACGACTCGATCAAGTGGCTAACGGTTTCCGGCATGGACACCTCACCAAAACGACGTTGTTTTGATCCGGCGGTTAGCGATTTAATGGCCCAACGGCATAATTGAAATGAAAATTTAAGTTCAGTGCTATAATTCGCAAAATTGAAAGTTCGATGGTACAAGTGATACAATGCCTAATGTTCATTGGTATATGTTGAAAATATTTTGATATTTCGATATAACAAATAAATATATTAATTAAGTTTTATAAATTTTAAGAATTTTTTCGATTAAATTATTTGAATATTACAAATATTACTCAAAGTTCTAAAATGTCAATTTTTACTCCTTACTTAATGGAAAAATTGAGATTCACACTAAAATTATTTGTGAAATAATTTTTACTAATGTTTCAAACTTTAATCGAGTCAAAAATTCGATTTCAACATGGTAGTATCGATACTGCCTTAGCAAGTATCAATACCATGGAAACAGAATGCCAAAATGGTACTGATATCATGCACGATATCGATACCATACACCATAGTAGTACCGATACTACCTATGTAGTATCGATACTACTCCTTTGGTTTTGACTCTAAATTTTAACATAATCTCAAAATGTACCGATACCACGGTCTGGTACCGATACTACTATATATAGTAGTATCGATACTCCTTGGATGGTATCGATACCGTTGGCTTCCAACAATCAAAATATTTGAATTTATAACAGGTAGTATTGATACTCCTTAGTGGAGTACCGATACCAAGACGCTCCCAACAGCCATTTTGAGTGGAAAACATATCCCAGTGCTTTATTGACTCCCACAACATCTCCAACGCTTAGAATTGATCTGAGGAGTATATAAACAAGTTTTGAAGACATTGGTGAAAAACAAGAAAGAAGAGAAACAATTGAGAAAGCCTTAAACTTTAAGTTTTAGCAAAATCAATTCAATATTCATTTATATTCATTTTGATTCCAAAGAGCACTATTTGTGCTTATTTGTATTCATTTATTGAGTGTTCTTATTTGTTATTGAATTGTACAAACAATCATTCCTTGTGAGGTTTCTTATAAGTTTGTAAATTTGTAATTTTCTCTTTTAGAGAGAGTGTCTAAAAAATTTGGGGTATAATTCTTGAGGGAGATGTAAGGTTACTCTTTGTCCTCAAAAGAAAGACAAATTAGTGAATTTGTGTAAATACTTACTGTGGATAGCTAAGGTAGTAGACTTAGACTTTGGTTGAGAAAGTTGAACCACTCTAAATCGTTGTGCAAATTATTTCTATTTTTCTGTCAAGCTTCCACAAAATTTTTAATTGCCAATTCATCCCCCTCTTGGCTATTTCATCCTATCTATTGACTCAACAATTGGTACTAGAGCCAAGTTTATTTGAAGGTTTTACCACCTCTTGAGAAGATCCTGAAGAGTTTAATCGTTATCAAAATCATTCATGATCTCTACATCAAACTTTGAGTTCATTATTGATTCTTAGCCCATAAACAAGTCTTCATACTTCAATGGAACCAACTATGCTATTGGAAGAATAGGATGAAGTTCTTCATTCAAGCTAGTGATTTGGGAGCATGGAACATAATGATGAAAGGTTACTCTATACCATCCTAAGACAAGGAGATGTGGAGTGAAGAACAGAATAAACAATTCCAGCTCAATTCAAAGGCAATACATATCTTATTGCACTTGGACCGGATGAATACTGGAGAGTATCATCTTGTTCAAACGCCAAGAGATATGGGATAATCTCCAAGTCACATATTAAGGAACTGATGAGGTATGATAAACCAAGATAAGTCTTCTTAATTATAGCTATGAAAATTTCAAGATGAAACCAGATGAAGATATTAAAGCTATGACGAATAGATTTTCTGTAATTGTCAATGGTCTCAAGGGATTCAGAGAAATAATCCCTAATTAAAACTTGTGAGGAAGATGATTTATTCTCTTCAAAATCTTGGCAATCAAAGAAGATATCAATTATCGAAGCTAAAGATCTAAAGTCTTTAACTCTTGATGAGCTAATTGGTTCTCTTCTTACTCACGAAATGATGGTTAAAGATGAGAAAGATCAAGAGAAAAAAGACAATTCAAAGAAGGAGATGGAGAATAAGAAGAATATTAGTGTTATTCTTAAATCCACCAAAGATGAGAGTGACTCTGATGATGACAACAAGGATGAAGAAATGACATTGTTTGCCAAAAGACTCAAAGATTAATGAAGTCAAATAAAAGAAGAAAATCCAATGAAAAAAAGGCTTTAAAATGAATTAAATCAGAAGGACTGTTGGGTTAATCGATCGATGAAATAACCAAGATGGGGGGTGAATTGGGAAAAAATTCGGTGGAAGCTTTGACAGAAAATTGAAAATATTTACACATCGATTTAGAGTGGTTCGATTTTCTCAACCAAAGTTACGTCCACTACCTTAGTTATCAACACTAAGGATTTTCCACAAATTCACTAATTTGTCTTTCTTTTGAGGACAAAGAGTAACCTTACCAATTCCTCAAGAATTATACCCCAAATTCTTGAGAACACTCTCTCCCAAAGAGAAACTTACAAATTTTGCAAACTTACAGAAAAACCTCACAAGGCAAGATGTTTGCACAAAAACAAAGAAAGAACACTCAAGAATAAATACAATTGAGCATAAATGGTTTTCTTGAAAGCAAAATGAATATTGAATGGAAATAGGCTTGAAATGCTCAAACAATAAGTTTAAGGTTTTTTTTATTCTCTCTCAATTCTTGTTGATCAATGGCTTCAGAACTTGTTTAAATAAATATTTGATCAATTATGAATGTTGAGGATCATTGATGAAGTCAATAGAGCCGTTGTTGTATGTTTTCCATTTAAAAAATCTGTTGGCAGCGGAGGAGTATCGATACACCTTCAAAGGGTATCGGTACACCCAGTGTAAAATTCAAATATTTCGACTGTTTTTTGACCAAGTGTATTGGTACTCCCAGGGGTATCGGTACACTAATTGCATTCGATGCTTCTCAGAGCCAATTATGACATGAGGGTATCGGTACATTCGACTGTGAATCGGTACCCTTATTACATTCAAAATTCAGGGGTATCGATACATCTGAAGAGTATATCGGTACACCCCTACTTAAAATTCATTTTTGACTTGATTAAGGTTCGAAATACTTTGTAAAAATTGTTTCCAAAATATTTTAAGATTGAAACACAATTTTACACTTAAGTAAGGAGTAAAATTGACATTTAAAAACTTGGAATAATATTTTTGATATTTGATTAATTTAATTGAATAGTAGTTTTGAAATCGAATATAAAATCTTAAAATTCATTTACACTTTATTTGTTATATCGAAACATCAACATGTTTTCAACAATCTCCCCCTTTTTGATATAACAAAACATTTTAGTAATTTTAAGATTTTCTTTTTGAAAATCATTTTTGAAAAATTACTTCCCCTTACTTTATTCTCCCCCTTTTTGTTAAATCAAAAAGACTCTATGAAAAACGTTTTAAACAAGTTTTTAAGGAAAATAACCAATTGATTTATATAGATATAACTATAGCTGCTAAGAACAAAGTCAAGAGAATTGTTAGTCATTAGTCCATAAACAATATTCATAAACAATATGTAATGGTAATTGGTCATATGATATTAATATGTAAATGATGCAAAAACTATTGAAAATTCAATTTAAGTTCAAAAACTAATTACCATTCAAAAATTATTCAAACCAAAAAACAAACAAATCCAAACACAACCAAGTTAAAATATTCAAACATCCATCCAAATCATTCAAAATGTTTTAACAATATTTTTAAGTTCAAATTCAACCTATGAAAACTAGCAAGAAAAGGTTTAGTCATCCATTGGTGGGTCGGGAGGAGGAAAATGTTATCGCATAGCAGCCATATACTTCGTTTAGCTCACATATCCCGTTGATTCTCCAATTTTGAGCCCCCCATAGCGGTTAAGTGAGACTCTATGGATGCAAACCTCACGTCAAATGTCTCTATGAACGATCGAAAATATGGAGGCATATGACTCTCTTGCTGGACTGACTCGTCATCAGCTAGGTTAAGGGGATCATGACATCCCAAAGAAGATCTTCAAGCTCTGGATCATCAGCAGTCGATGCCAGAGCAGCCCGTGAAGAACTAGCACCCGGAGTTTTCTGGGTTGATCGAACCCATCGATCTTTATCCCCGGACCATCCCGATTTGCGCAAAGTTTTTAGATTTATTTGGTTTTTAAGAGGGATGGCTACATCAAGTTGAACCCTAAGCTTGACTTTGATAAACATATTACTAAGAAGGCAACCGTAAATTAAGGTTTCTACGTGTTTAGACGGGACGTTGTTTACGATTTCAACTAGTTCAACAAAAATAATCTGTGGTAGGTTTATTTTCTTATTATTTTGGATACAATGTATCCACCAAAGGTCAAGTGCTCTAAGAGTTGAGTATCTACCTCCGGATGGTCTAAACCACCAAGAGATGATTAAAAGAAGAAACATTCATGATGATCTGACAACGTACTCGCACTAGCCTTGGCTCTATAAAGAGTAGCCACAATTTCTCTCTCGTTATCTAAGCCCTCATTATTTAAACCAAGGTGTTGATGATTGCGTTTGAGTCAATATGAATGTATTGGCCTAGGAGATAAGGCCGAATACTAACCGTGGTAGTTTGAGACTCATTTTGGACACAAACGCATTGGAATAGAAAATGCGGACGAGTAGGTGATAAACGACAAGTTTAAGCTGAAAAAGTTTATCAAGTTTCCAAGATTTTTGGGCAGGAAGATATCTAAATTTCATATCAATCATAGCTTAAATAGAAGGGATACATTCTTCCTGAATATTATAAGACTCAAATAGGTCAACAAACCTAGTGTAGAGATTTTCCCGACGGCCACGTTCGTTAAAACAAAAATTTCAGATAGTCATTTCGGGTACATTTGGGTTTGAATTGGGAGGTGGAATAGGAGGTTGGTTTGATCGACTAGATGATGACCTAAGGCGTTTAGACATGATTTTAAATTGGAATGGGATAAGGATATATGCAATTTGAAAAACACATGTATGCAACAATATCAATCCCAAAACTCAATATGAGTCCTCATTATTCAAGGTTCTCTAAAAATAACCTAATAGGCAATTTTGAAAACTATTTTGAAAACAATGTTTGAAAAATCATAATATGTATATTTTTCATGAAACCAACATAATTAAATCAGAAACAACAAATAAAAACAAAACACATTTTTTTATTTCAAATTTTTTTAAAAAAATTGAAAAATTTTGTGTTTTTTGATGAAATTTGTTGTAAATTCTAGTGTACAATCAAAATATAAGCAAGGTCCGATATATTTTTCGAACTCGAACTAATTAAAACTATTCTTATGTTCAAAAATAAATAAAATAGTGGTTTTAGAAAAATTACCTTAAAAATTCGGATTTGAGTGAGATTTGTTGTTGTTTATGTTGGGACCATTGGCGCACCCCATGGCGCAGCGGAAACAAAACTCGACGGTCTCACCAACAATCCAAGTACAAAAAACTGAAATCGGAAGGAAGGGATGCGAGTACTTACAGCGGGTTCCTTGAAAAACAGCAAGGACAACAGTGAATACTGGTGGTGTAGATCGGTTCGAATCGTAAGCCTCCATGAAATCACGTCTCGGCCTCTACTCAGTTCACCCGATTGAAAGCAATAATTTTCTTCCCCAAAACCATTTTGAGAGAAAAATGGCTGAAGGTTTTGTGTGTGTGTTCTAAAACGGCTGCTAGACTTAACACACCATTTTATAGCCAAGTTACCCTAATCATATTAGGGTTTTATTATTTCAAATTAATTAAATATATATATTTAATTAATTGGAATTTAATAATCCTTTTATATCCAAGTAACCCTAATCATATTAGGGATTTTATTATTCCAAATTAATTAAATATATATTTAATTAATTGAAATTAAATATTTGGGATTATTAAAACATATATTTAATTAACTCTAGATATATATTTTAGTAACATACACCAAATTGTACATCTTTGCTCGTTTTAATCCTAGGGTGTGACCTTGTAGGTTCTTGTAACGTTAGCAATAATTATTAGAACAATTCTAATATTACATACAATGAGTGACATCTAGCAATATATCGTTGTCACCTAAGTTACAAGAAATTATGATTCGACATATCATCTTGGTGATTAACTCTATTATGTATTACATCCTTATGTCCTTTATATCTAGAATAGGCATAAGTCTTGGAATAGTCACACTTGTATAACCCATCTATTGTTTCTTGATATCTAGAGTAGACTGTAATTAATGAATAGTTTATGATATCTCATATCAACTTACTCGAGCATGGCCATGCGTTTCTAGTCTTACTCAATCAAGTGGCAAGTGACATATTTCCTATTATGTAGGAAGGACAAATCATATCTTAATCATACACACCCACTATACATATTAAGATATATTCAATAACAGTCTTTATAGAGCAACCAGTTACGGAGCTTGTTTAGCTGCATCAAAACATACAACAATATATGTTGGGATAGTATTGATCTCAAGTCTGAGGATCATACATATAGTCACCACCATGAGCAATGTTATGACTGTCACAAAATAATCCAAGACATATGCTCATGGTCGGTCAATCCAATATATTGTTCTCTAAAAATATAATCATGTATCAATTCTGACATCTCTATGTCAATGACAACTCGTTGTCATCAATCAATAACATGTTAGTCTTAAGCGTATTATTATTGTCCATGCCCATAATAATACTTGATTAAGGATCTTTTAATAATAACAATTATGTCATTATATGGACTTTATTATCTTTCAGTTTATGCTAAACACATATATATAAATGTAAATAATAGCGGCAATGCCTTTATTCAATAAAATCGGTAAATAAAAGTATTATTACAATCATCATATGATCGGTCTTTGGGAATACTCTAACAATCTCCCACTAGCACTAAGAACAATCACTCACATATCTAATACCGAGTGACTCAGTGTGACGATCATGCCTCTGCTGTGTAAGAGGTTTCGTCAAGGATCAACAATGTTGTCATCCATGTGTACTCTACATATTTCCACATCTCATCGATCAATGATATCTCGAATGAGATGAAAACACCTAAGAATATGTTTGGATCGTTGATGAGATCTGGGTTCCTTTTCTTATGCAATGGCTCCATTATTGTCATAATAGAGTTCTACAACATCTGATATGCTTGGAACAACCCCTAATTCCGATATGAACTTCTTGATCCAAACAACCTCTTTTGCTCCTTCACTGACTGTAATGTATTCAACCTTCTATTGTAGAATCAACTATTGTGTCTTGCTTCGAACTTTTCCAGCTCATAGCACCTCCATTAAGACAAAACACAAAACCCGATTGCGATCGTGATCATCATTGTCAGTTTGGAAGCTGTCATCAGTATAACCTTTTATACTAAGCTCTTGCTTCCTCCATAGACAAGAAATTTATCCCTAGTTCTTCTTAAGTACTTAAGGATATTTTTAACCGCAACCCAATGATTTTCACCAGGGTTTGCTTGATACTGACTCGTCATGCTTAGAGCATACGATACATCTGTCGAGTACATATCATGGCATACATTATAAAACCAATAGCTGAAGGATATGGAATCTTATTCATCCGTTCTCTTTCTAGTAGAGTTGAAGGACACATTTCCTTAGAAAGAGAAATGCCATGTCTCATAGGCAAAAATCCTTTCTTGGATTCTTCTAGTTTGCACAATTTTGATGAATGTAGCAGGATTATATGTTGAAAACTAGTTGAATTCCGACTTGTATTAAAGGTTTTGAGCAAAAATGGAGATTGGGTGAGAGATAGGAATGAACGGCGAGTGTTTGGGGTTTTGGGAGTTTTTACAAAAAGTGATTTTTAGGGATTTAAAGCTTAAACCCGACAGGGGGTATCGGTACCCATCTAGGGGTATCGATACACATTCAAAGAGGGTATCGATACATGTTGAAGAAGTATCAATACCTCGAAAGAGGGTATCGATACCTGTTCAAGGGGTATCGATACCTGGTGCACAAAATGTCAAAAATCTTTTTTATCGCTTAGCATGAAAAATTAATCATCTTTAGTGGTATTGGCAACTCATATTACGAAAATTAACTATGTTCAATAAATCAAATTTACTCTTAAATTTTTATTAATTTTCACTAAAGATCATAAACTCCCCTAACTACTAGCATAGAATGCATTCAAAAATGTTATTATTATAAGCAATTTTCATTTTCTAATTAAAAGTGCAAAAATTATTTTAAACACTAAGTCAAGGTAGGTTAGTTAAACCTAATTCTCTCCTAAGTGTCCAAAATCTTTTTTTATCTAAAGGTTTTGTAAAAATATCACCTAATTGACGTAAAGTATCAACAAATTCTAGAACTACATCTCCTTTAGTGACATGATCTCTAATGAAATGATGTCTAATTTCAATGTGCTTAGTTATAGTGTGTTGGATGGGATTTTCAGTGGTATATAATGCAACACTATTTTGTTTATTTGAAAACCAAGAAATCAACATATTTCCTAGGAATTGACAAGTACCGAAGGTGCTTTTCCTATCTATTTTGCATCCTCCATAATCCGCATATGAGAAGGCAAGCAGGCTAAAGCTAGATTCTCTAGGATACCAAAGTCCTATACTATGAGTGTCCTTAAGGTATCTAAAGATTCTCTAAATAGCTTTTAGATTTGATTCCTTAGGACATGATTGAAATCTAGCACATGAGCAAACACTAAACATAATGTCCGGTCTACTTACGGTTAGATAAAGAAAAGAGCCAATCATATACCTATAAAGTTTAACATCTACATATTTACCTCATTCATCTTTGTCAAGCTTTGTAGAAGAGCTCATTGGAGTGGTTTGGGGTTTGACATTCTCCAATCCAAACTTCTTAAGCATACCCTTGACATACTTTGCTTGATTGATGAAGATTTCATCTTTTCTTTGCTTGATTTGGAGCCCCAAGAAAAATGAAATCTCCCCATCATGCTCATCTCAAATTCACTCTGCATTAGCTTAGAAAATTCTTGGCAAAGAGCATCATTAGTATAACCAAATATTATATCATCAACATAAATTTGAACTACTAATAAATCTTTATTTTTTCGTTTCAAAAACAATGTAGTGTCAACCTTCCCTTTTGAAAAACCTTTTTCTATTAAAAAGTTTGACGATCTTTCACACCAAGCTCTAGAGCTTGTTTTAAACATATAAAACTTTTGTTAATTTAAAAAATGATTTGAAAATCTTGAATCTTCAAAACCAGGAGGTTGTTCCACATACACTTCTTCTTTTATAAAACCATTTAAAAATGCACTTTTAACATTCATATGATAAAGTTTAAATTCATTGAAACATTCAAATGCTAATAACATTCTTATAGCTTCCATCCTAGCTACGGAGCATATGTTTCATCATAATCTATACATTCTTCTTGAGTATAGCCTTGAGCAACAAGTCTAGCCTTGTTCCTCACTATATTACTACTTTCATCTAATTTGTTCCTAAACACCCATTTATACCTACATGGATTTATTACTAGGCCTTTCAACTAATGTCATACTTTACTTCTCTCAAATTAATTTAACTATTCTTGCATAGCCATAATCCAATTTTCATCATTTAATGCTTCTTGGATATTCTTAAGCTCTATGCATGAAATAAATACAACATAATTACATACGTTCTAAGAGAAGATTGAGTAGTTACCAATTTGGATGGATCACCTAAAATCTCACCATCCTTGACATAGTTGAATTCTCTTGGGTATGAGATTTCCCTTTCTTCAATGGTCAGATTCTTGAAGGCATCTTGAGTTTCCTCATCCTTCACTTCTTTCTTTGATGATGATTCTCCAACGTCATGTCCAACGTCATGTGCGTTTACAATACCTACGTCATCATCAACACAATAATCCTTCCTCGGAAGGGGTTTATCATCAAAAACAACATGAATAGACTCTTCTACCACTAAAGTTTTTTATTAAATACTCGATAAGCTTTAGAATTTAAAGCATAACCCAGGAAAATTCCTTCATCACTTTTAGCATCAAATTTGTCAAGGTTATCTTTACCGTTGTTTAAAATAAAACATTTACATCCAAAAGGATGAAAATAACTAATGTTAGGCTTTTTAATTTTGAAAATTTATATAGGGTTTTCATCAAAATAGGCCTAATCATTACTCAATTTATAACATAACAAGCGGTATTGGTGGCTTCTGGCCAAAATTATTTTGGCAAATTATTTTCACAAAACATGGTTCTAGCCATTTCTTCTAAAGTTCGATTTTTCCTCTCAATAACTCCATTTTGTTGAGGGGTTCTAGGTGCTGAAAAATTATGGCTAATTCCATTTGAATTACAAAACTCAGTAAATCCAAGATTTTCAAATCCAGTACCATGATCACTCCTAACACTTGAGATTGAGTAATCTTTTTCATTTTGGATTACTTTTGAAAACGTGATGAATTTTTCTAATGCTTCATCTTTAGTACTTAATAATAGAATCCAAGTATATCTAGAATAGTCATCTATCAATACAAAACCATATTGTTTTTCACCCAAACTAATATTCCTAAAATTGGCCCAAAAAGATCTATATGGATCAATTGTAATACTTTACTAGTTGATACATCATTAATGGATTTAAAGGAAACTTTCTTTTGTTTTCCTTTTGAGCATGCATCATAGATTTTATCTTTATTAAACTTATCTTTGGCAAATCTCTTACTAAATCTCCTTGAATTAGTCTTTATAAAACACTCATGCTAGTGTGTCCTAGTCTCCTATACCATAACCAACTATCATGTTCATCCTTGGCAACTAGGCATAAATTAGTCATATTTAGTGAATATAAATGGACCATATATATGTTTCCTATTCTATGACCAATAAGCATAATCCGATTAGATGCAATGTCAATAACTTTACAACCATTTGATTCAAATAAGACATTGTATCCTCTATCGCATAATTGACTAATACTCAATATATTATGCTTTAACCATTCACATATAATACCTATTTTTGTATGGAAGAGGTATTACCTATAGTACCTATCCTCCAATGTAACCTTTTGAGTTGTCACCAAAGGTTACCACTGCTCCATTTTTGTCATTAAGCTCTATAAATCGGCTGTTATCTCCGGTTATGTGTCTTGAGCATCCACTATCAAGAAACTATGAATTTGAACTTGTATTTTATGCCTTGTAGTAATGCTCTTTTTCCTACAAACATAGATTAATTTTTTATTTTTGATACCCAAATTCTTTTGGGTCCATATTCATTAGTCCTTAAAATCCTAATCCCCTTGGGTATCCATTTATTTAGAATATCCTTATCTTTAGTAGTATTGAGTCCTTTAGGAACCCATATACTCCTAACGATTTTACCATTAGATGTTATTTGGGGACCTCTATGATTGTAAGATTTAAGGCTTTTTCTAATATAGTTGGATTTTGAATTTTCTTCTTTTTCTAAATGTTTTGGTCCAACTTTATTGAAAGAAGCTTTAAGATCATCAATTTTCTTTTGATGATCATCATGGACTCTTGAAAGTAAATTATGCAAATTAGATTTTTCTTATCAAAATCTTCAATTTTGATTTGCAATTTTTTATTTTACTTTCAAGATCATTATTGGTCTTGGATATGAGATCATTTTCGTTTTTCAATTTTGAAATATCTTTCTTGTATTTTGAAAATAATTTCTCATAATCCAAAGTCAACCCATTGTATTCCTCTAATAACTCATAATAAGAATAATCTTCTAAATCAAATGAGTTAGAGGTTACCTGAGAATCTTCCCCAGTGGCCATCAAGCACAGGTTTACTACTTCTTGTTCCTCTTCATTTGATGATTCATCATCATCACTCCAAGTAGCCACGTGTGCCTTATGCTTTTCTTTGATTGACCCTTCTTTTTTAATTGTGGCCAATCGTATTTGACATGCCCGTGCTTTTTGCATTCATAGCAAATGATAAGGTCCTTCTCCTTTGGTTCATTTTTGAAGCCTTCATTTCATTTGAATTTTCTTCCTCTGTTGGGCTTCATAATTTCCTGAACCGTTTGGCAAATAATGTCATTTCTTCATCATCATCATCAAAATCACTCTCATCTTTTGTGGATTTAAGAGTAACTCCAACATTTTTCTTTTTCTCCGTCTTCTTCCTCATATTGAATCATCATTTCATGAATAAGGAGAGAACCAATAAGCTCATCGAGAGTTAAAGACTTTAGGTCTTTAGCTTCAATAATCGACGTCTTCTTTGATTGCCAAGCTTTTGGAAGAGAATAAATTATCTTCCTCACAAGCTTCTAGTTTGGAATGATTTCTCTACATGCTTTAAGACCATTGACAATCACCGAAAATCTATCCATCATAGCTTTGATATCTTCTCCTGGATTTATCCTGAAATTTTCATAGCTATGAGTAAGAAGACTAATTTTTTATTCTTTTACCTCGTTGGTGCCTTCATGAGTGACTTGTAGTTTATCCCATATTTCCTTGGACAGTTGTACAAGATAAAACTCTCCCATATTCATCTAATCCAAGTGCACAGAAAAGAATATCGATAGCCTTTAAGTTGAGTGGAACATTCTCTTTCTTCTTCACTTCACATATTCGGATCTGTGGATGGTTCAGAGTATCCGTTCATCACGATTTTCCATGCTCCCATGTCATTAGCTTGAATGAAGTATCTCATCTTGTTCTTCCAATAAGCATAGTTAGCTTCATTGAAGAAAGAATGCTTATTGATGGGCTGAGAATCAAGAACGAAGTCGAAGTTTGATGTAGAGACCATTGATGACTTGAATATCGATCCAACAAATAAAGTGTAAATGAATTTTAAGATTTTATATTTGATTTCAAAGCTAATATTCAAATAAAATAATCGAATATAAAAAAATTACTCCAAGTTTTTAAATGTCAATTTTACTCCTTACTTAAGTGTAAAATTGTGTTTTAATCTTAAAATATTTTTGAAACAATTTTTACAAAGTATTTCAAACCTTAATCAAGCCAAAAATAAATTTTAAGTAGGGGTGTATCGATACACTTTGGATGTACCGATACCCCTGAATTTCGAATGTAATAAGGGTACCGATACAAAACCAAATGTATCGATACCCTCATGACATAATTGGCTCTGAGAAACATCGAATGCAATTAGTGTACTGATACCTTGGGAGGTACCGATACACTTGGTCAAATAACGGTTGAAATATTTGAATTTTACACTGGGTGTACCGATACCCTTTGAAGGTGTACCGATACTCCTACGCTCCCAATAGATTTTTTAAATGGAAAACATACAAAATGGGTCTATTAACTTCATCAATGATCCCCAACGTTCATAATTAATCCAAGGTGTATTTAAACAAGTTCTGAAGCCATTGATCAACAAGAATTGAGAGAGAATCAAAAGAAAAGGCCTTAAACTTATTGTTTGAGTATTTCAAGCCTATTTTCATTCAATATTCATTTTGCTTTCAAGAACACATTTATGCTCAATTGTATTTATTCTTGAGTGTTCTTTCTTTGTTCTAGAATTGTGCAAACATCTTGCCTTGTGAGGTTTTTCTGTAAGTTTACAAAATTTGTAAGTTTCTCTTTGGGAGAGAGTATTCTCAAGAATTTGGGGTATAATTCTTGAGAGATTTCTAAGGTTACTCTTTGTCTTCAAAAGAAATAAAATTAGTGAATTTTTGGAAAATCCTTAGTGTGGATAACTAAGGTAGTGGACGTAGACTTTGGTTGAGAAAGTTGAACTACTCTAAATCGTTGTGCAAATATTTTCAATTTTCTATCAAAGCTTCCACCAAAATTTTATTTCAAATTCACCCCCTCTTGGCTATTTCGTCGATCGATTAACCTAACAATTGGTATCAGATCTTGACTAGTTAGAAGGCTTAACATTATTGAGATGATCCTCGAAGAAGCTCTACCGATTCTTGGCATAATCGATAAAAAGATGGCTTCAACCTCGGTGCCTTTAACTTTGAAGATTTACCTATTATGAATTCACAACCGGTCAACAAGTCACCCTTCTTCAATGGAGCAAATTATGCTCATTGGAAGAATAAGATGATGTACTTTATTTGAGCTTACGATCTAGGAGCTTGGAACTCAATCATGAGGGGTTACTCCACTCTACCCTGTGAATACGACGATTAGAGTATTGAAGAGAAGAAAAAGTTCCAGCTTAATTCTAAGGCTATCTACATTATATTTTGTGCATTAAACCCAAATGAATATGGAAAAATCTCATCTTGTTCAGTGCCAAAGAGATATGGGATAAGCTCCAAGTCACTCATGAAGAAACCGAAGAAGTGAGGGAATCAAAGAAAAGTCTTCTCAACCATAGCTACAAGACTTCAAGATGAAACCGATGAAAACATCAAAGCTATGACGGATAGATTTTCTGTGATTGTCAACGATATCAGGGGATTTGGAGAAGTAATCCCTAATGAGAAGCTTGTAAGGAAGATGATCTACTCTCTTCCAAGTTCGTGGCAATCGAATAAGACCGCTATTATCGAAGCTATAAACCTAAAGTCTCACACACTTGATGAATTGATGGTTCTCTTCCACTCATGAGATAATGGTGAAGGAAAAGGAATCGAATGAAAATAAGAAAAACAAGAAGAAGAAGAAGGAGGTAGATATCGCCTTCAAATCCCCCAATGAAAGCTATAAAGATTCAAGTGATGAGGTTGATGAAGACGATGATGAACAAGAAGAAAATATGACCAAACTCTTGAAGGAACACAAGAGATTCATGATTTCCAAGAAAGTGAAACATGAATCAACCAAGAAGAAGAGTCTCCCGGTGTGCTTCAATTGTCAAAGAAAATGGCAGGTCAATCATGAATGTCCTCTTCTAAAGAAAAAAGGGTCAAGCAAGAAGAAGGCATTTGTTGTATCTTGGAGTGATGAAAATGATTTCAATGATAAAGATGAAGTAGTCAACCTATGCCTCTTAGCCACTCAAGAAGAATTCAAAGGTATCTTCTTTGTCAAGCCAGGAATTCTTTGCCACGCATACAAACAAACATACTTTTCATTAATATTTTCAAACTCTCTTTCTTTCTCTTTGTGGCAAAGTTTGGGATCCATGAAAAGATTAGATTCAATATATTCATCAATTGAAGGATCTATAACATCAACATAATTAATTCTTTCAACATGATTAGGGCATTTCATTGTTTTGTAAACATCAAATTCAACGATCTCACCATCAAATTTCATTGTCAGTATGCCACTTTTAACATCAATCTTTGTATGTGCGGTACTTAGGAAAAGTCGGCTTAAAAGCACTTCGGAATAAGTATCCGACCTATCATGCTCCATGGCAATGACATAGAAATCTGCATGAAAAAATAATACATCGACCTTCACTAATACATTTTCCATCATTCCCACTGGATAGATCACAAACCGATCAACCAATTGTATGGTTACTCCCGTTTTCTTCAAAGGCTCGTTAGTAATCATTTTATAAATAGATAATGGCATAACGTTGATAGAAGCTCCTAAGTGACATATTGCACGTTTAATTTTAAAATCACCTATTTTGCAGGGTATAGCGAACATACCTTGATCCTTCATCTTTGGTGGGAGCTTACGTTGAAAAATTACAAAGACATGTTCTCCCAAATTTACCTTTTCGTGTCTCATTAATTTCCTCTTTGTAGTGCAAAGTTATTTTAAAAATCAAGCATACCTTGGTACTTGTCGAATTACTTCAGGAAGAGGTATGCTGACTTGAACTTTTTGGAACACCTCTAAGATCTCCTTTTCTTCAGCTCTTTTATCACTCTTCATCAACCTTGATGGGAAGGGTGGTGGCGTGATTTCATGAGAAGAAAGAGAAGGATGTGAGTCAGACGTACCTTGTATTTCTGGAGGTGGTGTTTCCTCTTGTTCTTCCTGATGTGCGTGTTTTTCTGCTGGAACTTCGGTGATAACTTTTCTACTTCTGAGTGTGATGGCACTAACATTCTCTCTCAAATTTAACTCATTTTGAGAATATAGTCTTCCTTGTGACTCCAATTTTCCCATAGTTTGAGCTAGTCAGCTTACTTGGTTATCTAACTCTTGAAATGTGTTTTGGTTTGGCTGTGAATTTTTCCTGGGATGCAATAGATTTTCTTGTGAAATTGCTAATTTTCCTATGAGTTCCTCCAATGATAGTTTTACATTTGCTGTTGGGAGGAGGTCTTGGTTGATAAGTTAATCTTTGATTTGCCGCATAGCTGAAGTTTGGGTGGTCTCGCCATCCTGGATTGTAAGGATTATTGTATGGGTTGTATTGTCTTTGTGGAGGACCTGGAAAGTTCCCTATGGTATTGATTTCTGCATTGCCTCCTTCTTGTATCAGTGGGCAGCAATCTGTCGGATGGTCTAGCTTTGTGCATATCCCACATGCTCTTGTTGCTCCAGGTTTTCTTGCAACAAGTGAATTAACTTTTTCAATTAATTTGTCTAACTTATTCTAAGGGAAAAAATACTTATCTCGTGAACCCGTTGGCTGGGTTCACTTTAAAACTATTGAGAGTTGGTTGTCATAGTTGAAATAAATTATTTTGCTATTGTTGGGGTCATGTTAACTAATTCTCCTCCACTGGCGGCATCTACCATCTTCATTTTCATTGGCAAAAGGCCTTATAAAAGTATTGAAGTAAAGTCTGCTCATTTAATCCGTGTTGTGGACAACATGTACAAAGCTTTTTAAATCACTCCCAATAGTCATAAAGACTTTCTTCTCTCTTTTGTTGAATGGAAAGAATGCTCTTCGTAACTCGCTTGTTTTAGCGCTGGAAAGAACCTGTCAAGAAAAATTCAATTCATGTCAACCCATGAATTAACTGAATTGGGAGGTAAATAAAATAACCAATCTTTAGCCAAGTCGACTAAAGAGAAAGGGAAAGCTCCCAATTTAATTTGATCTTCTGTAACTCCCTGTGGTTTTATGCTAGTGCAAACTATGTGGAATTCCAACAAGTGTTTGTATGGATCTTTAGTGGGAAAGCCATGGAAATTGGGAAGAAGATGAATGAGTTCCGTATTTAATTGAAATGGAGTCACGCCACTAGGAAATTAATGCATAATGGCGTCCGAGTGACAGGAGCTGTGGCTAGCTCTCAGATCGTTTGTTCTGCCATCGGAATGTTGTATGCGTCTACTTCAGAGTCCAAATTTGATTTGTTTCTGATTTTTGCTCTTGTTCTTCTTGTATTTTTCTCTTTTCTCGAAGCGTTTGTGTGTGGATTCTTCGTCCTCGTGCTTTGATCTCTGGATCTAGATCTACTTATTCACCTGGGTTTCTTCTGGTCGTAAATCAAAAACTAGAAAAATAAATCAGTACTAGTCCTCGGCAACGACGCCAATTTGATACCTGTCGTTTTGCTATCAAGATAATTCCTGGCTTCTTAATAAATAAAAAGGAAAATGTAGTATAAAGAAGCAGGCTCAATCCACAAGGACTGTAGTGTTTCTGATTTAATAAAACTCTTTCTTGATTTTAGAAGAAGATAGAATTCCAGATGAAGTTAAAAAGATATATTAAAATAAAATAAATAAAAAAGGAAAAATAATATAATAATAAATATTAATAAATATAAAAGTGGGATTTTTAAAAGTTGTTTTTAAATAAAAAATAAAAAATAAGAATTAAATAAAATAAAAGAAAAATAATTAAATAAACAAATTAAAGAGATTGAGATAAAAGAAACTTATTGTGAAAGCAGCCTCAGACTTCAGCTTTGTCTCAAATTCATCGGATCATCAAAACAGATTTTTACTTCAAGATTCACGTCGGTTATTGCAAGAACAATTTTTCGCTGCCAACTCGGATTGTTTCGTTTCAATAACAACTGATTCCGATCTCAGTTTCCTCTTAGCAAACAATTTTGCTAAGTGTATTCTCAGAAAGTGGAATATGCTTCAATAAGCAAATCTTTCTTCAAACGTTAACCAGAACAATATCCGAACCAATTTCGAAATCGTTTTGATTTGAAAAGTAAGCTTAGAAAACATAGAGAAAATACGAAGCAATTTAAGTACCTTACAATTCTCACGTTTGAATTGAGCCTTCGCTTTAGCCTGTGGCTTGAAAGAAAATTAACTAAGCATGACCAAAGTCATACTTAGCATAATAGAAAAGTATGCGAAAAATAGACAGAAAGCTAGAGAGAAAAAGAAGATTTTATTCTCGAATAAGAGAGATATGTTTCTAGGCTCACCCTTAGAGGGTATTTATAGCCGTAAAATTCCTAATAACAAGATAAAACATCTTAAATCCTAGTTAAAACACTTCAAACTAAAACTAAAAACCTAAAAAATAATATAATATTCTAAATCCTAATTAAAACACTAAAACCTATTTCAACTAAAATACCTAAAACAAAGATAAAATATAAAAATAATATCCTAAAACTTAATTAAAATACTAAAAACCTATTTAAACTAAAATATAAAGATAAAATATAATGTTTAAAATATTATCCTAAACTTGAGTTTGATCCAATCCGAATTCATGCCAGCTTTGATTCTAAAAATAAAAAATCTGTAGAATTGTGTCCTTTTTGTGCAATTTCCCGAATCTTACGTCCTGTATAGAAAATGAATTAAAATGAACAAATAAGCCACAAAAATTAATGATTAAGGAGTAATTTAAAAGTAAAATATTAACTAAATTAAGCATTTCTCAGAATCTCATTTACAAGCCGTTAAAAGAATCTTTGGATACCTTAAAGAAATTCCTAGTATAAGACTTTGGTATTCTAGAGACTCTAGCTTTAGCTTGCATACATTCTCGATGCGGATTATGGAGGATGCAAATTAGATAGGAAAAGCACCTCCGGTACATGTCAATTCCTAGGAAACATGTTAATTTCTTGGTTTTCAAAGAAACAAAATAGTGTTGCATTATCTAACACTGAAGCGGAATACATTTCAGCTAGTAGTTGTTGTGCACAAATTTATGGATGAAACAATAACTTTTGGACTATGGAATTGAAGTAGGTACCATTCCTATCAAGTGTGACAATACTAGTGCTATTTGTCTCACTAAAAATCCTATCAAACACTCTAGAACTAAAAACATTGAAATTAGACATCATTTCATTAGAGATCATGTCTTAAAAGAAGATGTAGTTCTAGGATATGTAGATATTTTGCACCAATTAGTGGATATTTTTACAAAACCTTTAGATAAATAAATATTTTGGGCACTTAGGAGAGAATTAGGTCTAACCAACCTACCTTGATTTAGTGCTTAAAATAATTTTAGCACTTTTATGAACAAAAAAATGCATGCAAAAATGACATATTTAATGTCGTATATGCTATTAGTTAGTGGGAGTTTATGATATTTCATAAAAATTAAATATGTTCAAATAATGCTTAATTGTATGTTTGATTGATTGAACATAATTAATTTTCTCAATTAGAGTTGCCTATACTACTAGATTTTATAAATGTTGCTTGCTTTGTGTTTAATTGCAAATTTTTGACCATTTTGTGCACCTGGTATCGATACTCACATAGTATCGATACTATCCTTGTTCGGTATCGATACTACTAGCCTAGTATCGATATTGTTCTTATTGAGTATCGATACTGTTCATCTAGTACAGATACTACTTGAATGGGTATCATGGTATCGATACTACTAAAAAATGCCTTAAAGTATCGATACTCCTCGAGGAGTACCGATACTACTCGTCGGTTTTAGGCTATTTAACCCTAAAAACATCATTTTACCAAAACCCTAAATCTAAAACACTCACCGTTGTGTTCCTCACCCTCTCAACCCCAACTCTTCCTTACTTCAATCCAACGACATCAAGTCAGAATTTCTTCGTTCTTCAACTCCTACACCTGCTAGAATCATTAAAATCGTGCATTCAACCTCAAAATCCTTCCTCAATCCATCTTTCAAGGTAAATTTTTTTAACATTATTTTATTCCTTTTTCGAATCTAGGACAAGTTTTAGGTTAAATTAGTGAATGAGCATTACTTAGTTTATAGTTTTACACTAGATTATACAATTTTTTTTTTCAAAATCATCATTATTTTAAAAAAAATCGAAATAAATTGTTTTTGGTTACATAAATATATATATATATATATATTGCTTTCACAAAAACTATACATATTATATTTTTTCAAAATTTGCCCCTTATAAACTAGTTGTAGGATACCTTGAATTGATGACTCATATTGAGTTTTGGGATTAATTGTTTGCATACATATGTTGTTTATTTACAAGTATAATATTCCGATTTTCCTAAACATGTCTAAACGAGCTAGTTCATTTTATAGTCGTTCCAATCAACCACCAAACCCACCTCCAAATCCTCTTCCAAATTCTCCTTTCATTCCTCAAGAAATGACTATCCAAAATTCTTGCTTTAATGAACCTAATCGTAGAAACCTCTAATCTAGGTACGTTAATCATTTTGAGTCTTATAATATTAGGGATGAACATCTCCCTTCGCTTCAAGCTATGTAGAAAATGAACTTTAAATATCTCCTGACTCTCCAAGCTTGGAAATTCGACAACACCTTTAAAGTTAAACACGTTGTCTATAACCAGTTTGTTCGTATTTTGTACTCCAATGATGTGTGTATCCAAAATAAATCTCGTACTACAACTGAAAGTATTCTTTCCTATCTTTTGGGAAATTACATCACCATTGATTCAGACTCCATAGCCCATGCCTTTGGATTAGAAAATACAAGGATAGATAATGAGAGAGATTTTGTTCCATCACTATATGAAGTAAATAAAAGTGATAGTGTCCTAGATTACCAAGAACGTTTTGTGCACTTAATGATTTCTTGGTGGTTTAGACCATCCGTGAGTAAATACTCCTCATTTCGTAGTATAAACATATGGTGGATATATTGTATACAAAACAATAAAGAATAAACCTCCCTCAAATTATTTTTGGAGAGTTAGCAGAAATCGTTAACAATATACCCTCTAAACGAGTTGAATCCTTAGTTTACGATTGTGTACTAAGTAACATGTTCATTAAAGCCGGACTTAGGGTAGACCTCGATGTAGCCATACCTCTTAGTACTCAAATTGACTTTACCTCTCTAAGTAAATACTTTCAATCGTTTATGGAGACATTGGATTTACGATTCACATCCTTGGAGTCCATTTAACTCTATTGCAACTCAACAGTTAGAAAATCAACTGGAAAGTGAGCTCAATACAAAGCAATGAATAATAGATTCAATACAGTAGATGAGAGGCTCGATGCACTTACTATGGATGTCGCTTTCTTTAGAGCACATCAATCCAATCCTGACCCTCCTACGGATGAATGAACTATACTTTGCTAATGATTCTTAAGTTGATTTCTGTTTTTGAACCTTGAACATTGTTTAAACATTTTGATATTATGGATTTGGTTATTTATGTTTTGGATGATTGAATGATATTTTGAATTTGATTGAATGTTGATTATATTTTTGCATTTATTCATCATTATGCATCATAGTACAATTATGACCATACCCAAATACATATTGAATATTGATAATGTTGACTAACCTCTCTTGGCTTTCTTGATCTTTACAGCTATATATATATATATATTGGCTATCTTGTTTATAAGTCTTTTTGATTTAACAAAAAGGGGGAGAAATATTAAAGTAAGGGGAACAATTTTTCAAAGTAAATTTTCAAAAGAAAATCTTAAAATCTCTAAAATGTTTTGTTATATCAAAAAGGGGAGATTGTTAAAAATTTTGATATTTTGATATAACAAATAAATATGTTAATTAATTTTTATAAATTTTAAGATTATATTCGATTAAATTATTTGAATATTACAAATTTACTCAAAGTTTTAAAATGCCAATTTTTACTCCTTAATGAAAAAATTGAGATTCACACAAAAATTATTTGTGAAATAATTTTTACTAAGTATTTCGAACTTTAATCGAGTCAAAAATTCAATTTTAACATGGTAGTACCGATACTGCCGTAGCAAGTATCGATACCATGGCAAC
Source organism: Hibiscus syriacus (assembly GCF_006381635.1). Lineage (NCBI taxonomy): Eukaryota > Viridiplantae > Streptophyta > Magnoliopsida > Malvales > Malvaceae > Hibiscus > Hibiscus syriacus. Next base: position 907,830 of record NW_024063351.1, read on the forward strand.
AGAATGCCAAAATGGTACCGATTCCATGCACGGTATCGATACCATACACCATAGTAGTACTGATACTACTCTTTTGGTTTTGACTCCAAATTTTAACAAATCTCAAAATGGTACTAATACCACGGTCTAGTATCGATACTACTATATATAGTAGTATCGATATCGTTGGCTCCAACGGTCAAAATATTTAAATTTAGAACAAGTAGTATAGATACCCCTTAGTGGTGTACCAATGCCCAGACGCTCCCAGCAGCCATTTTGAGTGGAAAACATATCCCAACGGCTCTATTGACTCCCACAACAACTCCAACGTTCAGAATTGATCTGAGGAATATATAAAAAAGTTTTGAAACCATTGGTGAAAAACAAGAAAGAAGAAAAACAATTGAGAAAGCCTTAAACTTCAAGTTTGAGCAAAATCAAGTCAACATTCATTTATATTCATTTTGCTTTCCAAAGAACACTACTTGTGCTTATTTGTATTCATTTCTTGAGTGTTCTTATTTGTTCTTGAATTGTGCAAACAATCTTTCTTGTGAGGTTTCTTATAAGTTTGAAACTTTGTAATTTCTCTTTGAGAGATAGTGTCTCAAGAATTTAGGGTATAATTCTTAAGGGAGTTGTAAGATTACTCTTTGTCCTCAAAAGAAAGACAAATTAGTGAATTTGTGGAAATCCTTAGTGTGGATAGCTAAGGTAGTAGACGTAGACTTTGGTTGAGAAAGTCAAACCACTCTAAATCGCTGTGCAAATTATTTCTATTTTTCTGTCAAGCTTCCATAAAAATTTTAATTGCCAATTCACCCCCTCTTGGCTATTTATTTATTTATACATGCATTGTATTTTATCTTTATTTTTAATTTTCTAATTGTCGAAGGTCTTCACGGAAGCTGCTCTCAACCTGGAGTTGGGGGCAGCCTACTACCCTACCTCCCCCTTACCCCATTACATATGAGAATAGGGTTTTGTTGTTGTTGTACTGACTCATCAGTATATGATGTAGTTTACCCTAATTTAAATAATTTCATGTTAGAATTTTTTTCAAACATTTTACTAAAATAAATTCAAAAGAAAAAGAATCAGATTTCCTATAAATTCTAACAAAAAAAGTTAACTTGTCAATTAAATATTACCTGATATTGATGTATGAAAGACATGTTAAATGAAAGTGTTAATTAAACCTCTCTCATTAGAATTATTTAACAATTTTAGTATTGTTAATGACTTAATTTATTGATAATAAAAATTAAATAGGGTAATTTAATTAAATTAAAGTCTATATTCTAAGTGAAAGCTAAAATTAAATTTAATATTCCAAAAAAATAAATTATTCTGAAATATATTAAATATTTATTCAATTACACAAAAAGCTATAATTTATTTTCATTATGAAAAAGTAAAAAAAAAAACGAGTAAACAATATGAATTAGATTTGTCTTGCTTTAGTTTCGTAATTATTGTTGCACAAATCCATTAACCATCGTCTTCGCATGTTCCTAATTGCAAACCCCACCATTTAATTTTCATTGTCAATGTCACTTTTCTTGATCCTATTCTCATCACTTTGTCACAATCCTCTAAGGGTTAATAGATATTAATCTTGATTATACAAAAATGTTAAATTGATAAAAGATATCGGTATTATAAGTGGAGGTAAGTGGAGTTACGTTTGAGTAATTACATTTATAAGGTATGTGTACATTATCAATAGATTAAAAAATATTAAACATATACTCCTTTGTAATTTCCCAAAACTAATAAAAAATTGTTTCAAAAGCTAAAAGATTGACATATAACCATCCATTTAAAAAATAGGGTAAAGTGAGTCCATCAACTATTTTATTGAGTCCATCAACTATTAAAAGTTACAAAATGATCCTTTGAGTGTTGTTTTGTTGTGTCCCCCGACTATTAAAAGTTACAAAATGGTCACTCGACTATTCATATGTTACAAGCTCGTGCTTTTTTTTAAAAAATTTGATCATCGTCTGAGCTTGACCTTAGCAAGTCGACTAAGATAAGGTAGTCGTTTGAGATTCTGGGATCAAATTTTATCATATCTCAGTTAGGAGGTTAATGTTCAACTCATAATGTCGTCAAATTTTTAACGGAAAATGACGAATTTAGAATATATGCATAGTTAGATAATCACTTTGTAACTTTTAATAGTCGAGGGACTCAATAAAGTAACGTCCTATAGTCGGAAGATCATTTTGTAACTTTTAATAGTCGATGAACTCAACAAAGTAATGCCCTATAATCGAGGTACCATTTATATACTTTACCCTTAAAATATTAGATCTTTCAGAAACCATGTATCAAATACTTTCCAAATATAAAAAGGATTCAAATTTTTATACTCACCAAAATTTTTGAGATTAAACATTTTATTGATAAAATCTTTTTTTTTTAACAATTCCTAGATCCATGTCTAAAGTATAGTTAAACACACTCAAAGTTATATCCTCTTGAATATTGTACAAGCAATTACACTAACCAAACTAAGATATTGTCCACTAATAAATAAATTTAAATTTTTAAATTGTTATTACTAAAAAATTAGGCTTACTCAACAAGAAGCCCTTAGATTATTTTTAGTTACTTAAACTGTTACCTGTATCCATTTGGATCCATGTTCTTATCTCAATCGTTTAAGTTGATTTAGCATAATAAGAAAATCATAAATGAAAAAGAATAAAAAACTCAAAAAAATTATAATTTTTTAAAAATCCAAAATTACAAAAAATAATAAACGTTAAAATATAAAAATTAAAAAATAGAAATATATGTATAAATGTTAAGTAATTCAAAATACTTGAGGATACCAGTCGTGCACTTGGTGCCTGTCTTGGTGCAAAACAGATTTGGAATCAACTTGTGCTACAAAGGAACATGCAAACATTTTATCGTGGTAATATTGCAGGATTGAGTGATTAGTAATATCATGCGGCCATAGCTATTTGTACGTGGAACCGTTGGATGGTTGTCACGATCCTCGTTCTCCTGTTGGATCCTTTGACGAGAATGAAAAACCACTTGTTCGAATCAATATTGGCTGAGTGCAGACAAAAGGAAGTGCTTGAGGAAATTATAATGATTGTTTTACAAGGTTAAAGCGTGATGGTTAGCATGATGTCTCTAGCAAGCGTATGTGACTCAAGTCGCCATTCGAATGGGTTAAAGATAATGTGAATGGGACAGTCTGTGGCTGCTTCTTGCGGTGGTGTGATCTGGAACGTTAACGAGTCGTGGATATTCAGCTTGTCGCGTAGCTTGGGACAATGCTTGGGGTCCATGATATACTACAACATGCATGGAGATTAGACTACAAGAATATTGTGTTGTTCATAAATCTAAGACACTCCACGAAAATACCACGGTGAAATCTGTCCATAAACTTTTTCGACGAGATCATGAGATGATACCAAAACACACGAGACGAGAACAAAACAAGACAGCATACACACTAGCAACTAATAAACGTGGTGATCCATTTGATGTAATTGCTTTTAACCCCCCCCCCCCTTATGACTTTAGTGAGGATGTTGCTTCAATTTGATTTATAATATAACTAGTATTCTCTCTCTGTATTAACCAAAACTAAATAAATTTGTAAAAATAATTTTAAAAGGATATTTAATAATATCCTTAATTTTCTGAGATGCTTAAAGTATTTTTTATTGAGTAATACTTTTTGAGTAGGGATGCAACGAGTTAGGTTAGGATTGGATTTTTGGTCAGCCGACCCGAAAATTTTATATTTCCACCCAACCTGACCCGACTCAAAAAATATATATATCCTCCACCCGATTCTGACTCGACTCGGTATAAAATAAGAGCTTACTTAAAAAATAATGGGGGTGTTTGGCAAACAATTGATAGCTAGTAACCAATTCCAGTAGTTGGTTTGACCAAATGATTTGATTAGTTGATTTGAGAAATTGTTTTGATTAACTGTTTATATACAATTGTTTGGTAAAATTTAACTAATAGCTGTTGAACTATATTTTAATATAACAATTTATGGCAAAACGTTTTTGGACTTGAATTGAATTTATTCAAACTTTTCAATGTTTTCAAAATAATTCAAAGTCCATTTAAGTTGGAATTGAGCACAAAATATTTTTCTGGACAAGCAGTATTGATATTGTTCTTACAGTATCGATACCTCATGAACAATATCGATATTGTTCATATGGTACCGATACCAAAGGTAAGGGAAGTATCGATACTATCAGCTTTGCTCAAATTCTAGAATGCAAAAATAGTACTGATAACCAAAGGGGTACCAATACTACTTTACATAGTAGTATCGATATCATAGGCTTAGTATCGATACCGTAGGCCCAACGGCTAGTTAACGACTAGTTTCATTTAAAAATATAAAGGAAGTACCGATATTCCCCATATGAGTACCGATATTCCCCATATGAGTACCGATATCCTCTGTTCTGGGCAATTTTGTTTTGTAGAGAAAAACATCTCGAACTGTTCTAAAAGACTCCCAATGGCTAGAAACGACCACAACTTCATTCCAACATATAAATACAAATTCAAGACACTTGAAGAATGATTAGAACACCTATCCAAGCAATCAAACACAAGATAAGAGCTTTTTATTCTTATTTTCCTTTCTCTTGTAAATATTTGTGTGTTTTGAGCTTATTGCAAATCCTTAGGTTTTGTTTTTGTGAGCTTAATTTTCTTGTAAACACCCTACCTTAGAGATGTTTTATTGTTTACATTTCTTTTCTTTGTGAAAAGGAGATTTGTTCTAGTTTAGCCAAGTGAAAAGCTAGGGAGTGTAAAGGTTATCATGTAAAAAGAAAGAACAAATTAGAGAATTTGTTAGAAAATCCTTAGTGAGGAGCTAAGGTAGTGGAGGTAGACTTGGTTGAGAAGTTGAACCATTATAAATCGCTTTGCAATTTGTCTATCTTTCTAATCTCCTTACTCCCTAAACACAAAAACCAATTCAACCCCTCTTGGCAAACTTTTTCGATTGTCATTTGAGCATCTTCAACAATCCTAACAATAGCTGATATGGGTAAAATGACAAATAAAGGTATGATAAATTTAGTTGTTAAGTACATATATGTTTTATAATACTTTAGTCTTTATTGGGGGTGAAATTATTCGTGCTTTTGACAAAAAATAAAAATTCCTTAAGAAAATTAATGATTTTGAAAATTTTAAATATATTTTTTAAATTTAATATTTACAAATATTAACATTGTTAGATTGATGCATACTATTAACTTTGTACAAAATATCAACACTATAGTTTTTTTACTTTCATGTTTTGCTATATTTTCTTAACTAAAATATATTTAAGAATCTACAACTAAAAAATAGAATAATAAAATAAAATTTCACTAATTCATCATTATACGTTGCATAAAATTCATTTTACACATGTTAATTGAAAATAAATTTAGATTACATAAATATTTAGGAAAGAGATACATATTCAAACAAGTACAAACAAATAAGAATATTTAAATTAGGATGGAGGCTATTTCATTAGATTAGGTTTTATGGCAAGGATGTAATTATGGAAATAATAAGGTCAAATATGTCATCTAACATTTTATTTTCAATCAGTTCTCCCAAACCGCTGGACTTTTCAATGTTTTCATTTACAGCTTATTTTGCACAATCAGCTCTTTCAAAAAGGTTTTTACCAAACAATAAAACTGGAGGGTTTGATTACCACTCAGCTATTTATGCTCAAATAAGGTAAAAACTCTTCAAAAAAGTTGTTTACCAAACACCCCCAATAAATTCTTTTAAGGAAATTACATTAGTATCCTCGGGCCAGGTCAGATCGAAGTTTTCTCACAATCCACCAAAACCTTTCCCCATCACCCTTTAAAAAATTTGACCTGACTCGACTCGAACCATAATTTTTTATAAAAATTATACTCTATCGGGTCGGGTTGAAACCCATTCGATTCAGATTAAATTGGCATCCCTATTTTTGAGTGTGTTGCATTATTTTTTTCAAACTTAATATAAAAACAAGTGTCCAAACTATTTTTTTTTCTCAAAGTAGTGCTTAAACTTTTTTCGATAAAACAATGTGCTTAATGTTACAAACGTTACCATTTTAGGTGTCTCAATCGTAACAGACGTTAAAATATTTTTTTAAGTGACACATGTGTTTATATAATTTTAAAAAATTTATTTAAAATAAAAAACTAAAAATTATATATATTAAAGAAAAACCCAAAAGTTTCTCAAATCTTAAAAAACCCAAAAGTTTGAAAACTCCAATTCCAATCCCCATGCCCACGATGACCATTGTCGTTGCCGTCTACCAGACCTCCACAAGAACCTCTACCCCATGAAAAACCAAACCCAATGACCCTGAACCCATAAACCTTACGTTTTTGACGAAGAAAATGGTGAATACAAACCCTAAACTATAAATGCCCAAAATTACGACATCGCACGACCTCAACGGCTATCTGGACGACAAGAATGATGATGTTTTACTAGGGAAAAGTGGTACTTTAAGAGAAAATATGATTTTTAGGGATTTGAAGCTTTTTGTAATTTAAAAGAAATTAGGGATTTTTTAAATATATAAAAATGTTTTTAAGTTTTTTTAAAATAAAATTTTCGAAATTACCTAAATGCAACACATGTCACTTAACAGGCCTTTTTAACGGCCGTTACGGACGATGCACCTAAAATGATAACGTTTGTAACTTTAGGCATCTGAATTGACAGAAAAAAAATTTAGGCACCACTTTAAGAAAAGCGGTATAGTTTGAGCACTTTTTATATTAACCCTTTTTTTGAGCACGTTTGTAACCCAATTATTAAAAATTATAAAATGATCACCATACTATTTGTATGTTCTAAAGTCATCCTTTTCTGTTAAGAATTAACGTTAGTATGAGCTGGACGTTATTACGTGACTCTGAAATGATAAAATCTATAATAAATTTCAAATGATTATCATATCTAAATCAACAAGTTAACGTCCTGCTTAGGCTGTCATCAATTTTTTAATGAAAATGATGAATTTGGAATAGATGAATAGTAAGGTGATCATTTTGTAACTTTTAATGGTTGATGGACTCAACCAAACAATGCCATATATTCGAGGGATTGTTTTATAACTTTTAAATAACAGATAGACTTAACAAAGTAATACCCTATAATTGTGAGACCATTTATGTACTTTACCCAAATTAAAACGAAAGTCATTTATTGATCATAAAATTGTTGATACATAATTTACATGCGGTTCACTGCATAGCCATCCCATGTTATATATTGCTTTTTCTTCTTCTTCTTTCATTTCCAAATATAAGTTGGCTTTTAGTAACATGTTCAATGAATAATAATAGTTAAGATTTCCGGGGCCAATTTAGTTTATATGTGTAGTTGATAGAATGGTTCAATTAAAAAATTATATAATATATAATTTGACTTAATTTTGTGATTATACCGTTTTTTAGTCCAAAACCAAATTCTTTTAATTTAACTTAAGGTTAAAAAATTCAACTTTATTCGATTTGATTTGTGATTTTATAAATTTAACTTGATTCGAAAAATTTGAAATAATGTTTGAGTTATAAATTAGAACTCAAATAATGTTTAATTTTTAATTTCGAGTCTAGTCCATCAACTCTATAGATATATATATGTGTGTGAAAATATATTAACAATGTATATGTATATCATATATATAATTATTGAAAAAACATTTAAATTAGAATTAATTAATATCATACCATTATAAATATTTATAACTCGAACAATTCAACTCAATCAAATAATCACTCCATACACTATTTCCATCTTTTGTAGAATGCTTTTAGGGATGAACAAAACTCGACTAAACTCGAAAACCAATTTTTTTTAATTTTGAGTTATTCGAGTCAACTCGAATTATCAATTCGATTTTCAAGTTTGAGTCCAGTTGGAATTTTCAGTTACACGAAAAATAAAAAAATTGACTAACTATTTTGACAGTTTTACAATTTAGTCTCTAATTTCATTATTCTTTCAATTTCTCCTTCATTTTAAGTTCATTTTGTTTTTTACAAATTTTGAACCACATGCTCCTAAACAATCATAGAATACATATGTGCTTTCAATTCCTCTTTTTGATAATTTTTTTCTAATTTTCAATTAAGTCCCTTGATTTTTTTTTATAATTTCCCTATTTCTTCAAGTCATCCTTTATTTTAAGTTCGTTTTTTCACCAAATTTGAATCACATGCTCGTATACCATAATAGAATACCTATGTAACTTCATTTCTTACTTTTTTTTACTAAGAATGTAATCTCATTTTTATTTATCCCCTTAACTTTGCATTTTACTCAATTTGGTCTTCCGACTACAATTGTCTGCAAATTCTTTCTCCTCATCAATTCTTTAACTCCTCATCAATTCTTTAACTCCTTTATGCTCTCATCAATATTTTACCCTCAAAATAATTTTAAAAAAAATATAATATTATGAGTATATTTTATAATTTTAGATTGTATTTGATATATTAAATAACATTATAATGTGAAACATTTAAAAAAGTCAAAAAAATTGGAACAATTCCTTGTGATAATACTATAAAAATTATAATAAAATTAGTATAGAAACTCGAATAACTCGACTTGAATTTCTTAAACTCGATTCGACTCGAAAAAATTTCAAGTTAAATTCGAGTTACAAAATATAACTCGTGAACTCAATTTTTTTACTCGACTCAATCTAATGTTGATCCCTAAATGCCTTCCTTCTATCAATGGATAGGATTTGATTCTTTCTTTTTTGGCACTGAAAACAAGGGCGTAACTGGGGCAGGTGGTTGCCGCATCCCCTATAAAGTCTTGAGTAAAATATATTGCATTTTAAAAAAAAGTGATAAAATATATTCTCCAAGTTTTTAAGTCGTTGGTATAGTTTGATAGGATAAATTTGCTAACATTTCTAATTGTAAATCATTTAATATTATTAACTATATAAAATTACCATTGACATTTCTTGAAAATATTTTTAAATAATTTGTAGCCTACCCTGATGCATGGATAACTATATAAAATGCACTGGATTAGTTTTTAACTATATAATTAAAATGCACAAGATTGGATTATTTATCAATATTTTAGTTTTTTTTAATTTTTTAAATAATTGGATGTCATTTTAATTTATTAGATTTGATTTAAACCGAAAATAAAGCACACTTGAAAATCCAGAAAGATTTCAAAAGACACCAACCGTATCCTCATCTTACATTCATGTCTCTTGCCGACGCCCAACTTAATGTTAATGATGCGCCGTGACAAGGCCTCATTTCTATTTATTCTTTTTATTACTTTTTTCTTCCATTTTCATTCCATATTTTTATTATATAAAACACTTCCATTTTGATTTATCACACGATTTATAATAGTGTTGTTTATTTCTCATGTTTCAAATATTATTTATTTTTTACTTGAGTTTTTCTTTTTCTTTTAATAATTGGGGATGAGACCAGCGGAATTATTTGTTTTATTAAGTTAAGGTGATTACAAATAGTATCTATTCTAAATACTATCAACCATTTGACAATGAACGTTCAATCACCCTACTGCAGGGCTGGTGCTCGAACCTGTAATCCCTAAAAATAAAAACAATTCTATTAACCACTGAAGTAAGTTAGTTCGTGTTAGGATAAATTATTTTAAAATTCATATAATAATTAAGTTTTTCATTGTAAACAAAGTTAAGTGTCTAACACTACATACTAAGATTTGGAGGGCCCCTCTTGGGTAAAACCATATCTATCTAAATGGCCAATTTCCTGTAACTTCTGTGGAGGGACTTGAATAATGAAGAAACCCATGTTTGGTGCATAAGTAATAATAGAAATAAAAAAATATATTACATGAGTTTGAAAATAGTTTATCAAAATATAAATAAAAATAGACACAAATCTAAACTTGATATTAGTAAGACGAGTAAAAACTTAAGTAATCCTTATTTAACATAAGACTCATTGACCATTTGTTACCATTAAGTCCTAATATCAAAGAATTATTATTAGTCTAATCTCCACCCTAAAATTTATCAAGAAATCTCACGTCATAAATTTATTAGACATCACAAAGTTGTCAATTATTAGGCCCAATTAGGGTACTAATTCGAACCCATAACTCTTATGGGTAATTTTTAGTATTTCTAGGACTTGGAACTTTTTTTTTTGGATTAAATACTTGGAAACTTATTCTAGAATGAAAGGGTCACTTTAGAAGGGTTGGGACCTCACGGGAGTGTAATATAGACCTAATAAATTTGGTCTAAACCTGATTACTCGAACCAAGATCTAAAATAGACCCAAACATGACGATCCAAATTTGACTAGAAACCTGAAAAAACCGGATCGAACCGAAATCGACCCGAATCTTAGCCAAATCGAAAGCAACTCGAACTAAAAATAACTCGAACCGAAATCGACCCAAATTTTAGTCAAACCAAAAGTAATCGGAATCGAAAGCAATCGAATCGGAAATAACTTGAATCGAAAGTAACTCAAATTTAATGTACCCAAACCTGATTTAAACCGAACATTGACCATATTTAACCTGACAATTGAGTTAAAGTGTATAAAAATACTAAAATAAATTGGTTTTCAATTTATTTAAATCAAATTATTAATGAGTTAATTGCATCATATGTCTCAATCTATGACCCTCAATTCAAATTAGTCCCTAAACTTTAAACATTTCAATTTCATCCTTAAACTATAACTATTATTCTAAATTAGTCCTCAAACTTTTGAACATTGCATTTTCATCTCCAAGCTACGATCTTCATCTTAAACTGGTCCCTACAATTTTTGACTATTTCATTTTTATACTAAATTATTTATATATACTAATCACATCTCTTGTTAATAAAATCATTAGGCAAGTTATATTATTATATGTTTGAAAAAAATAAAATTTAGGTTAAACCATGGTTGAAATGGATTACATATTTGGATGAATTTAGGAATGAAATTGAAAGATCTAAAAGTTTAGGGACCAATTTAGTATGAAATTCATAGTTTAGGGAAGAAATTTGAATGTTCAAAAGTTTAAGGAATAATTTGAAATGAGAGTCATAGTTTAGGGAGATATGATGCAATTAACTCATTGTTAATTTATATTTTACTTTAAAACTACTAAAAATAACTTCTCAAAACTATTAAATTAATTTATAAATTATTTTAATTCCTTTGTATATGAAAAAAATTCAGTTCTTTAAATTGAATATAAAAATATCTTATTTCTACACTATACAGACAACTTATTTTTACAATATAAATATATATTTTTTAATTTATAATTTAAAATTAAAATATTAACGATGATATAATAATATTATATCATTTATAAATATATTTAAAGTAGTATTTATTCGAACTTAAATAGTATATTATTATTACTTTTACATTTAATAAAATATTATATTTATAATTAAACGTTAAGTATATAATTTAAATTTTTTTAATAGATAATAAAATTTATAATTAAAAAATTTATTTTTAATCAAATATATCGTATCATAAATTTTTCAGTCCGGATCAATAAAAAAATCTCAAACTCTAGCATGTCTTATAGGTCGAGTTTGGGTTAAATTATAATTCCTAAACAATAATTGAATTTGAATGAAATTGAACACAAATGATAAGATTTTTTCTTTAAAAAACATGTTTTTTACAAAAATATATCAATAATTCTATATATACTTTAATTGTCTCACACCCAACTCAACCTGAATTGACTTAAAGATCCAAATTTGATTCAAATCGAAAATAATTGATCGAATATTGAATGACCTGAAAATCAATTGATCGATTTGATTCGATCCAATATGGCCCGACTTGATACCTAAAACCGACCCGACTTACTATAGACCGAATAAAACCAAACACAAATGACTTGACCGACTAAAACCGAAACCCGAAATGACCCAACCCGACCTGACTGATCAAAATTAAATCTAAATCTGAAATGATCCGAACTAAAATTACTCGAATGAGCGAGTCGATTGTAAGTTGGGCAGTGCTTGACTCGTACTCGTTAAAAAAATTTATTGTTCTATTCGATTCTGTAGACACTCATTTTCATTCGGAGTCCTTTTATATATAATATATCATATAGTTTTTGAATGATGTTTTTTTGTGTTTTTAAAATCGGTTTTTGAACATAATATAATATATAGTTTTTAAAACATTTTGAATATATATATATATATATAAATATTTTTTAAAACATTTTGAAAACTTATATAATATATAGTTTCTAAAACATTTTGAATATATATATATATAATATAATTTTTAAAACATTTGAAAACTTGTATAATGTATAACTTCTAAAACATTTTGAAAATATATATATATATAGTTTTTAAAACATTTTGAATATATATATATATATAGTTTTTAAAACATTTTGAAAAAATATATAATATATAGTTTTTAAACATTTTGAAAAATATATATAATATATAATTTTTAAATATTTTGAAAATATATTATATTATATGGTTTAGAAAATAATTATTTTCAAAACGCTTATATGATATATAATTTTAAAACTTTATTTTTATTATTATATATTATATTAATATTTTTTATTATTCAATTAATATTTATTACTTATTTTTCTTTATTGTTTTACAGGTACAATGGGTCCAAGGTTCAGGTCCAGCAGAACCTATCGGTTTGGGCATGATCCAACCCAATATAGGTTAGGGTTTGCAAAACCCTAGCATATTAAGTCAATGGCGCCGCAAGGGAGCGCACGTGAAGTCACGTGCCCAACGACCAGCGTATTTTCCGGCCGCACCAACGAGACTGAACCATCCTGAGGCGACTGGTATCATGAACGAGAAGACCGAACGAGCAAGTAATCAATGACCACGATCCTGTCCCTTTCGGGACCCAAAACAGACAACAATATGCTATAAAAAAGCCCCCAGTGAGGCCAAACGGGGAGAACATATGATCGAACCCATCAACAACAAACCAACATTGAAACCATACAACAAGGGAACACGGAGCCAACAATATACATAAACCAACCACACCACAAAACTACGAAGTACATCGAACCAACCAAAAACAGAGAGATACAAAGAAATAAACATCAAAGGAAATCAAAGAAATATCGGTGTGAGATCGGGGAGAAGAACGATCGCTGGAAAACGAAAGGTTTCGCTAAAAAAGATAAAACAAAATGAAGCTTTTTTCTTAGATCTACGTCGAGGGGCTCGATTTTGAGTGATCGGGTTCAGTTTTGGTTTGGTTTTGGTTTAAGGGTGTTGAAGAGATTATTTTGGGGAGTTTGACTTTTTTAGTCGACCGTCGCCGTTTCAGCTGCCGCGGGCGACGGTCGGCCGTTGGCCAGTTTCCCTCCGAGGAGGGAAAGCTAGAGAGAAGGAGAGCTTCTCTCTCTTAGAGAGAGGAGAAAAGCCAAAAGTAGAAATGAGGCTCGCCAAATTGGCCTTGTGTTGGCCTTTAAAAACTCCCCACGAAACGACATAGTTTCGATGGGGACTGGTCTGTAATTTTGTGAATGGGGTAAATAGTACTGTAACTCCCTTATCCTTTGTAATATTACTTTTTAGCCAGCTAATGAAGTTTGATTTATGTTAATTCAAGCCCTATGGTTTCGATAATTATATTTAGTCATGTTTTTTACGTTTTATGTATTTTTGTTAATATTCGAATTTGGCCCTCATATTTGTGTATCTTCTATTTTGGTCACTGATTGGTATAAATGTTTAGTTTAATTATTATTTAGTCCCAACCTTTATTTTATTTATTTTACTTTTTATTTTATTTCATTTCATTTCAATTTTGTTTTTTTTGTTTTATGGTTTTTCTCTTTTAACATTTTTATTACACTTTTTAATTTTTATTTTTCTTCTGAAATTTAACATTTTTTTATTTGTTATGTTTTTCTATTAATTTGTAACACTTTTTTCTCCTTCTTTGATTTAGTTATTTATTTATTTATTTTCTTTTTATTTAAGTAATTTTTATTCGATATTTCTTTTATTTTACCATCTAACATATTTTTTTACTTGTTTCATTAGTAATTTTTTAATTAATCGAAGGCAAGTAATTTGAATCGGGTTTTTAATTTCAATTTCAATTTTCTCGATTAAGACAACCGACAAATTAAAACGATACCGAAAGGGCGATTCAGGGGTGCTAATCCTTCCTTAACCGTAACTGACTCCCAAACCCGACACATTTCTGGTAAGACACATATCAGGTAAGATGGTGTCCGATCATCCTAAATATTTCTTTAAAATGATCAGTGGAGACTCTAATCATTTTATTCAAGTCGAAGCCCAATTCTAGGCCTACCCGAAAGACGACCGCGACAGCTTGGCGACTCCGCTGGGGAAAGGTAAGTGAGTCAGGCCGGAATTAATTTTCAGTTGTCTTTTTAAGCAAAATAGTAAATTTTAATTTTAATTTATTTATTCAATTCCGATTATTTATCTTTGATTATTTTTTCAAATAAATAGTTATACTGACGTTTTTGAATGATTTCAGATCTTTAACTTTTTCCATCTAAGGCTCTATACCCGAGCTCCGAACCTTTTTAAGTGGGGGTGAAAGTGATCCCTTCGTGAGAATTTATTCTCCGCATAGGCCTAGCAAGTAGCCTTCGGGAATCATATACCTTATGTCTTCGTGTGAATTTATTCTCCGCATAGACATAAGGGAATGTATCCTCTCGAGTTTAACTTAGTCCACATAAGCTTGTAATGGGCTTAAGACTAAGGTTCTGGCAAGCCCAAGGGGGCACCAGCAAGGAGAACTTGGGTACCTTCTTTAGAATCTAAACCGGGAGACTACAAGGAATTAGAGCCCACCCCAAAACTTCATTTCAAACCCTAGGCTGCTTTGAGACTATTTCCTACTTTATTTCTATTCAAAGCATCTGAACTAGAAATTTATACTGTTAGGACTGGTTCAAAATTAACATGTGGGATAGAGATCATGTTCGGGTAGGAATAATAAGCATGTGGGGTGAGACTATTTATTTTCATTATTGTTTTGATTTACCTCACTAACTCTTTTCATTTTTGTTATCTTTCATTTTTATCATTTACATCATTCAAAAGAGGTGTTGATCCACCAAAACTAATTTTTTTAAACATAAATAATTTGCATTAATGGACAAAGGGGTTATAATACAAGAGGTAAAAAATGTAAAAGTCAGCTATGGTCAGAGAATACTCAGAATGGACCGGGATTTACACTGAGCACACCAAAAGTCAACTTTTTGAGCTGGAAAAGGTTGCAGGGGCAAGACGAGAAAAAGGTTACTGGTCTGGGGAGTCCCTTCAAAGACAACAAGAACAAAATGGCAAAGCGATAGCTGGAATTGGAGGCCATTGTTGGCAAATTCAAGAAACAAGCATATGAACTTCAGATGATTCCTATCGATGGAGGGTTCTAATGGTGTTTCCGTTAGGGAACAGACTCAGTAGAGAGTGAAAACCAGAGTTGCAGCCATTTGAGACTTCTTGGGACAAGTACAAAAAGTAGCTTAGAGAGGCCAGAACGGTTCAACAGGGTATTCAACCGGTGACAGAAGAAGGCAGAAGATGAGTCAACCTGAAAGAAGTTATTCGGGGTCTAGAAGACTCTGTATTTTTTTCTCTCTTACGAAATAACACTTTTATCCCAATAAGAATTATTTATAATAACAGACACATTTTTTATCAAAGCCTCAAACATTTCATGCATCATGCATTTAAACATATTTTGCATTTTGTTATTTTCATTTCTTTACATTCGCATTAACTAACAGAAAAATGTCTTTTTAAACAAAGAAACAAACATTGGACATACCACCTCAAGCATTGGACACACCTCATCCTCATAACACCCGCTCAAAGAAGAAGAAGATGGAAGCCAAAATCGCTCAACTCGAAGAGAATATGTTGAGGCTGCAAAGAGAGTTAGAAGAAAAGATAAGCCAGAACAATCAAATTACATTGGATACGATCACTAAGAGCCAAGAGTCTTTTGTCGATCAGATTGTTGCCAAGTTATCTGGCTTACATTAAAGTGTGTCTAGGGCAGGTTCGTCGGAAAGGGTAGTTATACCACTTACCCGTATGTGGCTATATCACCTGCAATCTTACTTTAACTTCAAGTGGACTCATCTGCTGTAAAGGTAAAAACCCCATCTGCTGTAAAGATACAAACTGTTGTATCTAACCCTAAGAATAATCCAAATTTAGACTAAGAGAACGATAAGGCAAAGAAAATAGAGGAGAAAATTAAACAATTAGAAGACCAAATGAAGGTGGTTAAAGGAGACAATGACTACTATGAAGTATATGCCTCGGAACTCAGTTTAGTCTAAGGCTTGGTTATTCCTTCGAAATTCAAGTCCCCAGAATTCGATAAGTTCGATGGGAACAATTGTCTGTCAGCATACATCACCATGTTATGTCGAAAGATGACAGGATATGTGGGAAATGACCAACTCCTGATCCATTGCTTCCAGGAGAGTCGGTTGGGCTCAGCCATCCGCTGGTATAATCAGCTAAGCTGGTCCCATATCAAGACTTAGAAGGATTTAGCCAAGTCATTTCTGGAACAATACAAGCACGTCAATGAGATGAGGTCAGACTGAGTTATGCTACAAAGCATGGAGAATAAGCATAACAAAAGTTTCAGACAATATGCAGAGAAATGGAGGGATTTAGCTGTGCAAGTTCATCCACCTTTGGATGAGAAGGAAACCCAGAAGCTCTTCATGCAAATACTAAAGGCTCCTTACTTCGGACACTTAGTTGCAACCACATCCGATAATTTTTTGGATTTAGTCATGGTTGGGGAAATGGTAGAAACGGCCATAAAGCAAGGCAAGATCAAGGATGGGGAGGTCAGTAAGAAAGCTCCTATGAGGGAGAGAGATGGAGAGATTAATAACATCAACAACTACCACGCCAATAAAGGTATTACAATCTCCAACCCAAAATCAACTACATCTATACCGTCAGGTACTTCTAGACAAGATTCTAGAGAACCTAGGAAGGAAAGGGAACATTTCGACTCTATTCCCAAGAACTAAAAAGAGCTTTACCAACAATTTTTTGACACTCACGTAGTGTCACCATACCCGGTGGAACCCATGAAGCCCCCATACCCCAAGTAGTATGATGAGAATGCTCATTGTGAATATCACAACGGTATCCGAGTGTACACTATTGAGAACTGTTATACATTCAAGAGAATCGTGCAAAAAATGCGTAACAAGAATTGGATCAACCTCAACAACTCGGGAGAATCCAAATAAGGAAGAAGATCATTTCATTTCATCATTTGCAACATTTTGTTTGAATTTGTTTTTCATCTTTTCTCAAGTTTTTTTTGGTAAAGAGATTTAAATAAATTTATGCTACTTTAACAATGGCGAGCAATGAAACAAATTTGCAGACTTACAATTATTTGAATATCAACTTAATTAAAAAAACTCTGTAAATGATTCAGAGTTACAGATCTTTGACAAAGTGATATAATTAAAATCGATAAAACAAATGGCTTTGACCTTACCCTAAAAAAGACACACTCGAGCACCATACATTCCTCTTGCAAGAGCTGATATAGCCTTCTCCTTTCGTAAGGGAATGAACAAGAGGCTTGGTATTAAGTAATCATAGGAGCGGACAACATGGGGCATCTTTTGTGTATGGCATTACTAAACTTTTATTGAAGACGTTCAGTGATGATAATGATCCTCACAGATGAAATAGTCGAGTAGGTGAATCTAGTTTAAGTCAGTTGCTTGGAAATTGAACTTTAAAGATGAGATTTCTTGACTTTCAACAACACCTAGACTATAACAGGTTCTTCTTGACAAACTTAAGAAATTGGATCCGTATACCCAGATTATAATATTATATATATATAATAAAGCTTGAGTTGTCCCTCTAAAGAAATTGGTTAAACGCTCCGGCTTTATGGATAAGATTCAGCTAGCCTGATAAAGGTAATTATAATATACAATAAAGCTTGAGTTATCCCTCTAAAGCAATTGGTTAAATGACCCGATTTTTGGATAAGATTCAGCTAGCCTGCTAAAGGCGATTATAATATTGAGTTGTCCCTCTAGAACAATTGGTTAAATACCCCAGCTTTATGGATCCAGCTAGCCAGACAATGGCAAAATGAAATCAAATTTATTTAAATAAAGAGTTTCGGTAAAGATGGACTAAGGGAGTTAAGGAACACCTATTATAGTCAATTTCACACGAGCACTCAGGAATTTCATTTTTAGACCGATATTTATGCAGTACCTTTGTTAGAGGAGCCTACGAAGCTTGAACAAATGGAAGATTTCAGAGAACCGAAATAGAAGGTCTAATAATTAATTATGCTAGTTGTGTCGTTTTGTCCGCATCCGATTAAAATACCAAGCCAAGTAAAAGGGGCATGTTGTGACATTTTGGTGGTCGAAACCTTATAAAATAAGAGGCCAACCTGAACTAACACATCAACTTGGACATTTGTCAAAGAGCTATAACTCTAAAAGCATTAAAGAGCTATTGATTCTTTTGATTTTCTGTGAACTCATGTTTATGATTTGATTTGATTGCGAGCCTAAATTAAGGGGCAATGTTTTACAGAATTCTTATATTCTCATATATTTTTTCCCTCCTAAAATAAGAGAAAAGAGAAAAATATTTTCAAATAGGACAGTCTCAAATGTGAAAGGCTGCAACCCGAGAAGAAAATGGGGCATAGTTGATTCTGAGGACAAAGACCAGATCGGCAGACAAAATGAGGCTCCATCTAAAACAAAATTAATTCATGTTGCATACATCTTAGGCATACGTAAGAGCATCACATTTATCATTTTTTTAGTATACATAATTTTTTGCATCTTTTAGAGTCAAGTTTCAACTTCAAGACAAAAGATACTTAATTCAAAAGCACCTTTAAGAAAGATCGATGGTGGTTTCTTAACTCAACGGTAGGGAGATACACCTAAAACCAACTTGACATCGACTTCAGACGGATTCGAGATCCAATTTAGAACGGATCCAGTTCAGCTTAACTCAACGACGAGTAGCTATTTTCCAGTTAAAATTCTCAAGCCATATTTCAACTCTAAGACAGATGATATCCAACTGACAGACTACCTCACTTGTCTCTCTCACAAAGAGGAGTTATTCGAAGAACATCCCACTTGGCTTTCATGTGAAGGAGAGTTATCCAAAGATTGTCTCACCTGGTTCAGACCCACGAAGGGGAACCACCTGAAGAATATACCACTTGGCTTTCCCATAAAGGGGAGTCATCCAAATATCGGCTCACCTGGTTCAGACTCGTTAAGGGGAACCACCTGAAGAATATACCACTTGGCTTTCCCGTCAAGGGGATTCATTTAAAGAATTATGATCGGCTTAGACCCGTGAAGGGGAGCCATTTTTCACTTAAAGGAATTATTTGCAGCATAGCTCATGGCGAGAAGGGATATCTGTCAACAAAGACCTTCGAGTTTGATTACATTCAGCTCAAGGGCATATCAAATTTACAGCATAGCTCAAGGTGAGAAGGGCTATCTGTCAACCTAAACCTTCGAGTTCGATTACATTTAGCTCAAAGAAATATCAAATTTATAGCATAACTCAAGGCGAGAAGGGTTATCTGTCAATAAAGACCTTTGAGTTTGATTATATTCAGCTCGAAGGCATATCAAATTTACAGCATAACTCATGGCGAGAATGGATATTTGTTAACAAAGACCTTCGAGTTCGATTACATTCAGCTCAAGGACATATCAAATTTACAGCATAACTCAAGACAAGAAGGGTTATCTATCAACAAATACCTTCAAGTTCGATTCTATTCAGCTCAAGGGTGTCGCCCCCCAACCCGTACCCGACCCGGATACGAGTCCGATGTGTCACATTGACTTTTCAACTTTGACACTTAATGAAAATCAAGGAAATTTTGAACTTTCATCACCATAGAAGTTGTTGACTTACAAAAGTTTGACCAGGACAATACAAAATCGATTAGAGCATTCGTAACTAACACATTTCTTATATACCAACACACTATACATAATAAAATACATACTTTATCAGTTTCTTCTGATCTGATCTTCTAGTAATGACGCTGTCCTTGCCACTCCTATTTCTGCTCTTCCTGATTCTTGGTACCTACGTATAAGTCACTTACACGCTAAGTCACAAACTTAGTGAAGCCTAATATGAATATATAGATCTAACAATAAATTCATGAACATTCATTCTTACCATTTGATCATGACATCTCAACTTGCATGTATCTATTACACTATAACATATATGATTATGCCATGCACATATGCAACTTATATTCGTATGCCAGTTTCACTTTAATTAATTTTTGGATTGCCCATGTACATTATTGAGAATAGAAGATACGTGAGTACACTGAGGTTGTACATAATGTTGTCACCACAGCTCGAATAAAATCCCACTAAGGGCACTAAATATTTGTCCCAGAGGACCACAATGCCCCGAATGACCACAATGTCCCGAAGGACCACTATGTCCCGAAGGACCACTGATAATCTCTCGACTCTTGGCATGCCAATTATACCTACATCTCTCATATTAAATAACATGGGCTTAAATATAAATACATTTCTCATTTTTATATCTCTTTTATCACTGTCCATGTAAACACATAAGTCACTATCCATGGGCTTAAATAACATGGATTCTCATATAATTGCATTCATTCATATAAGTTCATATTAAAGCATGGATGAATTAGGCATGAAATCACTATAACAATAATATATATATGCATGTACATGAATGTAAAGTCATAAATTCAACTATAAGAGATAGACTTATCGCAAGTCTTATCTCCGTACAACTCTATCTAGGTTATGTACTCACCTTAGCCTTGCTTGCTTTGACTCGATCCTAATCCTTCTATTGTTCCAGAACAAGATTTCGCTCTAAATCTACATAATAATACATTGATACATATCAGTATACTAATTGATATATTCTAATCTATCTTAGACTAAAAGAAAGGCTACTTTTATCTCTTAATTAAGGTAGGTATCGGTACACTCTACAGTGTATCGATGCATCCCTTAGCATGTGTATCAATGCACTACCTATGCATCCATACACAAATTACATTCGATGTTTTCATCTTAAGGGGGTGTATCGATGCACTCCCTATGCATCGATGCACTTATTGCATTCGATGTTTTTATTTTCATTGAGAGTGCATCGGTACCCATTGAATGTGTATCGATACACACAACCCATAAATTACATTTTGAGCACGAAAATCACTTCATTTTCAGTTCAATACTTCATATTTCACCCCTTTTTATATTCCTAACTTTCATACACATACTTACACTCATTTCTACTCAATAATCACTTCTTTAAACTTAAAATCCAATCTTTTATATGACATTCAAGAATCATACTCAAATATCAACATGTTATAAATCTAATTCTAATACTTCATATTCCATATTTAGATTGATGACAAGTCAAATCCAACTTCCAATTCTAATTATGAGCTTTATTTCAAAAATCAATTTATGAACTCCTAATCTTTAATCCTTCCTACACCCTTAACCTTGTTGTTTTAAAACAAATTAAGCTTTCCTTAAGTTTAATTTTCATCTAATGATCATAAGCCAACCTTAATTTCAGCTAATAAGTAACTAACACGTAGGAAAGAAGATGAATAAGAGGAGAATTCTGGAACTTTTGTGTGTTTCCCTCTTCACTCCACGTGGGTTAATATAATCCATACCCAATTTAATTAATTTTTTCCTTGCAAATGGCCATTTTATCCTTTTATTGCTCCTCATTTTCAATTTGATCCTACACAATATTTATCATATAAGTCCTTAAATTATTCAATTATTCTACTTTAATCACCAAATTCTGTAACTTTACAATATAGTCACTAACCCGGTATTGAGGATGTTACAAAGGGCATGTCAAATTTACAGTATAGCTTAAGTCGAGAAAAGCTAATTGTCAACAAAAAATTATTGAGTTTGATACCATTCAACTCGACAACACATCAACCACATGATAGCATCGAGAAACTACATTATGGTTGAAGCTGAGGTCTTTAAGTCAAGAATAAGATATGGGGCAATATCTCAGCTTAGTGCAACATAGCTCAAGGATAGAATGGTTATCTATCAATGAAGACTTTCTAGTTTGATTCCATTCAGCTCGAGGGCGTATCAACCGAATTATAGCAGTGAAGAACTACTTTCCAGTCAAAGTTTAAACCAAGATCTTTAAGTCAAGAAGGAGATCTGGGTTAGCTGAGTTTTAGTGACAAAATATCTTTCAGCAACATAGCTTAAATCGAGAAAAGCTATCTGTCAATGAAAACTTTCATGTTCGATTTCATCCAGCTCGAGAGACTATCAACCACATGGAGTTAAGGAACTATTTTTCAGTTAAATTTTCAAACCAAGGTCTTTAAGTCGAGAAGAAGACCAAGGTCGACTACGATTTAGCAACAATAAGCCACATTCCGATTCAAATTTTGAACTACGGCTTCAATTCCATATCGTTTCAAGACGGACTCGACTTCGCACAGATGAGTCATCCGTAACTCAATTTGACAGGGAGTTATTCCTAATTGCAATATGAGAGTCAATTTCAACTCTACAAAGGAGAATATTAGACTCAAGGACCCCTTCATACCAAATGAAAATTTATGTCCTTTTATCTATCATATTTTTTGTTACACAAAAAAGGACAAAGAGGGGCAGCTGTAGACACCCATTTTCGTTTGGAGTCTTTTTATATATAATACTATCATATAGTTTTTGAAATATGGTTTTTTGTGTGTTTTTAAAAATCGATTTTTGAAAATATATATAATATATAGTTTTTAAAACATTTTGAAAAAATATATAAAATACATAGTTTTAAAACATTTTGAAAACTTATATAATATATAGTTTGTAAAACATTTTGAATATATATATATAATATATAGTTTTTAAAAAATTTTGAAAACTTATATAATATATAGTTTTTAAAACATTTTAAAAATATATATATAATATATAGTTTTTAAAACATTTTAATATATATATATATATATATATAATATAGTTTTTAAAACATTTTAAATATATATATATATATAATATAGTTTTTAAAACATTTTGAATATATATATATATATAATATATAGTTTTTAAAACATTTTGAAAAAATATATATAATATATAGTTTTTAAAACATTTTGAAAAATATATATAATATATAGTTTTTAAAACATTTTGAAAAATATATTATATTATATGGTTTTGAAAATAATTATTTTGAAAACACATATATGATATATAATTTTAAAAATTTATTTTTATTATTATATATTATATTAATATATTATATTATTATTCAATTAATTTTATTTATTTACTTTTTTTCTTTATTGTTTTATAGGTACAATGGGTCCAAGGTTCGAGTCCAGCAGAAACCCAATCAGGTTTGGGCCTGATCTAGTCCAGTGCAGGTTATGGTTTATAAAACCCTAGCATATTAAGTCAATGGCGCCGCAAGGGAGCGCACGTGAAGTCACTTGCCCAACAACCAACCTATTTTTCGGCCTCACCAACGGGATTGAACCATCATGAGGAGACCAGTATCACGAATGAGAAGATCGAAACGAGTAAGTCAAGCAACGACCACGATCCCATCCCATTTGGGACCCAAAACAGCCAACATCGGGGCTATAAAAAGCCCTCAGTGAGGCCAAACGGGAGAACAAATGATCGAACCCATCAACAACAAACCAACATCGAAACCAGACAACAAGGGAATAACGGAGCCAACAATATACATAAATCAACCACACCATAAAACCACGAAATACAAAACGAAAGCAAATACCAACAGTCAAACCAACCAAAATAGAGAGATGCAAAGAAATAAACATCAAAGGAAATCAAAGCAAATATCAGTGTGAGATCAGGGAGAAGAACGGTCGCTGAAAAAACAAAAGGTTTCGTAAAAAAAGGTAAAAAAACCGAAGCTTTTTTCTTAGATCTACGTCGAGGGGCTCGATTTTGAGTGATCGGGGTTCGGTTTTGGTTTAAGGGTGTTGAGGAGAGTATCTCGGGGAGTTTTGATTTTTTTCGGTCGTCGTCGCGATCGACGACGGTCGACCGTTTTGTCGGTTTTCCTCCGGCGAGGGAAAGCAATAGAGAATGGAGCGCTTCTCTCTCTTAGAGAGAGAAACCAAAAGGAGAGAAATGAGGCTGGCCGAATTTTGGCCTTGCGTTAGCCTTTAAATACTCCCCACGAAACGACTTAGTTTCGATGGGGACTGGTTTGTAATTTTGTGAATGGGGTAAATAGCACTGTAAGTCCCTTATCCTTTGTAATATTACTTTTTAGCCAGCTAATGAAGTTTTGATTTATGTTAATTCAAGCCCTATGGTTTCAATAATTATATTTTAGTCCTGTTTTTTACGTTTTATGTTGTTAATATTCAAATTTGGCCCTTAGATTTGTGTATCTTCTATTTTGGTCACTGATTTGGTATAAATGTTTAGGTTAATTATTATTTAGTCCCCAACTTTTATTTTATTTTATTTACTTTTTACTTTTTTATTTTATTTCTGTTTTGATTTTTCTTTTTATTATTTTTTCTCTTTTAACATTTTTATTACATTTATTATTATTATTATTTTTTTTCCTTCTGAAATTTAACATTTTTTTATTTTGTTATGTTTTTTCTTTTAACACTTTTTAACACTTTTTTTTCCTTCTTTGATTTAGTTATTTATTTATTTATTTATTTAATTTTCTTTTTATTTAAGTAATTTTTATTCTATATTTCTTTTATTTTATCATCTAACATATTTCTTTGACTTTTTTCAGTAGTAATTTTTTAATCAATCGAAGGTAAGTAATTTAAATCGGATTTTTAATTTTAATTTTAATTTCAATTTTTCGCGATTAAGACAACCGACAAATTAAAATGGTACTGAGATGGCGGTTCAGGGGTGCTAATCCTTCCTTTACCGTAACCGACTCCGAACCCGACACATTTCTGGTAAGACGCATATCAGGTAATATGGTGTCCGATCAGCCTAAATATTTCTTTAAAATGATCAGTGGCAACTCTAATCATTTTATTCAAGTCGAAGCCCAATTCCGGGCCCACCCGAAATACGGTCGCGATAGATTCGTTATTTGTTAAACTCATTAAAAATTTGCTTGACTCATGCTCGTTAAAAAAAATTGTTGCTCGACCTCGACTCATTACTTGTTAAGCTCGTTAAAATTTTGCTTGACTCGTGCTTGTTAAGAAAATTTGTTGCTCAACCCCTTGCTGGTAAGCTCATTAAGCTTGTTGCTCACCTCGTTCCTCGTTAAGCTCACTGTTTTTATTTTTTTAACTATAAGTAAAAGCTACTAATATTGTATAGAACTTAATATATAAACATAAATTAATAAATTTAATCAAAAAATTTATCGAAAAAATTATCGAGAAACAAATTCAAAGTCTAAACACAAAAAATAACAATCCATAAATATATTAAAATAATAATTAGAATTTTATTTTTAGGTGTAGTAAAATAATAATTATTAATTAATAGTTTAGTATTTTTAATAATTTATTATAAAATTAATAGATTAGTAATTTATATTTTTTTATTTTCTATTAGTAAATTATTAATTTTTTAAAATTTTTAAGACAACTATTAAAAAGTTATAAAAAAATTCGAGTCGAGTTAGACTTTGCTCGACTCAGTTCGTTAATATCTCGAGTTGAACACAAATTCAAGTCGAGCCAACCTAAGTCAAACTTTTACCAAATTTTGACAAAGTTGAGTTAAACTGTCATTTTGACATGGAGGTAGAGTCAATATGAATTAAAATTTAGTGTATATATCCCAACCAATAATAATAATTTTGAAGGGGAGAATATATCATCACTCGACATATGTTGGAGTCGACGTTCGACGATATAAAAGTTAAAATGGAATTTGATGAAGATTGTCTAATGGAATACACTCTTAGGGTACGTTTGTTTCACGTAAAACATTTTTCGGAAAACATTTTCCTCACTTTTCAATGTTTGGTTAGAGGAAAACAGATTGGTGAATGTAAAATATTTTCCTGGTCAACATAATTTTCTTTGTATTTTCTAAAAAATGACTTACGGTTTAATTTTCAGTAAGTTATTTTCTAAACTTTTCACTTCAAAGCAAAAATACTCAAAATAATATTATTTTATAAATTTAATATTAATATCATATTTTGGTATCATTTTAATAAAAATATTAATTATTAACATATTTAAAATATATTTATTAATACTTTTAATAATATAATATAATAATATTATTACAATAATATACTCAATTATATTATAATAATATATTATACTATTATATTCTTATTTTAATAATATAATAAATTATTAATAAAAATTATATTATTATTAATTCTTAAAAATAATATTATTGAATATTAATAGTGAATACTTTTATTTATGTATTTAATATTAATATAATAGTCTAATAATATTATAAAAATTCCTTAAAATATATTTATTAATAATTTTAAAATATAATATTTTTATTTTTATAGATATTCAATATAATTTATCACATTTTTATTTTAATAGAATATATTAGAGTTAATATTTTTATTTATAAAATTATAGAAATATTATTTAATAATAATATTGGCATAAATAGTGGTAAATAAATTATTCTAATATTTTTAAAATAATAATATTAAGTTTTATAATAAATATATTATTTATTATATTTTAGATTTGTAATAAATAATTTCTAAAAATATTATCAACTAGTCAAAAATGGTTTACACAACATCTTCCAGACACCATAAAACATTTTCCAGAATATGTAATTCATTTTACGGAAAACATTTTATGGAAAATGTTTTCAGTGAAACAAACGGATCCTTAGTGTTAATTTTGTGTAGAAAAAAAATGAGGAATAGGTAATAGTTCTGAAAGCTTGGGAGGAGAGAGAGAACATGAACAAAATCAAAAATCAAAAATCAAATTATAGGATAAATTATAATAAACTATACAAATTAGAGGTGCTGATCAATTGTTTATAATTTGCGTAGTCCATGTTCATGCTTTTGGTATCTATTAGGTCTTACTTTTCCAAATTTATAATTGAAAATCAATGAAGGTATATATTTTAGCCTTAAAATGCGCCCTTTTTATTTTCTCAAATATATGAGAAATTTCAAAAAATATTAAATATACCTGAAGTTCGCACCTCGATCCAATCATAGAAGCATAATAAAATTAAACAAAGTTAATTGCATAAGCTATTCTTAAACCATGCTTAGATTCTATACTAAACAAATTTTGAAATATTTTGTATTAGTCCCTAAACTGTCAATATCATCTCAAACATGTCCTATTAGTTCAACAAACTATTTGATATTAATGCAAGGTTGCTTTTGAGTAGGGATTTACGAATGTTAGGTATAGTGCAATATTCCTTATATTTTCATGGGTTGGAATTTCTTGTTGTGTATTAATTATTAGAGGATTACTTAGAGTTGGTTAAGTCAAAGTGGTTGGGCAATGTCACGACAATTGTTTATAATTTGGACCAATATTAACATGTTTGGCCCATAGATTTATGTATTAACCATTTTTCAATTGATATTTACTGTTAAAGGTGCATATATCTGTAGTTGGTGCTGATCAAATGAGTATATCTTGGATTACGCAAAGCTCAGCTCCAGCAGTAGTGGATTACGGTACATCTCCAAAGACCTACACCAACTCTGTTACTGGCACTTCATCTTTCTATAGTTATCTTTTCTACAAATCCGGTGAAATTCACGATGCCGTTATCGGTTCGTTGAATTAGGACACCGTCTATTACTACCAATGCAAGTCCGATTCAACCTGCGAATTTAGTTTCAAAACTCCTCCGGCTCAACTCCCGATCAAATTTGCTGTTGCTGATTTGCCAAGTTTTATGTTCCTAAGTTCCGTTCTTTCTAGTACAACCTGAATTTAACTATGTTAATGTGTGTGTATATATACAAGGTGATCTTGGGCAGACAGATTGGACCAATTCAACCCTCCAACACATTGGACATTTGAATCACGACATGTTACTGCCAGGAGACTTGTCATATGCTGATCTGGTGCAACATATATGGAATTCATTAGGCCGCCTGGTCGAGCCACTGGCTAGTCAACGGCCCTAGATGGTTACGCAAGGCAACCACGAAGTCCAAATGATCCCTCTCGTCCATAAGATGCCCTTCACGGCTTACAACCAGTGACGGATCCAGGAATTAAAAAATAGGAGTCCAAAATAAATATTATAATATTCATTCGTTTAGGCTCAAATAAGAAAATGGGGTCCAAAATGATATATATTATTTTAATCAATAGTTTTTTAATTTAAAAATATAGAATAGAAGGTTGACATATGTTATTAACTTTCTACTCGCGTCATTTGAGCACAAATTAAAAAGAAAAGGTGCAGAATTTTTAAATCTTGATATAATATATCAAGTGTTGGTATTTTTTTAAGAAAAATGGGTATCAACTGCTACCTCCTGGGCCACATAGGTCCGCCACTGCTTACAACGCACGCACGATGGCGCATGCTGTTCGAGCAAAGCAGATCCATTTCCAACTTGTACTACTCTTTCGATGTGGCCGGTGTCCATGTTATCATGCTCGGCTCTTACACTGATTTTGATCCCGCTTCAGATCAATTCAAATGGCAGCAAGCTGATTTGGGGAAGATCGACGGGGAATACTCCATGGATCATTGTCATAGTCCATGCACCATGGTACAATACCAATACAGCTCACCAAGGGGAGCCTAAAGCAGATCTTATGAAGACATACATGGAACCATTGCTTTATAAAGCTCGGGTCGATATCTTTCTGACCGGCCATGTTCATGCTTATGAACTCTTCGTAAGCTTCCATTTCCTTCTTCATCATCGTCATCGTCTTCTTCTTCTTCTTTTTTCCATGTATTCAAGTTTTCTTATTTACCATCTTAGGCTATGTGTAAACTCAAGTTTATAACGGAAAAGACGATGATTGCGCTCCGGTCTACATCACAATCAGCGATGGTGGAAACTGTGAGTCAGATTATCGGAGTATTGAATCTAAAATGAAGAGATGATGATTGAGATTTGTACTTACACTTTGTTATGACTTGTTTAGGTATATTGATCCGAAGCCTGAAATATCAGTATTCAGGGA
Organism: Hibiscus syriacus; assembly: GCF_006381635.1. Taxonomy (NCBI): domain Eukaryota; kingdom Viridiplantae; phylum Streptophyta; class Magnoliopsida; order Malvales; family Malvaceae; genus Hibiscus; species Hibiscus syriacus. The sequence continues at coordinate 937,109 of NW_024063351.1, forward strand.
AGCAAGCTTGGGGCACGCCCAACTTGAGGTGGTGAATGCAACACATGCGCTGTGGAATTGGCATAGGAACCACGATACTGCTACAGTTGCTTCAGATACAGTTTGGTTCACGAGCCTGTCGTCTCTTCCTGCTTGTAAACTTTGATGCATAATCCTATCTTAAAACTCTGATTAATTGATTCATAAACAAAACTTTCCCATTGTTACCCTGTAAAATTACCATCAATACACCCTGAAACCACTATCAGTAGAATCTAACATTACAATAAACAATTGAATTGATGTTTAAAGTTCATGAACATCAAACTTAAACTAAAAATAAATTTCAAAAAGAAAACATAATTTACATGTCATGGAAATTGAAATTGAGATCTTAAAGTTTCCAAAATCTCAATTTTAGCCGAGGTTTCATAAAGGAGGAAATTGTTTTTGTAAAACGTCCTTGTGTCTAATTATTACTTCCATCCCTGTACTTTATGCAAATTAAGAAGATAATCACTTAATCTGTCAAAATTTAACTGTGTACTTTATGAAAACTAAGAAGTTAAACAAATTATTCAAAATTTAATTATTGACTATAAATACGAAATAACCTAGACATTTAGCATAGAACCAGTCAAGTAGATGTATGAAATCGTCTTATTTTTCTTGTTGTATATGCTTTTTGCGTACATATATCTCATCTGTTCCCATGGTTTTAGTTTGTCAGTCTCATTACAATTTATCTTTCAAATTCTTGGTAGGAACCGTTGCCTCACCTTTAGTTGCTCATGTACTTTGCACCTACATGGGATTGCCTGTACTGTTTGTGCAGAGGAAAGGTACACAAATAGACACCCCCATGTGTTTGTTTTTATTCACTTCATAGTATACTAGTATGCCTGGACAATTTGGTGACATTTCTTGTTGGTTGTATTTGTAGGGCTAGTTAGTGTGGCATTTATAGCTGGAATGTGGACCTTTTCTCGGCTTCTGTTTCCTTTAACGCGGCCTGATTTGTATAACGAGAGAACCAATAGTTGCAGACGTCGGCAAGTAAGGAAATGTTGTTTGTTCCACTGATGTTTCTTTTTCTCATGCCCTGTACTATTTCGACCAGGGTAGGCCTGTAAATGAACTGAACGTTCAACAAACCGTTCATGAACCGTGCGGCGGGAAGTTCGTTTATGTGCGTTTATTTATTAAATGAACGAACATGAACATAGGTCTCGTTCGTTCATTTATGTTCGTGAACGTTCGGTTATGTTCGTTTACAGGCCTAGACCAGGGCTTTTGAGACCATTCAATTGTTGTAAAATGAGGAGAAATTGGTCAGGGTCTCAAATCCGTGTTTTAATTGGTTCTTTTAATATTCATATCCGACATGTGCAAATATAATATATTCGTGTTTTGCATATGTGCAAATCTAAGGAGTATTCCAAGCTAGCATATTTCCGATCTTTTCTTTTCTCATTTTACAACTGGTAGTAAGTTTCCTGTAGATCCCGCGCAACGACGTTATCTTGTTTTTAACACGTTTTTGGAGAAGCGGGAATTGGCAGTGTAAAAGCAAAAGGGGACATGAGCATACCAGTCGTACACAATCAAACATGGGGTTCAACTTGGTTTTTCCAAAATATAAAACCTCCCTGCAATCGGTATCTTAAACTGGAAACAATGTATGCAAGGTGTTTGCCTCTAGTCCCCTTTTGCATTTACATATGGAACATTAAGGAACAAGGATGAGCAGGCAGAATGTAGTTTGCAAACAATTTCCCAATGATGTTCAGGTAATCTTATTTATCTATAATGCAGTGTTCAAAACCTTTCGTTTTAAATTTTTTTGATCCAATTAGATTTGTCTCAACATGATTTGTATCATCTTTTAGATCGGATTAGATTTGACTAGTAACCAACATCGTCGGCAGCTTTGAGAGGTGGAGTAATCAGCTTTGGTTATCAACAACAGCTTCTTCACAATTTGACTGGACAAATTGATTGTGCATACTAAGATATGATTGGTATCTGTTGGCTAAAAGTAATGAAATAGCCCTTTTAGCGGTTAATATATTCAGAGTTACAACTGCAACATGTTCCATTCTCTTTAAGTTCCTTATATGTAATTTCAATGTCAATACACACATTCATTTTACTATTTCATTCTCAGATTTACTCGAATCACCATTTTTCCTTTTAAGAAAAAAGAAGACTGCTCTACTTGCTAAAGCTCATACAGTTGCTATGGACTAAACTGAAAACCTATGATGATTTTATGCTTCCATTTTTCCTTAGGAATCAACCCTTTTATATATTTGTTGCTTTTAGGTTCTGATTCTATTCATTTTCCCTTTTTACGACACAGATTAACAACTCCATTAACTTGCAGGCAACTGCAACTGTATACATTGGATAATGTCCTAAGTAATTTAAGTTGAAAATTGCAACTACAGCTCATGGCGTTTGCCTTTATAGCCAGCCCATAAACAAGCCAAGTGTGGACTAGACGAAGTTTTGTTTCAATTATGCACCTTTGTTCTTTTCTCGCATCAAACATCTGGATTCATCTATAAATCAAGCGACTTTAGTGGTTAAAATGATAGTTTTGTTATGCTTAGATGTCCTAAATTTGAACATGACACTTGCAAGGATGTTTGAGCATATCATCATCAAATGGTTGAAAGTGTTTCAAATGGATATTATCTCATAATCACTCTAAACTAAAAAGAAAACACATGGAGATTCATCAATAGCACGTGAAAATTTTGTCATGCCCCAACGAAATCCAATAGCTTGTCTTTAGGATTCAAAACAATGCTTATTAGTCAAATTTGGTGGCTAGCAATGCCTTGTTTCTTTTTAGTTGGTGTTATATTTTCTCAAGTGAGAGTTAAAACACATTTTTCTCTATGTTCGTAATATTTTTGTGGATAAACATGAACCTGGATAATTACCAATCAACGTCGGCTCATGCTTGTGTTCCTTTTTAGTATCGTATTCTCAGATGTTTTCCTTTGTTGTCTTGTTATGTAATTGTATCATGTCTGAAACTATGCGAGGCCGTAAGGAATTTCATATATAAAATAATAAATATGTTAATTATATTACTTATTAAAACAAATATTGTATTATTTTAATAATTAATACTTCAAATATAATTTTAAAATATTATATTATTAAATACATAAAATAGTTATATTTTAGATGTTTATACTTTGAGGTGAAAAAGTGGGAAATGATTTATATAATCAAAAGATATAAATCATTTTATAAATAAAAATGATACATGACAATCTTAAATCTGATTGCTTCTTTTTGTATATTTTAATGGCAAATATTCAATTTACATTAATTTTGAATTTGATTGATGGGGTTTTAAGAATGAGTTTGCAAGTAGAAAGAATTGGACAAGGAGTCTAGTGCTGCATCAAAACTTCAAATTAAATCATCGGCTTAGCATCATTAGTAATATGTAATGAACGTTTTGATTAAAATAACCAAAAGGGGTTCCCTAACCAAACATCTTTGGTTATCCAAATTGAGGGATTCATCAGTAGATTGAAATAATGATGCCTTGGCCATGCCTCCTAAATATTACGCACCCATCTTTTGGCTTCATCATTATGCTCTTTAATTGTCAAATTTGGTGCTTTTCTTGCTTCTTTAGTATGCCTATGATGTGAACTCTTCATTTAAACAAAATCTGCTTCTTATTGCATCTTCCAAAACATTTTTTTTGGTTTAAATTCGTATTGAAGTTGTTATACTTTTGATAAATAATGGGTTAACGATATATATATATATATGTGTGTGTAATTAGGGTAATGTACACAAATAGTCCCCCGGCTAATGGGTTCTACTTTATTGAGTCCACTGATTATTAAAAGTTACGAAATAATCTATTAATTATTGGGCACTGTTGTTGAGTTTTTCAACTCTTAAAAGTTACAAAATTGTCATCTAATTATAGTGCGTTGTTGTTGAGTTTTTCAACTGTTAAAAGTTACAAAATCTTCACCTAATTATAGGGCATTACTTGTTTACTTTTCTAACAATTAAAAGTTACAAAATGATTATTTGGCTATTCATATGTTTCAAACTTTTCATTTTTTGTAAAATTTGGCGGTCGTCTGAGCTAGACATTAAATTGTTGACTGGATATGATAAAAGCTAACTCCAGAACTGTTTGTGTTATATTTTGTGGATCGATTTTCTGTTTAAGTCAGTGCTTGAAAGCAATGACCGTGCCAGTAGACACTATTAAAATTAGATTTTATTATATCTTAATCAGCATGTTAAAGTATAGCTCAAATGACTGTGATCTTCTAACAAAAAAAGTTTAGAACATGTGAATAATCGAGTGATCATTTTATAACATTTAATAGTCGGATGACTCATTAAAATAACACTCTACAGTCGGTAGGAATTTATATATTGTACCCATTTAATTATTATTTAAATATTAATTAAGGACTTTTTACAACTGTTTGTAAAGGGAAAGCATCCATTATCACGTATAGCATAAATATCTTTAAAAAATGTAATTTCCACTTTAATTTTTAAAATATGAAAAAAAATAATGGTGTGAAATGAATCCAGAGATAGAACACTAACCTAAAAAAGTTACAAAGCTATTAAAAAAGAGTTAAAAAGGAAAGCGATTAGTTTGGCCTTTGAATAATTGGTCCAGACCTTCTCAGTGATGCTTAAATGTGTAAAATAAAATAAAAATTCCAAATAAAGAGCAATAGCTGCTGTTGCTGTTTCTTTGGGATTGGATTTTGTGGGGTTTCACAAAGCAGCAAATTAGGGGGAAAACAACATGAAAAAGAAAATGTCTTAAGATTTCAATACTAGTAAAGCCCAGTGGCACTAACTAAACCTTTGTCCCTGTGTGGGATGATGATTTTGGGGTGGTCCCTAAAATCTCAGCACTCAAAAGTTGAAAATCTAGTGTATGGAAAAACCCTACTACTAAGCTCACGTGTAGGGTTGGATGCAGTTGCCAAGCATGATCATGTTGAATTTCTCATCATTAGCCATGCAGCAGATTGGCATCATGACAAATCATTAGCCATGACCTCAAGAAAAAGAAGTTCAAATCGTTTGCTATACACAACGAGATTCTCATTTTCTAAGATTTTTCTTCGTAATATTGTTTTCATTCGATCTTCTGAGAATAATATAAAAATTATTATTTGTAGGTCAATTAAGTTTTAGATTTCTGAAGTGAGTATCAATGGTTTTTTATAGAGAAAATAATTTCAGTGATCGAAAATGTCATATAATACGATTTTAACTAATTTTTTTTGGATTTGCGAAAATGACCAACAAATTCGCAACGCCATCTCGAATTCGCAACGCGAACTCCAATTTCGTAACACAGTTTCCAAATTCGCAACACTGAATTTCAAATTCGCAACTCGATTTCTGAATTCGCAATGCGAATTTTGTTTTCGCAACTCGATTTTCGAATTCGCAACACGAATTTTAATTTCGCACCAGGTTTTATTTTCGCAACAAAAATGTTTTGGGTATATAACTACGCAGCAGCAGTAACTCATAACCTAAATTCCTAAATCGCAACTCATTTCATCTCCATCTATCACTCTCTCCGACGACATTCGTTCCTATATCCAACGACATCCTTCCCCATCTCTAATTTTTTTTTTTACATAATTTTATTTCTATATAATTTTTCAATGATTTCTCTCCCAAATTATCAACTATCAACTTAATAAAGGTATGTTTTTCTCTAAGTTAGTGATATGATATATAGTTTATAGCTCGTTTGTTTAGTAAATTAATTTATAATTTGTAGAATGAAATCATCTAATGTTGATCATGTTTGGATAGATTTGTATTTTGGAGGGTCATGAGAGAATGTTCATGGTGTTTTACAATATATGTATTTACCCATGAATCTTCAACTAAAACTGTCATTAAAAAAGTTAACTTTTGAAACTCTAATGTTACGTGTTGCAAAGAAATTGAATTTAGAGCCTCTAAGTGGATTTAGGTTATCTTATTAGAGAAAATGTAAAGTTTATTTGTTAACCGACAATGAAGATGTTGAACGATTCATTGCTTATATTAGTGTTTCGCAAGAAGATGATGTTACATTGTATGTTGTTGAACCTAGAAGTAGTTAAGTTGGGTCAGTAGCGGGTAGTAATCAACTAAGTTCTTCAACCCCCAGTTTATGGTGCTCACAATGTACAACGTTGTTATGAACCTCAAAATTTAATGGTTCCACCACAATTTCATCACCAAGAAAATTTTGTTTCACCACATTTCCAATACCAAACACAATCTCAAAACCCACAACCTTTTCCTAATCCAAATCCCAATCAACTTTCAGCACCAAATTCCAGTTTTCGTATTGACCAGTTAGACGATTATGAGCCAACAGAAAAAATTGTGAGTACTAGTCAGTATTTGAAATTTGATCTTGGTCAATACCCGGACTTTGATCTTGGTCAATACTTGGATTTTGATGATGTTTTAGAAGAAGAAACAGACCATGCATGTAATGATTTTGATATGGTCAATACCCGAATTTTGATGATGAAACAGCCGCTGTCGAGGAAGGTGTTGTTGATAATAATGAGGAGGAAGTTACGACTGTGAATGAACATGTTGAACATTCATTCTGTAATTCATATAACCCTAAAGAAAAAAGAGAGGAAGAATAAGTCCTCGAAGAAAAGAAAAAGAAGAAAATGCCACGGGAGTATAACTGGAATATGCCAGAATTACTTCAGATACCGGAAGAAGAGTTGGTAAAGATAACAGTTGATTGTTACAAAAAAGTTATTCGTATCAAGAAAGATGATTGTTTTGATACAAAGAAAGACTTGAAGATGGCTTTGTATACGAAATGTGTGGAAGATGGTTATCAACTAAAAGTTAACAAATCAAGAAAAGATCGTTCGAAACAAAGTGTATGATTGATAAAAACTGTACGTGGCGTATGATTGCAAAGAAGATAAAAGATTGCAAAATGTTTCAAGTTAGGACTTTTATTGATAAACATACATGTTCAAGAACCCAAGTTTTTCCTCACCATAGATAGGCAAACAAAAATGTGTTAGGTGGTTTTCTGGCTGAGTTAATGTTTTTGAATGGCAGGGTATATCGGGGACATGAATGCTCGATTAAGATTAGTATCTCATATTATTAAGCTTGGAGAGCCAAATGTTATGCCTTGGAATTGTTGAGGGGGTCCCCAGAAGCATCGTTTGCCCAACTGCCGGCTTATTGTCACAAGTTAAAGCTGAAAAATCCTGGGTCGGTAACTCATATCAAAACAGATAGAGATGGACGCTTTGAGTTGCTGTTTATCGCCATTGGTGCTGCGGTTAGTAAATCAATATAATTTTGTTGACTCATTTTTGTTAGTTATATGCATTTCACATTTAAATTATTATATTTCTTGTGTATATTTTTGTAGATTCATTCGTTTATTACTTGCATGCGCCCAGTTATTATAGTTGACGGAACACATTTGAAAGGTCGATACCTTAGAGTAAACTTATTAGCAGTAGCCATAGATGCTAACAATGAGATACTTCCAATAGCTTATGGGGTTGGCAAATCTGAAATCTCTTATTTATGGACATGGTTTATGGGGCATCTTAGGGATTGCATATGTCCTATTAGCAATATGACAATCATATCCGATAGGGCAAACTCAATTGACAACGCTTTTAGAAGGTGTTTCCCAGATGCTTTTCATGGACTTTGTGGTGTTCATTTGTATAAAAATCTAAAATCAAGGTCTGTTGGTATAAAAAATCACAAATGGACATACTGGAAGGCTATAAAAGCTTATCGGGAAGTGGATTTTAATAAGCATATAAGTTGTTTAAGACGTGTTTTGCCTCAATGTGCTCAAACACTAGAAGATGTCGGGTTTGAAAGATGGTCAAGAGTACATCAACTTGGAGCAAGATATGGTTTCAAGACGTCTAATAGTGAAGAATCAATCAACGCTATAAGTCATCATTCCCGAAAATTACCCATTACTATGTTAATGGAGTTTTTTCGAGCCTCTATTCAACAGTGGTACTACAAGAAAATAAACCATGCATGTATTATTTCTTTAAATTCGTAACTTATCATATTTATATATTTACTAAGTATTATTTATTTAAATTTACAGGAACATTGGAACGTCGTGTTACACCATGGACTGAAAAATAGATAATGAAACGTGTTGTGAAGTCAACGTCATGGAGAGTTGAACCATGTTCAAACACTTTGTTTGAAGTATTGGATAATAACTTAAATGGGCTTGTCGATCTAAATGCAAAGACGTGTAGTTGTATGAAATGGCAAACATCTGGTTATTCGTGTGGCCATGTTATAAAAGTTGCTCTTCATCTAAACCAAGATGATTCAAGCGCATACGCTATGGATTGCTACACTACAGAAGTATATCGAAAGACTTATACTGAGATTGTCTACCCTATTCCACATCATTCTGAGTGAGACATACCATATGACTTACAAACAGTTTCGCCACCAGTCATGGGCAGCAGGCTACCTGGCCGACCAAAAAATCACGATCGTATACCGTTTAAGGTTGAAGAGAAGAGGATATCGACATGTAGTCAGTGCAAGGAAAGTGGTCATACAAGGTTGACCTGTGGATCACCAGTGCTATCACAATCAGCTTTTTCTCTACCAAAATATGGATCCTCATCAAAATCCAAAGCTCATATGGTGCCAAGCAAAAAGAAATCAAAATCGCAATAAAAAAAATCTCAATCACAACCGGCTTCACCTTTTGGGACTTATTAACTTAGGTGATTTTTAAATGCAAACATTGTATTATGTGTATTTTATGTGTAAATGCATACATTTTCAGTTAGACAAACATTAGTAACTTGAGTTTGAACATTGCTATGATCTGTTCAATTGTTATCACTTATCATATTGTTGTATGTTATCTAAAGGTGGTTTCCTTGAATTCGCAACGCGAAAGTCAAATTCACGTTGCGATTTTTTGTTGCGATTGTTGCGAAAGTGTACCTTCAACAGGTCTTTTTTGCCTTCAACATAATGCATATAGAGATGGACTTAAACAACAAATCAAATTTTACAAATCAATTAAATAAGAAAAAAACAATTCTTATTTACACATCTAAAAAAATAAATCAACAGCACATTGATACAATTAGCCCCATACAGTACATCCAAATGCTCCTAACAATAGGGAGCTTACATTCAAATACATTCACATAGCTCACTTCAGGAATAACCTGCAGAAATCAAACATTTGCTCAAACAACACTTTCTACATATCTAAAACCAACAAACATCAAATTATAGAATTCTAGGTACTTAAACCAAACATTTTCAAACCAACAAAGAGTATATATGTTAACAACACTTTCTCAAACTTACCAATAACAAATGGTTGTTTATGCACACTTTCAGCACGCGGATGCAGGAAGCAATGTCTGGAATATATCGCTCTAGGCATAAAATGATGAAACCACAACCCTACTGCACCTCTATCTCTATCTGTGGGAGGTAGAAACTGTTTACCTCCTGTCGTCAAACGTTCCAAGCATATGCAGACAAGAGGACCACAATCCCCTCTGGCTCCAGCCGTTTGTTGTGGCGCTGTCCTATCTCTCATCGTTGTAACTTTGAACTTTTTTGGTTTATTGTTTCCCGAATTAATCCAATAATCAATCGCATCCAAGTATTTAGCCAAATGAGCGCTTCAATCTTACAAATAATATCTTTTAAATCAGACAATGGTATGTAATTCAACATGCTGTTATATACTTTCGTCTTTAGGGATGAGAGTTGAAGCTCGATGAGAAGCTAATGACGACGTTCCATAACAGGGATAAACACCTGCAATCATAAATAATAATTCAATTGCGCACATCAAATAAAATTTATGAACACCTTTAAATATGCACATCAAATACTAACCTTATCGACCTCCCACCACGCATGATAAAGGCGGGCTTTTTCATTACCCAACACATATGAAGAGTCTCTCTGATCCTTCAAGTGAGCTGCGTGAAAAGACGAAGGGATAATAGTCCATCATTTTTTTTATTTTCTTCAATTTCCTTATAATCAGAAGACTTGACACCCATACATCAATATGTTGTTTTATAAAAAAATACATATTAATGAATTTACTAATTTTTTTTAAAAAATCAAAATCAATATAAGAAGAATATAAGACTTATCCCCCATTCGAAATAGCCATTCTCTTCAACCCCTAATATAACACCCCACCAAGACCGCTCAAGAAACGAATGCATATCGTCGATTAGGCATATGTCAGCATAGCACCCCTGGCTCCGCTCATGTAGATAAAAATCAACTGCGGTCTTAGCCCAAAGGGTATTATCCAGAATTGTGTCTGGTAGTGTTCTTTCCTTTTGAGGAATGGTACTGGCTGGTAACTCATACGAAATCCAACTCTCATCCATCATGTCGGGCACGTGAGGGGGTTTATCAATATGTCGACATAGTATACCATGTAAATCGGGCTCTTGAATGGTGGGAGGGACCTCTTGAATGATGACAGGGGCCTCTTGAATTTTGGGAGGGGCCTCTTGAATGATGAGAGGGGCCTCTTGAACGATAGGAGGGGCCTCTTGAACGATGACAAATGAATCAGGCTTCTTCTTACAGATTTTTGGCACTATTGGGATGAAAGGAGACGTAATGGCACGTGCACGACGTCTGATGTGAACCCCGTCGTGCAAGAAAAACCCGACGTAAAGCATCTACCTTATCGGGCCGCTAAAAATAAATTAATACATAAATCAATAAATAAACAAATAAATAATGTCAAAAATTGGTTATTTGCATTTATAGTATTAAACAAACTTACCTCATTGCGTAGAGTATGAATCTCATTCTGCAACGATGAAATAATCTCACGTAGAGCGGCTACCTCATCACATAAAGTAGATACCTCACCACGTAAAGCACCATTGTCATCGCATAAAACATCTATCTCACCACGTAAAGCACCATTGTCATCGCATAAAACATCTACCTCACCACGTAAAGACCGTACCTTATCACGTTATGCACCATTGTCGTGATGTAAAGTATCGACCTCATCACGCAAAGCACTGACCTCATCACGTAACTCCCCTAACTCATCCCGTAGAGGTGGAGATCAGGGAAATAAATGTCGTGGCATCTTTTTCGGTCGCCTATCATAAGGTGATGGTGGAGAAGAGGCTCGATGATGTGATGGAATAGGTGATGGCTCTCGTTGTGGAGGTGTATAATCAGCTCGATCAGGTGATGGCTCTGGGTGTCGAGCTGTAGAATCGACTCGATCAGGTGATGGCTCTCGAAGTGAGGGGTGCTCATCATCCGTCCCATCAAAAAAATGCTTACTAACTTGCCACCAATCAGTGGCAAGCTCAGACTCTGTGGGTGTCAGCCTCTGTAATGGATAGTTGGCCTCCTAACAATATAAAAGCTCAAACAAAGTTAAACGTCTACTAGTAATAACTTGTTTATATATGGTAGTATTTGTGTTAACTTACATCATTCATCGTCGTATATGGTAGTAAATCTTCCCAATCCAACAGCTAGATCCTCCTCCAGGTAATAGCCCTAGGAATATCATTTGAATTTTTTCTTGCATATGTCTGCATGCTGGGAAAAGCCTCAAATATCCAAATCTACAAACAATATAATAAACAAACATTAGTAATTGTTAAACAATTAATTATAATTTTGAAAATATTATATAGAAATTCTTACCTTAAAGGCCCAAATAAAGCCTACCAAAGTGTATTTAGAACCATCACCACGCAAACTACGACAGTCCTCAAAGGCAGACGACAACTTTTTCCAGGTAGTTTTCCATAGATATGGACCCCACGGAAACACGTTCCATGCATTTAGGTCCTCTACCAATAATATTAGGTCCTCAAAAATAGGTTGTTTGGCCTCTTTTCCTAAGAAACTGGCATTCAAAAGTAATAAAAGGCATACTCGGACAACATCAAGGTCATCCATCCGAGTAAAACTATCTTTAAGAAGTAATCTTTTCAAGTCATCGACGTGTAAACTGGGCTTCGCCTTTGCCAGCTTAGGAAAAACCTGAGATAACCATGATGGGCGGGTGATATGACTAGTGTACCGACCTACTTCATCGTGTCTGAAACGTAGACCAGTGATTAAGAAAAACTCCTCCCGCCCAAAACAAGTATACGCCGGTGAAAAATGAAACCATATATCTTCATCTCCACGTTGTATCATCTCGGGTAGATCGTTAGTCATGGTCTGAAGAAACAAATGGGTCAACATAGCATCTCCACCTGGATGTTGTACTTTCATCCATGGCCCGAAGCAAGTATCCTCAAACAATTTTCTTTGTACAGGTGTAAGTGTTGACGCTATTGTAATGGCTAGGCTTAATTTATTCCTTAGAGTCAATGAAGCCGAAAAAAAATTCTAACAAAAACAATAAACATACCAAGTTAGATATACCAAAAACTACAAATTATACACTATAAACAGACATGATATTAAACAGTGAAAACAAAGCCAAATATGTTTCAAACTAGCACGGTATTCAGTCAAGTCATTATTCTATCATAGTTTTTTGGTTGAAGTAATGCAAATCATTCAAGTTTCAATTTGCAGAAGAAGAGTAGTTTCTGAAACTTAAATTCGCAACGCGAAAATGAAAATTGCAAAGCGAAACTAAAATCGCATTGCGATTTTCGTGTTGCGAATTTTATTTTCGTGTTGCGAATTTAAGTTTAAAAAACTATTCTTCTGCAAATTGAAACTTGAATGAATTGCATTACTTCAACCAAAAGACAAAACAAAGACAAATACTAACTTCACAGGGTTAAAGACTAAATAGTTTAGCAGTATTGACAACAACCGAATGAATTTACTAAGCAATCTAAGTGAAATGGTTAATTTATATATTGAAATTACCAGTAAATTTATCATCAATTTAAATATGAAAAATCTAATAATAATACAAAATTTTTAAAATAAAAATAATTAAAAAAACTAACCCTCGGTGGTTGATTTTCCATTTGTGGTCGTGAATAGTTGTGAGGGTGGCTCTAAAAGATGGAGATAGACGGATTTCGCCGAAGATGGGATGGATTTCGTCGGAGATGGGGACGGATGTCGCCGTAGAGAGTGAGAAATGGAGATGAGGATGAGTTGTGATTTTGGGTTTTTAGGTTATGAGTTGCGATTATACTATTTACATTTGTGTTGCGAAATTAATATTGTGTTTCGAATTCGAAAATAAAATTCGCGTTGCGAAAATAAACGCGCTTTGCGAATTTGACTTTTGTGTTGCGAATTCGAGATTCGCGTTGCGATTTACAAATTCGCGTTGCGATTTTGTTGGTCATTTTCATAAATCCAAAAAAAGTTAATTAAAATCGTATATTATAAGACATTTTCGATCACTGAAGTTATTTTCTCTTTTATATATATATATATATATATATATATATATATATATATATTATTTATGGGTTCGGTTGATTAAATTCTAATAATACAGAACACAATAATTAAAGAGAAGACATCATAAAATTGAAAGCCAAAGGTAGAGAGAAAAATAAAAGAAAATCATCATGCAAGAGTATGAAAAGAGAAATGAGACCATGGTAAACAAAGATTTCTTTATAGCTTTCACGTGTGTAGGTGAAGTACTTTAATACTGCCCAATCATATCTGTACACTTCTTAATAGTCATGTAATATCGACTCTCCCTTATCCTCTTCAAATTTTTCTTAATCAATGTTCTAGTTCCTTCAATAATTTAATTAATTTAAAAAAAATAAATTTAAGTTGCTTTTTTAAAATTAATTAATGTATTATTTAAAGAATGTTAATACCCAATGTCAGTTTGTGCATGCAAAATCTGTTGAGCATTGCCATAGAAATGTTTAAATATATGAACCCTGTATTGCTGAAAAATAACATAAAAGCCAAAAAGTTTATTAAAGGGGCTCAAAAGGAAATCATAAGGGGGGAGTGTGACAATTATTATGGGGGGTTTGCCATCATTGGGTGTCTCAGAAACAGACTTAATAACTCTATGTGTATAGCCAATTTACACTTTGTCCTTGGGCAGACCTCTTTTGTCCCCCTCCCCCTCCCCCTATTCTTCTTGGTTGACTGCATTATATAGCAGATTTGGCTTTCAACTTCCACCACAACATATTGCATTTCTACCTATGTAACCTATCCGTGGTAATTCAGCATTAAAGCCACGAAAGTAGTGTTCAATTTATCCAAATTCATTGTTTTGTTAGTTTAATTTGATTAAAAATAATAGGCTTAATACTCAAACTATACCTCCTTTTTTCCGTTTAGATGCTTAAAATTTTTGTGATCTATTTAGGTGTTTAATGTTCCTAATGTTATCATTTAGGTGCCTATGGTGTAATGATTGTTAAAAATTCGTTAAAAATAAGTTAATCTATCAGTATTTGACATGTGTCTTGATTTTTTTTTTATTTCCTTTAATTTTAAAAAAAATCATAAATTTTCAAAACACCTCCATTTTTTCTATTTTTCATAAAATACTCCAAGACTGTCGATTCACCCGCTGGTCACCTGTTGCAGAATACAATTATCGGATAGAGCAAAATCGCAACTGATAATTTGAGAAAATAAAAATAAAGATAAAGAAGATACAAATTTTACGTGAAAAAACCCTAAATAATATAGGATAAAAACCACGGGTAACGGTAGAAGAAATTCACTATGAGAAATTAGGAATTACAACCTCTCTCAATCTAACAAGGAGAAAACAATGATAATTCTCTTCTGATAAAAAAGGAGAAAAATAACTCTCAAGAAACTCTCTAAATTCTCTAGTATTGGGAGAAAGCTAGAATGATTTAGGATGATTTTGAAGCTAAATGAGATAGGGTATTTATAGTTAAAGCTTAAGGATTAATCTTATAAATACCCTAAAGTATAATGACTAAATTGTAATTTTACCATTTCTAAAAAATTCAACAAATGTGGGTGGAATATTTTATTCCAACTTTCTGTGCTTGTGCTTGCTACTTTCAGTGGAAAGTCTAACATTCAACAATCTCCCACTTGAAGATTTGATTGGAACAATCATATCTTCACACCATTCTTTCTACTTTGTACCTTCATGTTGCTTACGTCTCTAGCAGGCCACAAGAGGATCGATACCAAGTAAATTTATCAGCGTTGATCGCAATCGTCATGAAATTTGCTATGTTATCTTTGGTATAGATCTTCTGCATATCTACCGTTCTTTCTTCCACCTTTTCATGAATGAAATGGTATTGAACTCGTATATTCTTTGTCCTTGAATGAAATGCTGGATTCCTTGCTAAATGCAAGGCACTTTGATTGTCACAAAATAGAGAGACATACTTTTAATTGTGCCCAAGCTCCTCCAATAGCATCTTCAACCAAATTGCTTCTTTACTGCCTTGTGTAGTTGCTACATATTCTGTCTCTGTTGTGGATGTAGCCACAACTGACTGCAATTTTGAAACCCAGCTTACAGCTCCACCAACAACTTTAAACACATATTCTGTAGTAGATTTGCTTTTATCCAAATCCTCTGCATAGTCAGAATTGACATATCCATTGATAAGTAAGTTTGATCCTCTGTAACATAATGCAATATTTGAGGTTCTTTTGATGTATCTCAGGATCCTATTATTATATTCCAATGCTCTTTTTATGGATTCGCCATATACCGACTAACCACTCTCATTGCTTGTGCAATGTTTGGTCTTATGCATATCATAGCGAACATTAAACTTCCCACTGCCAATGCATACGACACTCGAGACATCTCCATCCTCTCTTCTTCACTGCTAGGACTCATACTGGAGGATAATTTGAAGTTAATAGGAAGAGGGGTAGAAATTGGCTTACAATCTTGCATGTTGAATCGTGACAAGATCTTCTTCAAGTAATTCTTTTGTGAAAGCCAAATCTTCCTATTACTTCTATCTCGGTGTATTTGCATCCCTAGAATCTTGTTTGCTGATCTCAAGTCCTTCATTTCAAATTCCCTAGCAACTTGTGCCTTCAATTCTTCAATATTATCTTTGTTGGGTCCTGCAACCAACATGTCATCCACATACAACAACAATATAACAAAATCGTTATCACCAAACCTCTTGAAATAAACACAAGGTTCTGCATTAAGTCTGTTGTATCCAAGACACATAATGAAGGAATCAAATCTCTTATACCAACACCTCGGCGTATGCTTTAGACCGTACAGAGATTTGTTCAACCTGCAAACTAAGTTCTTCTTTTCTTCTTCTTCAAAACTTTAGGCTAGAGCATATAAATTTCTTCTTCAAGATCTCCATGAAGAAAAGATGTCTTAACATCTAGCTCCTCTAGATGTAAATTCAATGTAGCACACATTGCTAAGACTACTCGAACTGTTGTTAGTCGAACCACAGGAGAAAATATTTCATTGAAATCAATACCTTCTTTTTTCAACATATCCTTTGACCACAAGTCTTGCACGATACCTCTCAACTTGATCGTCACAATTTCGTTTGATTTTGAAGACTCATTTGTTACCAATTGGCTTCATTCCTTGTGGTAGTGGCACAAGGTCCCATGTATTATTTTTATGAAGGGCTTCAATTTCTTTTTGTATCGCCATCATCCACAGTGAAGCATCTGAGTTGTTTATTGTCTCCTGGAATGTTGATGCCTCACCGTACTCTGTTAAAAGGCAGTATGCAATATTACCTTCTATAACATAATATGAGTGCCAATTGAGACGTCTTCTCACACGATCTGATTGACGAGTTGTTGGAGCTTCAGAACTCTCTGGTTCTTGTTCATCATGTGCTGGTTCTGCTTCAGAAGAATATCCTTGTTCAAACTCCTTTTCCACATGTATCTGTGTAGTCTCTGACTTTTCAGTGTTATCATCGTCTTCTTTTATTCGTGTTTTATCTTCTACAAAGATAACATCTTTACTGATGATCACTTTGCGGACAGTGGGATCCCACAAGCGATACCCCTTTACACCATCAACATACCCCAAGAATTTGTATTTCCTGGATTTTGGATTCAACTTTAAAATTTATTGGGAGTTGTACATCACGTACACAATACTTCCAAATACATGGAGGTTTGAATAATCAGCTGGTTTACCAGTCCACATCTCCATTGGTGTCTTCAACTCTATTGCCGTTGATGGAGCTCGATTCACCAAATAACAGGCGGTATTGACTGCTTCTGCCCATAATGATTTTTCTAGGCTTACATCCCTCAACATTGCTCTTGTTCTTTCCAACAAGGTTTGTTCAAACCGCTCTGCCACTCTATTTTTGAGGAGTGTTCGCCACTGTGAACTGTCTTTTGATACATTCTTTCCTGCAAAAGTCATCAAATTCTTCACTTGTGTATTCTCCTCCATTATCTGTTCTGAAACACTTGATCCTATTTCCAGAATCAAGTTCCACCCGCGCTTTGAAGTTTTTGAAAGTGGAAAACTCATCTGACTTCTTCTTAATAGGGTAAACCCAACATCTCCTGGAGTAGTCATCAATAAATGAGACAAAATATTTTTCTCCGCCTAGGGATGTAACTGGTGCTTGCCATACATCAGAATGAACCAATTCTAGAATACTTTTGCCTCTAGAATTTGACGTGTTGAATTTCAACTGGTGCTGTTTACTTGTTATGCAATGCTCACACAAAGTAAGTAATACATTTGTTAAGCCTGAAAGTAACATTTGCTCCACAAGGACTTTCATTCCTTGTTCTGACATGTGTCCAAGTTTCTGATGCCATAGCATTGTAGAATCTGAACTACATGAGGTAACAGAGGCTTCTGCTTCTAGCAAAGTCTCTCCCTTCAGCATGTACAAGTTTGCTGTTATCTTTTCACCTTTCAGTACCACAAGCGCTCCACGGAACACCTTCATGATTCCTTTTTCGTGTTTCAATCTTGTTTGCATTATTATCCAACAATCCGTAGGATAATAAATTTTTCTTCAGGACTTTCATTTGCCGTACATCTCGAACAAATTTAATTGTTTCATCATACATCTTCAATTTGATGGTTCTCACACCAATGATCTCTAAGGCATGATCATTGCAACTATACACAGATCCTCCTGAGTCAGGTTAATAATGATGGAACCATTCTCTTCTTGAGGCCATGTGATATGTTACTCCCGAATCAATGAGTCATATATCTGCAAATCATTTTCTACCTTCCACAGTGGTTGACGCTTCACAACATAGAGCATCTCCATCATCTGAATTGTTTGCGGTATTACCTTGTGGATTGGAGTTTTTATTTAGACTCCAACAATCCTTCTTCAAGTGACCTTTCTTTCCACAGTTGTAGCACTTTAAATTCTTCTTGCTTCTCAACTTTGATCTACCATGTTTGTGACTACTGCTTTGGCCACGTTCTGTTGATCTCCCTCTCATCGTTGTCAGCGCTTCTAGTTATTGCAGATTTACTTGTTTGTCTTCCTTGTTCTTGCACTGATTTTCTTCTTGTAGAACAACAGCTGCAACGTCATCGAAAACTAGACCGATGACATTACTGTATGTCAAGTTGATGATGAGCTGATCATACGAATCAGATAGACTTTGAAGTAGAAGTTTAGCACGTTCTTGTTCTCCAATTGTACATCTTAAGGATGTAAGCTGAGAAAATAAAGTGTTCAGCGTGTTTAAGTGCTCCGTCACTGAAGTAGATTATGGCATACGGAGAGTGTACAATTTCCTCTTAAGGAAAATTTTTATTGTGCAACGATGTGGCCTCGTACAATTTAATGAGATGATCTCATATCTCCTTAGCTGTCTTCTTTTCCTCGATGCTTGACAATACTTCATCTGCTAATTCTAGATGAAAGTTTGCCATAGCATTCCCATCCATTTCGATCCATTTGTTGTCATCTGTGAAATCTACCAGCCTTTCAATGATAGCTGCTAGACAACCATCTTTCCTCATGATGACCTTCATCTTCAATTTCCACAATGAGAAATTTCTCCCATTGAACTTTTCAATATCAAATTTCGTTGCCATATCTTCTATTATGGATAGCTCCCACTATTTCACTATCGTGAATAGTATTGTGGAACCTTCAAAGAATGGGTAACACCTTCTTACTTTCTTTTGTTGGAGGATCCACCTTTTGGTGGTAACCACAAAGACAATAAGTAGATATTACACACTCAAATCTGGCTCTGATGCTAATTGTTGAGGAATACGGCTATCAGATAGAGCAAAATCACAACTAATAATTTAAGAAAATAAAAATGAAGATAAAGAAGACACAAAATTTACGTGAAAACCCCCTAAATAATATAGGGTAAAAACCACGGGCAACGGTAGAAGAAATTCACTATGAGAAAATATGAATTACAACCTCTCTCAATCTAACAAGGAGAAACAATGATAATTCTCTCTTGATAAAAGGAGAAAAACAACTCTAAAGAAACTCTCTAAATTCTCTAGTATTGGGAGAAAGCTAGAATGATTTGGGATGGTTTTGAAGCTAAATGAGCTAGGGTATTTATAGTTGAAGCTTAAGGGTTAATCTTATAAATACCCTAAAGTATAATGACTAAATTATGATTTTTCCATTTCCAAAAAATTCAACAAATGTGGGTGGAATATTTTATTCCAACTTTCGGTTCTTGTGCTTGCTACTTTCGGTGGAAAGTCCAACATTCAACATCACCATCACCGCCGGCAACTAGCCAATCACATGTCGGCCACTGACTCGTCGACCAGCCTCCGACCACTCACATGTCGAATCTGTTAAGATTTAGAGATTTGGGGTTTATATTTAGGGATTTAAGGTTTAGGGTTTATGGATGAGTAGTCAACAACGGATAGGTAGGCGACCGATGGGGGCAGCAATGACAGTGGTCAGTTGATAAATAGGGTGGATGCTTTAGAATTAGGGATTTTGAAACTTTTTTTAGATTTTAGAAATATTTTATGAGAAGTAATAATAATTTTAAGTTTTTTTAAATAATTTTTTTAAAGGCACCACGTGTCAAATCCTGAGTGTTTGACAGAATTTTTTCAATGTCTATAGCGGTCTATTCACCTAAGTGATAACGTTGAAAACTTTAGATACCTAAATGGACTAAAAAAAGTTTAAACACCTAAATGGACAAAGAAGTATAATTTAAACACTTATTTTTATATTAAATCAAAACAATACTAGCATCATAAAAAAACAATTCAACAAAATTGATTCTAAAGTTCAATAATTCAAAATTATTTGAGCCTAAGTAACTCTAATATTAAAAATATGAAAAATTAATTCTATTTTTTCATGGAAAAAGTATAACTAATATCCTACTACATGGATATTAACTAACTTAAGATGTATAATATAATTATACTGCAACGTCTTAACGACAAAATTTTCTACAACGGCTCGAAAAAAGATTCGAGTCAATGTTCAGAATTGACCCGAATAATAACTGATGAATTCTAATGAATTATATTAGGTTAATGGGGACGTCACTTTGTAGAATTTGATTATGGTCCAAATTCTTAGATCAAATGGATGTTTTGGTTAAAATAGCAAATAGGGAAGGACCTAGTGACTAATTAACAAATATTTTTTTTTTGTAAAATATTAAGGTGATGTTGTGACTTTTAGATAAAATAAAGCAAAGTGGTTATTCACTCCAAGCTTCTTCCAAAACTCATTTTTTTCTTCTTTAGTCATTCATATTTCTTCTTTCTTCTTGAGTTGTATGATTGCTAAAATCAAATCTCTAAAGTAAGATTTTATTCTCATCTAATTGGCATTCACAACAAAGTGATCGATTTTAGATCTATATGTGACATCGTAAGCCCATCGTTTTTAGAGGTTAGATTTAGGGTGTTACATTAAGTGATATCAGAACTTAGGTTGAATCGATCTTAGGATCAAGAAATTTGTGTTAAGTGAATTTCCATAGATACATTACCTTATAGTCGATTGTACTCCTATAAGATTGGCATTTTGATGGTGTTTTCCTTATTGTTATTATTGTAGGATTTCATAAATGCTTACTGATTTCGTGTGTAACCTTGAGGCTCGAGATAAGAGTCATGCTTCCCTTTTGAATGATTCGAGATTAATTTATTTTAAACTTTAAGGACTTTGAGTTAGAGGGAGGTGTTGATGTTTCGAACATGTAATTAATTATAAAATTATTTTTAATAATATTTTTTAATAGTCTGAGATGATTATAATGTAGTATATGTTTAGAATTTTCTTACTTCATTGTTAGCGCACACTGCACACACACTATGTATGTAGTATATGTTTAGAATTTTTTTACTTTATTGTTAGCGCACACTGCACACACTATGCATGTAGTATATGTTTAGAATTTTCTTACTTTATTGTTAGCGCACACTGCACACACACTATGTATACATGGTTGCTTAAACTTAAAAGGGAGAACAACATTCTCTTTGTTATTGAAATCAATTGTTGGATTTTTTTTGTTAACATTAAATTAAACATAAATTAAATTATAATATAATATTAGCATATTCTATGTATAACGTATTTTTCAACTATATTTAACATCATATTTGATATATATTACTCCAAACCTGAGGACATTAATGTCTTTTCACGTTAAAAATATATTAAGAACTACACCCTTATCATTTTACGGTTCATGTAATTCGAAACGGCGTCGAAGATTTTCTATCATTGGAAGGATAGGGACTGAGACGATAAGGGCAAACGAGTAATTAAAGCTGCAATCATCCAATTAAAGCTCCACGAGGGGTGAAGGTAACGAATTGACGATACTACCCATGCACCCATCCAAATTCATACTATCTGTCAACTATGATGGTTTACGTTAAGCTGCTCATATAACACATGAAATGTTGAGGCTGTCCCAACTTTAAAAAAAAAAACTCCATTACTATGTGAAAATCCAACTTAAATATTGGCCAAAAATAGGCTTAAACTTATGAAGTTATGATTATAATAACGTAAAACCGAAGCATCATCATCATCAACGGTGTAAAGGAAAACCAAAGCTATAGGGGTAATATCGTCATTTGACTGAAGTAAAAAGCCCATTACGGAAAAGATAGAGAAAATAAACTAATATAATTAGGGTGAGGAAAACTCGACTCGAAATTTGATTTTTTTTCCAATATCGAGTTATTTAAATTGAGTTATTCGAGTCAACTCGAATTATCAATTTGGTTTTCGAGTGGAGTTAAAATTTTGAAATTTCTAGTTACTAGAAAAATCAAAAAAATTGACTAAATATTTTGTTAGTTTTACGATTTAGTCCCTGATTTTATTATTTCTTAAATTCCTCTTTCATTTTGAGTTCATTTTTTACCAAATTTGAACTATATGCTCCTAAACCAACACATAACACATATGTACTTTCAATTCCTCTTTTTGGTAACAAATTTTTTATTTTCAATTCAGTCTTCAATTTTTCATAATTTCATAATTTCTTTAATCCATCCTTTATTTTAAGTCATTTTTAACTAAATTTGAACCACATGCTCATATGCCATAATGGAATACATATGTAGCTATAATTCTTACTTTTTTATTAAAAATATACTCCATTTTTATTTAATTCCTTAACTTTGCATTTTACTTAATTTGACCTTTTGCCTACAATTATTTACAAATTCTTTTTCTCATTAATTTCTTGAGTCCTTTATACTCTCATCAATATTTTACCCTCAAAATACTTTCTTTAAAATATAATATTATGATTATATTTTATAATTTTAAATTGTATTTGATATATTAAATAACATTATAACGTGAAAATAATATATATATATATATAATGGTTAGAAAAAGTCAAAAAATTGAAACAAATACTTTTCATAATAAAATAAATAATTATAATAAAATTAATGTAGAAACTCGAATAATTCAGGTCGAATTTCTTAAACTCGACTCGACTTGAAAAAAAATTAAGTTAAGTTCTAGTTGTAAAATATGACTTGTCAACTCGAATGATTCGATATTTTTTTTGATTCGACTCGACTCAATCCAATGCTCACCCCTACGTATAATCAAAGGAAAAAAAAATCTCACTATCAATGAAATTAGTTAAAGTGATAAGTACATTGATATCGTTTAAGTAGATATCAAGTTCGAGTCCTTATATATGTAAAAAAATTCTCGTTAAAAAACTCATCCACAAAAATCATATATGAGATATAGATTGATCTAAATTAATTATGACGAAATCCTGAAACGGAGAAAATAATCCAAAAGGAAAAAGAAAAAATCTAGCTTGTCATTTTTAACATATATACTTAAACTTCAAAATCTCTTAAAATATAATATTTTTCATTACTAAAATAAATTGATGGCATCAACATCACATTTTATCTATATAATGATCCTGCTGAAAAATATATATTAGTGCTTTTTTTTGAAAAAATAATTATTGATTGATATTTATGGGTGGAGCAGTAAAATACAAATCGGACTCGTATGTATATACAAATTAATATAGGAATTAAAGTGATTTAGAAGAAGGGATTGTATTTCAAAGTGTGCCCCTAGGGAGTACTGGTAGGCATAATTTGTGATGTGACCCTATTTTCTAGATTATAATTGTTGACAACAGTGAGATGGAGAAGACTGAGTAGCCCTGTAGAGATTGCATCCAAAAATCAACATTTTTCAACCATGGAAATTAAAAGATTACGGCCAAAAAATGATTATTACCAACACTTTCCAAATAAAAGTGTCGAAAATTAATTGGGTGACAGTAAATGAAAAAAAATCAGAGTTTTTTTATGATGATGAAGAAGAGGAGGAAGGAGAAGGAGAAGTGGGTGGAACCAATCGATTAGCATGATTGCGAATCTTGTGACGGCCCTTGCCCACCATTATTTTAGGAGCAGCCACCCCTCTAGCCGGAAAATTCACATGATTGTCCCTTGGCAGAAACATGCAAGCTCTAGTTCTCCCTTCTCTTCATCATTCACATGATGCCACCATATCCATCATCATCATGCAACATTAAATCCTTACACAGCTAATGATTGTCGTGTCAGACCAGAGAGCCATGTCCCTTCCCCCACACCATAAACCCTTTCTTTTGTTCTCTATCTCAGATCTCTCTATATATATCTTCACATCTTCCTTCCATCCGCTTTATCCCTCCACTTCTCACTTCCTTTTGCCTCTTTGTCTTCAACTACAGCTGCTACTAGCTGTCACAGTAACCCAGGTTTCAGCTTCCTCGGCCAAAGCCCCCTAACCAACCTCTCCTCCAAAAGGTGATCTTTTTTGAAAAGGGTAAAGTGGGCTTAGGTCCCCACTTCTCTCTCTCTCTCTCTCTCTCTCTCTCTCTCTCGACTTGTTATTTTCTTTCCTTTCACCAACAAAGGGTAGACATTGTCTTTCCCTAATGGGGGCACTTGTTCTCCAAGCCTGTTTATCCTACATGGGATGCTGTTTGTCTTGCATGAGGAATTTTCTTCCCATTTCTTTTCATTTTGAGGAATGTCTGGTTTTCCCACAAGTTTCTCTAACAGGATCCTTTGTCTTTTTCCATGTCTCAGCTTGTTTTCTTCTTTATTTTATCTTAATTTCTTTACCCTTTTAACTCCTTTCGGTCCCTTCTTTTATACGAGCACAAGGCTATAGAGCCATTTTCATGTCTATACAATACCCTGCTAATGTAGTCAACAACGACTCCATCATATAATCGACTTTTATCCCTTTCTTTCATGTTTGGGCAAGCCGAAAGAGTGTTGGGACAGCTGTTGGATCTATTTCTTTCTTTTCTTTATTTTACGTACTGGTGTATTTAAATGCTAGGCCTACTACTACAAAACTTAGTACTCACACATGCCCCTGTTTCTCCTGTCGGTAGTTTTTGCTGGTTTCTTAGGATAACCACCATTATCTACCATTTTGCTTGATTGAATAATGTTTAATATCATGCATACATACTATTAATGTATTTCTGCCATTATTTCCCTAGGGATACTGTCTTCCATGTGTAGTGCAATGATTTATACACCAATAAAGAAGAGGAGTAGAGATACACTTTTTTTTGTTTTAAATCTTATGGTATCTGAGAAATATATGGTTTTGGGTTTGCAGGGATATTAAGAAGAGAAAGAGGGTAAATTGTTGGATGGTCATGGAAAGGCTAAACTCAAATCTGTACCTTCAGAACTGTTACATAATGAAAGAGAACGAGAGGCTGAGGAAGAAAGCACAGGTTCTTAACCAGGAGAATCAAGCCCTTTTGTATGAGCTCAAACAGAACTCTCCAAGGCCAACAATCAGCAACCAATATACCTGATCTCGATATGAGCTCCACTCCCCATGCCCTAATTCTACCAACCCTGATCCCCCAGCAAGAGTAACATCATAAACCCACCTTGTTATCATCTCCTTTTGTTCTTTTTTTTTTAAGATGTAAAACCATAGCCAAATTGTACTGGTGGTAGCTTCGTTTACTAGTTCATTTCTATCAGCCTTATATTTCATGGGGTGGAGGGTGTTAAAAGACATGGATTGTGAAGGGTGTATCTGCGAGGAAGAAGGAAATAATGTTATCATAGTTTTAGTTTTACAAGCTTTTTTCAAACTGGATAAAACGAGTATATACATTAATCTTAGAAATTTATTAATTCAATTATTAGATTAAAATACTGTTATCCTAATTGATTCACAATTGGGTTCGAGTGTCTGCTACCCAAGAGAAGGTGGTGATATAGACAGCGTGTTCAGGATTGTGAAACGCAAACAGGGCAAATACTGGGCGACTTTCTGTTTAGAACATTTAAGAATGACAAAAAAAAGTCTAATATAAAAATAAAAGTCTAAATTATACTCATAATTGATATTTTCATTAATAATATGTGTTTAATACTTTCAAATCTTTAAAGGACTTATGTTAAGTTTAATTTTTTTTAAACAATATCTTTAAATAATAATTTATTAAAAAACTTTAACTATTAGAATGATATCTTAAGTTGCCTCGACACGTGGCTAGACCCTACGTAGACTGTCTGACCCCATTCGTATTTAACTTAACCCATCCCACCGGGGAGGCAGCCAATGGAGGGGAGGAGTGGCCCTTCTCGCACGACTCTCCTCCACAGAAACATGCAAAGCTCTAGCATGTCACGCGTAGCTTCCTGCTGCAGATGTTAATAATTTTTCATCATATTTTAATTTTGAAAACAGCTATGAATGTAAGATCATGAATTCACGATTGAATTATATTTTGTTATTATCGATTATCAATTGATTTAACGTAACGAAGTATTATGTCTTTTGAATTATATCAATTGACTTTATTATGTCTTTTGAATTATATCAATTGACTTTATAATATTCGACGGATTCAAAAATATCATAATATATCATCGAAGCAACAAATGAACAAATCAATTATCATAATATATCACGTAAAATAATTTTGAGGACACAAATGAACAAATCAATTATCATAATATATCACTTAAAATAATTTTGAGGACACAAATGAACAAATCAAATTTATAAATTTGAGGGCACAAAATAATTTTGAACGTTGAGCATCACGAAACTAAATAGTAATACTACTATTCTACCATACCTTTTGAAATATTAAATTTAAGCAGTCAAGTCATAAAGCATAATTAAACAATTTAAGTATAATTTTTTATGCAAATAGAAACAATTAATTTTATTAAAAATAAAAAAAAATCCAAAATTACAATAAAAGGCTCACAACTATAAGCTTAAACTACGCATAAAATTAACATTTTCTTATAATCATGACACAAAAAATTCACTTTAGATCATATAAGAGTCGTACAAAGAAAAAGTTAAAAACTCATTAAAAAAAGCTCAAATAATCGATACGAATTGATCTAATTGTATCGACAAAAGAACCACAATAGAAGATGAAATTCTTGAAATCTCACATGCAATAAAAAATTAGAATCGAGCATCGTGAGACAATTATCTCTAAATGCAAATCGTGTAATCAAATATGACAATCCAAAACAAGGAAAATTAGTAGGATAATGACTAAGTCTTACCTTGATTAGTCAAGACGATGTCAAATCAAATCATGAGATAATTAAACAAAAATAACGATCAAATGAACATTTGAAGAGATCCAAAACATGCCAAAAGATACAAAAAAAAAAATTATAAAAGCAGTGAAATATGTCTCATAAAAACATAATTATTAAAAAACTAAAATATAGAAAAAATTAAAGAAGATCGACTACTGACAACTAAACCTAAAATTAATATCATCGCCTGTTAACGAAGATGATAAAAAAAAGAGAGCGAGCGGCCTTAAAAAAATTAGAGAGAATTTTGATTTAACTATAGATCTAAAACTAATACTCTAGCATGACATCATTGTAAGATATTAATAATAATAAGTCGAACGAATAAGTGTTTATGTGGTAAGAAATTTGTTATTTCTTGAAGAGGACTTGAGTTTGAACACCATGATTGTCTGGAGTGTGAACGTTTAATGTCAAAAGGTTGAGAGTTATTTTCAAACATAATCTGACTTGTACTTACCCTAGATTAATAATAATAATACCATCAACCAATTGGTTAAGTGAGATGAGACACTAAATTCGTTAAACTAAGTCAGGGGTTCAAATCTTGAAGTTCGCGTATGGAGTAAACTAAATTGAGATGATCGTCCACATAATAGGCCCATACAAAACCCGATTTAGATTAAGTTAGTCAATAGATCATATTCCAATGATTAATTAAAATAATAATAATAATAATAATAAAAGTTCAAAGATAATGAGAGGTGTTATATGACATCATTTTTTATAATTTAATATTATATTAAAATACTAATAATAAAATTAAAATATTTTTATATAAAATAATATTACCACCCTTAAATATAAATTGCATATTCGTTCACTTAAAAAAATTCATAAATTTTTAAATTTGACATTTCAAAATAAATTTCCTCTAAATTGATCACACCAAAATAATTTTTCTAACTTTTACCCTATACGCAACGTCTATGCTATAAACTTGTCTCTATGGTATTATCATCCTTCTTGGGAAAGTTATACCATTAATGCGTTGGTCACAAACAATTGTTCCTTGAGTATCCAAGTGATGCCCACACCTCCAAGGCCGTGAATGGTGTATACTACAAGAAAATACATTTTCAGTGACACTAAAAATTGTCACAAATTTAATAACTAAATATCATAGTGACAAAAATATTTGAGTTTTCACCAAACTCTATCACTATTGTATTAATGACGACTTTAATGAATTTTTTCACAATTATTTATGTTTTTTGTAACTACGTTTTTTACACAAAAAGATTAATTACAGTGACAAAAATTTAAACACTAATAGTATGCTTATTAGTGACATATATTTTATTACAAATACATAATTAAATTAATTATTTAAAAAATTATTATAAAATCAATTATAGTAGATATTACATTTTTAGTTGTATCCATTTTCTTTAGGAACTTGCATTGTAATCATTATCATCATTAGTTATTCGTTAACGATAGATAATGTGACATCTCGACATGTTTATTTTTCTATATAACCACTACAATATTCAATTTATTAATCGACTAATCCAGATCGAGATACTACATAGGCGAGGGTGATCCTCCCAACCCAATTTGCTTAAGAGATGTAGTAACTCATCTTACTATACCAAATATTTGTTAGTTTCACATGTTATTTTTTGATAAATTAATATAATGCACGTGCTTTTAAGATGATCGAACCTGATTTCTTCAGGGGAAGAGTGCAACGCCTAACCATTATGCTAAGAAAGAAATATTTGTTTTTAACAAAAATATAATATTTATGTTAAACTATTGTCAAAATTAATTTTATTTATTTTATGAGAGAATATATTAATTATAGTATAAATTATTCTGGGTTAAATGTCAGGTTATCATTTTTATCTGTGCATATATACAAAAAGACTGAACTCCAGTAGCGATGATGGGATTTATTAACAAATAATTACCAACCTGTTCGACTGAAGAGAAATGAAGCATGTGAACCGAAGACCACAGTGTAACCCAGCTGGAGGCCTAAGAAGCCCAGATATATTCCAATAAGCCCTGACAAATGAGCACAAAATAGCATCATATATGTCTTATTCCTCAAAGGTGTGAACAATTTGAAGACATAAAATTTTATACCTAAATTTAATAAACAGACAATCCCTCTTCAACCAAAAATGCAGCTGCTAGTTCAAGGAGGAAAACCCAGTTTTTACCTACAACCATAGAGGCTTCACGCAAGCTGTAATTGTGGCGGCTGTGGATCTCCATCATATGGTTCAAATGTGCCGCAAGACATTGACAAAATATAGTTAAAACGTTTACATGTCATTCATGTCATAATGCAATGGGTAAAAGTTTAGCATGATGCTCAACAATTCCTATATATACAAGCACAAGTAAATGCACCAAAAACTGCAAGTACAGACATACAAAGTTGGAAAATAAGATTTCAACAAAGCATCCACTTTGTGCCAACCGTGTCCCTTACTGTGGCAAACAAAACAATTACAAATTGTGACACAGGAACAACATCAATATGTAATGTAAGAAGGGGTATGTAATCAAGCAAATAGATGTAAACAACAGATACACACATAATATTAGCGCATAACACCAGAAAAAAATAAGCTAATCAAATCCACTCAACATGAATGTTCCAGCTGTTTTCAAGAAAAATGACATCGTAAGCTTTAAATCCCCCACAAAGAAGTAAAGAAATCATACATGCTCTAAACACCAATTCTTCTGTTAATGGTGCCTGTTCATTGAAATACCATCAAGGATTGACGACTGAAGCAACATGAAACTATTTTAATTAGCCTTCTAATGGTAAATCATTCTTATTCTCCGAAGAACTGAAAGATTCGAAAAGGAGCAGAACACATAACACAATAAACCCTCTATCACAAAAACAATTTTTCAAAATAAGGAACCAAAAGCCACCTTCTCAATCTCAATGATTAAAGAAAGAGCAAAGACATAAGCAATTTACCTATTAACAGGATTCAAAACAATAGTAAACTTCACATTCCCCACAAAGATAAAGAAAATCAATATAAGCTTACTACCACAACTAGCACGCCAGAATAAACATTGGAAGCAACGATGACATCTGCCTGGGGAACCTAAGAAGGGTGCTTTTGATACAACCTAACATTAGCCTTGTGTCTTGATCCCTATGCTCCATCCAGTTATTAACCAACAACATCAATGATCCAGCATGTTGGTCAAAGAAAGCTAGAAGCCGGTGGCTGCTTGAATTAAAAACATGGGCTGCTAATTTTTTTTAATTATTTTGTAATAGGAATAATTATAAAATTGAGTCATTGAACTTTAGGTTATTTACAAGATTAGTCCCTAAGTTTCAACTATAAACACCCTAGCTCATTTAGCTTGAAAATCATCCCAAAAATCATTTCTTTCTCCCAATACTAGAGAGCTTTCTTGTGAGTAGTGAGTGTTTTGTAAACACCTGTAAAATTTCTCTCTTAGTAAAAGCTCTGCAGCAGTCCGGAGACGTAAGCAAAATTGGCTGAACTCCGTTATCAATTTCGGGTATTATTTTTCCGCTTTTATTTCGCATTCTCACTAATTTGGTTATAGGGAAATTACTTGTACTCGGTTTATTTCCTAACAACTGGTATCATGAGCTTTTGGTTGTGAATTTTGCCAATTTTTTCTGCGAGGTTACTATTCACGTGAATAGTGAATTTCGTGAATAGTGAAATTTTGTCGACGATACGAATTTGTCGACGGAGGTGTTCAAATACACGGCGGTTCACAGAAATTGTCAAAAATGATTCAAAGAAAGCGATGGCTGCAGACGAAGGGAAGGTGAAAATTGAAAAGTTCGATGGTGCGGACTTTGGATTTTGGAAGATGCAAATTGAAGATTTTCTATACCAGAAAAATCTATATCAACCCCTCTCAGGAAAACAACCAGAGGGCATGAAGAATGAAGACTGGGCTCTTCTCGACAGACAAGCCCTGGAGTTATCCGACTGACGTTATCCCGCAATGTTGCTTTCAACATAGCAAAGGAAAAGACCACGGCGGGTCTTATGGCGACTCTCTCCAGTATGTATGAGAAGCCATCGGCCTCAAACAAAGTTCACTTGATGAGGCGATTATTCAATTTGCGGATGACGGAAGGGGCATCAGTGGCTCAACACCTGAATGAACTCAACACAATCACAACCTAGTTGAGTTCCGTGGAAATTGAATTCGATGATGAAGTTCGAGCTTTAATTCTCTTATCATCTCTTCCAGACAGTTGGAATGCTACTGTTACAACAGTTAACAGCTCGTCGGGAAATAGTAAATTGAAATTCGACGATGTTCGGGATCTGGTACTGAGCGAAGAAATTCGACGGAGAGAGAATCGGGTGAAGCATCAACCTCCTTAGCCTTGCATACGGAGTCCAGAGGGAGAACTTCAGAAAGAAATTCAAATCGTGACAGATCCAAATCTAGAAGGTAAAAATCAAGAATGGGAAAGAAAGATTTTACATGTTATAATTGTGGCAAGAAATGTCACTTTAAAAGAGATTGTCGAGCACTGAAGAAAGATACCGGTGCACAGGAATCTGCCAACGTGACAGAGGAGACATGTGATGCCATTATTCTAAGTGTCAACAGTTTGATTGAATCATAGATCTTGGATTCAGGGGCATCTTTCCACTCCACCCCATGCCGAGAAATCATGGAGAACTATGTCAGTGGTGATTTTGGGAAGGTTCATCTAGCTGATGATGAAACCTTGAAGATCGTCGGAAAAGGAGACATCCGACTAAAGTTGCCAAACCAGACCACCTGGACGCTGAAAGGAGTAAGACATATTCCTGGCCTCAAAAGAAATCTGATTTCTGTAGGACAGCTTGATGGAGAAGGATATAACACAACTTTTTCAGGCTGTGAATGGAAGATTACCAAAGGAGCACTCGTCATTGCTCGTGGTAAGAAGATTGGTACTCTCTATGTAACCTCAAATTTAGAGAATATCATTGCTGCAGCAGATGCTGATGGAAAATCAAACATGTGGCACCAAAGGCTTGGTCATATGAGCGAGAAAGGAATGAATATACTTCTGTCAAAAGGGAAGCTGCCGGATCTAAAGAATGTAGATGTCGGACTATACGAGGATTGTATCTTTGGCAAAACAAAAGAAAGTCAGCTTTACAAAGATTGACAAGACTCCCAAGGCAGAAAGGTTAGAATTGGTTCATACTGATGTATGGGGAGCATCCCCAGTTCTATCTCTTGCAGGCTCACTATATTATGTCACCTTCATCGATGATTCAACAAGGAAGGTGTAGGTTTATTTTCTGAAGAAGAAATCAGAAGTCTTTGATACCTTCAGAAAATGGAAGGCCATGGTGGAAAATGAAACTGGTTTGAAAGTCAAGCGGTTGAGGTCTGACAATGGAGGAGAGTACAGAGACAGTAGATTCAGAGATTTCTGCGCAAACAATAGGATCAAGATGGAGACAACAGTTCCCATAACACCGCAGCAGAATGGTGTAGCAGAGCGCATGAACAGAACTCTGAATGAACGTGCCAGAAGCATGAGGATACATGCCGGATTACCCAAATTTCTATGGGCTGAAGCTATCAACACTGCAGCTTACCTGATCAACCGTGGGCCCTCAGTTCCTTTGGATGGCGGAATACCAGAAGAAGCTTGGAGCAAGAAAGAAATAAACCTTTCACACTTAAGAGTGTTTGGTTGTATTTCTTATGTACACATAAACTCTGCTGAAAGAAGTAAACTTGATGCCAAGTCCAACAAATGCGTCTTTGTTGGTTACGGTGGTGATGAGTTCGGTTACCGGTTTTGGGACTACGAAAATTGAAAGATCATCAGAAGCAGAGACGTCATTTTTAATGAAAATGTGATGTACAAAGACAAGTCAATCGCAGAATCAAGTAATACCGAAGCTGAAACAAAGGAATTTGCTGAGTTCGAGGAGATTTCTGGAAATGATGTTCAGATCAGTCCTGAAGCAGTTCAAGAGGAAGAACCAGGCACACCAGAACTGAGACGCTCCTCCAGAATTCCAAAACCAACCCAACGGTATTCTCCTTCTTTACACTACTTGTTGCTGACTGACAATGGTGAACCAGAGTGCTATGATGAAGCAATGCAAGTGGAGGATTCAGTCAAGTGGGAGTCTTCCATGAAAGATGATATGGACTCGCTTATGTCAAATCAGACGTGAGAATTAGCTGAATTACCACCAGGCAAGAAAGCACTCCATAACAAGTGGATCTACAGGATCAAAGAAGAGCACGATGGGAGCAAACGCTACAAAGCAAGATTGGTTGTCAAAGGCTTTCAGCAAAAAAAAGGTATTTACTACAATGAAATTTTCTCTCCAGTTGTAAAACTGTCTACAATCAGACTAGTGTTGAAAATTGTAGCTGTAGAGAATTTACATCTTGAGCAGTTAGATGTAAAGACAGCTTTCCTTCATGGTGATTTGGAGGAAGCAATCTATATGAGGCAGCCAGAAGGCTTCATAAAGGCAGACAAGAAAAACCTGGTATGCAGGTTGAAGAAGAGTTTGTATGGTTTAAAACAAGCTCCTAGACAGTGGTACAAGAAGTTTGATAGTTTCATGAGTAGCAGTGGTTTTACCAGATGCCAAGCAGATCATTGTTGCTACATCAAGAGGTTCGACAACAGCTTCATTATTTTATTATTGTACGTTGATGACATGCTCGTTGCAGGCTCAGACATGCAAGAGATTATACGCTTGAAGCAAAAATTGTCAAAGCAGTTTGTTATGAAGGATCTGGGTGCTGCAAAGCAGATTCTTAGGATGAGGATCAAGAGAGACACAAAGTCAGGGACTTTGATGTTATCACAGGCTGAGTACATCAACAAAGTACTCTCCAGGTTCAACATGCAAGATGCTAAACCAGTAAGTACACCTTTAGGTGTTCATTTTAGACTCTCCAAAGAACAGTCACCAAAGACAGAGGAAGAACGAGCACACATGGTGAAGGTGCCGTATGCCTCAACAATTGGAAGTCTCATGTATGCCATGGTTTGTACTAGACTAGATATTGCTCATGCAGTGGGAGCTGTTAGCAGGTACATGAATAATCCAGGCAAGGTACACTGGGAAGCAGTCAAATGGATCCTTAGATATCTGCGGGGTACCACAAACAAAGAACTTTGTTTCAAAGGTGGAGATACGATACTGACAGGCTATGTAGATGCTGACTTAGCCGGAAATGTCGACATCAGAAGGAGCACTACAGGGTATGTCTATACTCTAGGAGGAACCGCAGTGAGTTGGGTTTCTCAACTACAGAAGATAGTTGCTCTCTCCACAACTGAAGCAGAATATGTCGCTGTTACGGAAGCTAGCAAGGAGATGGTTTGGCTCCAAAATTTCTTGGAAGAGTTAAGGCAAGAAACAAGAAAACAATATATTGTATTGCGACAGTCAAAGTGCTATCCATCTAGCTAAGAATCCGTCTTTTCATTCCAGGACGAAGCACATACAATTGCGATATCATTTTATCCGGTCTCTTCTGGAAGATGGGATTTTGAATCTTGAAAAGATCAGTGGAGCTCAAAATCCGGCAGACATGTTAACAAAGACGGTGAATACGGACAAACTGAAGTTGTGTTCAGCTTCAGTTGGCATGCTAGAATAAAATACCAGAAATGCTGCTGCATTGATCGAGGTGTGAAGACATATTGAAATCAGTCTTCAAGTGGGAGATTGTTGGTCAAAGAAAGCTAGCAGCCGGTGGCTGCTTGAATTAAAAACATGGGCTGCTAAATTTTTTTAATTATTTTGTAATAGGAATAATTACAAAATTGAGTCATTGAACTTTAGGGTATTTACAAGATTAGTCCCTAAGTTTCAACTATAAATACCCTAGCTCATTTAGCTTGAAAATCATCCCAAAAATCATTTCTTTCTCCCAATACTAGAGAGCTTTCTTGTGAGTAGTGAGTGTTTTGTAAACACCTGTAAAATTTCTCTCTTAGTAAAAGATCTGCAGCAGTTCGGAGACGTAAGCAAAATTGGCTGAACTCCGTTATCAATTTCGGGTATTATTTTTCCGCTTTTATTTCGCATTCTCACTAATTTGATTATAGGAAAATTACTTGTACTCGGTTTATTTCCTAACACAGCATACATAAGAGAAGTCAAGAAAAGTGGAAAGAGTACTGATTGCCACTGTTTCATACATAATCTGCAGATCATACAAGAATATGAATAATAATCCACGTAACTACGGTGTGCAAGATTTAACTGAAATGGAAGAAAGATTTAACTTACAAATTTACAATATGATTACAAATTTACAATATGATCCGATTGAATGCCATAAACCCCAAGCAAATAAAATACCTCCCCAATTCTTATCTAGTATAATCAAACATGTTTAAAATCCAGGTTAGAAGGGGAAACTAATAAATGTGTTTGGATATAAAATGATGCCGAGTTATTAAATTAAGTATTCTCTAACAAAAAGAGTTAAAATAGGTTCATACTTCAAACCATAAAGAAAAAAAAATTATAATAACGGTTAACGGAAGTGGAAAACAGGAAACGCGGGAAGGGGAAAGGCTTTATTGGGAGGAGAAGAGCACATATGATAACGGAAGCGAAGGAGGAAACGGCGGCGCAAATAAACCAACGAATCATGAAATTGTCGAAGGAGTGTGGAGGCGGGAGTTGGAGGATCAGAGTAGGAGCATAGAGTGTTGCAACATAAAACAATGTCATGGAGATGCAGGCGATAACTGCCACAGGCTTCGACAAGCTTCCTTTTATCTCTTCCATGGACGGTGGCGGCAGCCTGGGACGCGGGAAATAGAAGCTAACGCTCCTCCAGGGTTTTCGGGTTTCGGATCGGGGATATCTGGTCGGGTCGGAATCGGACTATTCATGTTTGAGGGTTTCCGCCCAAACGATTCATTTGATCAGACTACAGCAAGTGTGAATAATTCGGGGATAGACATGTTTTTTCCCTTCACCCGCTTTAAGATTTAGGGTTAGTTCTTCCTTTATCATATAGAACACACATCAATAATGATTAACAAAATATTTTATAAATGAATCTATAGATTTGTTTTTTCTTTAATATTGACTTTCTGTTTAATTTATGAATTGCGAGTAGTATGGTAAAATATAAGTGTATCATTCAACTTCGTAAAGTCAATGTTCAGATATTTTTGTTCTAAGGTTAGTTGTTTGGACTTTTAACATCTTTAGAGTACAATACTTATTACTGTGTTGAATACATTTTTGGTCCGAGAGACATATATAGTATTGCATCATATTTTAAGTTAGTACACCATCAACAACGGATTTAAAAATATTGTTTTAATGGACACATATGTATTAATAATAAAAATAAAAATTTTATGTAACGAGTAAAAATGAAAATTCAGGATGTACAACTTCAGTAAAATGAATAACCAACATAAAAAATTTGAATTTCAATGTATATACATCATGATGCTATGCATGCTAGAGTATCATAAGTTTATTTATCAGTGAGAGTGCTTGAGATTCTTACTATTTTGTTCTTCTTCAACCAAACTCACCATATTGTTGTTTATGAATTATAGTCACAATAAAAAGGTAAATTGGGCCAGAGAATCGTTCCATAATAGGTTTAAATTCATTTTTTTATAACGGATTTTGCAAATTCGATTTGGATTAATGGATTAAAGAAAAGGGAGGAAAAAAACTGATGCAAAACTAAAGCATTGACTTCCCTCGTGATTCTGTGTTTGAAGTGTACAACTAAAACATGAATCAAGTTTAAATTTCATACCAAATTAAGCACGACACTGAAGGAACAGAAGTTCCATCTTCATTATACTACAACGAAGTTTTGTGACTTTTGGTATTTTCGGAAACAAGTACTGAAGTTTAAGTCACTGTTTTGGGATCAAAATCTTCTTCTCATGGTCCCAATCTGCTTATGGCTGAGACCGAAAGCCTTCTCCAAGAGCTCCTCATCTATACCAGATCCAAAAATGGCAGAAGGAATCTTCTGGAGCCCTGGGTTTTGGCTATTGAGACATGCAAATATGGTAGCAGGCTTCTCACCAACATTCATTTGAAAATGAAGCAGTCCTTTGGGAACACCATAACTTCTCCTTGCTCAATCACCCTGGCGAAAACCTGGTTGTTTGAATCAACAAACCCTGAATAAACACTGCCCTGTACCACGTAGGCAATCTCGGTGGCCCTGGGGTGGAAATGGGGTGGATTTATCCCACCGGCTTTCAAATCGGCTCGCACGAATGACATCCCCAGTGTGTTGATCCCGGGGAAGATTGTTGGATTCACCGGGATCGTGGCAAGCCCTGTTTCGGTGAAGTTCCCACTGGCTTTTATCCCCGAGAAGACGAAATCGTCGGTGGATGCTTCCGAGGAGTTTTTGCATGGGAGGGTGGTGAGATGGGCTGTTTTTATAGCACCGAATTTGGGGTTCGGGATGCAGAAATCTTGGATCGGATCAGGGTCGGAGGCTAAGGTTTCATCGCCACGCAACAACAAAATCGATACTAAAATCAAGACCCACATTTTCCCTACCATTTTCGCCCTACTCAATCAAGAAGTTCAGTTGGCTTTTATATAGAAGGCCATAAGCAAACCCAACAATCACTTTTTTATATTTTGATCAGCTAACTTTTATTTTTTTTAAAATAATAACTAACGTTACGTTTTAATTTTATTCTGATCACATATGATTAAAAAATTACCATAACCCTGACATGATACCTTTTAAAAATATTTCTGATATTACTTTATGATGACGTATTAGCATCATTGTTAGTTTTTTAACAGTGGATGACTGAAAAATAACGTTATATATGATTTTGAAATAAAAAATAACTTAGTGGTTAAAACTAAACAAAAATAATAGTTAAAGTACTATACATGCAGTTTACCCTAAAGCATAAAACTTGCTTAAAGCTAATACGCTGCAAACATACTTACAAACGCAGAAAACACCAGTTTTCTATGGCAGAATCCCAGGGAGCTTATTATTCCTTAGTGTGTGTGGTTAGGAGAATGTGAGATTCTTATGGGAATAGAATTTATATTCTCCCGTTTGGTTGGTCGGAAATGTCTTTTCCGGTAATCTTATATTATCAATAGTGGATTTTTTGGGATATATTACCGAGAATGTCAGTATCTTCATTTCCTTAGGTATTGTTAGATTATCGACGTTTTGGACTAAAATACCCTTAAATTGTTTTTTTCAAAAATATCTTTATTTTGTCATTGAATAATAAAAATTCTACGAAAGTTAAATTACTAATTTATCCTTAAACTATTTTAGATTTACAAAAAAAAAATCTATAATTAAAATTTTATATAAAGTTCAGGGGTTAAAATAAAATTTTACCCTTTCATTAAACCTTTTTATATTTTCAATTTTATAAAAAAATTATATAAATTTTATGAATTTAAATTTTTTTAAAGAAAATATATAAATATTTTCTAATTTGTTAAAAAGATATATATATAATAAGGACAATTTGGTCAAATATACATTATAATAATATTTTATTCCTTTAAACAAACACTGTAATCTTATATTCCTGCTAAACCAACCAAACACAAAATACAACGTTCCCAGTAATCCTAATCTCTGGTAATCTTTTATTCTCACTGTTAATCTTACATTCCGTGAACCAAACACACCCTTAAAGACCTGCATTATTATCATCCAAATGCATCCCTTTTATTTAAGAAAATAAAATAAAATTTAGTATAATTTATAAAAAATAGAAAAAATAAATTTTTTACATTTCTATTACTTAAAAAAAAGGAAAATTAAAACTTTAAATCTCATACTTAAAATTTTCAGAATCACTATAATGATTGCAGACTGTTGATGTCGTCCGCGTGGACAATAATGATTGCAGACTGTTGATGTCGTCCGCGTGGGAAGATCAATGGACAAGTGTGGAGGGCAGCCAAGCCAATTCATCAAAGTTGAACATGCTTGAATATGAAGGGACGTGAATTTTGAGTCATGATTAATTCCACTTTGTTCTTGTATATTATGTTTCTTCTTTTTCTTTTAATGGTTTATCTTTTAACTTTTGGCCTTAGGATTTATGGTTAAAACTATTTTTTAGCTTGGCAGACAATCTTATTGTCATTTATATGTATTTAAAAAGAATTTATTAAATGTTTGGGTGACGAGATAAATACGTCAGTGGTGTGATATAAATGATATATAATTTTCTTATTTGAGTGTATGCACAAAAATGTTGTATTTATTATTGGTAAAATAACTTATTGTTTTTTTAAAAAATAATTTTATTTTTAATGATTTTTACTCAAAATAATCATTTAATAATAAAATTTAATGAAATGATTTTTTTAATTAAGACTAACGTTAAATTAATTAACATGATAGTTAATCGATTTTAATATCAATAATTTATGTATATAAGATAATTTACATGGATATTTTTGTTGATATGGCTATTTTCCTTACATGTCATGTCAGTAAGTATTTAAAATACATTATTTTTTAAATAATTAAGTCATTTGTTATACATTCAGAGACACCATTCAAAAATTGATCAGTTCTTGTCACATCAGATTTGATAACACTTTATCGATTTTTACATAGATCTTTTTGCTTGTCGAAACGTTTAAAAGCTTGTGTCCATAAGAATAGACTCCCAAATTAACTCTCATATACGTACAAGACCTTTGATAAACAAGTTCTGTAACAGTCTTACATGATGCGTCAAAATAAAATAATAAGTTTGACCATCATATTCATCTAACTTGATTAGTCTTATGACTAGGGGAAGATGCATGTGACCCCATAAGGGCCTAAATGCATACCTATTATTTTATATTAGATATTAAATATAGTTTAATATATTAAAGGAAGAAGAGAAAAATAAAAAACTTTGTATACTCATTATATTAAAAAAAAGAGTATTACAATTTTTAGACCCTCATTTCTAAATTTTTAGATCCGTCACTGCTCATGATCATATGATTGTCATGTGCATTAAAGACAATTATGAATATCCTCAACCGAGACTAAAAAAGAGATTAACTAACTGCAACTAGCCAACCCTCTTTCTCCTTATGATAATCCACTTTTTCATTCCTTCAAATACTAACCAATGAGCGTTCTCTCACTGACTACGACTCTAAAACCAGAAGAAATGAAACACTCATGATCGACGAGCTCATCTTGCTCCCGTCAATAATTAGTACAGTAGACGTGAACAAACTTCTCGATCGATAAAATTAGTTGAAATCTCTCCAAAAAAATCAGTAAAATCATCATTTTCTCCATAAAAAATCAGAACAATCATCCTCACCACCTCCTTCTACCTCTTAAAACCTGCCACAAAACACTTGTCTCCCTCTAGCCGCTCAATGGTAAAGAAGTCAGAGGGACATACGACAAAGAGAAGGGAAGCAAGAAGGAGGACATTGCGAGAAACATCGCCTGTCCTTCCAAAGAGGATCACCTCTATTATTCGTGCTGAAGAATTTGTGAATGGAATTGTTTGGGCCCTAGCATGCCAGCCCTCACCCAACATTATTACACTCAATGGGCCTGGTCATATTTTGGATGAAACACCCTAAGAGCCACTATAAACAGAGACAATGCTAATAGAACTACAACAACGATTGCCTTAATGCCTCACGAACATTGATATATTTTTTCAAACTCAAGTACTCGATAAAACCCCTTAGGATAGCATGTAATATTTTAAAATAACTAATGTATGTATATTTTTTTATCTTTGTTTGAGGCCCAAATCTTCTAGAACATTCTTATTATCCTCAATCATGTTGTCATAGCGTTGAGTTGTTTCTATTGTGCTTCCATAATAGAGATGACCCTAATCTTTGGTTAAAAGAGCATCGAGTTGTCTTTGCTCTGAGTGCCGAGAAGCCTCCACTCTGCATAAGAGATAAGATGCTTCCAAACGAGATAGAATCCTCCACCCATGTACTGCAAAAACATTGAGTTATCTTCGTACCTACTAATCGTGAGTTACCTTAGTAAGGTGTTGAGTTGCATGTACCCCGAGTTACGCCTACAGAATAGTTTGAGGGGTCTAGACACATCTGCTTAGGTGTCAAGATGCCTTTTTTTTGGTAATGCCATGAAAAAGATGTCTAAGTTCTACTTGTGGTATTTGGTACGCATAAAGATACTATTAAGCTTATATTTTGATATAATAAATAAAAACAAAAGCTTTTTGAACTTAATTGAATTTCTTTAAAGATTTCAAAAATAATTCAAAGTCCATAAAACAAGAATTTGATCACAAAAATGCTTTTTTGGGTAAGTAGTGTTGATATTATTCTTATATTACTGATACTGCATGAACAATATCAATATTATTCTTATGGTATCGATACCAAAGGTAAGAGAAGTATTGATACTATCTTTGTAGTATAAATACTACCTGTTGTTTTCAAAATTGTTCAAATTTCAATATGAAAATAAAGCTAATTCGAAATAAATTAAAGCAGGATTCTCAGAATAAGACCCAAAATAATTTACAAAATAATTTTGTTGAAACAATTATCCCCTACCTGTGTAAAAACACATGGATCCCATAAAGATCTCAATCAGGTCATTAACTTATTTAATTGAGTAAAACTCCAAAAATCTCGAAACATCAATTCATTTTTTTTTTCTAAAAAATAAATATTTTCCCACTTAAGATCCACCGTTGGTTTTCATCGAGAAATCTCAAAGAAGACTAAATCTATGTAGATTCAATGAAAAGACTTTTTCCTTGTTCATCGAGGTTCTCGCTTTTGGCATGATTTTCAAATAAAATAAGATTGAGATTGATCAAAACAATAAGAACAAAAGCAACAAAAAAAATGAAAAAAATTGTTAGTTGATAAGTGCTTGATTTAGTTAATATTTTTCTTTTAAAATACTCCTTAATCATTGGTTTTTGTGGCTTATTTGTTCATTTTGATTCATTTTCTGTGTAGGACGTCAGATTCTGGAAATTGCACTAAAAAAAGAATTCTGATGTTTTTTTATTTTCAGAATCAAAGCTGGATTAGTGAGCATGACTTCGGGCATGAAACATCCGACGAGGAGATAACGTCAGCACCTTCTAGAAGATCCAGTCAGCATTTCTAGAAACACAAATGGATTGGCCGCACGTTTCTGCAATTCGGATTTGGACTAAACTCAAGTTTTAGGATAATATTTTAAACATTATATTTTATCTTTGTTTTAGGTATTTTAGTTTAAATAGATGTTAGTATTTCAATTAGGATTTAGGATATTATTTTAAATAGTATTTTATTTTATCTTTGTTTTAGGTATTTTAGTTTAAATAGTTTTAAGTGTTTTAATTAGGATTTAAGATGTTGTTTTAGGAATTATCTTTAGCTTGTTTTTAGGAATTTAAATGCTATAAATACCCTCTCAGGGTAAGCCTAGAAACTTATCTCTCTCATCTGTGAATTAAATCTTCTTTTTCTCTCTATTTTTTGCATACTTCTTCTATTTCGTTTTAGAATTTTGTTTTCAAATATGCTAAGTATGACTTTGGTCATGATTAACTAATTTTCTTTT
Source organism: Hibiscus syriacus (assembly GCF_006381635.1). Lineage (NCBI taxonomy): Eukaryota > Viridiplantae > Streptophyta > Magnoliopsida > Malvales > Malvaceae > Hibiscus > Hibiscus syriacus. The sequence goes on from NW_024063351.1 coordinate 979,734, forward strand.
AAGCCGAAGGCTAAAGCGAAGACTCAATTCCAAACGTGAGAATTGTAAGGTACTTAAATTGCTTCGGATTTTTCTCTCTGTTTTCTGGGGCATATTTTCCAAATCAAAATTATTTTCAAAACCAAAAGTCAACGTTGGTCTAGATATTGTTATGGTTAACTTTGGAAGAAGGATCGGGTTATTAAAGCATATTCGACTTCCGAAAAACACACTTAGCAAAATTGTTTGCTAAGAGGAAACCGAGATCGGAATCAGTTATTGTTGAAACAACATAATTCGATTCGGCAGTGAGGAATTGTTCTTGTAGTAGCCGAAGTGAATTTTGAAGTAAAGATCTGTTTCGATGATCCGAGGAATTGAGGCAAATCTGAACTCTGTGGCTGCTTTTGCAATAATTTTTTTATCCATATCTCTTTTATTTCATTTTTAATCTTTATCTTTTTATTTCTTTAAATAATTTAAAAACCTCCTTTTATATTTATTACTATTATTTACTATTTTATTATTTTCCCTTTTAAATTATAATTATTTATTTTATTTTAATATATCTTTTCAACTTTATCTGAAATTCCTATCTTCCTCTAAATCAAGAAAGAGTTTTTCTCAATCAGAAAAACCTCAGTCCCTGTGAATCAACCCTTATTCTCTATACTACTTTTCCTTTCTATTTATTAAGAAGTTGGAATTATTTTGATAACAAAACTATGGTTATCAAATTGGCGTCGTTGCCGGAGACTAACGACAAGTACTGATTTAATTTTCTAGTTTTTGATTTATGACCAGAAGAAACCCAGGTGAATTTGCAGATCTAGATCCCAAGATTGAAGAATGAGCATGAAGAATCCACGCACAAATGATTCTAGAGAAAAGAAAAATACAAGAAGAATAAGAGCAGAGATCAGAAACATAATCAAATCCAGAGACAAACTCTGAAGCAGACACATACAACGAAGATCAAATGTCGATTGTAAAAGAAGAACAAACGATCCGAGAGTTATCCACAGCTTCTGTCACTCAAACGCTATTATGCATCAATTTTCCTAGTGGCAGGACTCCGTTTCAATTAAAGATAAGACTTATTCATCTTCTTCCCACCTTTCACGGCTTTCCCACTGAAGATCCGCACAAACACTTGTTAGAGTTCCACGTGGTTTGCACTAGCATGAAACCACATGGAGTTACCGAGGATCAAATTAAATTGAGAGCTTTCCCTTTCTCTTTAGCCAACTTGGCTAAAGATTAGTTATTTTTTTTAACCTCCGAATTCAGTTAATTCATGGGCTGACATGAGTCAGATTTTTCTTGATAGGTTTTTTTTAGCGGCTAATGCAAAGGAGTTACGAATGAGTATTCTTTCCATTCAATAAAAGAGCGAATAAAGTCTTTATGACTATTGGGAGTGTTTTAAAAAGCTTTGTGCACGTTTTCTGTAACGCGAATTAAGTGAGCAAATGTTAATTAAATACTTTTATGAATGCCTTTTACCAATGGAGATAAAAATGGTAGATGCCGCCAGTGGAGGAGCGTTAGTCAACATGACCCCAACAATAGCAAGAGAATTGATTTGAACCATGACAATTAACTCATAATAGTTTTAAAGTAAACCCAGCTGACGGGTTCACGAGTTAAGTACATTTTCCCTTGAAAATAAGTTAGACAAATTAACTGAAGTAGTTAATTCTCTTGTTGCAGGAAAATGTAGAGCAACAAGAGCATGTGGGATATGCACGAAGATATACCATCTGACGTATTGTTGCCCGCTGATACAAAAAGGAGGCAATGCAAAAATCAATGTCGTAGGAAACTTTCCAGGTCCTCCACAAAGACAATACAATCCATACAATAATACTTATAATCCAGGATGACGAGACCACCCAAACTTCAGCTATGCGACAAATCAAAAGCCAGTTTATCAACAAAGACCTCCTATTCAATAGCAAACACAAAAGACATTATTGGAAGAAATCATAGGAAAGTTAGCAATTTCATAAGAAAAGCTGGTTACATCCCAAGAAAAATTGGTTACGTCCCAGGAAAAGCTAATTGCATCCTAGGAAAAATTCCAAAGTCGAATCGAGACACATCTTTAAGAGTTGGATAACCATGTGAGCCGATTAGCTCAAACCGTGGGGAAATTGGAATCACAATGAAGACTACCTTATCAAACAGAGTTAAACCCGAGAGAGAATGTTAGTGTCATCACACTCCGAAGTGGAACAATTATCTCACCCTAAGTTCCAGCAGGAAAAGCCACACATCAGAAAGAACAAGAGGAAACACCATCTCCAGTAATACAAGGTACGTCTGACGCACATCCTTCTCTTTCTTCTCATGAAATCACGCCACCACCCTTCCCATCAAGTTTGATGAAGCGTGATAAAAGAGCTGAAGAAAGGGAGATTTTAGAGGTGTTCCAAAAAGTTCAAGTCAACATACCTTTTCTTGAAGTAATTCGACAAGTACCAAGGTATGCTTGATTTTTAAAAGAACTTTGCACTACAAAGAGGAAATTAATGGGAGAACATGTCTCTGTAAATTTTCAACGAAAGCTCCCACCAAAGATAAAAGATTCAAGTATGTTCGCTATACCTTGTAAAATAGGTAATTTTAAAATTAAACGTGCAATGTGTAACTTAGGAGCTTCAATCAATGTTATGCCATTTTCTATTTATAAAATGATTACTAACGAGCCTTTGAAGGAAACATGAATAACCATACAGTTGGTTGATTGATTTGTGATCTATCAAATGGGAGTAATGGAAAACGTCTTAGTAAAGGTCGACGTATTATTTTTTCATGCAGATTTCTATGTCATTGATATGGAACATGATAGGTCGGATACTTATTCTGAAGTACTCTTAGGCTGACCCTTCCTAAGCACCGCACATACAAAGATCGATGTTAAAAGTGGTATACTAACAATGAAATTTGATGGTGAGATCGTTGAATTTGATGTTTACAAAGCAATGAAATATCCAGATCATGTTGAAAGAATTAATTCTGTTGATGTTATAGATCCTTTAATTGATGAATATATTGAATCTAATTTTTCTTATAATCTTTTCAAGGATCCTGAACTTTGCCACGAAGTTTAAGAAAGAGAGTTTGAAAATATTCATTAAATCAATTTTGATTTATCTTTACATTCCTCTAAAACTAAAATTCTACCTTCTGTTTTGTAGTCACCTGAGATAGAATTGAAGCAGTTACTGGAACATTTGGAACATTTGAAATATGCCTTTTTGGGTGAAAATGGAACCTTACCAGTGATCATCTCAAGTAAATTATCTGAGGGAGAAGAGAAAGCTTTGGTAGCAGTGTTACGATCTCATAAAGAAGCCATAGGATGGACCATTTTTGACATTAAAGGATTAAGTCCCTCGACATGCATGCACAAGATTAAAGTCGAAGAAGGAGCAAAGCTATCACGAGAAGGACAATGCCGATTAAATCCACCGATGATGGAAGTAGTAAAGAAGGAAATTCAGAAACTCATTGATGCTGATGTAATCCATTCGATATCGGATAGTAATTGGGTAAGTCTGATACATGCGGTTCCCAATAAAACGGGAGTCACAGTGGTCGAAAATCAAGAAGGGGAGTTAGTGCCAACAAGAGTTCAAAATGGATGGCGAGTTTGTATTGATAATAGTAAGTTGAACTCTCTTACTCGAAAATATCATTTTCCTCTTCCTTTTAAAATGACCAAATGATTGAAAGATTAGCTGGGGAAACTCATTATTGTTGTCTTGATGGTTTTTTCAAGTTTTTTTATAAATCTAGTATCGCCAAAGAATCAAGAAAAAATGACTTTTACTTATCCCTTTGGTACATTTATATGTAGACGAATGCCCTTTGGTCTTTGTAATGCATCGACCACCTTCCAAAGATGTATGCTAAGTATATTTTTCGACTATATAGAGAAGGGTATCGAAGTCTTTATGGATGACTTTACGATTTATGGTAATTCTTTTAGTAAATGTCTTGATAATTCAACTAATATGCTTAAAAGATGCTTAGAATATAACCTTATTTTAAACTATGAAAATTGCCATTTTATGGTTGATACAGGGTTAATTTTAGGTCATATTATTTCCTCAAATGAGATTGCGGTTGATAAAGCTAAAACAAATATTATACGCTCACTTCCTTACCTCACAACTGTGGGGGAAATTCATTCTTTTCTTGGCCATGCAGGATTTTACCATAGGTTTATTAGAGACTTTTCGAATATAGGACAACCTTTATGCAATCTTCTTCAAAATGATCAAGACTTTGAATTTAATTCAAAATGCAAGGAGTCTTTCGATTCATTAAAAGAAAAGCTTATTTCAGCTCCAATTGTTCAGCCGCCAGATTGGAATTAACCCTTTGAACTTTTGTGTGACACATCGGATACTAGAGTTGGAGCCATTCTCAGTCAAAAAAATAGGGAAAGAGCCACATGACATAGCCTATGCGTCCCAAACTTTGGACTCGGCTCAGAAAAAATATTCGACTACAGAAAAAGAACTTTTTGCTATAATTTTTACTTTAGAAAAATTTAGATCTTATTTTCTTGGCACTAAAATTACTATTTTTTCTGATCATACAGCTTTAAGATATTTGATGAGCAAAAAGGAAACAAAATCGAGGCTTATCCGATGAATCCTGCTTTTACAAGAGTTTAACTTGGAAATCAAGGATAAAAAGGGATGTGAAAATCTGGTAGTGGATCACTTGAGTGGAATTCTCGTTTCCAATTCTAACCCATCACTTAGAGAAGAATTTCCTGAAGAAAAATTGATGGTGGCACAAAGCATAACCCCATGGTTTGCAGACATGTTAATTATTTGGCCACAGGTAAGTTACCATTAGATCTTCCAAGAGCTGAAATCAATTGAATTAAGAGTGAATCCCGATATTATATCTGGGATGATCCTTATTTATGGAAGCACTGCTCGTATTAGGTAATTCGTCGATGTATTGCCGAAAGTGAGGTAAATTCAATTTTATAATTCTATCATTCTTACTCTTGTGGTGGTTATTTTGGGCCAAAACGTACATGCCATAAAATTATTGAATGCGGTTTCTATTGGACTAACATCTTTCAGGACTCTTTATCTATTTTGTAAAACTTGTGAAAGATGTCAACGTACATGTAATTTAAGCCGTAGGAATGAAATGCCTCTTAATTCTATACAAGTTTGTGAAATTTTGATTTTTGGGGAATCAATTATATGGGTCATTTTACTTCGTTATTTGGAAATACTTATATTATTTTAGCTGTAGATTATGTTTCTAAATGGGTGGAAGCTAAGGCCACTTGGAATAATGATGCTAAAACTACAATTAATTTTTTGAAAAATACTATTTTTTCAGGTTTGGCACGCCACGGGCCATAATAAGTGACAGAGGAACACATTTCATAAACCTAGTGATCAAATCATTGATGAAGAAATTTGGAGTAACTCAAAGAATTGCTACCGCTTACCATCCACAAACAAATGGACATGAAGAAGTATCAAATCGAGAAATTAAAATAATTCTTGAAAATATTTGTTAAACAGGACCGTAAGGATTGAAGTTTAAAATTAACTGATGCACTTTGAGCATATTGTACCACTTATAAAGGTCCCACTGGGATGTCACTATACCAACTTATTTTTGGTAAACCATGCCATTTATCGGTTGAGTTAGAACATCATGCTTATTGGGCCGTTAAACAATGTAACATGGACATGGATGCAATTGGTGAAGCTTGGAAATTACACATTCAAGAACTTGAGGAAATCCGAAGAAATGTCTATGACAGTGCTAGAACATTTAAAGAAAAAATAAAAGAATCTCAGGATAGTAGAATTTCTTTTAAAACTTTTTCTATCGATAAAAAGGTTTTATTATTTAATTCCAAATTTAAACTTTTTGCATGAAAACTCAAATCAAAATGGCTCAGATCGTGTACAGTAACTCAAGTATTTCCTCACGGTGTTGTTGACGTTAAATAACTTAGGAGTTCGATTTAAAGTTAATGGTCAAAGATTGAAGTTGTATTATTAAATTGCTCCGGGTTGTTTAATCGAAGAAATCAATTTAAAGGAACCCACACTTTGAAAAATAAGGTCGTCAAGCTAACGACATTAAACAAAAGCGCTTGATGGGAGGCAATCCATTTTATTCTATTTTTTTATTTCATTTTATTTTCATTTAATTTCGTGTTATTTTCATTTTATTTTTAGCAAACTTTATTTCATTCTATTTATTTTATTTTAATTAATTTTATTTTAATTTTTCTGAACATATCTGAATTTCGATATAATATTTAACGAAAATAGTGTTCACGTCTGGAAGTAGGAGGCAGGCGCACATTAGCATAACCCAACCCACAAGAGGCGCACATTAGCATACCTTAATTTTCTTTGGTTACCTCCTCTACCGAAAATTCCAAGTTTGAAACCACTTTTGTTTCAAATTTATTCTTGTGGGCACCATATTATCTATCACTATCTCAACCTTTTCAATTCTAAACCAATCCCAACAATCTATCTTTCTACCTTTTTAGTTTGACTAAAAATCAAATTCCTCTTCCTTCTTTTATTCCCCCACGTGATAAGCCCCCAAACAACCCAACCTCTTCTTTCTTCTTGCATTCAACGCCTCTCTACCTCCCTTTGCTTCTTTCAATCGGCCACCATACCATAAACCTGAGACTGTTGTTCAATGCCTTGTCGTCAGTTCAACGCTCATCGCATCCTTCAAATGCCGATTACTCTACTTATTTTCACCATGGTAAGAACATGTAACCAAGAGAACCAAGGAGATTCACCGCCACTCAACCTTGGAGGATGCTGCCGCCACGCCGCTTCGGTTGTCGTCAATATTCCAAGTGATTCTAACCGCCTACCTATGCCACCACCTCCTCAACGTGGTGCAGGAAGTCCATAAGGATCACCATCGAGGATCCCAACGTGTGCACCCGAGACCTTCGCCTTCCCTCCATCATTCGGTCGTTCCTCATTCCAGTCTGACATTGCCAACGACTCCAATGTTTTACTCCATGTTGTCAGGTTCAAGAACACGTTCAATATCGAACGTGGAGTCTCCGTTGTTTACTACACTTGAATAACCCGAGGTAAATTATGAATCTGTCGTTATTGAACCGAGTCCCGCATCCTCGTATAGACTCGCACCTTTGCCACCACACCACTCGTCCGGGCAGTCGTAACCTACATCCTTTGAAACAGACTCAGACGAAACCGAAGGGCCACCGAATGAGACATTCGATCCTTTCGATGAAATGAATCAAAGGGGTCGAACATATTCGGTGCCACTCGAAGAGTTTTTGCAAGGATATATCGATTTTGATGGTGATGACTCAAGGAGTTTTGATAGTATTCGTCACCGTAGGTTTCAAGTGTGTATATATATTCCATCACGTACACTCGACACTTTACACTTACGTGATACTGTGATGCGTTATTTCGATGGTATTGGTTGGGCCCCTTATTCGAATATTATATGGATACTTACTATGAATTGGTCTTTAAGTTCTATACCACCTTTTTTTAGTAGCGTCGTGCTATATCTATGAATACACCTGACTTTATTACTTTTCGGCTGCTAGGACAATATTTTAAGATGTCGTTAAATGATTGTAATTTCTCTATGGGGTTTGTGACCGATGCCATAGACCATGATTATCTGACATCTTTGCATGAGATTCCACAGGATTTTGACACTAATATGGCTTATGAGGCACTTATAGGATTGGCAGGCATTCAATTCGATGCATGCATTACAAAAGCATGGCATATTCACGACCCCACTCTGCATTACATACACCGGTTCCTTGCTTACAACTATTTTGGTCGTAATGATACTACATCTTGTTTGAGTAAGGTTGAATTGGTTTTCTTATGGTGTATGCAAACCGGCATGAAGATAAACATAGGATATTGGTTCGCTCGAGCATTCGTGCGAGTTGTACAAACCAATCAACCCTTGATTCTTGGACCTTATATTACACATTTAGCATATTATTTGTTTCCACTGACCTTTTATACTAAAAATTACACTCATGCTTTTTTTATGGATCCACTTGATGCTAGGTGTTTGGATTCAATTGCATGCACTCCCGCTGCCCCCACATGGTACCACTCGACACCATTACACCATGTAATGTGCACATGTACATGAGGCAAACTGAACCACCTCCGACAGCTTGTTCCCTACCAGATATGCGAGCCGAGATACAAGGCGTATTTGGTCGCCTTGATACAATTGAAGCCAACCTTGTCGAGGTTCTTTCTTACCTTCGTCTGAGCTCGTCTAGATGTGGCCGTCGTCGTGGCCGCGGTTGCCACTATATTGGGGATTATTCCTTTTCCCTCTCTTTGTTTTTTAATTTAATATACGTTTTGGGATAAAACGAAATAAGTGAGGGGGGAAGGATAAGCATGTCATCAAATTTTTTCCTTGACTTGTTTGATTGTTTAAAATTGAGTTGTTCTGATGTTGATATATTGGGATCGTTGGTTGCTAGTCTTGAACTTCGCTTTATACTCTTTTTTCCTTTTGGATTGCGATTATGTTTTGATTGAATTTAATTTTCATGATTGGTGATTAGTATAACTGGTGAATTTTTTGTTGAGTATTGCTATTTCATTCTTTTGTCGATAGAGATGAACTTGACTCAGTGCACACAAACTTTTTTTGTGAGATTTTAGCCTAACAAGCATACATTTTCTTTCTTACTTATTGTTTGACTTGTGTGTATAGGACTAATTAGGATGTTCTAGAACTTGTAATCACAATGCATATCGAGATTACATATTGAACGTAATGTTTTAATGTGACAGGGGCACCTAGGATAAACTCACTTTTCCCAAAACGCCTGCCCGTTTATATATCCACTAGTGAACCATGTTTGAGCCTATTTCCCTTTCTTTGTTTTATACCTCTTAATTAAACCTGAAGCCTTTTTTATATTTTTCCTCTCTTTTCACACCCTTACTGAGACTTGAGATCTTGCATCACTCTTGTTCCATGAAAAAGAAAAAAATTGGAAAAACAAGCTGCTAACTGTTTCGAACAGTAGAAGAAGAAAAACAGACCCTTCGTTCGAGAAAAAAGAATAAGGAAAAATTGATCGTTTAATTGTCTTTCATCTATTCTTTTTCCTTGTTATTTTTTTCATTGCGCTTCATGTTAATTCATGGATTGTTCTTAATTATTTTTATCTCTTGTTTTGTTATTTTAAACCTTTCTTTTTGGCCTTTTCCCTACCCTAACCTAAGCCTCGTTGCACCTTGTTTAAAGACCTCTTGATTATTGTATTATGTTCACTTTTAGTAGTGGAGACTTGATTGGATTCCAAGCCTAAGGTAATATTTTGGTTAGTTTTGGCCTGAGCGATTTCAATTACCTCTTTGAGTTGATATGTGTGAATCTTTGTTAGGTATTGAGTCATGTCTCATTGAAGTTGGAAATTAATTGGGATGTTTTGCTTACTTTAAATTTCTTACTTGTGTCTTTGCTTGATTGCAACATGAATTCGACAAATGTCATAGACTTACTTTAATTGAAAGCTTGAGGAATAAATTGAAATTAAATATGGCAACTTATGATTTTGATATGTTAATTGATGAATGCTTGAGGACAAACATTGAATAAGTGAGGGGGAATTTTGATAAGTGCTTAATTTAGTTAATATTTTGCTTTTAAAATACTCATTATTCATTGGTTTTTGTGGCTTATTTGTTCGTTTTGATTCATTTTCTATGCAGGACTTCAGATTCTGGAAATTGCACTAAAAGGAAAGAATTCTACAGTTTTTTTATTTTCAGAATCAAAGATGGATTAGTGGGCATGAAACATCCGACGAGGCAATGATGTCAGCACCTTCTAGAAAATCAAGTCAGCGTTTCTAGAAGCACTAATGGATTGGCCGCATGTTTCTACAATTCAGATTTGGATTAAACTCAAGTTTTAGGATAATATTTTAAACATTATATATTTTATCTTTGTTTTAGGTATTTTAGTTTAAATAGATGTTAGTATTTCAGTTAGAATTTAGGATATTATTTTAAATAGTATTTTATCTTTGTTTTAGGATTTTAGTTTAAATAGTTTTAAGTGTTTTAATTAGGATTTAAGATGTTATTTTAGGAATTATCTTTAGCTTCTTTTAGGAATTTAAAGGCTATAAATACCCTCTCAAGGTAAGCCTAGGAACATATCTCTCTCATCTGTTAATTAAATCTTCCTTTTCTCTCTAGCTTTCTCTCTATTTTCCGCATACTTCTTCTATTTCGTTTTAGAATTTTGTTTTCAAATATGCTAAGTATGACTTTGGTCATGCTTAGCTAATTTTCTTTTAAGCCAAAGGCTAAAGCGAATGTTCAATTCCAAACGTGAGAATTGTAAGATACTTAAATCGCTTTGGATTTTTCTCTATATTTTCTAGGCTTATTTTTCAAATCAAAACAATTTACAAAATCAAAAATCGACGTTGGTCTAGATATTGTTATGGTTAACGTTGGAATAAGGATCGGGTTATTTAAGCACATTCGACTTCCGGAGAACACACTTAGCAAAATTGTTTGCTAAGAGGAAACCGAGATCGGAATCAGTTATTCTTGAAACAACATAATCCGAGTCGGCAGTGAGGAATTGTTCTATTAGTAGCCGAAGTGAATCTTGAAGTAAAGATTTGTTTCGACGATCCAAGGAATTTGAGGCAAAGCTGAAGTCCGAGCCTGCTTTTACAATAAGTTTTCTTTATCACTATCTCTTTTATTTTATTTTTAATCTTTATCTTTTTATTTCTTTAAATAATTAAAAACCCCCTTTTTATCTTTATTACTATTATTTATTATTTTATTATTTTTCCTTTTAAATTATAATTATTTATTTTATTTTAATATATCTTTTCAACTTTATCTGAAATTCATTCTTCCCTAAATCAAGAAAGAGTTTTACTAAATCAGAAACATCACACTCCTTGTGGATCGACCCTGCTTTTCTCTATTGCTTTTCCTTTCTATTTATTAAGAAATCGTAATTATTTTGATAACAAAACGACTGTTATCATTACTATCCACCGAGAAATATCAAAGATGGTTACATGAGAAAATTTATTTGAAGGCATTTTTCTCATTCATCTATTTATTCTCATCAGATGAAATTTTCAAACAAAAGTAAAATAGTATTAAGAATGAAAATAAGAACAAACAAAGAGAATATAATGACTTATACTTGAGCAAAAATTCTTTTTTATTGCTTTTACTTTTTTTCAACTTACAAATCTTTTTTTTTTCTTTTTCTCTTTTTTTCCCTAAAAAAGTCCATGTTCTCTTAAAAAAAATAACGCTTTCTCTTTACATAAGATGAGTGCCTATTTATAGACTCCAAAAAAAAAACTTAAAAGAGAACACTTTAGCATTTTTTATTAATGAAATTATCCTAAATTACCCTAAACACGTTATGGAAAGTATAAAAATGAATTTAATTACAAATATTCAACAAAATTATTGAAAATTTATAATAAATTCAAATTCACGTATTGGGCTCGCATTTTATTTTTTTTGCACTCACTGACTTTGTTAAAATAAGCATATCTTGAGTTTTTGAATTCTAATTGAGGCTTTTCAAAATGATTTAGAAAGTTAACTAAAAGATGTTCATATTTCAAGAAGACGTCATAACTTGGAATTGCACGAATCTAGCTTGAAAATTTGTTACAAGTCGACGATGTTTCTTGCTTAAAAATCAGCTTCAATAAAAATGTTTGGGTCTTAAAAAAATAGGTCGGACAAAAATCAAGTATTAAAAAGGATAGTGAAGCAAATCAACATCAATTCAACCTTTCGTGAAGAGTTGTGAAGTGAATCAAAATTTCATGATCTGATTTTCCTTAAGAGTAGTGAAGCATATCATTTCTTAGATTTCACATTCCTAAAGTGCAGCGAAGCAAATCAACCTCAATTTGATTTTCTTTAAGTGCAATGAAGTAAATCCTTTTTCCATATGTGATCTTCCTAAAGAGCAGTGAAGCAAATCAACCTTGATTTATTTTCCCTAAAGTTCAAGTGAAGTATATCAACCCATATTCTATCTTCTCCAAAGAGTAGTCAAGTGAATTAAAATTCTCCAATATGACCTACCCTGAAGTTGCACTGAAGCAGACTAACCTTTAAAGTCCATTCAAAGCCTTAAAATACCCCAACTGAATAAATTTGTTTATCTTTTGATATTTTCTCTATTCTTGTTGTACGACAATGAGCAAAGAGAGATAGTTGTAATAACTTAATTTTGTCCGATTCATTCGGAGCCCAAGTAAATTAAAAAATAAATAAATAAACCAAATTAAAAGTCCATTACAATTCTAAACATTAACCCGAAGCCCAATTATGCCCTAAACCATATTGACTCAATACAAAAAAAAGACCCAAAATTTTAAACATAACAAAAAAAACCTAGAGATCTAAACAACTTACTCGCCTCTAAATGTTAACTGTTAGATCAGAAGAAGATCTGATAGTCCAGATCTACCCAAACATTTGTTTCTATGGTTAAGGTGAAACCCTAACCACCAGTTGGAGTGTCGCTAGTGTCTGTTGTTGAATCCGGTTAATGATCCAACGGTCTAGTTTCTCTCAAGCATTTTAAGCATTTGATCCTCACATTTGATACACTCAAAGACGATCAAGCTTTCTCCACACAACATTCAATGATTTCCAAGCCACAACTCACCTCGTTTGGTCCTCATACTAATCCTCTCGCTCACTCTAGACGCCACCTTGGTTGTACTAGAAGCGCAAAAGCTCGTGTGTTCATTTCCAATGCCTCATTTGCCACAATGACAATGAGGAATTATGGCCTCCTTGCTTAGAACTGGCATAGGAGGATTGTGAAAAGTTTAAGCCTTTGATCGAGCCACGATGGATAAGATCAACTGGGGAAAGACACCTCTTTTCCCCTCGTATCATATGCTAGGAAAAAGACAATAAACAAGAGTTAAAAGAATAGGTTTTTTCTTTCATAAGAGAAAGGTTATAAAATGAAAGGGGGCTTTTGTAAAAAAGAATATACCCAAAAACAGAAGTAATACCTAGAAGAAACTAAAAAAGGAATCTAGAAAGAAAACTTACCTTTTCCTTGAAAGAATGTCTTCATTATCTGGGGAATCCAAAAAGCCTCTAATCTTAAAAGTAATTCCTTCTTCTCTGTTAAATTAGGCTTATAGTATATAGGGACTTGGTGGCTTGGCGAGGTTTTGTTTGGAAGACTTAGGGGTTCAAAGATTATTTTATGGGGTCTTCAGACATAGAAGAATCGTTTAGGGGTCACGTTGTCTGGTGGGTGTCGAATCCAACAAATAATAATACTTGCTTTTAGAAATATAAATTGTAGTAGTTATAAGCAAGGTCAAATCCATAGGGATTGGGTAGACTTATTTTAATGAAAATTAAAGTAAATAAAAGGAGTTTTGAAATTAAGAAAAAGAAAAAAGGAAAAAGAAATTATAATCAACTAAGAATTTAGAGAAATCAATATTAAGCATATATCCAACTAAAGATATAATTTCAGAATTGGTTCAGAGAATTGATCATAGATGCAATGATAAAATCTTCTATTTTTCACTAAATTGGTTATGGTTATTGAAAAGCTCTAACAACATGTCTCTCCTTAGTTTCTTGATAATCAAGAGAAGCTCTTTGATTATTTCCCTTGTTAATGAACAACCCTAAACAAGTGCTTAAGATTTAATCCACCAACAACATTAACCACTAAAGAGACCACCAATTCTAGCCAACAAATACACAAGCTTGATTCATTTAGAGTAGGGTATATACCTTCATAACATAATCAAAATCAACTATGTTACTTTACCACTAATATTAGAACGTTTAAACAATTACGAATTTAAAGTTCTAAATGGCAATTTATCAACTTGATAATTGAACAATGTGCCCTTTGCACAATAAATCAAGACAATAATTCTTAATAAAAATAGAAGATATATAAATAGCAAAGAAGTAAAATAACAATGAAAATTATTTAGATCTTACAATCCTTGAAGAACCAAAGCTTCAATTATCCTCCAGTTGGAACAAAAATATTTAGCTAGTCATAATTGAAAGAAAACCAAAAGAAAATAAAGATGAAGTATGAAAAATAATCCTAAAGAAAACTTAATGAAAACTTGATTCCTCCTATGAAATCCCTAGCTCCCCTTTTATAAGGACTTCCCTATTCTAGATAAGGAAGTTTCCCCAAAGAAAAATCCCACAAAAATAGGGATTTTAAATACCCTCATTTAGGGTTATACGGACTGGTAAGGCACGCCCACGTCTTAACTGAAGACTTCTTCTACGATAGCTCAGGATGAATAAGTCGTGTCCACGCCTTATGCGAAAACCTCTTCTGGTCTTGCCAACTTCTTGAATTTCATTTTTCCTCCTTAATTTGGGGATTTTGTGAAGATCATACTAATCATTAGATTTTGAACTTGTTTAATCCAAATCTTTAACTTAATCCACAAAATATGAAATATAATCAAAATCCATGATTTAAGCAATTTTAGTTATTCAAATATGAGGAAAATATCAGAGAATATATGGTTAATATGCATCTTATCAAATTCTCCCACACTTAAACCAATGCTTGTCCTCAAGCATACAATAGTTCAAATTCATAACTTTTCTCAACATTAATCCTTCTTCTTTCTTTGCTCACCCTTCCACAATCAAAATTGTCAAGCCTTAAAGACTCAAATCTATACACAAGTAAGGAACGAGCAATTCATAGAAGAAATTCTCATAAACCAACACACATGAATAATTACTCCATCAATCTTTTCGAATTCAAAATGCAGTGGGATCTAATACCCTCACATTGGATTCACTCAATACGCTCAAAGTGTTTAGGGTATCAATAAACTCTCAAGCCAAAACATAGAAAGATTTTTACCATAAGCTTGCGAACCTATCACATCCCCACCACTAATCAATGAAATGAATGCATAAAAAACCTCAGGGTTTTAAACAAGATGTAATGGGGCTTAGGTGAGGTTTGGTAGGAAATGAATTTGAGCTGTTTAATCGAAGGAGTCATACAAACTTATCCACATGGAACTCAATCTCAAATGTTCTATTCAAGCCACATAACATTTTCTTTTATTTTTTTTGAATGAATGAGATTGCAACTCGAATCACTATATTCCAACATCTTCCGATCTTCTCAAGATAATTTGAGTTCTCATGTGAAGAAGCTCATACAATCCTCTAATTCAAGGTTCAAAAAAGGGGAAATTAACAAAAAGGATTTGATATTTGCTTGTACCATGGTTAATTTCAAACAAAAAGGCTCAGGCTCAAAATTGGCTTTCTAAGGATGATAATTAGGGTAGGATCTTTACTAAATCTTAAAGTGGTTTCACCTAATTGCCCTTATCATTCTTGATGCACCCAATTTTAAAATGTGGTCTTTGACATGTATAGCAAAGCAAGTTCTAGAAAAATTAACTATGTATGACAATCACTCAATCAATAAATGAAGCATGCTGAAAATGAGTGCTCATTAGCCCAAAAACTCGTAAAAAAAGGGTAAACATGTATCAAATCCCATACATTTTTCATTCAATCAGTCATTAAGAGTGATCAACCAGTGTGAAGCGAATAAGAATTCAACTACTCAAGCTAATACCCTATTATGCTTCAACTTAATTCAATAATTCAAAGCAATCCAAATCATGTAAGGACAAACATCGAAAGAATCTGGAATTTCGAAGAGAAAAATCACAAACACGAACTAAAACATACTTGTTTTTTTTCAAAAATTGAAGCAAAATTATGTTCAAAGCAAAATCATATATGAAATACTCTCCCCCACACTTAATCCATACATTGTCCTCAATGTATCAAAAGTAGATGCTCAAAACCATAAAAGAATAAGAGTAGAAAACTCCCCTGAAAATGTTGAGCATCAACCACGATATTTGTCACAAGCTGGGGGTGAAGGTGCTGTACGTCGGCTAGTTGTTTCTCGGACTGAGCGGAGATGTGGGTTGGGTGGAGCGGGTAGGACGGATGGTGGCACACATTCTTCTGAAGGATCACAGAAAATAAAGAAAAGATAAGTCACATTTATATTTAAAAAGTTTCTTTGAATCTTGCTTCCTAAACCAGAAGTGGTGTTGAGTTTAGACGTGGGCACGTCTTATACAAAAACATCTTCTGGTTAGTGAAAGACTTTAGGAATAATTCTGCTTTTGTAAGGCGTGCCCACGGGTTACAAAAATTCATCTTCTGACCTAAAGAGGAAAACAAGATTAATTGTACTCCAAAAAATCAAGGAAAAAATAAAAATAAAAAAAAATAAAAATAAAAATAAAAAGAACGAAAATAGAAATTGAAAAGGAAAAAATTAGGTTGTCTCCCAAGAGCGCCTTTCTTTAACGTCTTTGGCTAGACGTTATAACTTCTCAATCATCCTAAGTTGGGTACTCCAAAAATGATTTGACCAAAATTATGCAACTGAGAACCTTTATAAAAAGGTTTTAAATGATGATTATTGACCTTAAATAATTGACCTGTATCCAAACTTTTTATTTCAACAATAGAGAAATTTTTCCTGGAAATCAAATGATCATGGAAGGTTTTGGTCTTTCCCTTATAGATTCTCGAGCTTTCATAAGCGTCATTACGAATTTCCTCTAGTTCTTGTAGTTGTAATTTCCTTTGTACATCTGACTCATCCAACTTTGGTACCTGCAAAAGAGAAGGAAGAAGCTTGGTGTGAGAAAGAGGTAACTCAATATAAGATACATCATACCTCATGGGTTTGAGTGGTTCTAGTTTTTGGATTGTATCTTGCAAATCAATATCGAACACAGACTTTTTCATGATTCTCTGCAATCCTTCAGAGGTGAAATTCATGTTGAGTATATCTTTCAACTTGTCATCACCATTTTGATCAAAAGTTTCTTGTGCTAGAGGGTCAATAACATCCATGACAAAAATAGATGACACATCACTAGGATATATCATGGCATCATAAATATTGAATTTAATAATTTCACTATCAAATTCCATGGTAAGTGTACCATCATTTACATCAAATTTTATCCTAGTTGTTTTCAAAAATGGCATTCCTAACAAAATTGATGTTGATTTAGAAGAATCATCTTCTTGCATATCAAGCACATAAAAATCTGCAGGAAAAAGCAATTCATTAACTTGCACCAAAACATCCTCTAAAACTCCCTCAGGATATACATTAGATCTATCAACAAGTTGGGTAATCACTCATATTTCTTTCAAATAACCAACATTCAGAGATGAGTAAATAGAAAGAGGCATGATATTTATTGAGGCTCCTCGATCTAAAATTGCTCTCTTAATCCTAACATTACTGAGTTTACAAGGGATAGTAAACATACCTGGATCTTTACACTTGGGAGGTAGTTTTTTCTGGAGGACAGCTGAAACATTCTCCCCCATACTTACCTTTTCATTACCCTTGAGATTTCACTTGTTGGTGCATAATTCTTTAAGAACTTTATCATATTGAGGTACTTGTTTAATTGCATCAAGTAAAGGAATATTTACCTCGATCTTGCGAAATGTCTCAAGAATTTATTTTTCTTCTGTTTATTTCTTGGACTTAGCGAATCTAGTGGGAAAATGAGGTTTTATGAAAAATTCCTTTATTTTTTCGCTTTTAAGTCCTTTAGGTTGGTATTTCTGAGTCTGGGGAGCAGTAAATTCCTTTTCATTTTCTTCCTCTAAGGCTCTCCTATGTGCCAATTGACTAGGTTCCTTCAACTCCTTCCCACTTCTCAATGTGATTGCACTAACATTTTGCTTTGGATTAACAATGGTTGTGAAGGTATCTTACCTTGGGATTCTAACCGACTGATGGAGGATGCCAATTGACTCATTTGATTCTCCAAATTTTGTATGCTTGTTTTTGTCTCTTGCTGAAATTGTTGTGTATTAGTTGCAAGTGATTTGACAATTTCTTCTAGAGACATACTTGGCTTTAAAGAAGACTGCTCAGGTGAAAAATGCTGGAACTGCGATGGCCTTGGTCCATTGCTAAAGTTAGGATGATCCCTCAATTCTAGATTATAGGTATTTAAGTAAGGATCATAATTCCTTTGTGGTAGATCGGGAAACCTTCCAACTGAATTGGCATACTCATGACAATCATCTTGAAGTGTAGGGTACATGTCAGTTGGGTGACCGATCGCAACACATATCCCACAAGCTTTCACTTGCTGCGTTTTTCCTACAACTAGTTGTTGAACAAGGGATATGAGATGCGATAATTAATGTTCAATGGAGGATGAACCTACCTCATTCACCCTTCTTGAAGGTGTGTCTTGCCTAAAGCCAAATTGTTGTGAATTAGCGACCATGATGGAGATCAATTCCCTAGCATCGTGAGGAGTCTTATTCACTATGGAACCTCTACTAGCTGCATCCATCATCTTCCTCTCCATGGGTAGTAGTCCTTCATAAAAATATTGGATGAGAATTTGCTCAGAAATCCCATATTGAGGGCAACTTGCACACAGTCGTTTGAATCTTTCCCAATACTCATGAAGGGTCTTGTTTTATTTCATATATCTCCATTCGAATGCCAGTGAATCTTGAAGCAGATAAATTTTTTATCAAGAAACATCCTCACCATCTCAGCCCAAGTAGTTACAGAACCAGGGGGTAAATATAAGAGCCAATCATTAGCTCTATCGGTTAGCGAGAATGGAAAAACACGTAATTTGATTTGCTCTTCATTCACTCCTTGTGGTCTTTTACTTGAACATACCACATGGAATTCCTTCAAATGCTTATGAGGGTCTTCATTCTCAAGTCCATGGAAAGTAGGCAATAAATGAATCAAACCAGATTTTAGTTCAAAAGCTACCTCCAAAGCTGGGTAGTCAAATGCAGAGCGGTTGTTGATTCGCATTTGGAGTATCCAATTCTCTTAGAGTTATTTCTTCGTTGGCCATTTTTCCTTCTATTTCAGAATCGCTGGTTGAATCAACCAAGTTGAGTGCATATTCCGATTCAGGGGATGAAGAAGAAGAAGCTTGTCTGTTGCTCAAGTTAGTTTCTTTTCATAACCTTCGAGCGGTCTTCTCGATCTTAGGATCGTAATGGAGTTCACCTACACGAGAAGAAAAGGGCATCAAAATATGTCTAAATGACATCAATCCCCGAAAACGGTGCCAAAAATTTGGTGGGTTTCGAATCTAACAAATAATAATACTTGCTTTTAAAAATATAAATTGTAGTAGTGATAAGCAAGGTCGAATCCAAAGGGATTGGGTAGACTTATTTTAATGAAAATTAAAGTAAATAAAAGGGGTTTTGAAATTGAGAAAAAGAAAAAGAAAAAGCAATTATAATCAACTAAGAATTTAAAGAAATCAATATCAAGCAAATATCCAACTAAAACTATAATTTCAGAATTGGTTCAGAGAATTGATCATAGATGCAATGATAAAATCTTATACTTTTCACTAAATTGGTTATGGTTATTGAGAAGCACTAACAACCTGTCTCTCCTTTGTTTCTTGATAATCAAGAGAATCTCTTTGATTATTTCCCTTCTTAATGAACCACCCTAGACAAGCGCTTAAGATTTAATCCACCAACAATATTAACCACTAGAGAGACCACCAATTCTAGACAATGAATACACAAGCTCGATTTATTTAGACTAGGTTATATACCTTAATAACATATTCAAAAATCACATATTTTACTTTACCACTAATATTAGAACGTTTAAACAATTACGAATTTAAAGTTCTAAATTACAATTTATCAACCTGATAATTGAACAACGGGCCCTTTGCACAATCAATCAAGATAATAATTCTTAATAAAAATAGAAGATATATAAATAGCAAAGAAGTAAAAGAACAATGAAAATTATTTAGATCTCACAAAACTTGAATAATCAAAGCTTCAATTATCCTCCAGTTGGAACAAAAGTATTTAGCTACTCATAATTGAAAGAAAACCAAAAGAAAATAAAGATGAATTCTGAAAAATAATCCTAAAGAAAACTTAATGAAAACTTGATTCCTCCTATGAAAGCCCTAGCTCCCCTTTTATAAGAACTTCCCTATTCTAGATAAGGAAGTTTCCCCAAAGAAAAATCCCATAAAATAGGGGTTTTAAATACCCTCATCCTTTTCTAAAGATAAGAATAATTCAAAAGAGTCTTCTAGCCATCATTAAACTCTTTTTCCCTTGTAAAATTGTAACCCTAATTTAGGGTTATACAAACTGGTAAGGCACGTCCACACCTTAACTGAAGACTTCTTCTGCGATAGCTCAGGATGAATAAGTCGTGCCCACACCTTATGCGAAAACCTCTTCTGGTCTTGCCAACTTCTTGAATTTTGATTTTTCCTCCTTAATTTGGCGATTTTGTGAAGATCATGCTAATCATTAGATTTTGAACTTGTTTAATCCAAATCTTCAACCTAATCCACAAAATACGAAATATAATCAAAATCCATGATTTAAGCAATTTTAGTTATTCAAATATGAGGAAAATATCATAGAATATATGGCTAATATGCATCTTATCTGTCGAAAAGGTCTTTTACCCGATGGGGAAAGGGGTGGTCTCGCTTCGAAAATGATTTTAGTGATAAATTTATGATAAAAACGTGGTTCACGGAGTCGCCACCAATATTTGATTAGGGTGTGATTGGACACCCAAAAATATATTTATCATTTAAATAAAATATTAATTTTAATTAAAACGACAAACTTGTGGTATGCGTTACCAAAATTTGAGTTCAGGAGTCGGTTACGTGTAGGGAATGATTAACACCCCCACAACGCCCTAAATAGGTACCTAGTCGATTAATTAATTGTCTTTCCAATAAAATGTACAAGTTCGAGTTTAACTTAATTTAAGATCCCCTAAAATAATATTCTTTGAAATTTTGGATAAAAGATAAAAATATTTAATTATTTCCTATCGAGAAGAATCGATCAATCATGCCTTGAAGCAATCGATTCTTACTCCAATCAAAATAAAGAAATATTGGAATTCCATTCTAAATTTCAAAATAATAATACCTAAAATAATGTTAAGATTGAAAACAATAATATTTAATTATTTCAAATCGAACATTATTATTTTAAAAAAACCTTTGAAAACACATGCCAAAGTTAAATAAATAAATAAACATATCAACCAATTGATTAATTAATTATTTAACCATTATTTAATGAGAATAAGGATATTCAACTAATTAAATATCGCGAGACGAGACCATAGATTCGATCTAACAATCTTTTCTCGATGAATTTAATTAAAAGAATATGATCTTTTTCTCAATCCCTTAATTTTAAAAATGAATTCAATTTAATAGGTGTCACTTAACAGGATAGACTTTCGTTTTAAAATTATCGAAAATAAATGTATTATACGTTAAGACAGTTTCTTTACGTCAATATTAAAATGATCGAATATTACCCTTAATCAAATTATTTTGATTCGAGTCTAATGTTTATGTCAAAATCTATTTATGAATTAATGCTTCAAATATATATACATGAAGGAACAAATAATCTACATATAAAACAAATTAAAAATTTTAATTCTATGCAATAAATACAAACTTATATATAGTATAAATACATATATATACAATTCAATTAATGCTATATGAAGTAAATATTTAAGTAAATGCGAAGAAATTTTAATGGTTATATATTAAAAAACTAAATAAATATTATTCTTTAATTAAATTATAAAATTAATTAAATTAATTAGTATAAGATATTATGATTATTTAAAAAATATATTAATGAATAAAATAATATTACAAAAAATGTTATAATTAATTAAATAAAATATTAAAATATAAAAAACACGTTTACCAAAGATATTAATTAGCATAATATATTTTAAAAATTGATATTATGATTACTTAAGGAATAAAATACATAAAAAATAAAGTAAACATTATTATTAATTAAAACAAAAA
Organism: Hibiscus syriacus; assembly: GCF_006381635.1. Taxonomy (NCBI): domain Eukaryota; kingdom Viridiplantae; phylum Streptophyta; class Magnoliopsida; order Malvales; family Malvaceae; genus Hibiscus; species Hibiscus syriacus. The sequence goes on from NW_024063351.1 coordinate 1,001,743, forward strand.
ACATGAGATTAAGATTTAAATATGGTAAAACTTTATGGACAACAATTAGTGCTATATTTTATATTAAATTAAACAAATTTAAAATTGAGCACCCATAACTATAATGCTCTTATTAAAACAAAAAAATATATATAATGTTTTGTTTTGGAGAGCAAAAAAAAATGTGGGATTCAAATGTAGAGGACAAAACATGACAAAAGTTAGTGTTATATCTTATATTAAAATAAAAAAAAATTAAAGTGGAGCAATTTTTTATCCTAACTTTTAATAATGGTATTACCTTTATGTCTTTATTATTATTTTAATTATCCATTATATATATTTTATTTTAAATACTAGTATATATTATTAGGATATATATATGTGATAAAAATAATAAATAAGTATTAGATTTAAAATATTTAAACATAAAAGGTAATAATAAAAATAAAGTAAAGTTACAATTAAATAATAACCAAAATAATAATATAGGATTAAATTAAAAGATATATAAATTATTGGTCATAATTCAAAATATTATAAAAATATTAATACTAGTAGTCTAATTTATCCTTAATTATTAATCAGTTATTAATATATAAAATATTATAATTAAAAGGACTAAATATGTTATTTACCATAAAAATATATAAACATGAGAAAGTGACTAAATTATAAATAAAATAAAATTCGAAAATAGAATAAAAATGCACCTAAATTGATTTTAGTGACTAAAATAAAAAGTTTAAAAAGTCTAGGTATTGAAGACATGGTTTTCTCATGAAGAAAATTACAGAGACACCCTCACAAAACGATGTAGTTTTGGTGAGAGCATAAATACCCTTAAATGGCCAAAAAATGGCCTTCATCTCCTCATTTTCTCATTTTTGTTCTCTCTCTAAGGAGAGAACTCTCTTTTCCTTCTCTCTAAACATCCTCTCATCGGAGGTGATCCGATCACCGGCCGACCACCGTCGGGCACTATTTCAATTACTATTCACCACAGTCACTATTCACGATGGTCGGAAAAAAATAGCTTAAATCGTAGATCGGCTCACCCTAAACCCGAAACCACCCTCATTTTTTTTCTAAAAAACTTCAAAACAACCTAGATCTAAGATTTTACCTTCGGTAAAACAACTTTTCTGACGATGTTTAGGCTTTGATGAATGTAAGATCTCCTCTCCTTTCTTCTCCTTTCGGCTTGTTTGTTGCTCGTTGGTGTTGTTTGCTTTCTTCCCGTTCTTCTCGTTGTTCTCTTTTTTCCCGCTGTGTTCTTTTTTTTATAGGGAAATCAAGGCTTTTTATAGGCCTCGGAAGGCCTTGGACCACCGTTCATTTTGGTGAGTTACCGGATCTACAATGGTGACTCACCATAGGGAGAGGTGTGCGGTTCTCCTTGTTTCTTCTGGATCCTTCTGTTGGAGGCGACGGCGTCGTGGTAACGTTGGAGTGGACCATCTGGAGCCAGCGCCGGAATAGTCCCTAGGGTTGGTGAACCCTAGGATTCTTGCTAGATTGGATCTGGACTGTTGGATCTCTCCAGATCCAACGGTTGTAGATGCTGACGGCTAAGATGAGATGTAAAAACCCTAATCGGGTTTTGGGCTTCATGGGCCTGAATCGGGTCTGGGCCTGGCATGAGTCTTGGGCCTTCGAGTCTTCGTTTGTAACTGGGCTCCGATTTTATAATATTTGTAATAATAATAATAATAATAATAATAAATAATAATAATAATAATAATAATATGATAATAATAATTGTAATATAATATATATATATATATATATATATATTATTAGACGAAAATGACTATCGATAGCTGCCCCTCTTTGCTTATTTTTGTGTTAACAAGAATAGAGCAAAGATAAAAAGACAAGAAATTTTCGTCCTACTGACAAGTTTTTATAGGGAAATTAAAGTAAAAACATCATACCCAGAGGTTTTACAGATGACCCGGAGGTTTATAAATCAACCGGAGGATTTAATTTTCTAGAACATTAAATGAGAAACTTTCGTAATCGTTTTCTCATTTTCATGCAAAAACATCCTACCCTGAGGTTTTATAGATGACCCGGAGGATTTACAAATTACCCGGAGGTTTTAATTTTCTAGAACATTAAATGAGAAACTTTGGTAATCGCTTTCTCATTTTCATACGAAAACATCTTACCCTGAGGTTTTACAGATGACCCGGAGGATTTAATTTTCTTGAACATTAAATGAGAAACTTTGGTAATCACTTTCTCATTTTCATGTGAAAACATCCTACCCTGAGGTTTTACAGATGACCCCGAGGTTTTACAAATTACCTGGAGGTTTTAATTTTCTAGAACTTTAAATGAGAAACTTTGGTAATCGCTTTCTCATTTTCATGCGAAAACATCCTACCCTGAGGTTTTACAGATGACACGGAGGATTTAATTTTCTTGAACATTAAATGAGAAACTTTGGTAATCACTTTCTCATTTTCATGCAAAAACATCCTACCCTGAGGTTTTACAGATGACCCGGAGGATTTACAAATTTGTGGAAAATACTTTACTGGGTAAGAAACTTTTTACTTTTCAAGAATTTTATTTTTAGCAAAGATTAAACGAGAAACTTTGAAAATCGTTCTCATTTTCAAAAATACCTATTGATTGGGCATGCCCCAAAATAATGCTATCTCTATGGATTGTATCCATCTATTCTTCAAATGTTTGCCTCTCCTAACGTGATCCTTGCCTTTGGGATTTGAATTCTACCTTCCATTTGTAAGGTATTTGTCATCATGAATCTTTTTTTATGTGAAAATCTATAAAAGTAAGATTTGAATACAATCAAATGTATCAATGTAATACATTTTCTACTATGCAAATGATATTCTTATGAATGCATGAATATTGATTCAATATTCATTTGACTCGAAAGTAGTGAATTTGATCTTATTCCACTTGATCATTCCTTTCTAGGGTTTCCTCCAAATATCAGTGTAGCAACTTATGCTATCAGGCTTGCATTTCTGAAGAACCATCTGATCAACTTGTATCTTTGTGTCTTCCTTGTCTCAATTTGCATTAAAGTCTCAGAATAAATGTTTCATTTACGGAGCTCTTGTTGCAGTTAGAACTATGACCTCAATGTCCCCATTTAGTCCTTGAACTTGTGTGAAAATCCAATAAAGCTTTCATTTTTTAAATGAGAATCTATCAACTTTGGATAATGTAGATGTAAATATGTCAAACTCAACAAATACCAATGAGATAACAATGTTTGTTCTGATTTGACTTTTGAAACACATCACAAGGAGAATTTATCCTAGTTCTTTTCATGTGACTTCTGTCCATATTTTTTCAGTGAAGTTCTTTGCATAACATTTAGAACTTTTATAGGACGTCACTTAAGAACAAAGCTCATTGGGAATATAAGTGGGATGCCTTAACTTATTAGCATCAATGTAGGTGAAATTACCAATATAATGCAACCGTATGATGAACAAAATGATCATATATGGTCATCTCTATTGTCAATATTTCACCATTTTCATTCTTCATACCTTTCTGTATCATTGGAAATATTTGTTCAAATCAATGATCTTTCTAAAGGATGACATGGGCTTTCAGCATGCCCCAACGTTTGCTTCTTGTTGATATGAGCTTTCAAAAATGCCCCTCATGAATCATTTCTGTCAAAATTGACCTTCAAAATATCCCAACATGATGATGTGAGTCTTCAAGATGTCCCAATCATGGACAATATAGACCTTTAAAATGCCCCTTATTATTTCTGGTTGAAATGGGCCTTCAAGATGTCCCAACATTCTAATTTGTAAGGTTCACTTTCAATATTCATTTGATTTGAATATCGTGATCCTCATGATGTCCAACTTTAATAATGCCCTATTGTGGGTATTCGTGGCTTTCTTGGTGTTGAATCTCTTAATCTTGAATGCTCTCATTCTAGTGTCATTAGATAGTATTGTTGACAAGTACCTTGAGGGATTCTCTTCATGTTGTCACCACAAACTTAAGAGGTTATCAATTATTCTGACAAAAATGTCTGAGATATGTGCCTCTTTTGAATGAGGTGATCATCTTCTTCTTGACGAATCGCTTTCTTGCCTTTTAGCTAGGCACTGAGATATGTTCCCCTTTTTTCAAATAAGGTGATCATCTTCTTGATGAGTTGCTGATAAGGTTTCTCGGATCACTTGCTTTCAAGAATGTGAAGTGCTTTATTATTCTGGCATTTCTTATTCTTTTTCTCCGATAGAGGTAGAATAAGCGTCAACTTGCTTCAAAGACCTTTCTCCTTTGAGACTGTCCTGTATGAAAATGTTTTTTCACTTTTTTTTTATCGAAGAATGAAAGAATTTTGTAAAATATTACCCCTTACAGGTTCACAATTGAATCAAATCATAAGCATGAGTTCAAAGAATATCAAATAAATCAACTACTCTTTTAAATTATTCAAAAATCATAGTCCTATGGCAAGTGTCCAAATTATTGATTGATTTAAGGTGTAAGTTGATTCTGGTAAATTAAGGTTCTTTCTGGTTGGTCTAGTATACATGTCTCTTTGAGCGTCCACTACTTGAAGATATGGTTGTTATGCTCGTCTCATAGAGATACTTCTTGATTCCAAAATTTCAGGAACATCTTTGGGATGTGTGGTGCTTCATCAAGAGCTTAAGATCATCTCTTATGTTATTGTTGCACCATTCAATATTCGAGTCGTCTTTTCAGGTTTTCAACTTGAATCCTCCTTTGGTTTCAAGATGTTATTTAGAAATTTTACATCTTGAACCCCTCTTTTATCATTTTTCATACCATGCATTAAAGATTTTAAAAATCAATTTTTGTAAATAAAAATCCATCCTGAAAGGCGGAATAAAAGATGAAGATAGTCTCTCTTACTTAGAGATCCATGTATGATTAGAATGGACTTTTCAGGTACGTAACGTTGGCCAAAGTTCATGGTTATTAAAGAAAGGAGTAAAAAGGCCCAAACAAGTGTTTAAGGGTAATTGAACCAAAGATCAATTCATTGTGATGCAATCAATCTTGCCTTGCTTAACTTGGATCTGCTTTGCTACTTGTATTTTTTTCTAGATCCCTCTAGATTGCCCATTTTTGGGTTCGTTTCCATTTTCTTATATCTCCAGCATTTTTTGCACTTCTTGTTGAATATGAATCTTTGAACTGATTGCACTTGATCAACCTTGTAACTTGAGGCTCAATGAGTCATCCATCTTGATTCAATTTTTTTTTCTTTTCTTTTTTTTCTTTTCCTCTGATGTATGAGTATAAAACTTCAATTGCTTTGAGTACCTTCTTTTCCTCTTGTATTTCAGAAATTCTTTCGTTATTCTTGATTGGATTGATCTTCAAGCACATTGTATTGGACCTACCTTATGGTTCAAAATTCTCTTTACTTCATGGAGATTTGTCTTCGTAATAAAACTGGATTGACGATCTTTATTCCTGTGAGCATATATCCTTCACCTTGCCCCCCAGTGTGGAGGGTGATCCTTGGTTAGGGTTGAATCAGAAGAAAAATCATTCAGGCTCAAATGGGGACAACAAGGGATATATTTTTCTCCTTTTGTGAAGGGATAAATGAAAGAAGGTCGTTCATCATTTCATACACATAAATCTTTGTGAAAAGAGATATCCCAGGGTTATGAATATTCAAGATTAACTTTATTTACATGAAAATAATGTAATTAATGTATGATATATTTATCTAAATCAATCCCTGTTTTTATTTTTTCTTCTTCTTGCTTTGAGTATACCCCAATCACTCAAAATTCTTTTCGACAAGTTGATACATGATGCCCCATCTTATCTCTTTTTACAGGAAGATTCATGGATAATTTGGAAATTTGGTACTTTTGAGGTATTTTGGTTTCACCAGTATGAAGATTTTATATTTGGAAGGACAAATGTGTGACTTTTGAAGCCATATATGGTGAAAGGTAGTATCATAAACCAATCAGCTTTACCCGAGAAGGTAAACATATGGATTTGGTGTCTCAAAAACAAGTAAAGGCATTACTTCAGAGTCTCAGATAAATGTAATGTCAGGATTTGGTTTTGATAAAGACCAAGAATAAATCAGGTAATTGTATAGAATATGAGAGTTCTAATTTTACCGCTTGCCAAAGATCTATAATTCTTGAAAAATTAAAATAATATTTACTTGATACTAAAAAATTTCAAGATTAAAATTTGATTCTCTGCTCATAACCATAAAAGCAACATAAATTTACAAGAAGACTAAGAAAAAACAAGTTCAAACAAGATGCTGAAAATGAAATGCAACTGTGGTGGATAACAACTTCCACTTATTTATCTAACTCCCCCATTACTCATCCAATGTGATGACAATTGACTTAATCATGCTTTGATGCCCCACTTGAGTTTATCATCCATTGTTCCACTAATTCTCGTGTCAATGTCCCATTATCAACAAGCATCTCTATCTCATTTAACAGTGACCTACAATTCCCAGTAGAATGTGCAAGTACCCTAAGTGGAAATCACAAACACTATCTTGATCATAGCTATGACCAGCAGAGTTTGGTGACACTTTCATTGGCCTTGATGTGATGTATTGACTCTCAATCAAATGAGGGTACATATCTGAGATAGAAGTTTAGAATACCTACAAAGTATTTTTTGATTGTGAGATTTTCTTTGGTCGGTCTGAACCACTAATTACTCTTTTTCTTTTACGATTGCGGGGATTCTGGATTTGACATTCATTTACATCATCAGCTTTTTATTTTTGATCAGGCGGGATTTTAGATGTGACTTTTAAGTTTCCTTCTCTGATTGCATTTTCAATCAATTCTCCACTTGTCACAAGATACTTAAATCCATCTATCGAACTTGCCAGCATTAACTCATAGAAAGGAGATGGAAGGGAATCGTGAAACATATATGATATCTCTTCTTCTATCATGGGAAGTTGAACTTGTGATCCCACTTCTCTCCATCTTAAGGCATATTCTTTAAATCTTTCATTGGCTTTCATCCTTATTTCTTGAAGATCCTTACATTTGGGAGCTAAGCCTTTAACATATCGATATTGTCCCAAAAATGCATCAGCTAAATCAACCTAATTCTTAATCTTCTCTCATTTCAAATGATTGTACCATACTACTATTGGCCCAACGAGACTATCATGGAAAGAGTGAATCAAAAAATCATCAACATTTAGGTACCCTTCTATTTTTCTGCAAAATATTCTCAAGTGGATTAGGGGACAACTGATGCCTTAATATTTCTCAAAATCAAGTATCCTGAATTTATGGGGAATAACCAAATATGGAACCAAACTGAGTTCTCTTGCTTCTAGTTCTTTGTGGAATGCATTAACACCTTTCATAGATCTGATTGCTTCCTTCACCTGCTTGAATATTTCTTCATGTTATGCATAGTTACTGAGACTATTCTTTAAGTTTGAATGGGATACCCCAGGGTATGTTATCATTCTTGATGCATTAATCTGATAGCATTGTTTCTCTTTAACGGTCATATCTTCATCATCAGCAATCTTAGTTTCCATTACTTGGACCATATGATTCAATCCATCTTGTAAAGATCCCGATGATTCATTCCTCGTATCTTGATGTAACCCATCAAATTGTTCTTGCAACTGATCTTGTGATCCATCATGAGATTGCTCCATGATGATACAATAATATGAATGAATGATCTAGGTTTTACTGTTACAAAACCTTTTCATGAATTATTTACACGGTCTTATAATTATTGAATAAAATAATACTTAAATAAATAGTTATAATGTAAATGTGAAAATGCAGAAATGGGAATGCAAATTATGCAATGCAAATGCATGTATGCAGAAGGTGTCATTCGAGAGTGATTATCTTAAAACAACTGTCATTGAACACAAAAGTTTTGATACATCAAACAAACTTTACAGATAAAGGATAGCTTTAACTCCTAACTTCTCTATCTCTCTCAAAAGCCAAGTTAACTTCCACTCATGCTCAGGTGTTGAGTTGTCAATCTGTTTTAACTCTTGCATAAAGCCAGCTAAATCAACCAGTTTATGAACCATATTGCTTGCCTGGGCAATAACTTCCTTTATGACATTGTCTTTTTCCTTCATCTTGCATGTTAATTCTTGGATTTGTAGACAATATTGTTCATTTTCTCTTGTAAGAGAACTTTTGTGATCAAGGAATTCTTGTGCAAGATCCACAAATTTCATCAATTTCTTATTTTTGGCTTTAATGTCTTCTAGTTCTGCTTCAATTTCACACTAATGGATATGATATGAATCTTCCATATTTATTATAACCTTATTCAAAAATTTAATTTTCAGCTTGACATCTTTCCAAATTGATGACAGTTGTATTGAGCATTTATTTTGCAATCCACAAATCATGAGAAAACTTCTTGGTTAGACCTTCGTGTGTCTTGCAATTCTTTTTCAGTTTAATGACACCTGTTATCCACTCGTCCAGGGTATTTCCTAAACTAGCCTTTTGAAAGGTTTGACTAATCTGGAAATCCTTACGTATGGTTTCCATTTATGTACTCAATTTATCATTTTCAATTTTCAAATGATGAACTTGAGCCTCATATTTCTGCAGATCTTCTTCCTTCTTGATGCCCCCACTGACACTCTTACCTTTGAAGACTTTTGGTATCGACCTGGTAGTATAATCAATAACCAAACTAGGTTGCTTCTTTACCTTGAACTCTAAAATTCCATAATCCAAAAGATTTTGAACTCGATGCTTAAAAGATGTGCAATTCTCAATGGAATGTCCTTGAACTCCGGAATGATATTCATAATGAACATTGATATCATACCAATTCGGATATGGAGGTTACCACGGTTTCACATAGTGTGGAGCTACCTCTCGCGCTTCTAGTAGCTTCTCGTATAATTCCTTATATGATATAGGGATATCATCAAAATGAGAACCACCTTTTATCTTAGATTGATCTTGAGTTTCCGATGTTGGGAAAAGACTTTTAAATACCGACGAATTTTGATTGCATGACTTCATTTTATCTCTGGGAACTTCTACAGTTGTCACCATTTCCTTGGTATCTCTAGAAAACTTTTTGATACGAATGATGACTATGTATGATATCTCAAATTGGTTAGGATCAGAAGTCCCTTGTATATCTAAGATTGTAGGATTATGTTCATTGAGCTCTCTCTCTTTTTGTGAAAGAATCTCTTTTCCTTTGGCCAAAACAGATACTCTATCCATCATCTTGGACATTTGCTCTCTTATATCTCGTATCTCTTTTTTCTCTTCAACGGACATACGATCTTTGGGCACATAACTCTCTTCTATCCTCGGAGTTTCCTCAGGATTCCATTCCCTAGCCGTGATATAGTTTACTTGATCATGAAACCCTTTTTCCATAATAAAAATCTTTTATTTTGATGATCACTCTTAAATCAACAACTTCTAATCATGTCATGATCATGCCATGCAAACAAAAGAAATCAATGTAAACAAGTTAAAGTAAAACAAAATATAACTAAAATAGATAAAGATAATAAAAATAAAATGGTTAGTACCAATTAATGGAAAGAAAAGATCCTATATATAATGGTATCTATATAAAAATCCTAACTTCATGCTTTCTAGTTCCATGCTTTTTTTGGAAAAATAAACATAACCGCATGATTTCTAGTTCGCATACATTTGTTCAGAAAATAAAGTAATATTAAGTAAATTAAAAGACGTAACATGCTTTTCCTTGTGTGTTAACCTTACGAGACTTATTTGGGTGAGGCTCTAACTAGACTCAAGTTCTAGGTTTATTATATGTTGGGTTTGGATCTAAAGGTCAAATTGGTCAACGAATTATCCTTTGTTGGTGCCCCCTTGGACAACCAAGCCCTCAATCCTGACACATCACAGGCTTTCGGATCAAGTTCAATTCGAAGGGACACACTTCCTTGTGTCATTGTGGAGGTGAAAACCTCACGAGGATAATAAGGCATGAGCCCAAGGAGCATTTCACTATCCCATACAGAGGTGAAAACCACACGTGGAGTAGTCACTTACTCCTACTTAAATAGGACGGAGCGGGGTTTTAGCTCATGTTATGCAAATGCAGTTGTGCAGTATGTGAGGAAAAACGAAAAAAAAGCAAACAACACTAAACAGGAAACTCAAGACCCTGAACAATTATTTAATATGAAAACATTAGCAAACAAATTAATACAATTATTTAGTGGTTAAGCAAATTAAGAGTCAAAATGCAAACAAAACTTATTTAAAACCAAACAAGGGATCAAAAAACCAAATTAGAACGAATTTGTAATGTTATTTGTAAAGACAATTTATTAATCGACTAATGGCCTAACTCTCTAAAAAAGTCCCCAGTGGAGTCGCCAAGCTGTAGAAACGATCTTTTACCTGATGGGGAAAGGGGTGGTCCCGCTTAGAAAATGATTTTAGTGATAAATTTGTGATAAAAACGTGGTTCACGAAGTCATCACCAATCTTTGATTAGGGTGTGATTGGGCACCCAAAAATATATTTATCATTTAAATAAAATATTAATTTTAATTAAAATGACAAACTTGTGGTCTGCGTTACCAAAATTTGAGCTCGGGAGTCGGTTACGTGTGGGGAAGGATTAGTACCCCCACAACGCCCTAAATTGGTAACTAGTAAATTAATTAATTGTCTTTGCAATAAAATGTACAAGTTCGAGTTTAACTTAATTTAAGATCCCCTAAAATAATGTTCTTTGAAATTTTGGATAAAAGATAAAAATATTTAATTATTTCCTATTGAGAAGAATCGATCTATCATGCCTTGAAGCAATCGATTCTTACTCCAATCGAAATAAAGAAATATTGGAATTCCATTCTAAATTTCAAAATAATAATACCTAAAATAATGTTAAGATTGAAAACAATAATATTTAATTATTTCAAATCGAACATTATTATTTTAAAAAAACCTTTGAAAACACATGCCAAAGTTAAATAAATAAATAAACATATCAACCAATTGATTAATTATTTATTTTACCAATATTTAATGAGAATAAGGATATTCAACTAATTAAATATCGCGAGATGAGACCATAGATTCGATCTAACAATCTTTTCTCGATGAATTTAATTAAAATAATATGATATTTTTCTCAATCCCTTAATTTTAAAAATGAATTCAATTTAATAGGTGTCACTTAACATGTTAGACTTTCGTTTTAAAATTATCGAAAATAACTTTCTTATACGTTAAGACAATTACTTTACGACAATATTAAAATGATCGAATATTAATATTAATCAAATTATTTTGATTCGAGTCTAATGTTTATGTCAAAATCTATTTATGAATTAATGCTTCAAATATATATACATGAAGGAACAAATAACCTACATATAAAACAAATTAAAAATTTTAATTCTATGCAATAAATACAAACGTATATACAGTATAAACACATATATATACAATGCAATTAATGCTATATGAAGTAAATATTTAAGTAAATGCGAAGAAATTTTAATGGTTATATATTAAAAAACTAAATAAATATTATTCTTTAATTAAATTATAAAATTAATTAAATTAATTAGTATAAGATATTATGATTATTTAAAAATATATTAATGAATAAAATAATATGACAAAAAACGTTCTTATTAATTAACAAAAATATTAAAATATAAAAAAACGTTTACCAAATATATTAATTAGCATAATATATTTTAAAAATTGATATTATGATTACTTAAGGAATAAAATACATAAAAAATAGAGTAAAACATTATTATTAATTTAAACAAAAAACATGAGATTAAGATTTAAATATGGTAAAACTTTATGTATAAAAATTACTGCTCTATTTTATATTAAATTAAATAAATTTAAAATTGAGCACCCATAACTATAATGATCTTATTAAAACAAAAAATAATAATGTTTTGTTTTGGAGAGCAAAAAAAACGTGGGATTCAAATGTAGAGGACAAAACATGACAAAAGTTAGTGTTATATCTTATATTAAAATAAAACAATTTAAAGTGGAGCAATTTTTTATCCTAACTTTTAATAATGGTATTACCTTTATGTCTTTATTATTATTTTAATTATCCATTATATATATTTTATTTTAAATACTAGTATATATTATTAGGATATATATGTGATAAAAATAATAAATAAGTATTAGATTTAAAATATTTAAACATAAAAGGTAATAATAAAAAAGTAAAGTTGCAATTAAATAATAACCAAAATAATAATATAGGATTAAATTAAAAGATATATAAATTATTGGTCATAATTCGAAATATTATAAAAATATTAATACTAGTAGTCTAATTTATCCTTAATTATTAATCAGTTATTAATATATAAAATATTATAATTAAAAGGACTAAATACATTATTTACCATAAAAATATATAAACATGAGAAAGTGACTAAATTATAAATAAAATAAAATTCAAAAATAGAATAAATTGCACCTAAATTGATTTTATTGACTAAAATAGAAAGTTTAAGAAGTCTAGGTATTGAAGACATGGTTTTCTCATGTAGAAAACTACAGAGACACCCTCACCAAAACGACGTAGTTTTGGTTAGAGCATAAATACCCTTAAATGGCAAAAAAATGGCCTTCATCTCCTCATTTTTTCATTTTTATTCTCTCTTTAAGGAGAGAACTCTCTCTTCCTTCTCTCTAAACATCCTCTCATCGAAGGTGATCCGATCACCGGTCGACCACCGCCGGGCACTATTCATGTCACTATTCCGATTACTATTCACCACCTATCACTATTCACGATGGTCAGAAAAAATAAAAAATAGCTCAAATCGTAGATCGACTCACCCTAAACCCGAAACCACCCTCCTTTTTTCCTAAAAAACTTCAAAACGACCTAGATCTAAGATTTTACCTTCGGTAAAAACAACTTTTCTGACTATGTTTAGGCTTTGATGAATGTAAGATCTCCTCTCATTTCTTCTCCTTTCGGTTTGTTTGCTGCTCGTTGGTGTTGCTTGCTTTCTTCCTATTCTTCTTGTTGTTCTCATTTTTCCCGTTGTGTTCCTTTTTTTGAAGGGAAATCAAGGCTTTTTATAGGCCTCGGAATGCCTTGGACCACCGTTCATTTTGGTGAGTCACCAGATCTACAATGGTGACTCACCATAGGGCTAGGTGTGCGGTTCTCCTTGTTTCTTCTGGATTCTTCTGTTGGAGGCGGCGGCGTCATGGCAACGTTGGAGTAGGCCATCTGGAGGCAGCACCGGAATAGTCCCTAGGGTTGGTGAACCCTAGGATTCTTGCTAGATTGGATCTGGACTGTTGGATCTCTCCAGATCCAACGGTTGTAGATACTGGCGGCTAAGATGAGATGTGAAAACCCTAATCTAGTTTTGGGCTTCATGGGCCTAAACCAGGTCTGGGCCTGGCACGGGTCTTGGTCCTTCGAGTCTTCGTTTGTAATTGGGCTTCGATTTTGTAATATTTGTAATAATAATAATAATAATAATAATATGATAATAATAATTGTAATATAATAATAATAATAATATATTATTGGACGAAAATGACTATCGACATTATCATTGTCTCTCTCCTATGTCGATGTATGAAGGATATGAGGTGTTCTTGGTCTATTTTTCTCTCTAAGGTGAAAGATGAGAGAAAGGTAACCATTTGATATATGAGAGACGTTAGAATAAACCAAATAATGTTAGGGTTTTTTTTCCCCCTAGAACGACGTCGTTCTATACTAAGGTTAGGACCCGATTCTATTGCATTATGGGTTTATTATCTAAAATATATTTATAAAGTGTCAAGGTGAGTGCAATGCATGTATGATATTATACATGGATGTTGTATACATTGGTGGAAAGACTTGAGATGAGTCTAACTTATTTTTTTATTATTAGCATGAAATTTTATGTCATTCATCATATTATTGACATATCCTAAAAATGTCAAGATTGAAAATATAATGCATTGATTACTCATATTGTAATGATATGCCATGGATGATAATTCAGGTATGAACTTCCCATCACTAAAACCATATCGATATACGTTGTCATGGATGACTTAATTCATGACTAGATGCCCAAGTATGTTATTGAGGTTCAGTGGTATTAATGGCACCAAGCATGAAATTTTATGTCACTCGTCATATTGTTGACATATCCTAAAAATGTCAAGATTGAAAATATAAGGCCTTTTTGACAACATATGACCCTTCCTGATTAGGCATCCACTTCCAACGAAAGTCTCTATGAATTGAAAAGATCTTTTTAAGCACTAGATCACCCTCTCGAAATTCCCTTGGATGAATTTTCTTGTTATGAGCATCATATGCTTCTGGTACATCTGACCATGATATATATCTTTCAATCTCTTCTCCTCAATAAGGCTCAACAGATCATATCGAGCCTGAGCACACTCAGCATCATCCAACTCCACTTCTTTGAAGATCCGAAGCGACAGAATCTCAACTTCAATAGGAAATACTGCTTCCATCCATAAACCAAAGAAAATGGTGTTCCCCCGGTCGAAGTCTGCACTGTAGTATGATATGCGAACAAAGTGAAGGGTAACTTATCATGCCAATCTTTATAAATATCAATATTTTTTGAGATAATATTCTTTATATTCTTATTTATTGCCTCTACTACCCCATTCATCATCGGACGTTAGGTAAATGAATTATAGTGCTTTAATTTGAACTGTGCACACAACTCTGACATCATCTCATTATTCAAATTAATGGCATTGTCTGTAATAATTCTCTCTGGCAATCCATATCAAAAAATTATCTCTTTCTTGATTAACTTGCAAATTGTTGATCTCGTTATACTGGTGTAGGAAGCAACCTCTACCCATTTAGTGAAATAATCGATAGCCACCAAAATATAGCGATGACCATTCGAAGCCTTTGGAGAAATTACTCCAATGACATACATACCCTACATCGAGAATGACCATGATCCAATAATTACATTTAACGAAAAAGGAAGTGTATGAATCTTATCAGCGTAGATATGACACTTATAAGATATTTTAGCATATTCTATGAAATGTGTCTCCATGGTGGACCAATAATACCTATATCTCATGATTTTCCTGTCCATAGAAAGACCATTTGCATGTGTTCCACATATTTCACCATGCACTTCTTCAATAATAGTTTTCGCCTCTCTAGCATCGACACATCTCAGTAAAACTTGATCTCTACCTCTTCTGTATAAAATTTCCCCATCGATAATATATCCTCCAGCCATTCTTCTAATCATTCTCTTTTCTATCTCAGAAGCTCGCTATAGGTAAATATGATATTTAATGTATTGCATAATATAATGGTACCATAGACGACCATCTGCCTCTTTGTCTAGGTTGTAACAGTATGTCGTGATATTATATACTTGTATCAAGATTGGCATCATATCCTCCCTTTTACTTGCTTGAAACATCTTAGCCAAGGTGACCACAACATTTGCCATATGATTCTCTTCTCTAGGGTGATAAGTGAATGGGACCTCTTCAAACTCTTTGATTAATTCAAGGATCAAGTTTCAATATTCAACTAATTTCAGATCCCTTGTCTCCCACTCACCTCGCAACTGATAAACCACCAGCGATGAATCTTTATATACTTTGAGCACTTCTATTTCCATTTCTAAGGCTGCTCTCAAACCCATAACACAAGCTTCATACTCTGTCATATCATTTGTGTAAAAGAATTCCAGTCTACTGGTGAACGGATAATATACATTTTTCGGAGAAATTAGCACAACTCCAATTACTCGTCATAAGGCATTAAACGCTCTATCAAAATAGAGCTTCCAAGATTCATCATATTCACTATTTTCTTCAATAATGATGCACATTAAAACCTCATATGGAAAATTAAAGTTTAGGAGCTCATAATCATCTGAGGTACGATTTGCGAGGAAATCTGCTATGGTACTCCCTTTTATCGCCTTATGTCTCACATACACAATATCAAACTCTGAAAATAACATTTTCCATCGAGCCATTCTCCCAGTCAAGGCTAGAGATTCCATCAGGAACTTCAACGGATCAAGTTTGGAAATCAACCATATAGTATAATACAATATATACTGTCGGAGTCTTCGGGTTGCCTAAACCAAAGCACAACATAATCCTTGAATTGGCAGATATCTTGACTCATAATCAGTGAAGGTTTTTCTCAGGTAGTAAATCATTTTTTCTTTCGTCCCAGACTCATCATGTTGCTCCAACACACAACCCATTGAATTTTCAAACACTGCTAAGTAGAGAATTAATAGTCTGTCAGGAACTGGTGCTACCAAGATAGGAGCAGTAAACAAATACTTCTTGACTAGCTTCAGAGCCTCTTGACATTCATTATTCCAACATTCAGGATTATTCTTCCAGAGCATTTTAAACACTGGCTCACACTTATTAGTCAATTAAGAGATGAATCTAGAAATGTATTCAACCTTCCCAAGAACCCTCGAACTTCCTTTTGCGTATGAGGAGGAAAAAAATTCTGAATTGCTTTTACTTTGTCTGGATCAATTTTAATTCCCCTATGACTGACCACGAAGTCTAGAAGCTTCCATGATGTTACTCCGAAAGTGCAATTTTTCGGATTGAGTTTCAATTGATATTTCCTTAATCTTTGGAATAACTATCTAAAATTTTCAGTATGCTCTTCCTGAGTCTGAGATTTAGCAATCATATCATCCACGTACACTTCAATATCTTTATGCATCATGTCATGAAAAAGGGTCACCATAGCCCTTTGATATGTTGCTCCTGCATTTTTCAAACCGAATGACTTCACCTTATAGCAAAATGTGCCCCACATGGTCACAAAATGTTGTTTTCTTCATATATTCTGGATTCATCTTTATCTGATTATATCCTGAGAAACCATCCATTAAAGAGAACCATGAATGTCCTGCAATATTATCCACTAACGTATTAATGAGGCAACATAAAATTTTCCTTTGGGCTTGCTTTATTCATGTCTCTATAGTCTACACAAATACACACTTTTCTATCTTTCTTCGGCAGAGGGACTATATTAGCTACCCATTCAGGATATTTGGTCACTTGAATAAAACTTGCATCGATTTCTTTTCTTATTTATTCTTTAATTTTCAATAGCATATTTGGTCTCATTCTCTAA
Organism: Hibiscus syriacus; assembly: GCF_006381635.1. Classification (NCBI taxonomy): domain Eukaryota; kingdom Viridiplantae; phylum Streptophyta; class Magnoliopsida; order Malvales; family Malvaceae; genus Hibiscus; species Hibiscus syriacus. Next base: position 1,018,891 of record NW_024063351.1, read on the forward strand.
GCTTTTGATGCACTGGCTTGCACTCAGGCCTTTTCGGGAGTTTGTGCACCACTATATCTGTATTTATTCAAGGCATATCTTGACAGGACCAGGCAAAGATATCCCTAAATTTTTTTCAACAAATTATCAAACTCTACCTTGCCTCGAGTGATAAGGTTGTGCTAACCTTCACTTCTCTTTTCTCTTCATCAGATCCCAGATTCAAAATCTAGACTTTTTCTTTATGAGGCAAAATTTTCTTTTCTTCTTTTCTTACCAATCTCATTAATTCGTTCAGAACTTCACACTTTACCTCATTTTGACACTCATTAACCTCTTATAAACACAAACGTCACTCAAGATCAATCTCATGACTAATAACACAAACATTCATACTATTAATTTTAGGACACATGCGAAGAAAATATGAAATGAATATATACTATGGAAAAAGGAAAGTGAAACAAATAAAATGCGACAAAAATAAAGAAACGTAAAATGCAATAAAAAACTATTGCCATTTGAGAAATGAATGAAAGTATTTTTATTAGAAATAATATGATTAATATCAACATGGTTGCCCATTACAAAAGATCCCTTAATGCTCGTGGGCACAAACACAAGTGTTGTTCTGAGTTTTACTCTTGGTTAAGCCTAGAAATTATATAAAGATCCTCTGCAGTCCAGTTGTTAAGCTCTTCTCTTGGAAAAGGTTGGCAAATACCAGCTAAATATTTTCTTGGCTTGTTGTATTCTTAAACCATGTTGATGCTTAAACCCTCCATGGCATCATCAAGCATTTCTTTGTCTTGCATCAACTCTACCTATCTAATTACAATGACTAACTGCTGCTCAATGTCATACCATCCTCCAGATCTAAAAATATACTTCATATATGGGAAAGATATACGCTCCCAATGATTATCCTCACTTTTTAACTGAGTTTTTCTTGCCTCATTTATTCTTTTCATTTTCTGTTGGCGTTCCTGATTATTAGGCTTGAAACCTAGCCCGAAACGATCTCTCTTCATAAAAACAAGTTTTGGATGCATAATTCCCTATAGATGTTTTCCAAAACCCTTTCCAATTTTTGCTCTCCTTCACAAGGTCTCACGAACAGTCATCTTCATACAATTGGACAAACGAGGATGAGGAATTCCGCCCCTCAATGATGAAAGTATCATTTACAAACTCTAAAGCATGGAAAGAACATTCCAAAGCATTTTTTATCTTGATCAATGTAAGTAGCATTGGTAGCTACTGAGGTATCTCTTGTTCGACTCCAAGATTGATTAGTCTCCCATAAATGACAAACTTCAATTTTTAGTGCAGAGATGAAGGTAGTGCTCCTGCGAAATGAATCCACGATCTCCCTAACAAACAACTATAAGTTGAATTGATGCCCATTACCACAAACTCAATATTATAGAAAATTGGGCCTATCAACAATGAAACACCAATCTTCCTTATGACATCCCTCTGAGTACCATTAAAAGCTCTAACAATATTCTGATATGACTTCATTTGGGATCCATCTACTGACAATATCTAGAGAGTAACCATTGGCATCACCCATTGTCATTTAAAACTTCAGGCAACACATGACCATTACAATGGGTAGTGATATTTAAAGCCTTCACAGACCCCCTGTCTCCCTCTGGGATCTCATCTTCGGTGAAGGAAATATAATTTTCTACAATAATATGCCCAACTATTCAATCTAGCTTATTCATAAATATTTCTTCTGGCACGAAAGTTTGATTCAACGTCTTTAATAGAGCATTTTGGTGCACCTCAGAGTTTATCAATAAATCTAACATCGAGATTCATGCTTGTTGTTTGTTTAGCTATTCCACCACACTATATTCACTGTGTTTCAAAAATTTCAAGAACTCTTGGGTCTGAGCTTCAATAACTGGCTCATTAATTCTTGGAAGAGGCTCATCCTTGAATATTTTTTGAGGTGGCAGTGCTTTTTTATTGCCTTTCATCTTCTTAGATTCCTTTGAAGTTTCTGAAGGAGAATAACATCTTCCACTCCTTGTAAAGTGCCAAACTTCACTTATTACCTCAACGGGTGCATTCATTTTCTCTTCAACGTCTATTTTTACCTCTTGAAGTACTTTTGGTCCTTCTATTGACTTTACCCCCTTTGCCACAGAGAAATTAGTGGTATAGCTCCACAGAACCTTGCATGTGTCTTTGAATGGGAATGGAGATGGAGCAAAAATACTATTTTTGGAGTAACGGGTGCTGGATTCGTCACTTTAGCCTTCATAGTTATAACAATTGGCTTCACAACTCCATGTGTGGGCTTGGTTTACTCTGACGTGCACACATCAACTTATTTCTTTTTATCAACATTCTCAAAGAAATCAATCTATTTATTATCCATCATCGATAGAATCAAAGCCCTGAACTCCTAGCAACGTTGAATCACATGTTCATAAAGAGGAATGGGTTAATATTTTCAGAGGGATGGGTTCATAAAGAGCCCATACGAGCATGCCTCATATAAGAAAAAATGAAGATAGTGATATCATGATTGTGTGCTTATATGTGTACGATATGATTTTCACGAGGAACAATCCAGGTATGTTCAATTATTTCAAGAAAGCTATGATTAAAGAATTTGAAATGACAGATATTGGTGAAATGTCATACTTCCTTGGAGTCGAGGTGAAGCAAATGCAAGATGGAATATTTATTTCACAAAAGAAATATGCTGAGAAAATTTTAAGCAAATTAGAATGGAAGATTACAAGCTGGTAGCCACTCCAACAAAACCAGACATGGAATTAAGTGTGAATTCAACAAGAGAGCCAATAAATTTGACGTTCTTTAAAAGCATTGTTGGAAGTCTAAGGTATCTAACTATCACACGACCATATATTACATATGATGTGGGATTGGTAAGCAGATTTATGGAAAGGCCAAAACAAGACCATTAGATTACTGCAAAGAGAATTTTAAGCTATGTCAAAGGCACGATGGATCATGGTTAGTTCAACAGATATTCAGAAAATTCGAAACTGGTTGGTTATTCTGACAATGATTATGGGGAGAAAAAGATGATCGAAAAAAGTTCTTCTGGATATTTATTTCATATTGGCTCTGCAATATTTTCATGGTCTTCAAAGAAGCAACATACAATGTCTTTTTTTTGACATGTGAAGCAAAATATATAGCCACAGTAGCGTGCACTTGCCAAGCATTATGGTGGAAGAATATTTCGAACGAGATAAAAACTTGACGCAAGAAGAACCCACTACAATTTATGTCGACAAGAAGTCTACAATTTCTCTTGCAAAGAATCTCGTCTCCTATAGCTGAAGCAAGAACATTGATATAAAATATCACTTTATACGAGAGCAAGTGAATAACAAAAGTGTGAAATTAGTCTACCACAGAACTGAAGATCGACTTGCAAATATTATCACGAAGCCATTGAAAGCAAATATATTCAACCGACTCAAAGAAAAGCTTGGGATGAAAAATCAAGTTTGAGAGGGAGTGTTAGCATCAAATTGGATGTCGGCGGTGAAGAATTGTTTAGAAGTTACTTGAATTAGTGGCAAAAATATGAACCACAAAATAAATATGCATCAATTGAAGAATTTCACCGGCAAGGAATTGAATATTGATATGTGGTATTTACAAAGAAAAAAAGTGGCAGCTCCCTAACATGTCGACAAAGCTTGAAGTGTCGTGGCAGTGAAACAACAAATGGATGAATGGTGACAATTAGTGTTCAACTCCAACAAGCAAATTAACATGGCACTTGCTAATGAATTTGCTTAATTATTAAGAATATTTTAAGGTGGTAGCCATAGAAATATGGCGGTATATTATATCTATATAAATGTGTCATTGGCTTTAGATATGTGAAGAAAGTTAGAAAACATGAGAGAGAAAAAAATACGAGAGATATAGTGAGAAAGCTTATCAAAGCTTTGGTTGTGTGTGGTATTTATAAACTAGTCAAAAATTAGTGTTAGGGAAATGTCATGTATTGTATTTTGTCTGGATTAATAATATTGTTCAAGTTTTATAGTTGACAGAGTGCACACCAACACTTCCAACAAAGGACACGTGGCATTAAATTAATTTTTTTTTTACAAATTTTAGAATAAAAATGTTTTATCTGCATATTATTATAATTATTAACATTTTAATTGAAAATAACGTTATTGATTAATTAAATCTAATTTAATAAAGAACTATAAAAATATTTTACTTTAAAAATTATATAAAAGTTTATGTTTTCGTCATTTCACATAATTTTGAAGTGAAAAAAAAAAACACTACTTAAGTTTTGAACCTACCATATAAAATTTACATACAAACCTCTTACCATTTTAACTATAACTATATCTAATACATAAAAGGTTTCAATTCACCAACATCAAAACTGTGATAAAATCTAATATACATCTATGAAACTTTAAACTATATCACGATGTACTTCTTATGCCTATAATCAGACAAGTTAATCCTTAAACATAACAGAAGAGTTAAGGTTTTTACTCGATTATTAAAACATGATTATTATTTTTAGAAATTATATTCAAAAAATATTTAAATATTTATTCTCATATAATTGATTATCTAAAATAAATATTATCGCTTATAATACTCCTATGTTAATAAAGAAAAGTAGGGTTTCTTTGTTATTAGATAAATAGTACCAAGCCAAGCTCAGGGAGTGGAGATAATGAACGTGGTCGTGATTTTCGAATTAGAGTTGTTGAGGATGATGAGCAAAAGTGCAGAGATAACACGCGTTGAGCGAAGAGCAGCAAAGCAAGGCAGAGCGAGCCACCTGGGCAAACGTAGCCAGCAGAGAAAGCCCTTAGCCGCCCGCAATGTTTATTTTGGGACGCTGTTTTTATATTCTCAACTTCCTGAGTTACGTTGACTATATATAGCCTTAAGCTGCTCTTTGATTGGACCCCACCCTGCAACTTATACGCCTTCCCCCTTTCATCCATACAAAACAACTGCATTTTCACATCTGCAACTCATCTCTTCCTCATAGTTCTATATATATATATATATATATATATCAAGTAATTTAATGTTCGTTTGGTAAAGCTTTGCCAAACTAAAGATAATTTTCAGCTAAATTATCTTCTTCCTCCTTGGAATCAGGTATGTTGCACATACTTATACATACATACATATGGTCTTTATGTCTTTTTTATGGTTTTCAATGTTTAAAACAAGATTTACAGTTTTCATGGTCCCTTTCTTTGCAACATTTGTGTATCAATCTATATTACAAGGCAGAGAATTAAGAGCTTTTGATCACCAAAACGACAATGGCGGTGTCCGACTCGGAGGCCGGCGAGGTCGACTCAGCGTTACAGTCGTCGGATCAGCAGCAGAAGAACCACCCATTCTCAGAACTTGGAAGACAATCTTCAATCTATTCTCTAACAATTGATGAGTTCCAGCATACTCTTTGTGAGGGTGGGAAGAACTTTGGGTCCATGAACATGGACGAGTTCCTTACGAGCATTTGGAACGCCTGAAGAAAACCAAATCATCAACTCCAACAATCATCAAAACAACTCGGCCATTAATAAACAACTTGGTTCCCATTTTCATTCGCACCTGAATGAAACATCAAGCAGTAGAGGCAGTGACGGATGCACTAAGCCCCATAAAAGTCAAGTGCATGCCATTATTTTGGAAAAGTAGTTAAATTTTGGATCATTCTTAAATTTCTGGATCCGTCACTGAGTAGAGGTATAGCTAAGCAGCCTAGCTTGGCAAGGCAAGCCTCACTTACGCTTCCTACACCGCTGTGTAGTAAGACGGTCAATGAAGTTTGGTCGGAGATACAAAGAGTGCAGCAAGCACAAGGACAGAATAACAACAGCAATGTGCATAAAGCCGATGAGGATGCCAATACTCAGCGGCAGCCTACTTTTGGTGAGATGACCTTGGAGGATTTCTTGATTAAGGCAGGGGTAGTAAGGGAACAATGCATGCCATTGCCGCCGCCATCGGTACCGCCTCCGCAGCATCATCAGCCGCCACAATATGGGGTGTATCCGACTAATGTGGTCGGTTCAGGTTTTGTTTCCAGGTTTGTTGGCTTTAGTGGAACTGCATACCAGACAATGCCTCCACCAGGTTTGAATGATGGTAAGACTGGTGGTAGCTACCAGCCTGCTGCACCACCACCACTGACGGCTGTTTGTTAGAACGGGAAGGTAGCTCCTCCAGGTGGCTATGATCCTGAAAAAACAATCAGGTTAGTGGCGCCGATGAGTCCGGTCTCATCGGAAAGGATTTGTACCAATCAAATTGATAATCCAGTTTCACAATTCGGGATGGACATCGGGGCGGTACGAGGAAGGCAAAGGGTCTTCGATGGTCCAATAGAGAAGGTAGTTGAGAGAAGGCAACTTAGGATGATTAAGAACAGGGAGTCTGCCGCAAGGTCTAGAGCTAGAAAACAGGTATGTATCAAAATTGATAACTACTGAAGAAATGAAACTATGAGACCCTGAAAGTACCTCTCACAAGGTTGGTTTTGGTTTCATACAGGCCTATACAGTGGAGCTAGAAGCTGAATTGAACCAATTGAAACAAGAAAATAATCACCTTAAGCAGGCTTTGGTAAACACAACTTCATCATTTTGTTCATTTTCATGGTAGCTTTTATCATCTATTCTATGAAGAATTTACTTTCTTCTTACTTGTATCAATAACAGGCAGAACTGGAGAGGGAAAGAAAGCAACAGGTGAAGTATTCGTGTTCTTCTTCTAAGCATATAGTTGTTACATAGCATAGAAAATGTTCGAATGGCAGCAACATCTACCCATGTAAAATGTATAAATTCTACATGATTCATTTTTCGGCTTCGTTCTTCCTAATTTTATTGTATTTTTCTTGCAGTGCTTTGAGGAATGGAAACTGAAATCACATACGAAAACTCGGAAAGCTATAGAAAAACTAAGAAAGATGAGAAGAAGCTTGAGTTGTCCATTGTAAAGTGAAATAAACAGATCAAAAGATTTATAAATGAAGATAACACCAGGAATCACAATAACAGTACATGTGGTCTGAAGTTTCAATTCTTGCAAAATTCTATTTAATAGAACTTTTCTCCAGACACATAAGACAGTCTTTTATCTTCCAATAACTTTCGTGCAACCCTCATCTGAATAAACATCATATCAGAAACATACATGAAATGAAATATACACAACAATTTTCAGATGCCGAACTATCATATGTGACAGGACAATACTGAATCTATATGCCGCCTATACTCATGCAATTAGTTGGCAGCAACTGCCACAGAACAAATAGCATTTACCTCTTAGTTTTATTTCCAAGGTTAAATTTGAGAGCTCCCTGGAATCAAGTATGTTATTTCAAATCTTAGCTTATTAGAAGGGCTCCCAATATCCTTTAACTACCACCCTGTTTAGCGGCTGTTGTCATGAAAGATTCACCGCATCCACATTGACCTTTCGAGTTTGGGTTGATAAAAACGAACTCCGACCTGTGAAGGGAAGATTGAAAACCAATCAAAATGCAAGCAACAATAACTCTCAACAGAAATCATTGTGATTCATGCCAAGTTATTTTTAACTTTGCTAATATCAAAGCCTTCTACATGCTTGATGCTTTTACGTGCAATATTCCAGATTATCAAGTTAAAAGCTCTGATAAAGAAGATACTTTTCTTCCCGACTATAGCAGCCTAAGTTCAGGAAAGTCCGCCGAGCAACCGTAAAAAGGATGCAATGAATGGGGATGGAGACTGGTAGAATGCTATAATATGTAGACATTATTGGAACGAGTTATTACTAGAAAAAGAAACGATGATAGGCAAGAACAGCCATGGAGTCAACACTAGTTAGAAATATTATGAGCAATGTGACTCAGATTCTCAGTGTCAAAATAGATATGGGTATCTTCGATTCTTTAAGTTCTTTTATACATATTAGGAGAATAAAAAATTTCTACTTTTCCACCTATGGATAAGAAACAAACGCAAACTAAATGGTACATTTACCTGACTACTGAATGGTCAAATGTTAGTGCTTTAAATCTAATTTAAGCTTCTCAGTTCAACTGATCATATAAAGACACAATTTTTCTAGCAAATGAAACAAAATGATAGGAAAAAAAACATAAAATAAAACTCCGAAAAGATTAAAATATGAAATACCTGAGTTTATCATCCACAAAATCCATCTTGGTTCCAAAATTAACGGCCCGTAATAGCCTGACCCAATTTGAGTTACGGAATGAAATGTTAGGCACCAATCTTAAACGAAATAAACATTAGGCACTAAATTGAAACCAAATACATACGTTGGGCACCTTTTGTATATTTAAGCCTAAAATAAAATAAAATGAACAAAACAAGAAAAAATAAGAAGAATAAATATGAGAATATAAAAATAATATGTATTTATTCTCAATATGAATTGTATATAATGTTTTCTCCAATTCTTGTAAACAATTTCTATCTAGGAGGAGGGGAAGAAGAATTTTGAACTCGCTACCTAAGAGAGATAGAATATGTCAACTGAGAGTTTTTAACCATCTTCTCTAGAGATTGTTGATAATGTTTTTGTCATGATCACGAGAGAGATAGAAATCAGAGAAGACGGAGGATAATTAGGGAAATTGAAAATAGGGTTAGGGATTTCAATTAAGGGGAGGGGTACTGCCAGCAGTGAAGGAAGCACGCCAACATCACCTGCAAGGGAATCGAACTGTTAGAGACAGATGTATTGCCAGCTGATAAATGGTTGGTACAATGTAAATATATAAGCAATGTACTAGGTAGGGCTTAAGGCATGAAATGAATGAATGAATTCTCAGTTTTCTTGAATCTCTTTTCTTCTCTTCTTTAATCTACATTTCCTCAATTTCCTTCGATTATTCTTCTTCTATCGTAGGGACATAACAATTGGTATTCAGAGCCATCATTTCTTGGCAGCTTGAAGCAAAAAAAAAATCAAGGCATGGCAGACTCCATTAATCTTTCTTCGATTCAGAGGCAACTTGACGATCTCACCAAGATGATAAAACATACAACAACAACAACTAAATCAACTCCTCCAAAATGGTGGGAAGCACAGAATGCTTGCATAACTGATTTGGAGACGAAAATGGACACAACCCAGAAATCGGTAGAGCAGATCTTCCAGATTTTGGCTAGTACAATAAGTGAGCAAAAATAAAAGTAGAAGGGATGTGGTAATGTGTCTCAGGTGTTCAACAAAATGCAAGCAAAAGAAGCTGAGCCAATTCATCATTGAATCATCCAGCCTCTTTGATGGTCAAGATCCTGCAGAAACAGAAGCTGAGCAGAAACATGCAACGGAAAACGATATAAAGGCTACTATAATAGAAGATGCTTACGGTAAAAGCATTTACCCTGTCTATACACTTGAAGAAGCTTGCTTTATGCCTAAAACTAAGCTAGAAAGCACTGAACCACCACTTAAATGTTATGCTAAAACTGCAAAGAGTGGCCCCAACAATGGTGTTATGATACTTCATTGCAGAGGGCATAAAATGTTTGAGAAAATGTTAGAGCTTCAGCATTGCGTAAACCATAGCAATGGTGACAAACTTCTCAGTCGTGGTGCTGAAAAATTCAGCAAATGTGAGTCTAAAGGGGTACGCATCCACTGGTTAAATCAATACGAAAGTATAAAGTCTTACCTCAACATGGATAGAACCAAAATTTAGAATGAGCTGAATCTAAAACAGAGACTTCTCCAAAATCGAATGCAGATTCCAGATGAACTGAGAAAGAGAACCATCATTTATTATGATACGGGATGGAGGGTGGACCAATATCAATTGAGGAATATTGGAAATCAGGGTTTTGATGATCCATTTGATGATAATTCTTTTAAAGTTGTTCCTTCAACTGATCTGCCCCAACTGCACAACAAATTTCTACTTCCATGCCTAATTTCCAGCCAGCAACAAACCAAAATGTAGTAGCTCCTCAGCTACATTCTGCAAATTCCGAGACAGTTACCAACTTCAACCTTAGGGATTCATTCTCCACCAATGCTTACTATGCACCTGGTATCTGCACCGTACAACCTCCATTAACAAATCCCCAGTTTCTGCCTCAGGAATTTTCAACTCCAAATCAGGAAAATAATTCACTGGCGGATATTTTTCCACCTTCTGGACCTGCACAGCCGACTGCTAGCACATATGGCCAATCTATACAACCAAGTGTTAATCCTTATAACCAACCGCCACAACTAGGTGCTAATCCATATGGCCAACCCTCACAGCTAAATGCTAATCCATATGGTCAACCTGTGCAGCCAAATGCTAATCCATATGGTCAACTTGCACAGCCAAATGCTAATCCATATGCCCAAACCATACAACCAAATTTGAATAATTCATATGGTAATTTTAACCCACAAACCATGTCTACGACCCTTTAGATTCTAGAATATATTGCCCAAAGCAGCAATGGGAGCTTCAACTCTCAGATAGGTTCTAATGCTATTGTTAGTTCACACATGTCTACTCAACCTCAAAATAACAATGATCTCCTGGGTGGCTTAATTTCACAACCAGGCTCGAAGTATTCAATGGCACCATAAACAGTTACTCCATCGGCAAGAGAACTTGTTATAGTTCCAGTTTCAGAACCATCGAATGATAAATTTGAGACGAAGTCGGCAGTTTGGGTTGATACTTTGAGCAGAGGACTAGTCAATCTAAATATATCTGGACCTAAAACAAATTCGTTGGCTGATATTGGAGTGGACTTTGATGCTCTTAATCAAAAAGAAAAGAGGGTCATGCTGGATTTAAATATTGCTGAGACTAAAGGTGATGCCTCAGAAGCCCTTGCATAGGCATTACAAGAAAAGGTGGCAGTAATGTTGCTTTTATCACAGCATGAAGAAAGACATTTACATGAGAAAAATGTTAATGCAGCTCTTCAGAAAAAGATAGATGAACTTCATAGAAATTTGCTTCAAGTTACAAATAAAAAGATGACGGCTCTTCGGGAGTTGACACAGTTCAAGCGGAGATATCAGTTATTGCAATCGAAAATAAGTAATGAGATATCAGAAGGGTTTGATCCTTGAGGACAAGGATGATTTCAAGAGAAGGAGAATGTCATAACTATATGGCAAGTCAACAAAGAAAGCAACAGGAATCAGTTACTTAAACAACAACTTTTGAATCTGAAATTTTTTCAGAAGACTCAAGTAAGGCTTAAATTTTTTGCTAAAATAAAATTGACAGACAGAGGACAGAATTTACCTGAATTTTCGGTCTTACCATCAAACCTCATTTGCTCTTCGAAAAGGATTAAGACTAGCAGCAAGGGTCTATGGTACCTGTATCATTTTACATTACATGGGGTTAGTAGCATATATCTTGTTATATGAGTCCTCGAAGGTGCAAACAGTGAATTATGATAGTTGGCTAAAAAAGAAATCTGAAGATCAACACATTACCTCATTGGAGTCATCCAAGTTTGGACATAAGGGATAGTTGAAGGTCCAATCTGCTATGAAGTTTGACAAACATTAGGAGAAGTACAATCAGCTGTAGTGGACGAACTTAAGGCTGGAAAACATCATTGGGGTAAACTATATTGTGCTTAAGGCACAATTGTTAGGTTTTGATCCTTGGGGAAAAGGATCATTTCATGGAGGGGGTATTGTCATGATCATGAGAGATATAGAAATCTAAGATGACGGAAGAGAATTAGGGAAATTGAAAATAGGGTTAGGGATTTCAATTAAAGGGAGGGGTACTGCCAACAGTGAAGGAAGTCACGCCAACAGCACCTAACAGCACCTGCAAGGGAATCTAACTGTTAGAGACAACTGTATTGCCAGCTGGTAAATGGTTGGTACAATGTAAATATATAAGCAATGTACTAGGTAGGGCTTAAGGCATGAAATGAATGAATGAATTCTCAGTTTTCCTGAATCCCTTTTCTTCTCTTCTTTAATCTTCATTTCCTCAATTTCCTTCGATTATTCTTCTTCTATCGCAAGGACATAACAATTTTCTCTAATTTTGTTTGGCTGCCCTCACGGTTCCATAGGTTTTCACCTTTGTTGAACTATGTTTCGATATAACAATTTAAGGCAAAATGGTTTTTGGACTTGAATTGAATTTACAAAATGTATTTGGACTTAATTGAATTTATTCAAAATTTACAAAAATAATTCAAAGTTCTTTTAATTTAAAATTGAGCACAAAAATGTTTTTATGAATAGTAATTTACTATTTGAACAGCAAATTACTATTTGAACAGTAAATCATTGTTTGAACAGTACCCGAGGCTCAAAAATTCCAGTATGTAAAAGGGGAATCGATTCCCCCCAAGGGGGTACCGATTCCCTCACTGTTCATCAGCCCAACGGTCATAATATTTGAATATTATAAAGGGGTATCGATTCCCTATTAAGGGGTACCGATTCCCCCCATTCTAGGCAGCCTATTTTTGTAGAAAAATCATTCCCAAACGGCTCCAAAACATCCCCAACGGCTAGATATGACTTCAAACACATTCCAAGTTATAAATACAAGCTAAGGACACTTGAAGAAATAAGAGAACAACTATCCAAGCAATCAAACACAAGAGAATAATTTTTCATTCTTATTTCATCTTTCTCTTGTATATATTTTGTTCTTGTGAGCTCAATCTTGTAAACACCTACCTTAGAGAGGTTTTCTTGTTTACATTTCTTATCCTTTTGTAATGGGGAAAGGTTCTAGCTTAGCCTGTGTAAAAGCTAGGGAAAGGTTCTAGTTTAGGCCGAAAAAACTAGGGAGTTTGTAAGGTTACTCTTTATCCTCAAAAGAAAGAACAAATTAGTGAATTTGTTGGAAAATCCTTGGTGAGGAGCTAAGGTAGTGGACGTAGACTTTGATTGAGAAAGTCGAACCACTATAAATCGCTATCCAATTCTTTATCTTTCAATCTCCTTACTCCCTAAACACAAAACTGTTCCGACCCCTCTTTGCAAATCGTTCCGGTTATCGTTTCGAGCTTCCGAAAATCCTAAAAATTTGCATCAGATCCTAACTCGTTAAGAATGTTTAACCACCTTGAGACGATCCTAGAAGAAGCTCTACCAATTCCCGACGCAACCGACAAAAAAAATGACTTTTTCCTCCGGTGCTTATTATCTTGAAGAATGTCCTATTATGGATTCACAACCGGTAAACAAGCCACCCTTCTTCAATGGAGCAAATTATGCACATTGGAAGAATAAGATGATGTACTTCATTCAATCATACAATCTAGGAGCTTGGTACTCAATCATGGACGGTTACTCCTCTCCACCCGGCAAGTACAACGATTGGAGTAGAGAAGAGCAGAAAAATTTTCAGCGTAATTCTAAGGCTATACATATTTTTATTTTGTGCTTTAGGCCCAAATGAATATGAAAGAGTCTCATCTTGTTCCAGTGCCAAAGAGATTTGGGATAAGCTCCAAGTCACTCATGAAGGAACCGACAAAGTGAGGGAATCAAAGAAAAGTCTTCTCAACCATAGCTACGAGAACTTCAAGATGAAACCCAATGAAGACATCAAAGCTATGACGAATAGATTTTCCGTGATTGTCAACGATCTCAAGGGATATGGAGAAGCAATCCCTAATGAGAAGCTTGTGAGGAAGGTGATTTACTCTCTTCCAAAGGAGTGGCAATCGAAGAAGACGGCCATTATCGAAGCTAAAAACCTAAAGTCTCTCACTCTCGAAGAGCTAATTGGTTCCCTTCTCACTCATGAGATGATGGTGAAGGAAGATGAAGAAAGGGAAGAGAAGAAAAAGGTAGGCATTACCTTCAAATCCACCAATGAAAGCTATCAAGAATCAAGTGATGAGGTGGATGAAGAATACGATGAACAAGAAGAAGAGATGGTCAAGCTCTTGAAGGAACTCAAGAGATTCATGATTTCCAAGAAAGTAAAACATGAATCAACCAAGAAGAAGAGTCCCCAGTGTGCTTCAATTGTCAAAGAAAAGGGCATGTCAAATATGAATGTCCTCTTCTAAAGAAAAAGGGGAAGAAGGCATTTGTTGAATCTTGGAGTGATGAAGATGATTCCAATGATGAAGATGAAGTAGTCAACCTATGCCTCATGGCCACTCATGAAGAAGTTGAGGTATCTTCTAACTCAAATGAATTTAATTCATTTACTTTTGATGAGTTACAAGATGCTTATAATAGGTTGTATTTGGGATTTGAGACCATGAATTCCAAATATACGAAATTAATTTCAAAACTCAAAATTAAAGATAATTTGATTTTGAAAGCAAAAGTTGATTTTGAAAATCAAAATGAAATTTTGAAAATTGATTTAGAGCTTTCAAAAATCAAAATAAATGATTTAGAAAAGAAAATTTTTGAATTAGAAGTTAAGCTTGAAGGCTTAACAAAAGAAAAAGAATTAATTTCTAAAAATAACCTATTATGTGTAAAAATGGCAAAATGCTCACATTGCCATTTTCATGGTCATTTGGAACATACTTGTCCTTTGAAGAAAGTAAAACGTTTTAAAATTAGACAAGTATGGGTTCCAAAAGGAACAAGGGGCATTGAAACTAATGTTCAAGGATCCAAAGCAATTTGGATACCAAAATCTACTTAAATGTCTCTTGTAGGTGTGTGGGAGCAATGGTGATGAAAGTGATGATATTCAAGATGCTCTAGCCACATTTGAAAAAGGAATGGGTAACCTCTAAGCTTAATGCTTTTAATTTAGGTTATTTGGTTGCTCATTTGATTTTAAGCATGCATGAGTTTTGGTTTTAAATGATTATGCATCATTGTTTTAATCTCATGTATGTTGAAAATATGATTATGATGAACATTTTTTTTTTGAGAATTTTTAGTTCATCATAATGAATTTTGGTCAAAATTGGTTTTAAATGCTAATGATATCTCTCTAACAATTGATATCAAATTTCAAAATACTTTGATTTTATAAATTTTAATTTTTGGCCTAAATTTGAATGTTTATGCATGTGGTCTAAATGAAAATGATATCTCTCTAGCAATTGATATCAAATTTTTAAAATTGCATAACATTTTTGGAAAACTTTATGCAAATGCACTTAATTTTAACAATTGGTATTAATATCAAATTTCAACAATTGGTATTGCATAAAATATTTTAGACTTGGATATATTGAATTTCATGTGCTACAAACATGTTTGTTATTCTTTTTAGAAATTCAATATTTTGTTTAAGTGTCAATATCTTAAAAGCTTAATTTTGTTTGGAATACATTTATTGAGGGGGAGCTTTGATTTTTCAAATGATTTTTAAATGTAAAATTTACTACTTACTCTCCAAAGTTATTTTAAACTTCAAAGATCGAATTATTTTTTCTATAACAAAAAGGGGGAGAAGTTTAGTTTGAAAAATTCAATTAAATTCAATTTCTTAATGAAAAAGGGGAAGCTTAACATTTTCATATGTTTTCCAACAACTAATATCTTTTTCATTAAACATTTTATTAAGGGGGAGTTTTTGTCAAAAATAATTTTTCAAATGTTTTGTTATATCAAAAAGGGGGAGATTGTTGAACTATGTTTCGATATAACAATTTAAGGCAATATGGTTTTTGGACTTGAATTGAATTTACAAAATGTATTTGGACTTAATTGAATTTATTCAAAATTTACAAAAATAATTCAAAGTTCTTTTAATTTAAAATTGAGCACAAAAATGTTTTTATGAATAGTAATTTACTTTTTGAACAGTAAATTACTATTTGAACAGTAAATCATTGTTTGAACAGTACCCGAGGCTCAAAAATTCCAGTATGTAAAAGGGGAACCGATTCCCCCCAAGGGGGTACCGATTCCCTCACTGTTCATCAGCCCAACGGTCATAATATTTGAATATTATGAAGGGGTATCGATTCCCTATGAAGGGGTACCGATTCCCCCATTCTGGGCAGCCTATTTTTGCAGAAAAATCATTCCCAAACGGCTCCAAAACATCCCCAACGGCTAGATATGACTTCAAACACATTCCAAGTTATAAATACAAGCTAATGACACTTGAAGAAATAAGAGAACAACTATCCAAGCAATCAAACACAAGAGAATAATTTTTCATTCTTATTTCATCTTTCTCTTGTATATATTTTGTTCTTGTGAGCTCAATCTTGTAAACACCTACCTTAGAGAGGTTTTCTTGTTTATATTTCTTATCCTTTTGTAAAGGGGAAAGGTTCTAGCTTAGCCCGTGTAAAAGTTAGGGAAAGGTTCTAGTTTAGCCCGGAAAAACTAGAGAGTTTGTAAGGTTACTCTTTATCCTCAAAAGAAAGAACAAATTAGTGAATTTGTTGGAAAATCCTTGGTGAGGAGCTAAGGTAGTGGACGTAGACTTTGATTGAGAAAGTCGAACCACTATAAATCGCTATTCAATTCTTTATCTTTCAATCTCCTTACTCCCTAAACACAAAATCGTTCCGACCCCTCTTTACAAATCGTTCCGGTTGTCGTTTCGAGCTTCTGAAAATCCCAACAACCTTTACTAATCCGGATCAACCAATGTTGCACACCTAGCTTTTAGTGAATGAGTCTCTTAACATAAATTTTTTACATACATAAGGCCTTAAACTCGAGACTGACTTAAACAATATCAAGTTACTTACCACTTAAACCAACATTGCTGATTGTTTTTTCTAAATTTTATAATCAAAGATATAAAGAATAAATATCATATATAACTCTAGTCTTAGTTGGTATCAAAATCCTAATAATAAAGTACAATGAAGACTTATTTAATATATAAAGTTATGCATGAATCACTCTACGTCATTTATTAAAGAATTTGTTATTATTTCTTGAGATCTCGAGTTTGCAAACTGCATATACAGAGATATGAATGTTCATTATCAAATGATTAAAAATATCACATAAAATATTTAAGTCCTCATAATTCAATCTTAAACTTTCATATTATTATAAAGAAATAAAGTAAGCAAATCCCTTACATTGTCATTTTTATAACAACAGTAATGTTTTTGAATCTCTAAAACACCTTTCTTTTATTTTCCTTCAAGTACCTGTTTTTTAGGCCTATCCTGAAAATAATTTAATTTTCTTCGTATTGTTCACGCATTAAACTGTTAATTCAATCACCACACACAGGTGATTCATTTCCTTCAACTTGCTTCTTCATTTTCCTTGATTAGTGTTGTAGCATTTTTACCTTCCCGTGAACAATTGACTAGATATATACGTCTGCTCTTCTTCCACTTCTATTACTTGATTAGAATCGATGCATCTCAATGTCTGATCTAGTAATGTACATCTGTTGTTTGAATAGTGTAATTTTATACAACCAAAACTTTTTTCTTTTCTTTTACACTCTACACTCTTCCTCTTCTTCTTTCTGCATATTTTTCTGTAGGACAACCATTGCCAACCACTAAGTATGAAACCCTTAAAGAGCTGGTAGAATTTGAAACACATGAAAAGCAAAGCAAATGAAATGAAAAACGATATTTAATAAAGCAAATGATGAATCAGAACTAGGCACTAAGCAGATCAGAGGAACTAGTAAATCATAAATTACGTCACCAGCCAATCCAGTAAGATCTCATTAGTTACATGGACGAGTTACAACACTGTCGACGATGACAAACGGAAGATTCACTAGGTGTTGAGAGGCTTTAAATGGAGAGAAGTTTCACCATTATCAATGGCATCTACCTAATGCATACATGATGCAGTAGCAATGCTATAAAGAATCTTTCGTTTGAACAATCAGCGGCAGTATGGAAAATAAATTCCGACAAAGAGCACCGTGATCGTCGATGCAGGAATTATTGTAGTGAAATTTCAGATACCCGTCTAACTGTATAACTGTAAGTCAATAAATTAAACATTCAGAATATTAGGCAAGAAATGAACTTCACTGTCTGCCTAGGCCACAGAAGAGATGCCTTGTCATTGTGTTCATACGTCTTAGTAAATTATCTCTAACAATAAGATTGGCAGTAGGATCTCATAAATCCATCCTCCAAGCTTATTTAGTCATTCTTGAATTTTCATTATGTCAGTTAAATATGCCAAGTTATGTAGGATAAGGCCATGCATCAGATGCGGAAGCCACGTTGACACTAAAGCTTGGAATTGATAATAAAAGCCACATTAGGGTGATCATAATCAGCATTAGGATACATAAATGATGCATATTTGTGCAGACCAACAAGACACGCTCTCCGCAACATTCATGGTCCTCAATATGAATCATTAATTTGATGGCAAACATCATTTTGGGTCTTTGTTTAGGTAAGTATAACTCTGATACGCCAATCTATACATGATTTCAAGGCGAGTAGGGAAGCACAAGGAGATACTGGTGTTGGAATTAAACGGTGGCCGTCTTTCAATGAAGGTGATTCAGTGCACGTCCCCTAGTTCCTGAAGAAGAAAGGACATTCGGCCTATCTAAGAGCTGGATTGGTTCTCTGCATAGTGTCTCAACTCTCAACCAACGTGGTTAATTATTTTAAGAGCTTGTGTTGAGTGCCATACAACAATTATTTTAACATAATAATCTATACTTCAATAATAAATACTTTGTTATACCCTTTCTGTATTTATAGTCGAGGTTACGCACAATCGTAATTTAGTTAATTCATTCAAATAAAATGTCATTTATAAATTTAAAATTCAAAACCCAAACCCATTAATCTCGATGGTTAAGGGAAATATTGTAATCTTTAGATGTCTTGGACTAGACCAACTACATTTATAAGGCGTGCATTATTAATGGTTAACTGGTTAAAAAAGATTTTGAACGGATACTACCTTAATAAAACAAATTTTGAAACCCAATATTTATAATATTTTCCTATTTCCTAACATCGGCTTGCTTCATAGTTGTACACTCAAAAATTCATGTTTGAGATCAGTAAAGAACTGGCCGACTAAACAATCAGATTTTGACGAAACGGCTAAATTTAACGAATTTTGCAATTATACCACAATTCTGCTCGATTATTATTGCAACCATGTTTCCTAAATAAGTATTTCTCCAAACCACAATCATAAAGACTCCCGAAATGAGAAATTTTGATCAAGACAAAGTTGCCAGCTCCCAAACCTTTATAGTCCCATCATCGCTAGCAGAAGCAAGGAGACGCTTTTCCTGCCATTTTCAACCATAATGAAAGCAGAAATGTTAGCCTAAGTTGAGACTCTCAGAAAAATCCATTTTAACATACACTCGCAGGCTCAGCATAACCTTTCCGTTTATTACCATTATCATTCTTTTTATATTAAGGCCTCCAATACCACAGTTCCGAAAGAAATAAACTCCTTAAAATAAACATACAGAGACGCCATAACTAACTAGAGAGAAAAATGTGAAATTATAAGGAAGTTCTAACTCAACATATCTGGTTAGGCTGCTAAGTAGGCAATTGATGGGAATTACAGTTTAGAAAATTCAGTCAGTACAGTAAAGCTCTTATTCGAATGGACATTTATAATTGCAATTGTTATTTTTGTTTTCAATCATTTCTGCATGGTTTTGCTATCATTTCTGCATGGTTTTGCTATCATTTCAAAATCAATCATTAAGCAATAAGTTCAAGCGAGGGGGAAAAACTGAGCCAACAACCAGAAACTCTACCATGCATAAGGAAACCACGTATTTTTGCGACATTCATTTCTTCCTTTGTATACTGAACATGGAAGCACATACAATAATCCTCAAGGCCTAGTTAATTTTTCAAGAAAGCAAATCTTACCCCAGGGCACCATTGTACTGAATTTATGTCCATGTCATGGGCCTTCTTCTTCAATAGCAATTGATATGAAGGTTCATTCATCTGAAGTAAAACAAAAATATAGATTAATAGGCTGAATTGCCACTTGTAAAACTTAAATAAGTAAAACAGGGGCGGTGGCAGGGGCAGAGACGATTATCCAGCAAAGAACTCATAATTTGTACAACAGGACAATTTGCCCAATTAGTTTGGCTGGTTTTCAGCATTTACATAACCACCAAACTGATACTGAAGCATGTTTTAATTCTCGTGTATAAATATGCTCAATGAATAAGAGGCTAAAAGAATTACACACCGAACCATCTTTTCCCTGTACAAACAACCGTAAAGCATCATCAGCAGCTCCACTGGCAATAATTCCCTCTCTGCAATAGTAACTTGAGAAATATGCAATCAGTTTCAGCTCAAAATTCAAAAGAAAATCAAGTTATTCAGATGATAAATAAATATTTAAATTAGACAGATCTAAATAAAAGATATGATGCATAATATTGTTTTTGAACCTTCAAGCTGCTATTAAACAATTATTTATTCATCAATTAAAATCAAATGCTTCCGGAAAATCTAGAAGATTGAATAAAAAATGGGTTATTACCGTTTTCATTCACAAAATAAACATAAACGTAGTTTGAACAATAAATTGGTGACAATACCTTGACCAGTGAACTGAAAAAATTGTTCGATCATGATAACCTGAAAGAGTGCACAGATGATTCCTGGACAACAATTATAGTGAAGGATATCAGTATGCATTACAAGGTCTTAAACGAGAATAAAAGAAGAAATGCCATACATCAATGCTAATAACTTAGATTTTATCCCTTCAAGATACATGCTATTGAAATACTTAATAATTCCGTTTACTGTTCCAGTGTTCCCTAGCAAAGCTACAACTACCGGACTAAGGCTTGATGCTTCAAAGTTTCAAATAGCAAGAATGAATTCTTTGGCATCAAAATGTGATCATCAAACGAAAGATTATAAGCCATGAATTTATCACTTATAGTGATTCTTATTTATGCAAGCAAACTGTTGCATATAGCCAGAGAAAGCACTTAAAAATGGAAAACAAAACCCAAGGAAATCCATAAACATATTAGTCCTGAAAGCTGCTAATCGGCCTAGGCTATGGATTTGATAAAATGACAACCAAGAGTTAGCAAAGGTGGAAAGTTCCAAAAAAAACGACGAGCTTCTCACCAGGGTGCATAACCATCTCCAGACTGCATCCTTGGTATGTCTGCTTTCCATATCTTCAAGGTAAGATCATCACTGGAAAATCAGTTCAATTTATGTTAACACATCATACAACTTCACTTTTTCTTTTCTTTTTCTGATGTCATCGGAAAATACTATAATACCAATTGCTGCAGATTAGAAAGAAAAAGCTGTTATACATACCTACAAGTTACCAATTTGTCTCCCTTAGCATTAAAATCAAGTGACCAAACGGTGGAAGAATGACCACTGACCATAAGATATTGAAACAAAAGGTTTTTAGTAGTCTATAAAATTCATAAACTAGTGGACAAAAATCTTAAAGGTATAATAAAATTTAGGGTTAAATACCACTATAGCCACTCAACTAAACCCTATCAAACATGTGGCCATCTAAGAATTTTTACTATCAATTTGGCCACTCAACTATACCCTATCAAACAATGCGGCCATTTAAGAATTTATGCTATCAATTTGGCCTCTCAACTTTCTTGCCATCACCCATTGCCGTCACGGAATGATGGTGAGGCATAAATTGATCAATAGATATGTGACAAGCTTCACTTTTTACCAAAAAAAAATGTCTTTTTTCGCTTTTCTCCCATCAATTTATTTATTTATTTCCAAGTCCCTAATTCAATGCTATTTTTTTCTCACAGCCACCTTGGATGGATGCACCATTCCATTTCCGGCCTATCTGCCAACTTCAGTGACCAGAGCAGGGGCAAGTGACCCCCATGTGCTGCCTATATCTCATACACCCTCCCTCACACACCGGTGCATGGGAGCACGGACAATGGCTTTCCAAGGTCGTCTTTCACCTATGATGCCAGCCTGAGCTTATGACCATACCCAAGTAATCCATTGATGCTGCCATGGCCTTATCAGTCTACTGCCGGCTCTACTGATCTTTTGCTCAGTTACTATTCACTATTGAAAAAAATTTGAATTTTTTTTTTTGATAGGAAATGAAGGCCTCATTAAAAACCTCCTTCTTGATTAGAGAGACTTAAAGAGAAGCTCTTTAATCAGCGGAAGGAGGAAAAGAGTGCCTTAGAATTTCATTGAACATAAGAACACCAAAATACATTCAGATATCGACCCCGTACATAAAACAAAACACCATAAAACAACCAAAAAACACCCCCATAGCAGCAACAGTAGCTCAACCTAATATCAACCACAACAGCCTCTAAAGGACTGACCCAACTAAAAGCCTAACTCTTGACTCGGAGAGCACCAGAAAACAGAACACCTAAAAAAGAGACAAGAAAATGACAGCTGACTCAAACCATAGTATCCAAAATAAAACACAGACATCCAGGAGCTTCAATCCACACGAAGAGGGCAGAAAACCAAACTATAGACTCTGGCTCCAAAGCTGGAAAAATGGAATCATAATCTGGCTCCCAGAACAGACAAATCTCCCACACATTGAACCTTCTACTGCTGCTTGATTTGGCTGTATCAGGCCATTAATTGGGGACCCGAAACTTTCTCTGCTAACCCCGATATATCTCTGCCATCCAGCCTGTCAACCACCGCCCCAACCTGTTTGGCATCCCCATCCTGGTGGGCCTCCACACCCTTGGAACTACTAATAGCACGCCTCTTGATAATGTTAATCACGTTCTTCATCACCTTTGCCTTTAACCGACCATCCAAATTGGATGAATCAAAAAAATCCAATATTCTCTCTCTATCACGTGCAGACATACAACTTTCGCTGCTTTCAAAAACTGACTCTCTAGCCCCTTGATCCAGCACATTCTCATGCTCCACCACATCCTCGAATTCCGATGGAATAATCCCCAAACCAGCAGCATAATTCCTTAAGCCCATAATAAAATCCTCCCCTATGTTCCTTTCCACTACTTCCCCACCCGACGAGAAGCAGCCACTAACTCTTTCCCCCATACAACATAATAGACTTTCTTCATCCACAGAACAACGCTCAGAAATCTTCTCCACCGAAGAGTCTTCGTTTCTGCCAGCTCCCTCAAGACATACCTCCACCACGGGAGAATTAACTGGCGAGACACCGACGAGCTCCCCCACCAAAGATAACGGGGAAGCAACTGCCTCATCCATCAAGAACGAGTCTGCCCAGACTGAATCGGGACTGAAACAAGGCTCAAACTCAGAAATACAAACTGTAAATAACAAGTCCCCGGCTTTCAAAACAACGGATTCTTCCACACGTGTTTGACGGTTTGTAATAATTTGAAACAAAGCCCTTTCAAAAGAACCTGGATTCACAGATCCTTCGTCAATGGAGATAAGTTCTCCCCATTTGCCTGCAATGCTTCTGAAGGTGGAGGGATTCCACAAAAACGGTGGGATCCCTTTGCACGAAAGCCACGCCCGACGGCTGCTGCAATGAAAGTTTTCCGACCACACTTCTACTTTGCCAAAACATTTATTCAATGCCCCCATCTGATTATTCAGCGTGAAATCCCTACTCTCATCATCTTCAAAAATGATTACAACTGCTAAACCGCTTAGCCTCATGACTTTCGGGCCTAAAATGCCTTCCTTATGCATTATGGCAGCCAACTCATTCATCTTTAAAAAATTTCTGCACCACCCTACCAAGTTGCCTCTGCAAGTTAGCAGTTTATCCTCGTCAACAGAACCCACAATGGGAGCCTCTAAATGCCCAACATCCTCCCTTTTACTCTTTATCTCGGCTGGTTTTAAACCCGAAAACTTCTTTCTCCAAAAAGCTTCCCGGGGTTGAAATCTGGCCAAAAAAACTCTAACTTCATTACCGCGAATCCTAGATCTGTCAACACAGTTGATAGCCTTCCTTGCGTCCTCCAATCTGGTGAAACGAACAAAGCCAAACCTACTTCCTCCCTTGCTTCTTTTGTTAGGGATGAAAGAATCGACCACCTCTCCATGTTTATCGAATAACAGCCAAAGCCCTTTATGATGAAGACGCTCTGGAATGTTGAAAATGATCACCGTAAAACAATTTTTCCCAGCAGAACTAGTCACCTTACTTGCCAACATAAGACAAAAAGAGAGATCAAAGAAAAAGCTGTAAAAAAAACGCCTAAAAAACTAGAGCTGCTTCTCTCACTAAAAAAACGGGACTTTTTGGGGTGCCATAGTTAGGTCTGGAAAAAACAGGAAGGAGGAAATGGATGAACTACTGCCAACCCTGTTTACTGGAAATAAAAGGAGAGAATAAAAGATTCTCGACACTTGGATATGGGATTCTGGTCGGGAGAAGGCGTTGTGTCCAGTGGTGCGGCGGTGATGAGCACGGACGACGGGAAGCGGCTAAAAACGACAGAGGATTTCGTCAAGATCTGCGATGATTGAAAGATTCATTCACAAATCTAAGGCCAAAATCGAAATCACCGTGGGCCTGTGATCATCCCAGGAAAAACCGACGTCAAAACGGTGGTCGGAAAGTGGCGGCGGACGGCAACGGCAGTTGGTGGACGGCTGTGGCGGACAACGGGGGATGATAGAGGAGAGAATAGATCTAAAGCGTTGGTTAACTTATGCCATGTCCTCATTCCATGAAGGCAATGTGTGATGTGGGTGACGAAAAAAAAGTTGAGTGGCTAAATTGATATCAGAAATTCTTAAATCGCCACATTGTTTGACAGGGTATAGTTGAGTGGCCAAAGTTGTATTTAACCCTATAATTTAAAAGACATCACCACAATACTTAATAGGTAGATACAATACAAAACTACATGCCAGGCAGTACAATAAACAAGAAAATGAGCTGAAACAGAACAGATAGAGTTCTAGGCATCATACTGGCAAGATTCACCTAAAGTCTGTACACAGCTCCAATCACCATCATCATCCTCTGACCACCAAACCTACAAGGTAAAGTGAATGTGTTACAAACTTACAATTTGATCAAATTTTTCAATCTTGTTGCCATATAATGTTCCATGGTCTCGTTAAAGATATATTAGCCAATACAGTACCTTGACGGTGTTATCATAGCTACAGGAAAACAAAACATCCATGGTTGGATGCCATAGAACCATTTTCACGTCTTGAGTATGGCCTTGCAAAACTTGAATACACTCAAACTCATTCCCTGGCATGACTTCCCAAATCCAAACAGTTTTATCTCTCCCACATGTCGCAAGAAGAGAACCCGATGCATTCCAAGATACACTTTTCACTTCATTTTCATGACCCTATACACAACAGTAAAAATATGTTCAATATAATCAAGAAATGAACCAGATTTTAACACAAATATAATCTAAACACTAATAATTTCCATCTTCAAGTAATACTTCCAGCTGAATGCAAGAACCAAGATATTTTAGATCGTTCAGTAAACCCTATTGCTTTTAGCCACCATTTCACAGTATAATTATGTTTTACTATGTCAACTGCTTTAAATGGTGTGCATATGACACCAAAACTGACTGAAATCTCTAGAGAAATGAAAAAACAAAAAATACGTAATTGGATACCAAGAAGAATAAGAATAAGAGTAACACCTCTAAAGTGGAAACGCATTCAAAGTCGCCCCCAACATTTTCCCATATGGCAGTGGTAGCATCAAAGCTAGCAGTGGCCAACAATTTCCCTGACGGTG
Source organism: Hibiscus syriacus (assembly GCF_006381635.1). Classification (NCBI taxonomy): domain Eukaryota; kingdom Viridiplantae; phylum Streptophyta; class Magnoliopsida; order Malvales; family Malvaceae; genus Hibiscus; species Hibiscus syriacus. The sequence goes on from NW_024063351.1 coordinate 1,044,493, forward strand.
ACCAAGCACATGATCTTACCGTTCTAGTATGTGTTTCTTCTAAAACAGCCTGCAAAGATCACACTCCAAATTGACATGAATTCCAGCAAACATCACATAAGGTAATACTTCAAGATAAATAAACATATATGGAAACTATTTCAATTCATGTTAAAAAAATGAGACTAAAATTACAAAATTTCAACCGAATTCAGCAAGGTTTCTTACTATCCCCTATATTTGTTAACTTAAATATAAAAAGAAAAAAAAAGCACCAAGAAATAGAAATTTATAAGTTTCTGAACTTAGCATGAATCAATTTCACTTCCTCTTAGCAAGATTTTCAGCATAATAATAATAATAATAAGTAGAAATCAACAATAGAGGTAAGAAAGGACCTTGCAGTCCCAGGAGCGAGTGGAGGGACTCTGCTCCCAGATTCGAACGGTCTTATCTCCGCTGCAAGAAGCGAAAACCGCAGGCACATCGGCGGCAGCTGTGGCAGGATTCCAAGCGAGGCTCCAAACCCTATCGGTGTGGCCTTGAAGCTTTTGAATCTCTTTGAGCTCCAAGTTTGCATCTAACAAGTCCATTCAACTCAATATCTTCCAAGGAAATTTACTGAAAAAATCTGCGGTTTTGATTCTTCTGGATTCGATTATTCTCTTCGGGTGAGAGATCGGCGAAGGTACTACTTTAACTTTACTTTTGGGTTTTTCTTTTTAATATATCTTTTAACTTTTAAGTTTTAAGTTTTCCTGTGAAAACTGCTTTTGACGAAAGGAGAATTGGGTTTCACGCGCGCAGCCTTCAGCCCGCGATTACCGGAGAACCGCGGGGCACTTGTGGCAACCTCGTTTCTCAGTTAAATTGCATAAATAATTAAACTTTCCTATCACTCTTATTTTGATTTTTATATTTTAAAAAACTTTAATTTAATAATTAAGTTTGTTATATTAAATTTTTTATTACTACGCGTTTGGCTTTATAACAACACTCTAATGCGACTGAAATGGAACTTCTAATCTTCATAGTTATTTTGATTTGTTCATGATCATATTTGTTATGGTCCGCATCGACACTTTCTTCTTGGTCGATTCCCTCTTCGTTTTCATCCCTCATTGTAATGAAGCTCATATTATGAACACTTTTGTTGTCGCTATTTCCTCTTTTCAAAAGTTCCTGCCCAAAAGGTCTTACTATAACGGTGATTATAACAACCCAAAAACTCGAGTTAACACCTTAAAATTGACATAGGATGATTTGGATTAAATATATGTTTTATTGGACCGTTGGGTTTTTAGACCTCAATTTGAGCCCATTTAGGATTTAGAAAATGGAGTTTTAAGACTATCTTAAGTTTGAAAACTAAAAGAGCAATTTGCATTTATGTGACTAATTTGGAGGGGCTGTGAGGCTTCTCGTCCCATATAATAGGATACTATGTCCTAATCGCATTCATACTCTTCATCTTTTCACATTTCTCCCTCCTTTTCTCTCAACAATCTTGGAACATTCATTTGAGCTATTTAGAATTAGAATCTCATCTCATTCAAGGCAAGATTTATGATGGATTCTTCAAGAGTTTTAGATTACGAGGTACATTATTTACGTTGAGAGATATGAACCTAAAAGGGTTTTTGGTAAGGGAGCTTTTAAGGAAAACTTTGGAGCATGTTAGGTGTTGGAAAAATGATGTATTTAATATTTATATTAAATTCACATTCCTTTTAAATATTATAAATCAAAAGATATTATTTAGTTTGAATATTAGTAGGATAATTATTATTTTGAATACGTCAAATTAAAAATGTATTTATTATCTATTTAATTTTAAATATTAAAAGATAATTATATCATTTTTAAATATTTTGAATTAAAATAATATATATTTAAGTTCAAATAGTAAAATGAGTTTATATCCTTTAAATTAAAAGATATTATTATTTGTTTAAATTTGGATATTAAAATATATTTTGTTAGAGTAAATCTCTCTAGAAAATCCCCTATAAATACTAAGCTAACTTGTTAGGTTTTTGGTATCTCATAACTCAAGAACTTTTATTTTTCTTGAAAAATATTCTCTCTATTTCTCTAGTTTTTCCAATAATACGCAAAGGAATGACTGAAAATATGTCTTAAGGAAATTGTGTAGCAACAAGCCTCAAATGTTTTCGATCACAAGATCAAAATAAAAAGAGTATTTTTCTTTTTATTTATTGCCCTTTATTTTGAAAGAAATTTAATTTCTTCTATTTTATTTTTTCATGTTCAAGTTTTGTCCCAAATTGTTATTTTTTCTAACAATCTTAAAACAAAGTAAATTGGTTCCTTCTTTTTGATTTTATAATGACATTCCAATATTGTTACCCTTATTATTTTCTATATCATTATTGGATTAATTCTATTTTCTAATAATATTAAGAAAGATTATATCATTCTTCTATATTTCGTAATTCGAGATGATTTAGAAATTGTGAGAAAATCGAGATAGAAAACAAATTTATTTACGGGTTTATCATGTTGTATTAATGGGTTTACTAAAATCTCAAAGTGGACAAATATGTACAACATAAATTGTCATGAAAGTAACTTTGATTACTGATTTTGTTTCAGAATATTGATTTTTTCCGATAACAAAGTAAAGGCATAATGCAAACAAATACCCCTAACGTTTTGACAATATATGCATTTGTGCCTAAATCATTTTTTTTTGGAGCAGTTCTACCCGCAACGTTTGATAATGAGGCATAAGTCCCCCCCCCGTTGGATGGAAACCGTCAGTCAACTGACGGTCAACGGTTCCATCTGATGTTGCATGAACATGTGGTCGTCGATGATGATGTGCATTTCCGTGTCACCTATTTTATGCTGACGTGGAATTTAAACGTCAGATTTTTATCATTATTGGCGCATATTTGATAGAGGGGATGAAAGGCTCCCAACGCGGTGAATGGGATTCGAACCTGGGGCAAAGGCGTGAAATGGGATGGCCCTTGCCACCATGCCAGGCATGTTAATCTATAGTAATGTGTAACAATATGGTAATAAACCAAAAATAAATGTCCATGTTTTAAAAAAAACTTGTTACGCGCGTTTAGCATACATATACGCTTCAAACAGTATTTTCCCCCAAACCCAAGTATCCCTAAATGCAAATCAAATCGAAACCCTAATCACATATCCCCTTTCAATTTCAACTCCATCAAACCTCCTCTACAAGAATGAATTCTGAATCTTTTCCCCATTCAATCTCTCCATCTTAAATGCAGTAGAAGGTGAGTTTAGTTTGTAAAGAATAACATCGATTATTTGGGTTTGTTTAGGCATAATGGGTTTAGGGTTAAATGTTTTGGATTATGTCATTGTGTCGAAGCATTTGTAAAATATTTAGGTTTTCTAACTTGTGGGATGTTAATAACTTATGGGTTTTGCACGAAAGGGTATATATTTGGGTTTGAGGCTTTATTACTTGGGTTTCCTGTAATGAATCGAATGTGGAAAGCTCATTTTGGATGCATATATCATCGGTGGGGGACTGCATTTTGTAGGGTATATGAGTGGTGGGGACTGTATGCTTGGTTTTTATATTGGGAAAGTGGTCCCCCATGTTCAACATAAATTATCTTTTTTACACTGTTTGGGTCCCTCCATGTGCATGCTAACATTAATGTTTTTTATTATAAATACAGATGGACAAGGAAAATGAGTATTACATGAATTTTCATGTTGGTGGCAAATTTGTCCGCGATCCATACGTGCGATATGTAGGTGGTGAGTTGATTAGGTTGAAAGAATATCCATATACAATTTCGTATTTTGAAGTTCGTAAAATTATTCAAAATGCGTTACATTTTAATAGTATACAAATTATATACTTCCATGAACCATTTAGTGGTCGTTTACAAGATAATCTTAGGGTGCTTTGGGATGATACAAGTACAATTTCCATGTTGAATTACTGGGTAAAATATGGTTTTATAGACATATATGATGAGCATGAAGTAGACACTCCTTTTTTTTTAATGATGATAATTTACGAATAAATGTCGCTGAGGGTGCTGGTGAGGGTGCTGCTGATTGTGCTGCTGAGGGTGTTGGTGAGGGTGTTGTTGATTGTGCTGCTGAGAGGCTTGCTGAAAATGTAGTTGTTGCTGGTCTTGATGAGGGTGCTGGTGATTATGCTGCTGAGAGGGTTGCTGAAAATGTAGTTGATGCTGCTGGTCTTGATAATATTGGAGATGTTGTAAAATAGGATGGTTTAGATTATGATAGGGGTGGTGTTAATGATACTGTTGCATGGGATGGTGGTGTTCAGGATGTTGCTGCTGAAGGAGAGGGTGGTATTGATGATACTGGTAGTAGTGGTAGAGAGGGTGTGAAAGAATTTGAGGATACAAATGAAGATGATGAAGATAGTGATAGTGAGGAACAAAGTGCATATAGTATAGATTTGCCATATTTATCTGACTATGAGGGTGATGATGAACTGAAATCTGCCAGAGAGAAGATTAAAGGCAAAAAACATGTTGATGAGGAAAATGATAGTGGTTTCATATGAAATGACACTGATTTCCATGATGAGGGAGTTACAGAAGATGTAGACGGGAATGATACTGATTACTATGACAGTGATGACCATGGGAGTTTGATTATGTCAGATGATGATGAACATGAAGAAGGTGTTAAAAGAAGAGGAAGATATCCTATTTACAATCCAAATACATAGAGCCTTTATTTCTATTTGGGGATGATATTTTTAGATGGAAAATAATTCAAAGCTGCCATCTATAAATACTCAAGATGCAGTAGAAGAGAGTCAAATTGTTTTAAAAGTTGAAGTTAATGTTAGATTTTTACAGTATATTTTTTTGTTGCAGGACCTTAATATCGATGGGAATTCTTCGATAAGATCACCAAGTACAATCAATTCAAACTCAATACACGTATCAAGAAAAGAAAATGAGAAGGAAAAGGCATGTGTTACTTCTGATAGATCAATGAGGAAAAAAAGCTATGAAGGGATAGGCCTTTACACAAACTTGAGGACTGGAGAGCAAACATTCTATGTAAGAACATTTTAAATAAGTAACAGTTTTTTTTCGAAAACTTAAATAATGTTTGAATTTTCTAATATGTTATCAGTCTAGTACAAGAGCACCAAAGAAAAGGAAAGGAGCTGAGGATTATATGGGCATTCAAGAATCAGTAGCACCAAAAAAGAAGAAATGAATTGTCTGATCGAGTGGGTCTTTTGGTTGTGCTGCTTTTTGTTAGGGTATATGTTTTGGGTTGTGCTTCTTTTTGTGTATGGAAAATACCTGCCTAACTTCATATGATATACTCTGCAGCAGTAATATCTGTTTTTTTTGTATGGTAAATATATGCCTAACTCAAGAATCAATAACATTTCTTTTCGACTATTTTCTGTTTATTCGGTTTAAGCATATTAACTAGCCAATATAATAGAAAACACTAAACACTTAATATTAGACATAGTGTAACACCCCCAACCCGTACCCGACCCGAATACGAGTCCGAGGTCTCACATTAACCGTTCAAAATGTTTACTTTGTCAAAATCTAATGAAATTCAGTTAGACATTTCCAATAAAACCCAAATAATTTCTATTGTATAAAACGTATGATTTTACAAATTGATTAGAGTGTATCCAGTACAAATATTTTATCTTACATGCCAACTACATTCATATGACAAAATACATATAATTTAAACATATTTCTGATCTGAATTGTGGAAATGAGAATCTGACATGTCTTGCTCCTCTAAACCTCTCTTCTCACTTCTGTAACCTACGTGTGAAACAATCACACGCTAAGTCTATGACTTAGTGAGGCATTACATTTATAAAAGAACTCTAATTATTTAAACATGCAGGAACACATCATCTCATGATGTCATACCAAAAATAATTTAATATTACATACAATGTAATATACACATATACATATCTCACACTATTTCCATTACTAACCTTATTCCACTATCCATATTCTTATCATTTATGTCTCATAATCATATACTCATATATTCATTCTTTTAAGCCATATATGATTCAATTAATCAAGCAATATATACATCATCTCATATACCATATAATATAATTCATATCACAAAAGCATATAATTTACATGTAATATATATATTTATTGTTATCTCTTTGTTAGCCCATACATCTGTGAGAACTGTAGATATGCGAGTCTATTGAGGTTATGCACTATGTTGTCACCACAACTCGTATGGGATCCCACTAGGGGCTATGAAATTTGTCCCAAATGACCACTATGAAATATCCCGAAGGATCACTGTATGTCCCGAAGGACCGCGTAGACCCTTGACTCTTGGCATGCCAACTATACCTATAGTTCTCGTATCATATAACATGGGCATTTTCACTTATATCATGTCATATGGCTCATATCTTTCTCATGAAATCACATAGTTCAGTTTCACATATTCATATATATACATCACATAGCGCATACTTCTATCTAGGAATTCATGCATTTTACTATTGGAAATAGACTTGTCGCAAGTCTTATTTCCCATTAAACATCATATACTAAATAATGTGCACTCACCTTGGCCTCACTATGTTCCAATCCACTTTTATGATTTCCTCTCTTTCGATTGAATATTAACTTGATAATCATTCCAGAACTTGTTCGTGCTCGATATCTATATAATCATACATTGATACATATCAATATCCAATTGATGTATTCTAATCTATCATTTCTTAGACCAAAAGAAAGGTATAATTCTATTTTCCCCTTGAAGTGCATCGATACATTCTACAGTGTATCGATGCATTCTTTAACATGTGCATCGATGCACTACCCATGTATCGATGCACTACCCATGCATTGATACACAAATCACCTTCGATGTTTTCATTTAAAGGGGGTGCATCGATGCACTCCTTATGCATCGATGCACTAATTGCATTCGATATTCATTTATTTGAGAGTGCATTGATACACATTGAAGATGCATCGATGCACACAACCCAAAAATTCCATTTTGAGCCTGAAAAATTTTTACTTTGTCATTAACCCCTCCTTATACCATAAAACTTATCTATACATATGTAAACCTTCTTATAACATTATAACACTTCACTATCCCTCATAATTCACCATAATTCTTGAATCAAAGAATTTCATCAAATTTTTCATGTGTTCTTAATTCAATTCTATCACCTCTAACTTCTTAATTAACTCTTTGACAAGTCAAATTTAACCTCCAACTTCAATTACTAACTCTTTTCCAATATTTCAATTTGAAACCTCTTATTTTCAATCTCTCAGAACTTGATAATCTTTGAGTTTTAATTCATCTTAAGCTTTCCTTAATCTTTTCCATCACTTTAAGAATCAAAACCAACTTTAAAACAAAAGAATTAATCAACTTGGAATCAACTTACCTTTGACATGGAGCTTACGAGAAGAAGAAAGTTGAACCAAAGTCTCCAGACTTTTCTATTTTCTTTCCTCCATTTCCACGTGTCATCTCCTATATAAAGGAGAAATAAAATCTTTCTTATAAAATTACTATTATACCCTTCAAAATTTCCACAATTACCATTTAATATAACACTAAAATTTTTCTATTTTAGTCCTTAAACTTTTAACTTGTTTCAAAATTGAGCACAAAGTTTACAAAAATTCTATTTTAGTCACTAACCCCAATTTTGGGATATTACAAATCTCTCCTCCTTTAAAGAAAATTCGTCCTCGAATTTTCATTGCACATACCAATAAGAACATATCTTCCAATGTTTTCAAGTTGCCTCATTTTCTTAACTTTTCCTTCTTTTAGTTTTTCAACTTCTTTTTTCCTTTATACCTTCATCTACTGTCACTTATCATATACGCAGTAACCAGTAACCTCAATCCATTCATGTCTTTTCTCTCCTTTAATTATGTATTTCCTTTGACATTTCTAAAATTCCATATAATGTCACTCATCACGTAGACAGTAACATCCATCTCTAATTACCTTATAACAATAACCAAACTCTTTTTCCATCATCATTTGACCAATAACACAACCTTAAATCTTCTTTAAATTTGATTAAACAAACATTTTATAGAATCAAACAATCTTTTTGCATCACCTTGCACACTTCTCTTACTTCTATATCAAACTTATCATCTACACTTCCATATAACCTTTATAATATCTGATCCTTTAAACTCAATTTTTTTCATTTCTTTATTCCATTATTCTTTTATTCATTCCAAATCAAAATCTCCTTATACATAATTCATATCTTTTATGTCATGCTCACATACTTTTTTTCTATCACTTATACTCATCTCCGATTATCGATCTTTATCGAATATTTCTCAGCGATATCTTACTCAACTTTTCAAACTCATACACAGTACTACTCATTTTCTCTTTTATATCTCATATATTTATCCTTAACTATCACTCCTTATCACATTTTCATGATTTTGATAGTCAACTTTACTTATACAGAACACCATTCTTTATCATCTCTTGTCCTTACGTTTCCCTCAATCATATAAGTCCTTATCTCCTTTACTACCTTACAATTCCATACTCAAAATACACCACCATATCCAAATCTACATCATACTTGGTTAACTTACCATGACATCATCTTCTAATTCCATTACATTTTCATCACATACTCTGGTTAGCCAACGCTAACTCTTTTCATCTTAACTGCAAATCCTTATCATATTCACACTCTTGCTTATACATAATATTATCCCTTCGTTTCAAACTCATAAGCTCTAACTTTATACATCTTATACGCTTGTCACTGATACACTTATTCTTGAACTCTTCTACCAATTCTCACTGCATCATTTGATCTTTTAACGCTCTTATGGTGACACTTGTTCAGCATATTCTATCTTATCCACAAAATAACAAAACAAATCCATATCACCTTTCCGATTCAAAACAATGAAAACTTTCTATCATTATTCAAATATGATTTCAACTTTCTGAAATCAACCTTTAATCTTATAAAACACTTTCTGAGGTTTTCGCTCTTCATCCTGCCTGGCCAGGGCAGGAGAATCGCTATCACCATCAGATTTGTCAGCTATCGATTCACTTCAACCATTTCTATAATCAATTTCTACTATAATATACAAATTTTATTCTATTAACAAGACAACATACTCCTTACACTATCAGATCAGATATTTTTCACTTTGAGTTGGCATGTATACATTTTTAAACTTTATTTGACTTCGGTTTAAGCCTAGAATCGGCTAAACCTTATCTCTGATACCATTAAATGTAACACCCTCAACCCGTACCAGACCCAAATACGAGTATGAGGTGTCATATTGATCGTTCAAAACGTTTACTTTGTCAAAATCTAATGAAATTCAGTTAGACATTTCCAATAAAACCCAAATAATTTCTATTGTATAAAACGTATGGTTTTACAAATTGATCAGAGCGTATCCAGTATAAATCTTTTATCTTAAATGCCAACTACATTCATATGACAAAATACATATAATTTAAACATATTTCTGATCTGAATTGTGGAAAGGAGAATCTGACCTGTCTTGCTCCTCTAAACTTCTTTTCTCACTTCTATAACCTACTTGTGAAACAATCACACGCTAAGTCTATGACTTAGTGAGGCATTACATTTATAAAAGAACTCTAATTATTTAAACATGCAGGAACATATCATCTCATGATGTTATACCAAAACAATTTAACATTACATACAATGTAATATACACATATACATATCTCACACTATTTCCATTAATAGCCTTATTCCACTATCCATATTCTTATCATTTATGTCTCATAATCATATGCTCATATATTCATTCTTTTAAGCCACATATGATTCACTTAATCAAGCAATATACACATCATCTCATATATCATATAATACAATTCATATCACAAAAGCATATACTTTATATGTAATATATATATATATATATATATTTATTGTTATCTCTTTGTTAGCCTATGTACATCTGTGAGAACTGTAGATATGTGAGTCTATTGAGGTTGTGCACTATGCTATCACCACAACTCGTATGGGGTCCCACTAGGGGCTATAAAATTTATCCCGAAGAACCACTATGAAATATCTCGAAGGATCACTGTATGTCCCGAAGGACCGCGTAGACCCTTGACTCTTGGTATGCCAACTATACCTATTGCTCTCGTATCATATAACATGGACATTTTTACTTATATCATGTCATATGGCTCATATCTTTCTCATGCAATCACATAGTTCAGTTTCATATATATTCATATATACATCACATAGCACATACTTCTATCTAGGAGTTCATGCATTTTACTATTAGAAATAGACTTGTCGCAAGTCTTATTTCCCATTAAACATCATATACTAAATCATGTGCACTCACCTTGGCCTCACTACGTTCCAATCCACTTTTATGATTTTCACTCTTTCGATCGAATCTTAACTTGATAATCATTCCAGAACTTGTTTGTGCTCGATATCTATATAATCATACATTGATACATATCAGTATCCAATTAATTTATTATAATCTATCATTTCTTAGACCAAAAGAAAGGTATAATTCTATTTTCCCCTTGAAGTGCATCGATACATTCTATAGTGTATCGATGTATTCTTTAACATGTGCATCGATGCACTACCCATGCATCGATGCACTACCCATGCATCGATGCACTACTCATGCATCGATACACAAATCACCTTCGATGTTTTCATTTAAAGGGGGTGCATCGATGCACTCCTTATGCATCTATGCACTAATTGCATTCGATGTTCATTTATTTGAGAGTGCATCGATACACATTGAAGATGCATCGATGCACACAACCCATAAATTCCATTTTGAGATTGAAAATTCTTACTTTGTCCTTAAATTCTACTTATTAACCCCTCCTTATACCATAAAACTTATCTATACATATGTAAACCTTCTTATAACATTATAACACTTCACTATCCCTCATAATTCACCATAATTCTTGAATCAAAGAATTTCATCAAATTTTCCATGTGTTCTTAATTCAATTCTATCACCTCTAACTTCTTAATTAACTCTTTGACAAGTCAAATTTAACCTCCAACTTCAATTACTAACTCTTTTCCAAGATTTCAATTTGAAACCTCTTATTTTCAATCTCTCATAACTTGATAATCTTTGAGTTTTAATCCATCTTAAGCTTTCCTTAATCTTGTCCATCACTCTAAGAATCAAAACCAACTTTAAAACAAAAGAATTAATCAACTTGGAACCAACTTACCTTTGCCATGGAGCTTACGAGAAGAAGAAGAAGGTTGAACCAAAGTCTCCAGACTTTTCTATTTTCCTTCCTCCATTTCCACGTGTCATCTCCTATATAAAGGAGAAATAAAAATCTTTCTTATAAAATTACTATTATACCCTTCAAAATTTCCACAATTACCATTTAATATAACACTGAAAATTTCTATTTAAGTCCTTGAGCTTTTAACTTGTTTCAAAATTGAGCACAAAGTTTCCAAAAATTTCATTTTAGTCACTAACCCCAATTTTAGGATATTACACATAGTCATTTCTTCTCAATAAGTAACAATCATACACTTGGTATTACATATACATAAACACTTAATCTTTAACAAAACACCTAAAATGTTATTGCAAGTACAATTACCACAAAGATACATATGACAGACACCATTGAGCAAATACACATTGTCTTATAAAAATCCTTTTGTTTCTTCATTGTTTTAGATTTTTCCTTCAAGCTCTTAATCTTTGCCTTTAATTCATTGTCATTGTCTTCACTTTGCACACTTCCAATCTCATTAACTTTGCTTTGAACACTTTCACTATCTTCCAACAACACACTATTCCTTTGAGCAGCACAGGAACAACTTCTAATATGTCTTCTAAGTCTTGCATTCTCTTTCTTTAAATTTCGCTCACTATCACGTAATTGTCGTAGTAAGCAATTAGCTCACTCTGGCATGCTACCATCATACCATTCAAAATACCTACAACCGTGCTACAATAAGGGGAAATATATTTGTTATCCATCGATATATGCAACAACATTTTATCGTTCAAGCTAACTAATACAAGGTCATTTTAAACATATTCTTACCGAAAAATTTGAACAACCATAATACCTTTTCTCGGGGTTTAAATCGCTCCATGAAATTTCCCTAGATGTCAATTTATTGCAATAACACTTTTTTGGGTCACCGCCGTAGACGAAATCTCGTCTCGAAGCACTAACTATGGTTGGACATGCGAACATGTCCATTACACAATTTCTAATACAACCCAAATAAGAAATAAACAACGTTAATTATTAAATTAATTCACGTAATATTCATTTCGAACTAAACCGAATAAAAACTTGAATCAAAGATAAATTAATCGAAAACCCATTCGAAACTCGCACATACCCAAAACATTTAACAAAACTAAATCAAAAACCCATTTGAAATTGAGGATATTTGATGGAGTCAAAATTGAAAGGGGATTTGCGATTTCAAATGATTTATGATTCCATTCAAACAAATCAACTCACCTTCAAAATATACGCTTAATTGATCGGTTTGAGGCTGCTGCTTGAAGGAAAATTCGTTCTTGTAGAGGAGATTTGATGGAGTCAAAATTGAAAGGGGATATGCAATTAGGGTTTTGGTTTGATTTGCATTTAGGGATACTTGGGTTTGGGGGGAAATACCGTTTGAAGCGTATATGTATGCTAAACGCGCGTATCAAGTTTTTTTTTAAACCTGGACATTTATTTTTGGTTTATTACCATATTGTTACACATAACTATCGATTAACATGCCTGGTATGGTGGCAAGGGCCATCTCATTTCACTCCCTTGCCCTAAGTTCGAATCCCATTCACCGCGTTGGGAGCCTTTCATCCCCTCTATCAAATACACGCTAATAGGAGAGTGACACGTGTCACTCTCCTACTGGTTCACATTTTAAATTTACATTTTATTATAAAAATATGACGTGTGAATTCCACGTCAGCATAAAATAGTGACATGGAAATGTCATGTCATCATCTGTGACCACATGTGCATTCCACGTCAGATGGAACCATTGACCGTCAGTTGACTGACGGTTTCCATCCAACGGGGGGGATTTATGCCTCTTTATCAAACGTTGTGGGTAGAACTACTCCAAAAAAATGATTTAGGCACAAATGCATATAGTGTCAAACGTTAGGGGTATTTGTTTGCATTATGCCTAAAATAAACAAGTATTATTTTTTTGTTTATTGGAATTATTTATAATTTCGATTTTGTTTCTTTTACAGAAAATGGAGAAAGTAGACTTTACTGATTTATCCAACTTGGAGATTACAATGATGATTCTAGTTCAGAATTCAAATCTGAATACGAGTCAATCAGCAGTGGTAGTTAACCACAACGATAAGCTGACAAAATTCTATGGAGAGAATTTCAAGGTGTGGCAACAGAAGATGTTTTTCTATCTTACCACAATGAACCTCTCTAAGTAGATGATTCTATCTTTAAAGAAAGAGAAGGGAAGGTAGACAATATTACCGCTTATAATATTGTTGATGCTTGGAAGAAGACTTATAATATATCTCGAAATGTAATACTAAATAATCTACAAGATTCTCCATAACCGATATATGATGGTTACATCAAAGAAATTGTGGGAGGCATTGGACCAAAAATACAAAACTGAAGATGTTGTAGTTAAAAAAAATTAGTTGTCAAGTTCTTGAATTTTACTATTATTGACTATAAACTAGTAGTAAAACAAGTGGAGTGACTCAAACTACTTATTAATGGAACTCTTGTGAAAGAATGGTCATAGGTGAATCTTTTCATGTAGCCTCTATTATTTAGAAATTATTTCTTAGATAAAGTAACTTCAAGAATTATCTAAAGCATAAAATAATAAATGATTGTAGAAGAACTCGTTGTCAAACTTTGAATAGAATAAGACGATAGAGTTAATGCCAATAAAGAAACATTCAAAGAGGCTAAGGAAAATGTGATATAAGTTAAGGACTTCAAGAAGGGAAAGCAACTCAAAAATAGGTCAAAGTTGGGACCTAGAGATGGAATTTCCATGAAGGAGAAATTCCAAGGGAAGTGTTTTAATTGTAAAAAGATGTGACACAAATCCTCTTAATGCAAACATCTAAAGAAAACCAAAGCTCACGAGGCTAATATTGTGGAAAAATGGCTAAGGGTGTAGAGGATATAGATTTATATGTTGTGATATCTGAAGTCTATTTTATTGACTCTAATCCAATAGAATGATGGATTCATACCAGAGTCACGCGTCATATATGTTACGGCAATGACTCTTTTTCTAAATTAACACCTTGCAACAATAGGGAGAAGCTCTAGATGGGCAATATCATGACTTCCAAAATCAAAAGGAAGGGCATCGTAGTCTGGAAGATTACTTCTAACAAAGAACTCAAGCTACAGAACGTGTTGTGTGTACTTGACATACGGAAAAACCTTGTTTCTAGAACACTCTTAAGTGTTCACAGCTTTTGAATGGTGTTTGAATGTAACACCCTGATTTTTTCCCAAATCTAAAACCCTATAATTTAGGGAAAATCTTAAATCCCAAATATTTGTTTAGTGATTAAATTGTAAATAAGGTAAAAGTTGAAGTCAGAATTAAAAACCCTACCTAACTTTAATTCAAGTTGTGTGACCTAGGGATGTTTATCGAGCGAGTCGATTGCGAGTTGGGCAGTGTTCGACTCATGCTCGTTAAGAAATTTTTCTACTCGACTTGACTCATTGCTCGTTAAGCTCGTTAAAATTGTGCTCGACTCATGCTCGTTAAAAGAAATTGTTGCTTAACTCGACTCGTTGCTCGTTAAGCGAGTTGGAGTAGAAAATGCTGACTAATTGGTGATAGACAATGGGCTTAATTTGATACAATTTATCAAACTTCCAGGAACGAAGGATAGGAAGATATTCGAAGTTCATATCCACTATTGCTTGAATGGAAGGGATACGTTCTTCTCGAATTTTGTATGATTGGAAAGAATTAACAAACCTATGATATAATTCATCTTGACGACGGCCAGGTTGGTTGAAGCAAGAGTTAAGAATGGTTAATTCGGGTTCGTTTGGATTTGGATTTTGTGGTGGAGGAGGAATGGGAGGTCAGTTTTGACTCGAACGACTCGATGACGACCTAGGGCATTTAGGATTAGACGTGGTTTAAGAAATCAGAATAGGATGGATAACCTGCAAATTTGAAACACGTGTATACAATATAATCAATCACAAAACTCAATTGAGTCTGCAATATTCAAGGTTCTCTAAATCGAATCCTAATGGGCAAAGTTTTGAAAACTATTTGAAAAATAAAGTTTGAAAATCATAATACATATAGTTTTCATGAAAACAACATAATTGAATCAAAAACATCAATTAAAAAATCATTTTCGAAAATCATTTTCGAAAATCATTTTATTTCAAAATTTTAAAAAAAATGTTGAAAAATTGTGTGTTTTTGATAAAATTGATTGTAAAAACTAGTTTCTAAACATTAAACAATCAATGCCCGATATTTTGTTCAACCTAGAACTAATCAAAACTAGTCCTAAGTTCAAAAATCAATAAAACAAAGGTTTTTGAAATATTACCTTGAAAATTCAGATTTTATGAGAATGTGATGTTGTTTGAACGGATTTAATGAATGTAGCAGGTTTAGAGATGAAAAATGAGTGGATTCTGACTTGAAATCGTTGATTTGAAGTAAAAATAGAGATTATGGGTTGAGAGGAGGCGTACAACGGCTAGAGAGTTTGAAGATGTGTTTTGAGAAAATAAGAGAATTTTAGGGATTATATGCTAAAACCCGATGGGTGTATCGATTCACAGCAGAGTGAATCGATACACATTCAAGGAATGCATCGGTGCACCTTCATGGTGTATCGATGCACATTCAAGGGATGCATCGATGCACTGTCTAGTGTATCAATGCATAGTGCACAAAAATGTCAAAAATCCATTTTAAACACTTAAAATGCTAAATTCATTACCTCTAGTGGTATTGGTAACTCATATCACGAAAATTAACAATGTTCAAACAATCAAATCTATTCTTAAACATTATTTGAACATACAATTAATTTTTACTAAGAATCATAAACTCCTCCTAACTAATAGCAAAGAATGCAATCAAAAAAATATTATTTTTATAAGCATTTTAAACACTAAGTGAAGATAGGTCAGTTAAACCTAATTATCTCCTAAGTGTCCAAAATCTTTCTTTATCTAAAGGTTTTGTAAAAATATCACTAATTGATGCAAAGTATCAACAAATTCTAAAACTACATCTTCTTTAGCGACATGATCTCTAATGAAATGATGTCTAATTTCAATGTGCTTAGTTTTAGAGTGTTGGATAGGATTTTTAGTGAGACAAATAGCACTAGTATTATCACACTTGATAGGTATGATACCTACTTCAATACCATAATCTAAAAGTAGTTGTTTCATCCATAAAAATTGTGCACAACAACTACCTGCTGAAATGTATTCCGCTTCAGTGGTAGATAATGCAACACAATTTTGTTTCTTTGAAAACCATGAAATCAACATATTTCTTAGGAATTGAAAAATACCGGAGGTACTTTTCTATCTATTTTGCATCCTCCATAATCCGCATAAGAGAAGGCATGCAAGCTAAAGCTAAAATCTCTAGGATACCAAAGTCCTAAACTATGAGTGTCTTTAAGGTATCTAAAGATTCTCTTAACAGCTAGTAAATGGGATTCCTTAGGGCATGATTGAAATCTAGCACATAAGAAAACACTAAACATAATGTTCGGTCTACTTGTGGTTAGGTAAAGCAAAGAGCCAATCATTGACCTATACAATTTAACATCCACACATTTACCTCTTTCATCTTTGTCAAGCTTTGTAGAAGAATTCATTGGAGTGGCATGAGGTTTCCCATTTTCAGTCCAAACTTCTTGAGCATATCCTTGACGTACTTAGCTTGATTGATGAAGATTCCATCTTTTCTTTGCTTGATTTGGAGTCCCAAGAAATATGAGAGATCCCCCATCATGATCATCTCGAATTCACTCTGCATTAGCTTAGAAAATTCTTGGCAAAGAACATCATTAGTAGAACCAAATATTATATCATCAACATAAATTTGAACTACTAATAAATCTTTACCTTTATGCTTTAAAAACAATGTAGTGTCAACCTTCCCTTTTGAAAAACCTTTTTCAATTAAAAAGTTTGACAATCTTTCATACCAAGCTCTAGGAGCTTGTTTTAAACCATAAAGTTCTTTTGTCAATTTAAAAACATGATCTGGAAATTTTGAATCTTTAAAACTAGGAGGTTGTTCCATATACACTTCTTCTTTTATAAAACCATTTAAAAATATACTTTTAACATCCATTTTGATATAATTTAAATTCATTGAAACATGCAAATGCTAATAACATTCTAATTGCTTCCATCCTAGCTACGGGAGCGTATGTTTCATCATAGTCTATGCCCTCTTCTTGAGTATAGCCTTGAGCAACAAGTCTAGCCATGTTTCTCACTATATTACCACTTTCATCAAGCTTATTTCTAAATACCCATCTAGTACCTACAGTAGATTTATTACTAGGCCTATCAACTAATGTACATACTTTACTTCTCTCAAATTGATTTAACTCTTCTTGCATGAGATAAATGTAACATAATTACATATATTTATAAGAGAAGATCGAGTTGTTAACCCTTTGGATGGATCACCTATTATCTCACCATCCTTAACATAGTTGTATTGTTTTGGGTAAGAGACTTCCCTTTCTTCAATGGTTGGATTCTCGAGAACATCATGAGTTTCCTCATCTTTTACTTCTTCCTTTGATGATCATTCACCAACGTCATGTCTAACATCATTTGTGTTTACAATACCTATATCATAATTCACACAAGAATCATTCCTCGGAAGGGGATTATCATCTTTTATTATATCATCTCCTCCATTTTTGTCGTTAAGCTCGATGAACTGGCTCTTATCTCCGATCATGTGTCTTGAGCATCCACTATTAAGTTACCATGAGTTTGAACTTGTTTCTCATGCCTTGTAGCAATGCTCCTTTCCCTACAAACATATATTAATATTTTATTTTTGGTACCCAATTTCTTTTGGGTCCATATTCATTAGTCTCCAAAATTCTAGTCCCCTTAGGTATCCATTTATGTAGGATATCCTTATCTTTAGTAGTAATGAGTTCTTTAGGAACTCATATACTTCTAACGATTTTTCCATTAGAGGTTCTTTGGGGACCTCTATGATTGTAGTTTTTAAAACTTTTTCAAACAAAGTTGGATTTTGAACTTTCTCTATTTTCAAAATGTTTTGTTCCAACTTTACCAAAAGAAGTTTTAAGATCATCAATTTTCTTTTGATAATCATAATTTACTCTTGAAAGTAAATTATGCAAATCAGTATTTCTCTTTTCAAACTCATCTAGTTTGATTTGTAAATCTTTGATTTTACTTTCAAGATCATTGTTGGTCTTGTATATGAGATTATTTCATTTTTCAATTTGAAATATCATTTTTGTATTTTAAAAATAATTTCTCATAATCTGAATCCAACCCAGTATATTCCTCTAATAGCTCGTCAAAAGAATAATCTTCGAAATTAAATGAGCTAGAGGTTACCTGAGAGCTTTCCCCGATAGTCATCAAGCACAAGTTTTCTACTTCTTGTTCCTCTTCATCGGAACCTTCATCATCGCTCCATGTAGCCACATGAGCCTTGTGATTTTTCTTCGATTGACCGTTCTTCTTCAATTGTAGGCAATTGTATTTGACATGACCTAACTTTTTGCATTCGTAGCAAATGATCGGGACTTTCTCATTCGATTCAGTTTTGAAGCCTTCATTTCATTTGAATTTTCTTCCTCAGTTGGGCTTCATCAATTTTATGAATCGTTTGGCAAATAATGTCATTTCCTCGTCATCGTCATCTTCATCCGAATCACTCTCATCTTTTGTTGATTTGAGAGCAACTCCCACGTTCTTCTTTTTCTCCTTCTCCTTCTTTGTCTCGTCAATCTTCTCGAGGTCTACCTCATCTTGAAGCATCATTTCATGAGTGATGAGAGAATCAATTAACTCTTCGAGAGTTAAAGACTTTAAGTTTTTAGCCTCGATGATTGTCGTCTTCTTTGATTGCCAAGATTTTGGAAGGGAGTAGACTAACTTCCTCACAAGCTTCTCGTTTGGAATGATCTCTCCATATGATTTGAGACCATATACAATCATGAAAAATCTAACTGCCATAGCTTTGATATCTTCTTCCGGTTTCATTCTAAAATTTTCATAGCTATGAGTTAGAAGACTAATTTTAGATTGTTTTACCTCATCTATGCCTTCATGAGTGAATTATAGTTTATCCCATATCTCCTTGGCGGTTGTACAAGATGAAACTCTCCTGTATTCATCTGGTCCAAGAGCACAAAATATAATATGGATAGCCTTTGAGTTGAGCTGGAATATTCTTGTCTCTGATTCACTCCATAATCTTGAATGAGTGGAAGGAATGAAGTATCCATCTTCTATGATATTCCATGCTCCCATGTCACTTGATTGAATGAAATACCTCATTCTATTCTTCCAATAAGCATAATTATCTCCATTGAAGAAAGGAGGCTTGTTGACGGGCATAGAATCAGGACCGAAGTCGAAGTTTAAAGTGGAGGCCATTGATGACTTGAATATCGATATAAGTCTTCCCGAATTGACTCAAGAGGTGATTAAAACTTCAAATGAGTGAGGCTCTGATACTAATTGTTGAGTTAATCGATCGACGAAATAGCCAAGAGGGGGTGAATTGGCAATAAAAATTTTGGTGGAAGCTTTTGCAGAAAATTAAAAATATTTGCACAGCGATTTAGAGTGGTTCGACTTTCTCAACCAAAGTCTACGTCCACTACCTTAGCTCACTAAGGATTTTCCAACAAATTCACTAATTTATTCTTTCTTTTGAGAACAAAGAGTAATCTTACAA
This sequence comes from Hibiscus syriacus, assembly GCF_006381635.1. NCBI lineage: Eukaryota > Viridiplantae > Streptophyta > Magnoliopsida > Malvales > Malvaceae > Hibiscus > Hibiscus syriacus. The sequence goes on from NW_024063351.1 coordinate 1,064,528, forward strand.
TTTCCTCAAGAATTATACCCAAAAATTCTTGAGAACACTCTCTTCCAAAGAGAAATACACAAATTTGCAAACTTACAGAAAAACCTCACAAGGTAAGATGTTTGCACAATTCTAGAACAAAGAAAGAACACAAAAAAAATGAATACAATTGAGCACAATAAGTGTTCTTGAAAACAAAATGAATATTGAATGAAAATTTGGCTTTAAATGCTTAAACTTGAGGTTTGATGCTTTCTCTTTGATTCTCTAGCTTCTATTCTTAATTATTTTTTGATCAATGGCTCCTAAGCTTGTTTAAATACACCTTGGATCACTTCTGAATGTTGGGGATCATTGGTGAAGTCAATAGAGCCGTTATTGTATAATTATCATTTAAAAATCTGGTGGGAGCGTGGAGTGCATCGATGCATAGCCAAGGTACATCGGTACACTATGTGTAAAATTCAAATATTTCGACCGTTATAACACTTAGTGCATCAGTACACTAGGGGTGCATCGGTACACTAATTACATTCGATGTTTCAAAGAGCCAGGAGTGCATCGATGCATGGTCTATGCATTGGTAAACAAAATGCATTCGATGTTTCAAAATATTCAAAAGTGCATCGATGCATGGCTTGTGCATCGGTACACAAAATGCATTCGAAATGGGTGTGCATCGATGCATCATGCAGTGCATCGGTACATCACTTTGTAAATTTGATTTTTGGCTCGATTTTGGTTTGAAATACTTTGTGAAAATTGTTTCAAAAATATTTTAAGTTTAAAACAAAATTTTACACTTTAGTAAGGATTGAAATTAATCTTTGAAAAACTTAGAGTAATATTTTGATATTCGAGTAATTGAATCGAATATACTTTAAAAATGATTTATAAAATCTTAAAATTCATTTATACTTAATTTGTTATATCGAAACATCAAAATGTTTTCACCAATTTGAATGAAGTATGGGAGATAATAAGGTGTGGGAATGATAGAAATTAGTTAAAATGGTTGTAGCTGAGTTTGGTGGTATGAAAGGAGCTTTGTATGAGGAAACTCAGTGAAGAGATAATGAATTTTTGGGTGAAAAGCCTATTTTGGGCAGAGTGTATCGGTACCCTATGTATGTGTACCGATACCCTAAGGAGTGTATAGATACCCCCTAAAGGAAATTTTGAATATTGATTCATTAAATTCGTTTAAGCTATTAGTATCAATTTACAAGGTTTAGGCATCTGATAATCATCTTGAAAATTATATTTATGTAGATACATAGCCTAAACGAGTTCCGGAACAAGTGACAAGAAAGATTGATCGAGGGAAAGGCAAAGAGATATAGGTGAGTGCATATGCATAGCATGATTAGAGTAGTATATTCAATCCTAGATTTGTGATAAGTCTAGATTTAATACCTTGATACATGATTCATTTCATATTATGAAACATGATATGAGTTTATACCATATGCATTATGTGACATGTTTTAAATAAATATGCATGAAAAGTTACATGAGCCATTTGATAAAGGTAAGAATTTACATGTATACGAGATATAAACTATGTGAATTGTGAAATCCCATGTTATGTAGATGAGAACTATAGGTATAGTTGGCATGCCAAGAGTAGAGGGTCTACATGGTCCTTCGGGACATATATGTATTCTTTGGACATGTATGAGGTCTTTTGAGACACCTACTTGATCATCGGTATATGTATATGATTCTTAAGGAATTTTTATGTGGTCCTTATGGACAATTTTATATGGCACTACGATGCAATTCTACGTGGCACTTCGGTGCAATTCTACGTGGCACTTCAGTGCAATTCTACATGGCACTTCGGTATAATTTATACAAGTTGTGGTGACAGCATAGTGCACAACCTCACAGTACTCACATACCTCAGGTTCTCAATATTGTATCATGGGCTAGTGAACTTATTAATACGAATTCATGATGATAACTTGATCCGATTATGGGTAAGATACATGGTTATGCAACTTGTATGGATTAGATATGTGATTTCATTACACTTCATTCTATTATAGCATCATCATTATATTTCATTGTTATTATTATGCCTCACTAAGTCGATGACTTAGCGTGTGAGTGTTTCACACGTAGGATCAGAGAAGATAAACAATCAAGGTTAGACAGCTGGGACAGCATTACTCCTACAACTACCAGATCAAAAGAAATTTAAATAGTATGTCTTATTATGTGATAAATAGGTTGGCATGTAAACAAAGTCGTTAAATTAAGTATGTATACTCTGATTGAGTTTTGTAATGTTTTAAATGTATTTATGTAAATGGTAACTTTATAAAGTTGAAAGTTTAAATTTTAATGAGTTTTATATAAATTGGTCGAAATTACTGTAGCAGGGTATCGATACCTCTGTAGTATTCTGGAAAATTTTTAGCATCGATACTGTTCATTACTGTTCACAATACTATTTACACAGTATCGATACTATTCATACAGTATAGTACTATTCATAAAAACATTTTTTCTTTAAATTTGTTATAACGAACATAATTCAACAGTATATTATCGTATTTTTTAATATAAGTCCAAATGCTCTTTTATTTTGTAAGAATATTGTTTTAAAAAGTCAATGTGACATCTCAAACTCGTATCCGGGTTGGGGGTGTTACAAATCATGTGATCCAACACTTGAATCTGATGAAAGGAAGTTAATAAAAGTTTGTTGCCGCAACTTCATCAGTTTTCATGGACATTTAGGCAAGTGGCGCTTATAATGGATAGTACTACCAGAAATAAGTATTTTTAGTTGTTCCTTGCAATGTAAACATCTTACCTTCAACTGATTGTCTATCATTTCAAGTTTTCCCATGTCTTTCCAAACTTCGAATTGTCTTGTTTTCTTAAAAGTACCACTTGGAGTAACATCATAATTATCTTTCCGAGTGGTTTCTTTAGTGTTATTTGGAGGCATTTATTGATCCAATTTTTCTACCTTATCATCATCTATCTCATTATCGTTAATCTCCACCTCATCATTAATATTCACATTAAATTCCTCAACCACAGGATTCTGAAAAGAATAATCATAGGAACTAGAAACATTTGTTCATATTTAATCGAAATATTAGTATAACTTACTAAAACAAAAGAATCAGCATACTAAATTTCAGTGACATAAATAAACATACTAAAAAATCAGCATACTACTTATGTTCATTTTGCTTTGTTTTTGGAAGTATTTAGGCGTTACCAGTTCAAAGCAATTAAATACCATGTTAATTCAGGTTTGGATGGGATTAAGTCGGATCTTATTCAAACCGAGTCACATCATTGACATACAAAATTCAAGTCGAATCTAACCAGATACGAATTGACTTCAGGACGGGTCATTTTTTGGTTAATTATTTTTCACCTTCATGAACATCGAATTGTAATTTATAATTGTATATGATTTAGAGTAAATTACAAAAAATATAAATAATTATGGTTCAATTTTGATAAAAACATAATTTTAAGGACTAAATTAAACAAACATGAAATTACAAGCAAAAATTTAAATAAATTAAACAACACACATGGACGAGGGATCAAATCAAAATAAATATAAAATGCGAAGTTGAAATTAATATAAAAATGGATGAGGGATCAAATAAAAAATAAATACAAAAACATAAATAAGTATGAGCCAATTTCATATATAAATATAATTTTAAGGACTAAATTGAATAAATATAAAATTTAAAATTTAAATTTAAATATATTAAAGGATGTAGAGGGATCAAATCGAAATAATTATAAATGTGAGGAAAATTGTAAAATGGACTGAATTGCATTCATTTCAAAAGTTGAGGAGAAATTTGAAACAATTATAATATATATATATATATATCCAATTTCATATGCAAATATAATTTTAAGGACTAAATTGAATAAATATACAAATTAAAATTAAAATATATTAAAGAATACAGAGGGATCAAATCGAAATAATTATAAATGTGAGGAAAATTGTAAAATGGACTAAATTGCATTCATTTCAAAAGTTGAGGAGAAATTTGAAACAATTTTAATATATATATATATATATATATATATATGATATGTTTGATGAATGTTATGATAATATAATGCATGTATATATATTATAATGTACATTATAAGTATATAATATAAGTATACATTATACTTATAATGTATATATATAATATGTATGATGAATGTCATGATAATATTATACAATATAAGTGCATATATATATATATATAAAGTATTAATAACATACCAAATGCCCCTTTCAAAAAAATATAAAAGTATATAATACATACATATATATATCACTAAACATAAGTGACTAAAATAAAAGATTCTAAAATTAACATTTACATTTAATAATTATGCACATTACAGAAAGAAGAGAAAATTAAAAGTAATTATAATGTATATAGGAGTAAATTGCATTGAATTGAAAATTTAAGAAGAAATTTACATTTAAATCACGACTGAAATAAAAGAAATCAAACATCAAATTACAAAATAAAAAAGTGTTGATTACTGGAGGACGTAAGTCTAACTAACCCAAAATATTTTTTCTGACATTAAAAGTTCCCACTAGGCTCATAATTACCACTTCTAAATTTAAAAAAAAAAATCAAATTTTCCGTAAAAAATAATATTTATTTTAAAAATTATCTCACTACTCATGTGAATACACACACATATAAGTCTACAGTTTATTTTTAATTGATGCTTAAATTTTAAAATTTTAAGTTTTCAATCTCAAGTAAATTTATCTTATATATATATATATATTAAAATTTTAAGTTAAATTATATTTAAATTATTAATTAATTATTACATAAAAAAAATTAAATTTATAAATATTTAAATTAATTTTATATAACCTAATAAAATCATGTTTAATAAATAAATTATTTAATGAAATTAATTTAATGCTTATAATTAAGATTTACGATATAAGATTACAATTAATATAGAAAATAAATTTATCAATTTAATTATCATAACTAACAATTTATTTTAACTTTTAATAATTAATCATATTAATTATCATAGTTTATTATAAATTCAAAATCTCACAAATTCATCAAAGTCTTGCAACTATATCAATTGAACTTATAAGTAATATAGTTTATTATAAATTCAAAATCTTACAACTTCATCAATTCTCACAACTTCATCAATTGTAACTTATAAGTCATATAAATACCAAGTCATATAAATATCATATCAGTACAATAACAAGTCGGATCATTTACACATTGAGTCAATTACAAGTAACAGGTCGGGTAATACCGGTTACTTGCTAGGTTAATCTTGGATTAGGGTTCATATCAATCGGATGCCAGTCAGGTTCGGTTATCATATTCTCAGTTCAATTCAAGTTCAGTTCATTCTCAGAGCGAGTGCAGTTCGGGTTCAGATCTACAATTTCCAAGTCCAACTCAGGTTCAGGTTAATACTAGTTCGGGCTCGAATCAATTTCAAATCACCACCACTCGGGTCACAATTTATTACCACACTTTTAGTGCAGATCATCATATCGGACATATACTTTTCTGTCCTTTGATCTCCATTACTGCTCAATGTTATCCCCTGGATGAAGAAATAGCCAAGCCTAAGGTGATAAAGGACCATACAAAACATGCCACTTATGGCAGACATGATATGAGCCATTTAGAACGGTTGATTTTCAAGCATGTTGTTCAGAGAGTGCCCTTTTCTATAATTTCTAGCCTTTTTTCTTCAGCATATATAAATTGGTTTGACATGCTTTGGGAATCAAGATGGAAAATTGGGTGATTATTCCATTAATTAATTCATGTTGGTTCCACTGTAAAACCATTTGACCAAGTTTACATGTATTTTAATCCTAACTTCCATTTATAAAACGTTTTAGTTTCCAAATGCTTTGATGAACTGAAATGATAATGTCTATGGAACTTTACATCACATCCAACACATTTCCCACCTCACCACGTCTTCCAAGTTCTTTTCAGACCCTTTCGGCTTTTAAGTTTAAATTTCGTGTTTTTATTATTTATTTGTTTTTGGTTTAGGCTAAAGATGATTCATGATATTCACACATCCACAATTTCACTTTGAAATGTAAATTTTTGGAAAGAATGCTGTTCCTCACGCTCACAAGTAAACTGAGAATTTTGTGGAAATAGATTGCTAATATTTGTTAAGCATTTCAAGAGTACTATGATTCATCCACCACACACACTAAAGAAAAGCTCACTTAATTATGAGTAATAGCACCAACGCTATCATGGGTGGAACAGTAGCCGCACAACCATAGCCCTAATTATCACTAATGCAAAGGATAATTATTCTTAGGGTTGTAGACACTCATTTTCGTTCGAATTTTTTTATTTTATTTTATTTTATTTTTATTATTTTATATATATATATATATTAATATAGTATAATTTTTGAAAATATTTTTTTAGAAAACGATTTTTGAAAATGTATATATTATATAGTTTTGAAAACATTTTGAATATATATAATATATATTTTTTGAAAACATTTTGAAATATATATATATAATATATAGTTTTTGAAAATATTTTAAAAACTTGTATAATATATAGTTTTGAAAACATTTTAAAAACTTATATCATATATAGTTTTGAAATCATTTTGAAAAACTTATATAATATATAGTTTTGAAATCATTTTGAAAAACTTATATAATATATAGTTTTGAAATCATTTTGAAAACTTATATAATATATAATTTTGAAAATATTTTTAAAAACTTATATAATATATAATTTTAAAAACATTTTTTTGAAAACATATATAATATATAGTTTTAAAACATTATTGAAAACTATATAATATATAGTTTTGAAAACCTTTTAAAATATATATAATATATAGTTTTAAAATATTTTTTTGAAAATATATTATTATTATTATTATTTATTTTATTTTATTAACTTTATTTTTATTTTTTGTCTATGGTCCAATGAGTTTAACTCCAGGTCCAGAAAGGGTGTGGGTTGCCCAACCGGGTTTGGGCTTGACCCAACCTAATCTCGGATTAGGGTTAAACATTTTAGCAAGGGTGCCGCATGGAGGAATAGGCAATGAGCGTGGCGGCCACGCGTCCAAACGGCCAACAGTTTCCTGCCGAAATCCCCGGGACTGAACCATCCCTGGGTGTTCGGTCAACCAACAATCCACAACACCGAGATCATCGAGACCTAAACAACCACTTCGAAGGCTATAAAAGGGACATCATCGAATGATCGGAGGATAGAATGGAACAACCGAGAACCAAACACAATCGGCCACAACAACACAATCACACCACAAGAGAAAAACCAGAAAATATTCAACGATAACCAAAGTATTCGGAACAAAAGAGCGAGAGAAAACCAAGCAAAGGCATCAAAAATGCCCAACCAAAACCCATATGCAAACACAACAAAGACAGTAAAAATCAGTGCGTGTTGGAACTGAGAAGAGCCAACCGCCGGAAGTCGAAGGGTTTCATCGGAAAAAGGTAGGAACCGAGGGTTTTGATCTACGATTATTGGGGTTGATTTCAAAGATTTGGAAGTCAACGGCGACTGGCATGGTGGGGTGTCGTCGGAGCGGAGACCAGCCCTTGGCCGAATAGGGAGAGTTGAGAGGATTTAGGGATATGAGGGAGATGATAATTTGAGAGAAATAAGGAAATGATGTCAAATGGGGGTTTTGGCCCATTTATATACGGGGGATTAAGTTGCAATTAGCCAATAGTTAAACCCTTTCCGCCGTCCCCCAACTCTTGAAGTGTAATTCATTTTGGTCATTGTATGCAATTTAACCTCTGAATTTTTAATTTATTCAATTCGGTCCCTATTTATAATTTATATTTTTTATAATTTAACCCCTCTAACTCTTTATTTTTCTCTTGCAGCTTATTTTTAGTACCAATTTAATCCATCAATTTCAATTTATTTCAATTTGGTAATTTAAATTTTAGTTATTTATTTTTTTAATTTTAGAATTTTTTCTTTTTAGTTTTAGTGGTTTTTATTTTATTTATTTAATTTATTTTATTACTTTATTTAACATTTTTTTTATTTTTCCCCTTTGATTTATTTAATCTTTTTTATTCTTATTTTTATCTTTTTTCCCTTTGATTTACTTTTTTTTATTTTTTATTTTTTATTTTTATTTTCTATTTTATTTATTTAATATTTAATATTTTTATTTTTATCTTTTTGATTTATTTTTTTCCTTTTTCTTTTTTATTTTTTCCCTTTGATTTATATAATATCTATTTATTATTTTTCGATTGTTTAGGGATACTTTTCAACCAATCAAAAGTAAGTAATTTGAATCGAATATTTTAAATTTCAATTTAAATTTGAATTTTCGCAATTAAGACAACCAACAAATTAATTGGTACCGAAAAGGCAGTATAAGGGTGCTAATCCTTCCTTGACTGTAACCGACTCCCGAACCCGACACATTTCTGGTAAAACGCAGATCAGGTGAGATGGTGTCCGATCAACCTAAAATTTGTTTTTTTTAAATGATCGGTGGCGACTCTAACGTTTTTACTCAAGTCGAAGTCCAATTCCGAGGCACCCGAAAGACGCCCGCGACAAGTGTTCCTCTTATAATGTTTGTTTTTTTCAACTAGTACGAGTGTTGGATATAGATATGTTCTCGGATATGGATCTGTTTAATTTATTTTAGGTTATTTCGTATATTTGAAGGTTCGAATATATGCTAGATACAAGTGTTGGAATTGCTTTTAGTATGCTTCTTGGATTTCAGCGTCAGTTCGGATCTAAGGGGTGGAGAAGTTGCTTTCGTTCTTTTCCCCCCTTTTCAAACCTTCTTTTTAAGGTGAGATGACAATTAGAAAAGCTCCCTTTTAGTGACTTGGCAGGTGACAAATAGACAGAAGCCTAAAGTTGGCCTTCGATGAATTTAGGTTATTTGTTTATTCAATAGTCTGGTGTGATCATAAGATAGTATCTGTTCATAATTTTTCTTAGTCATTAACAGTACACACATACCCCACAAACGCAACTGCTCGAACCCGAAAACTCTAGGGAGAACAACACTTTCTTTTACCACTGAAGTTATTTAAAACATGGTGAATAGTGCTCAAATATGAGGCATCAAAGGCACTGCCTCTTGAGTTCCAGGACTGAAAAATATATTGGCTTTTCCATTATTCAAAGAAAAGAAGCTTTTATTGTAACTACTGTTGAATTACACACAGTTACAAGCCTTTGTTACTATTTCATTGACTCAGCATGTGCTACATTGACTGATACTCTGCTCAATTTTGTTTAATTGGGTGATAAACACCCATTTTTGTAAACAAAGAGGTCATAGATGTTAAGAATTGAATTGTAAAACCATTTAAATGAAGCCAACATCAATGGATATTCACAAAGGACAAGGATTCAATACAAATTATATCCTTTTATCAGCTAAATTTTCATGAAGGGGACATCATTCATATCTTGTGTATACTTTACATATATTCTGTCTACTCTGTCCCTAAGATTAATTCTATCTAACAAAAGCTAAAACGCTTGTTTTTTACCATCTGATATGCTTTGCTAGTTTACATCAGATGTGTTTTGTTTACTTTGTATCTGAGAAACCATGTCCTTAGCTGAAACTCCTCCTTTCTCAAGCAGCTCTTGCAGTTCTTGCTTACTGATTATCAACTTAATTCTCACAACACCACCAGGGTTTTCTTGATCATCATTGTTGTAAACCTCCGGATTCGAAAACCAGACCTTTTTCTTACCCTTTTTGGATGGTGATGGAAGAGGTACAAGGTAATACAACTTCCCGGAGAGCAACTTCGCATCGTGTCGGAGATGGCAGAAGCTGGAGAACGAGTCCGACAGTGCGTGACTGGAGAAGTTCGACAGGACTTGTTGAACATTGATGGGGGGTTGATATTCGAGTATTTTTCCACCAGGCTCCATGACTCTTATTACCTTCTCTTCTGCAACTAAGCAATTCCCCATGACCTTTGTTTGTAAATATAATGGAAGTTGAGCAAAGGTGATGGTGGTATTTAAAAGAAGATGTTAATGGCAAGGACCTTATAACATACACAATATTACACAAGTTGCCCCCATCTTTTTGTGGAGAATTGACCCCATTTGTTTGATTTTGCTGGTGTGTAAGCTGGACTTGAAAGTCATTACTCCTCACTCAATCATTCCTTTTTCACAAAGAAACAATTTTTTTGACTCAACTTGGTTTTGCAAAGGCAAGCAACTTGATTTTTTCCCTTTGTTTTTAGGTACTACAGCATGACTGTTAATTCCCGTCTTTTCATGAGTCGACTCGTTGAGTGTTGGGGTTAACAAGGGCATTTAGAACTGCATTATCTGGCATTTGGACAGTCAGTGGATTATGTTGCGGAAGACGGCTATCGGATAGAGCAAAATTGCAATTGATAATTTGAGAAAATAAAAATAAAGATAAAAGAGACACAAAATTTACGTGGAAAACCCCTAAAAATTTAGGGTAAAAACCACGGGCAACGGTAGAAGAATTTCACTATGAGAAAATAGGAATTACAACCTCTCTCGATCTACCAAGGAGAAAACAATGATAATTCTCTCTAGATAAAAAGGAGAAAACAACTCTCAAGAAACTCTCTAAAATCTCTCTAGTATTGGAAGAAAGCTAGAATGCTTTGAGATGGTTTTGAAGCTAAATGAGCTAGGGTATTTATAGTTGAAACTTAATGACTAATCTTATAAATACCCTAAAGTTTAGTGACTAAAGTTTATAATTTACCCATTTAATTTTCAAACATTATTGCACCTAATTTTGACATTGTTGCACCTAATTTTGACATTGCAATATTAGGGTGCCTAACTTGAACCAATTTTCCAAGCTTTGACATTTCAATAATCTCCCACTTGAAGATTTGATTGGAACAATCATATCTTCACACCATTATTTCTACCTTGTACCATCATGTTGCTTACGTCTCTGACAGGCCACAAGAGGATCGACACCAGGTAAATTTATCAGCGTTGATCGCCTTCGTCATGAAATCTGCTATGTTGTCTTTGGTATGGATCTTCTGTATATCTACCGTTCTTTCTTCCACCTTTTCACGAATGAAATGGTAATGAACTCGTATGTTCTTAGTCCTTGAATGAAATGCTGGATTCCTTGCTAGATGCAAGGCGCTTTGACTGTCACAAAATAGAGAGACATACTCTTGATTGTGCCCAAGCTCCTCCAATAGCATCTTCAACCAAATTGCTTCTTTACTGGCTTGTGTAGCTGCTACATATTCTGCCTCTGTTGTGGACGTAGCCATAACTGACTGCAATTTTGAAACCCAGCTTACAGCTCCACCAGCAACTTTGAACACATATCCTGTAGTAGATTTGCTTTTATCCAAATCCTCTGCATAGTCAGAATCTACATACCCATTAATTAGTAAGTTTGATCATCCGTAACATAATGCAACATTTGAGGTCCCTTTGATGTATCTTAGGATCCTCTTTAATGTATTCCAATGCTCTTTGCCTGGATTCGCCATGTACCGACTAACCACTCCCACTACTTGTGCAATGTCTGGTCTTGTGCATATCATAGCGAACATCAAACTTCCCACTGCTGATGCATACGGTACTCGAGACATCTCCATCCTCTCTTCTTTACTGCTAGGACTCATACTGGAGGATAATTTGAAGTTAATAGGAAGAGGGGTAGAAATTGGCTTACAATCTTGCATGTTGAATCGTGACAAGATCTTCTTCAAGTAATTCTTTTGTGAAAGCCAAATCTTCCTATTACTTCTGTCTCGGTGAATTTGCATCCCTAGAATCTTGTTTGCTGATCCCAAGTACTTCATTTCAAATTCCCTAGCCAGTTGTGCCTTCAATTATTCAATATGATCTTTGTTGGGTCCTGCAACCAACATGTCATCCACATACAACAGCAAAATAACAAAATCGTTATCACCAGACCTCTTGAAATAAGCACAAGGGTCTGCATTAAGTCTGTTGTATCCAAGGCACATAATGAAAGAATCAAATCTCTTATACCAACACCTCGGCGCCTGCTTTAGACCGTACAGAGATTTGTTCAACCTGCAAACCAAGTTCTTCTTTTCTTTTTCTTCAAAACCTTCAGGCTGGAGCATATAAATTTCTTCTTCAAGATTTCCATGAAGAAAAGCTGTTTTAACATCTAGTTGCTCTAGATGTAAGTTCAATGTAGAACACATTGCCAAAACTACACGAACTGTTGTCAGTCGAACCACAGGAGAAAATATTTCATTGAAATCAATACCTTCTTTTTGAGCATATCCTTTGACCACCAGTCTTGCACGATACCTCTCAACTTGATCGTCACCATTTCGCTTGATTTTGAAAACCCATTTGTTACCAATTGGCTTCCTTCCTTGTGGTAGTGGCACAAGGTCCCATGTATTATGAAGGGCTTCGATTTCTTCTTGCATCGCCATCATCCACAGTGAAGCATCTGAGCTATTTATTGCCTCCTGGTATGTTGATGGCTCACCGTCCTCTGTTAAAAGGCAGTATGCAATATTACCTTCTATAACATAATCTGAGTGTCAATTGGGACGTCTTCTCACACGATCTGATTGACGAGTTGTTGGAGCTTCAGAATCCTCTGGTTCTTGTTCATCATGTGCTGGTTCTGCTTCAGAAGAATCTCCTTCTTCAAACTCTTTTTCCACATATATCTGAGTAGTCTCTGACTTTTCAGCGCTATCATCGTCTTCTTTTCTTTGTAGTTTATCTTCTACAAAGATAACATCTCTACTAATGATCACTTTGCGGGCAGTGGGATACCACAAGCGATACCCCTTTACTCCATCAACATACCCCAAGAATTTGCATTTCCTGGATTTTGGATCCAGCTTTGAAATTTCTTGGGCGTTGTACATCACGTACATAATACTTTCAAATACATGGAGGTTTGAATAATCAACTGGTTTACCAGTCCACATCTCCATTGGTGTCTTCAGCTCTATTGCAGTTGATGGAGCTCGATTCACCAAATAACAGGCGGTATTGACTGCTTCTGCCCATAATGATTTTTCTAGGCCTGCGTCCCTCAACATTGCTCTTGTTCTTTCTAACAAGGTTCTGTTCATCCGCTCTGCCACTCCATTTTGTTGAGGAGTGTTCGCCACTGTGAACTGTCTTTTGATGCCTTCTTTCTTGCAAAAGTCATCAAATTCTTCGCTTGTGTATTCTCCTCCATTATCTGTTCTAAAACACTTGATCTTATTTCCAGAATCAAGTTCCACCCGCGCTTTGAAGTTTTTGAAAGTTAAAAACACGTCTGACTTCTTCTTAATAGGGTGCACCCAACATCTCCTGGAGTAGTCATCAATAAATGAGACAAAGTATTTTGCTCCACCTAGGGACGTTACTGGTGCTTGCCATACGTTAGAGTGAACCAATTCTATAACACTTTTGCCTCTAGAATTTGATGTGTTGAATTTCAACCGGTGCTGCTTACTTATTATGCAATGCTCACACAAAGGAAGTGATACATTTGTTAAGCCTGGAAGTAGCTTTTGCTCTACAAGGACTTTCATTCCTTGTTCTGACATGTGTCCAAGTTTTTTATGCCATAGCATTGCAGAATCTGAACTACATGAGGCAACAGAGGCTTCTGCTTCTAGCAATGTCTCTCCCTTCAGCATGTACAAGTTTGCAGCTATCTTTTCACCTTTCAGCACCACAAGCGCTCCACGGAACACCTTCATGATTCCTTTCCATGTTTCAATCTTGCTTGCATTATTATCCAACAATTTGTAGGATAATAAATTTTTCTTCAGGCCTTTCACGTGCCGCACATCTCGAACAACTTTAATTGTTCCATCATACATCTTCAATTTGATGGTTCCAATGCCAACGATCTCTAAGGCATGATCATTGCAACTATACAAAGATCCTCCTGAGACGGGTTCATAATGATGGAACCATTCTCTTCTTGAGGTCATGTGATATGTTGCTCCTGAATCAATGAGCCATATATCTGTAAATCTTTTTCTGCCTTCCACGGTGGTTGACGCTTCACAGCATAGAGCATCTCCATCATCTGAAGTGTTTGCGGTATTGCCTTGTGGTTTGGAGTTTTTATTTAGACTCCAACAATCCTTCTTCAAGTGACCCTTCTTTCCACAGTTGTAACACTTTAAATTCTTCTTGCTTCTCGACTTCGATCTACCATGTTTGTGACTGCTGCTTTGGCCACGTTCTGTTGATCTCCCTCTCATCGTTGTCAACGCTTCTGCTTGTTGCAGATTTACTTGTCTGTCTTCCTTGTTCTTGCGCCGATTTTCTTCTTGTAGAACAGCAGCTGCAACGTCATCAAAGACTAGACTGGTGACATTACTGTTTGTCAAGTTGATGATGAGTTGATCGTACGAATCCGGTAGACTTTGAAGTAGAAGTTCAGCACGTTCTTGTTCTCCTATTTTACAGCTTAAGGATGTAAGCTGAGAAAATAAGGTGTTCAGTGTATTTAAGTACTCCGTCACTGAAGTAGATTCTGACATACGGAGAGTGTACAATTTCCTCTTAAGGAAAATTTTATTGTGCAGCGATGTGGCCTCGTACAATTTGGTGAGATGATCCCATATCTCCTTAGCTGTCTTCTTCTCCTCGATGCTTGACAATACTTCATCTGCTAATGCTAGATGAAATTTTGCCATAGCATTCTCGTCCATCTCGTTCCATTTGATGTCATCTGCGAAATCCACCGGCCTTTCATTGATAGCCGCTAGACACCCATCTTTCATTAGGATGGCCTTCATCTTCAATTTCCACAATGAGAAATTTCTCCCATTGAATTTTTCAATATCAAATTTCGTTGCCATAGCTTCTTCTACGGATAGCTCCCACTATTTCACTATCGTGAATAGTTCTCTGGAACCTTCAAAGAATGGGTAATAACTTCTTATTTTCTTATGTTGGAGGATCCACCTTTTGGTGGAAACCACAAAGACAATAAGCAGATATTACACACTCTAATCTAGCTCGGATACCAATTGTTGCGGAAGACGGCTATCGGATAGAGCAAAATTGCAACTGATAATTTGAGAAAAAAAATGAAGATAAAAGAGACACAAAATTTACGTGGAAAACCCCTAAAAATTTAGGGTAAAAACCACGGGCAACGGTAGAAGAATTTCACTATGAGAAAATAGGAATTACAACCTCTCTCGATCTACCAAGGAGAAAACAATGATAATTCTCTCTAGATAAAAATGAGAAAACAACTCTCAAGAAACTCTCTAAAATCTCTCTAGTATTGGAAGAAAGCTAGAATGCTTTGGGATGGTTTTGAAGCTAAATGAGCTAGGGTATTTATAGTTGAAACTTAAGGACTAATCTTATAAATACCCTAAAGTTTAGTGACTAAAGTTTATAATTTACCCATTTAATTTTCAAACATTATTGCACCTAATTTTGACATTGCAATATTAGGTGCCTAACTTGAACCGATTTTCCAAGCTTTGACATTTCAACAGATTATGCTCCATGGATGGGGTCCTGTCGTTGACAACATGTATGCAACATTCACTATTTCCCTGCATCAGGACATTTTCATTTTCCCTTTGCTTATTTGTATTCGACACAGTCAGATTCGGATCAGGTCAAATACATATTTATATCCGATACTCGTTCGGGTTTAGAGAATGTAGGTTTAATCATCCATTACCATTTTGTTGTCTTTTATCTTCAACATGGTCTCATTTGCAATTTTCATTACTCTTTGGACTTATCTGCTAATTCATTGATTCAAGCTTAATCAATGCCCCCCAAGTTGGCCGGTCTGAGGGAAGTGGTGGTCCGTCGAACCAAGTTAGGCTGCAACAACAGCCCCAGGTGATGGGATTTCAATGGCAGAACAGTAAGTAAAAAGGAAAACATGGTCGTTTTAATTGAGAGAGGATGAATGAAAACGATTGAGACCCACTTGGGGCGAGAATGATGAATATTATGGAGAATGAAGCATAAAGTTCGGTTTAGTGGCGAGTGATATCGTCAACACGCATGAGGATTTTGGATTGGAAATTTCATGGTACAAACAATTAAATAAAAATCGAAATACCAAACGATTTTTCTTCTTTTACCGTCTTTTTACCTTGAAATGAATCAAGTCTAAGAACTCGAATTTTAATATGTACGACTCGTATATACCAAAACTGGAACAAATACTTGGGTAGTACGATTTTAGAAAGTAGGACATGTAAAACCCATTAGTGGCAGTTAAGTGGGCACTAAGGAAAGCACTAGTGTGGCAATACCAATGGTGTTATGGATAATGGAAGTTCTATTGATAAATACATAAAAGCTCATGGTATTTGCTCAATGGAAGACAGAAAGATCTTTGAGAAAAGCTACTCTGGGCATCAAATATCTTGGCCCTTTTCCTGTTGCTTTAAGGATATTTTCAGATCCATTTTATATTTGGGTTGTGTTTTCTTAGGATTAAATAACAGGATCCCAATATGGTAGAGGTAATGATGGGCATGGAATTTGTTTCAAGAAACAGAAATGATGTCAGGCATGGAATTTGTCTCAGCATCATCTGTTTCCGTAATGCTTTCATACCATATAAATATTCGTTTCTCGTCCCCTTGTGATGAGCATAGAAACGATAATAATTACTAATAAATAGTAAAATAAAATAAAAATTCAACCATTGTCCTCCTCTTAATCGTGTGCGACACTTGAACCACAGAATTGACGTGACGCATCAGATCATGACACTTGTCTCCCGATTGTTCAGTTGCACCGGCCTTGCGGGATTATCTTCCTTCTCACATTTTTATTGCCACGTGGACTCTTAAACTGGTGTTCTTTCACGTTGGATGGCCCTGCATCAGGGTAAAGGACGAAGACGGAAACGGAAATTTTGCTAATTAAAGAATAAAGATTTATAATGCAATTATTTAGGAACATAGATATTACGTTTACACACCAAGTTAGAACATCAAAGTGTTCCACAATCTTTTTCAAGATAGTGGGAGGTTTTTACTTATTTACTTGGTGTTAATGTCTTTATTTAATAAGAAATATTAGTGGTCGGTGGTGATAAAGATTTTAAGAGCCTATCATGCCTGTGGAAGGAGAGAGTATTCAGTATCGTAAGAAGAAAAAAAAGGTTTTTACTTATTTTTTTCTTCTACTTATATGAGCTATTATAACATTGAGTAAGCCCAATGAAAGTGGAGATGACGCACGTTTGTAGAATTCTCTCGGCGCACATTAGCTGGATTAATGGGTTCTGAGATTTCCTCTGCTTCTCTGACGTCTCTCCCGTCTCTTCACCGGTCCTCTCTTATTATTCGCCTGTTTTCTCACTCAGAGTGTTTCCTCAATGGATTGGCGTAAATTGTTCCGATGCGCTTCAAATCATCAGCTTCAGTATTTTCCCCCAAACGAGAGAAATTGAGTAAGCACTCCCTTGTGGGGCAGTTTCTGGGGGCTGCTCCAAATTTTACAACTCTTCAAAGGATAATCGATGGCTTATGGAAAAATTCCTTGAAAGGTTCCAATATCCAGGTCAGTTACGCATGTCCCAATCTCTATTTGTTTTCCTTTGAATCTGATTCTGCTCGTGACTAGGTAATGGAAAATGGGCCTTGGCATATTTACAATAAACCTTTAATTCTCAGACAGTGGGAACCTAATTTGCAAAAACTTCACTTTGATTTATCTAGAATCCCGATTTGGGTTCATTTGTGCAATGTTCCGCTTGAACTGTTCTCTAATGATGGATTGAGTTACATTGCTAGTGCCATAGGCTTCCCATTGTCAATGGATTCTGTCAGAGCTTCTAAGACTAGGTTGGAATACGCTAAAGTCTGTGTTGAAATAGGGGTTACTGATTCGATCCCTAAGACTATCGATGTTGTTCTTAACAATGGTCTTCAAGCTATTGTTTCTGTTGATATCCCATGGCTTCCCCCTTGCTGCAAGTCCTGTAACATTTTCGGCCATAGTACAAAATCCTGCAAGTCTAACCCAAATTCCTCCACCACTAGCCAAGTATGGAGGAAAAATGAATCTATCTATTCCTCTTCACAGCCCCAAGTTACTCCTTGCATTGATCCTTTACTGAACTCCAAAGCTGAGGATCCTGTTAGTGCTAAAGATTCCATTCTTGAGGAAATTGTTGCAGGAAACCAACTTAACTCTGAACTCCCACTTATTGGAAATTCTTCTTCCCTGAGTACTCAAATAAGTCCTTCTCCTGATGTAGAATCTGTTGACGTGGAATATGATGTACCCAAAAATTCCTTCAGAATCTGCTATCTTTATTAATGAGTCAGCATCTCCTTAAAAAAGGAGTAGAGGTAGACCTCCGAGAATTAATCCCACCAAATCTTTAGCAGGTTCCTCAAACAAATTTGAGATATTAAATTCTATTGAAGAGACTCAACCCGAGCCTGAGATTCAGGGGAAAAAACCAAGAGCTGCAGCTTCTGGAGTTGCATATTTGATTAGAGAGCTCAAAACTAAAAAGAAATCCCATCTTGAAAAAGAAAAAAGTGCAACAATAGGTAGTAAAAAGGGTGATACAGCCCCTTCTCCTCAATCCAAATGATAATTTCAGTTTGGAACGTAAGAGAACTTGATAATCCTCTTAAACAAGGCAAAGTTCTCAGGAGAGCTACTCTTAATAATATTGATATCCTCTTCTTGCTTGAAACCCATGTTAAATTGGATAAATCTGTTGATATTCTTTCTTCTAGATTTGAGAAATGGAATGTATTTTGCAACTATGATCATGCTGTGAATGGGAGAATATAGTTTCTATAGAGAAAGGGAATTGATATTGCTTTATGTCATACTGTTGCCCAAAGTATTATTGTTAAATGTTTCTACAAGAATGTCCACTTCCTGCTTACTGGAATTTATGGTTATAATGATGGAATAGCAAGAAGAAGCCTTTGGCAGGATCTTAGAAGTATAGAAACTAGGTTTCCTGACTACCCTTGGATCTTGGGTGGTAACTTTAATGTTACTTTGTACCCTAATGAAAGTTTTAATCACGAACTTTTAGGTACATTTTCTTTTTCAGACATGCTTGAATTCCAAGAGCTCACTCATGATCTTCAACTTCATGACCATCCATTCTTTGGACCTACTTTCTCTTGGAGAAACAAACAAAGAGAAAACTTCCTTGCAAGAAAACTTGATAGAATCCTCTCCAATTCTCAATGGTTTGAATCCTTCCCTCAATCCTTTGTGAAATTTTTAGCTCCTGGTCCTTCTGACCACTGCATGGTTTTGGTCACTCTTAATAGAAATTCAGCTCAGCAAACCCAAGCCTTTCAAATTTTTCAACTGTTGGACTCTTCATCAAAATTTCTTAAACATATTCTCTAACTCTTGGCTTCAACCTTGTCATGGCAACCCTATGAAGAAAATTTTTCTCAAGCTTAAAAGACTCAAAGCCTCCCTAAAAATTCTGAACAAGGATTATTTTAGCGATATTTTCACCCATGTTAGAAATAAAATAGATGAGATTGAAAAACAACAGATTCTTACCCTTAGAGGAGTCGAGCCCATTGGAATAGAACTTGATATGCAAAGAGAACTAAATACTCTTGAGGAAACCGAGGCTATGGTTCTCAAACAAAAAGCGAAAACTCATTGGTTGAAAGAGGGGGATAAGTGCTCCAAATTCTTTTACTCTGTCATTGTTACCAAGAATAAACGTGACACCATTAGAGCCTTAGTTGATGATCAAGGAAGAAGACTAGATTCATTGATGACATGTCTAATGAAACTATTAATTTTTTCAAAAATCTGCTTGGTTCCTCTGACCCTAGAGTTAAAGCCTGTTCAACCAGTTTACTTAAAGGTCTGCTGCACCCTATTCCTTCCTCTGAAGACTACGAGGGACTGACAAAGGAGATCACTAATGAAGAGATTAAAGAGGTAATTTTCAGCCAAGGTAATGATAAGGCACCGGGTCCAGACGGTTATACTCCTCTTTTCTTTAAGAAAGCTTGGCCTGTGATTGGAGATGAAGTGATTGATGCAATCAAATTTTTCTTTCAAGAATCATTCATCTACCCTACATTCAATGCTACTACTATTGCCTTAGTTCCTAAAATTCCCAATCCTTGTAAAGTCTCGGATTTTCGGCCAATCTCTTGTTGCTCTGTACTTTACAAGTCCATTACAAAAATCATTGTTAAGAGGATCTCTCATTTAATGCCCAAGATTATTACCCCAAACCAATCAGCTTTTGTCAAAGGGAGGAATATTGTTGATAATACCCTCCTTGCTCAAGAAATAGTGAAAGGTTATGGGAGGAAAAATATTTCTCCTAGGTGTGCTCTAAAAATTGATCTTCACAAGGCCTTTGACTCTATCCACTAGGACTTCATTCCTATCATCCTCAAGGCTTTAGAGCTCCCTAGTAAATTCATCGACTGGATTACTGCCTGCTACTCAAATGCTTCCTACTCCATTGCCTTTAATGGAAGTTTGGTTGGATTTTTCAGAGGAGCCAATGGTCTTAGACAAGGTGACCCTTTATCCCCTATTTTGTTTGTTCTTGTCATGAATGTTCTTTTCAATCTTCTTAATAAAGCTACTGATAAAGGGATTATTGGTTTCCATCCTAAGTGTAAGAAAATTGGTCTGACTCGTCTTACTTTTGATGATGATCTGTTAATTTTCTGCAAAGGTAATATTGAATTGTTGTGGGTGTAATTACTGTTCTTGACTCTTTCTATGAGATTTCCAGGCTCGAACTTAATGCTCTCAAGTGTGAGATTTTCACAGTTGGTATCTCTGCTCCCTCTGTTGATAATATTATTAATTTTACTGGGTTCAAGCATGGTCTTCTGCCTGTCAAATATCTGGGAATCCCCTTGGTCACCAGAAAACTTTCTTTAAAAGATTGTCAGCCTCTTATTGATAAAATTAAAGACAAACTTCATAAATGGTCGACGATGAAGTTGAGTTATGCTGGCAGGCTTGAGCTTATTAAAAATGTCCTCTTCAGCGTCGCTAATTACTGGTTTAGGCAGCTGATTCTACCCCCAATCTATCATTAACAAAATCAAGCAAATATGCTCTCGTTATTTCTGGAAAGGATCGGATACTCCTGCTTCAGGAGCTCGCATCAACTGGGGAAAAGCCTACACACCAAAATCTGAATGAGGCTTAGGTCTCAAAGACATTAAATCATGGAATAGAGTTTGTATGATCCACCTTATCAAAAACATTCTTGCTCAGGATGGCTCTTTATGGGTAGCTTGGATACATGGTTATATTATCAAGCATTTTAATTTTTGGTTCATGGAAGAATCCCCTACTTTCAGCTGGAGTTTTAGAAAAATTTTGAAGCTTCGAAATGTTGCTTATCCACTGCTTACTTCAGGAGTTATCAGCACCAAAGAAATTTGGGAGCAGGTTCGACTTAAACAAAGCAAAGTCCACTGGCAAAAGCTTATATGGTTTCCGCTTCACATTCCTAAACACAGCATTATTTCTTGGATGCTAATCCAGGATCGCCTCCCCACCAAAGAAAGGCTGCTGAGGTTCGGGCTTGTCACCAACGACCAGTGCATCCTCTGCTCCGATGGATGCGAAACCAAAAACCATTTGTTTGCAGAATGCAAACTGTCTTCTTCAATCTGGAATTTCGTTCTTCTTCTTTCATGCATAAAAAAACCTCCTTTCACTTGGTCTAATCTACTGACTTGGGCAACAGCAACATGGAAAGGGAAATCTCTCATTATTGTCATCCTCAAACTTTCTTGGTGCGCTTTCAACTATATTATATGGGAGGAAAGGAATCGAAGACTTTTCAGAGATACTTGCAGATCCGAGGACGCTATTATTCTTGAAATTAAGCAGATTATAGGGTCTCATTTAAGCAATAGAAATATCAACAGATTAGATAGCACTAATTTAGATATTTGTATTCAATGGGGTATAGTTTAATTTTGGTTGTTCATAGGATACCCTTGATTCTTTCTTCTTTTCCTCTGTCTGAACTGATTTTGTAACAGGTTTCTGCCACCTTTGGGTAATAAAAATTTTAATTATCCAAAAAAAAATATAACATTGAGTAATAGCAATTATAAAAAAGTATATGATAATTTAAAATTTTTAAAAAATAAATTGTCGTTAAGGTTTTGATCGTACATTTTTTGTGGGAATCATAAGCCTTAAACTGCTCCTAAAGAATGACATTAGTAGGAGTGAGCAAAACTCGAATCGACTCTACTCGAAACAATTTCAAGTTCAAAACAAGTGGATTGGTAATTCAAAATTTTCGAATAACTCTAAATTTTTAGTAATTAGTAGATTGATTTTCAAGTTTGAGTTGAGCCAATCGACTCTATATCATAAATTTATATCACATAAAAAAATATGAAAAAATACACATTTATTGTAAATGGTTATAAAAAACCATTTAAATTATACTCAAATAATATCATAATATTATAAATATTTATAATTAAATTTAAACAGAAACTCAAAAATTCGACCGAATCGACTCAAAAAAATTTAAAGTCAACTTCGAGTTGTAAATTATGACTCGTTAACTCTAATAACTCAAAATTTTTTGACTCAACTCAATCAAACGCTCATCCCTAGGCATCAGGTGGGAAGAGTTTGCAAGAATCAAATGTTTCAGTTATAACAGTTGAGACCAAACAGATCCAACAACCCATGAAATTGGGCTTTAATAAACAACCCAAATTGGAAAACACCGCTATAATTTCAACCATCTACTTGCTCCATATTTTTCATTCTAATTTGGTATTCAACTTCCATTATGTGAAATGTTTTTTCTTACGCCGTTAATTCAAAAGTCACGTGATGTTCTCACCATTGTCACATGATATTGTTGACATCATCGTTCAAAAAAAATTAAGAATTTTTTTAATAAGGATGAAATGAATACAATGTAGTATATTCAAAGAAACTTAATCATTTAAAAATAAATGCTCGTACATCTACAAATAGTACTTGAGCATGAGGCCTTAAAGTATAACAACAAATCTTTTATCATTGAGATTATTTGGTATGTGAAAAGAAAAAAATTGAAGTTCATAAAATACTCGTAAGATAATAAAATTCTACAAGATTATAAAAATATTAAATAAATATAGAAAAAACTAAATATTAGAAAAATATTTAGAAATGCAAAAAGTAAAGCTCTGCAAAATAGATTATAATTTTGACTAATGAATTTTAAGAAAATCATTTATAAAAGTCAAAATAGGTCAATGAACAATCAAACATGAGTCAAATTAAAAATTAAAAATTTTATTATTTATTATTTTTTAAAATTATTATGTCATGAAAACATCATCATTGTCACATATTATAATCTTAAAATATCATGTCTTAAAAATAATATAGTAACAAAAAAATCAAAACAGTTCACATAAATATAAAGTTTAGAGAAAACATTAGATAAAATTTATATTAAAAAAATAATATAAATTTCTCTCTTTATTCTCATGTTTTTTTTTATCTTATTTTTTGTAATTTACAACATTTTATCGATTTGAGACGTAAGCATGATTGTGAAGAGTATCCATATTTTCTTATAGTCGTTCCAAAAAAGAGAGAATTAGGCCATAGATCCTTTAGTTTCTTATTTGATCGATTTAATCCCTTCATGCAGTCTAATTATTGCGATTTCATATATGTTTGTGTTTGGCACAATGATTAAGCTCAAAATTAGGGATTAATATTTATTTTTATGATTAAATGGATAAAATTTATATGCTTAATTTTTAGATAATTTCGTAGAATTTTTTTATTTTTTAAAGTAATTAATATTTTATTATGCTTATTTCATTAGTTTCTCATTTGGTTGACTAATGTAATAAAAAAAAAAATTATTATTATCCACGATTAATGATGTCGTTATTTTTTATATTATGTCAATGTTGTTAATGCTTATGACATACCAAGTATGAATAATATATAAATTATTGAATTTTGAATGAGATATACATGATTTTATGATATACATGTTATGAATATAATAAATATTTAAATTCTTTTTTCATGACATATATTTTAAAGTCGTATAGGACATAATATTATCAAATAATTTTGGAATTGATATAACATATATGCTAATTGTTTGACATATGAACAATTATAAATTTGTGATTTGTGAATGTTTTTTCAAGATATTCGTTAGTTTTATTAAAAATGGAAAAATATTCATAATTACAATGAAGATTTACGAGCATACCTGTAAACGTAAACTAAATTATAATTAGGATATTTTTCTATAACTATTAACACAAAAACTAGTCAATCACATAAGGACCGTAAAAGGAAAAGGTTAAAAAACCTAACCAATGCTCAAATAAAATAAAGATACGAACAAATATGACTGCATCGGCAAATGAACCACAAAAGGAGATGAAACTACTAAAAGATCATCGAAAATCACAAATTAGAGTCAAACTACGGGAGAAATTATCTACAAGCGCAAAACACGTATCCAAATCAATCTGAGAGTCCAAAGCAAGGAAGATCAACATGATAACAAATAAATGTTATATTGATCAGTCGTGGCGATACCAAATCCAACTCTAAGAAAAAAAGATAAACGAAAACAACGGAAAAAACCGTAACCTACCAAAAGGCAGAGAAAAATGTGCCACAAAGACAGAAATAAATGTGTCATAAAGGCATAAAACATGTCACAAAGACATAATTATTTTGTTAAAAACTAAAAAGAAAAAAAAAGACAATAGACACCGGTTAAATA
This sequence comes from Hibiscus syriacus, assembly GCF_006381635.1. Taxonomy (NCBI): domain Eukaryota; kingdom Viridiplantae; phylum Streptophyta; class Magnoliopsida; order Malvales; family Malvaceae; genus Hibiscus; species Hibiscus syriacus. Next base: position 1,089,299 of record NW_024063351.1, read on the forward strand.
AAATTAAAGATGAAAAAATTGAATTAATCAATAAAATTAACATAAATTATAAAGAAAAAAAGAGGGAGTAGATGATTTGTGAATGTTTATTTGATTTATTAACCAAATGTAAAATATATTTTTTACTTTTACATCAACAATAAATGTCACATCATTTGATTATTAATGATTTAATGCAGGGGCGTCAATTATTTTTTTTAAGAATTAATCAATATTAAATATATATATATATTATTAAAAATAATAAAGAAAAAAATTAAACCGTTCTAAACTAAACAGAATTGTATTTATGGAAAACAAAAAAAAATATTTTGACTCTTGCTATAGTGAATTTCTAGTTCCGCCCTTGATTTTAATGGTCCAATGACACAAAATAATTTAAAAAATTAATGATAAAATTGAAATAATTTACAGTTCAATGATTAAAACGAGATAAATCATAAAATTTAGTGATATATTCTTATAAAAATATCATATTAACTTGAAAAGTGTTCAGAATTTAAGATGTTGTTTGACAAACTAAAAGGAATTAAATGTTGAAAATTTTAAGTATGGAAAAGGTGAAGTTTTAAAATCTATTTGGTGTGGTACTTAAAATTAGGTATGGGATATAATAGTGTTTAATAAATGGAATATTTAAAGCATAGGATACAACCAGAGTGTTTAATAAATTTAAAGCATAATATAAATTTTAAATAAATAAAATATGTTGTTCTACATTAAGTGATTGGTTAATTTTTATCTATTTATCATTTTCACACTTTTCATAGAATCATTCCATAAAATAATTTTCATTATGGTCAAAAATATTAATTTTAAGTTAATTTATTTTTAAATAAAAATGAGTAAAATCTTCTCTCTCTTTTTTCAAAAGTAATTACGCTTGAAAATTTCACAAATTCAAATTCAGATAAACCAATAAAAGGACGAAGAAGCAAACAATGAATAAGTCAAGGAGTCATTAAAGAGAAAAATGAAAATTTAAGAGGCCGAAACGGAAAACAAAAAGACATAATTACAGGGGCTCCCAACCAAAATATTCCCATTATCTAGCCCACTAGACGACTTTCGAAAAAATCAACCGTTGGGCCCGTTCTCAGACAACAACTGTTAACATTCAAAAACCTTCAACTAGATAATAGCTCCCTCTCTCTTTCTTTCCTTGAAAAGAACAGAGCAAAACATCTGAAAAACAAAGGAAATTCTTGTCAACAATGGGTTGTGTTTCTTCAAAAACACGTCAAGAAAGAGATCAAACGTGAAATTCTTCCCGAAGATGGCGGCGACTATGCCGACCATGTGGTTTCTCTCAAGTCGAGCACGTACGGTGTCCTTAAACTCGACAAAGACGAAGAACTGCAGCAACAAATAGAAGAAGATGATTTTCCAGAGACCCGGAGAGTGAAGAAATCGCCTCCTCGTGAAGAACCAGAGGTAATCAATGCCTGGGAACTCATGGAAGATCTTGACGAAGGTAGATTCGTTAAAATGAGTCCGAAATCGCTTGTTTTCGTGAGGGAAAAAAGTGTAAGAACTCCACTCAAGTTCTTGAATCAGATCGGTTCTCCATTGAAACTGAAGAAATATGGTGGGAAAGAGAACAAGGGAAGCCCGAAATCGATACTGGGAGTAAATAATTCCATGGATAGTTCCGGTAAAGCAGTGTTGAAGCTGAGTTATCGGGTTAAAAGTACCAGAAACGAAGGGCTTGAAGGTAATGGTTTGTGTTTTTATTCAAGGAGAAGGGTTTTTAGCCCCTTGTTTGATCCAGAAGTTGTCGCTTTGCATGAAAATGAGTTGTGTGAAGTAGAGGAACAAATCAAGATGATAATTTCGCCCGAACCCGAAACCCGAAAATTGAAGAAATCCCAGAACTCAAAGTCCCTTCTTCAAGATTTCGAGCCAAAATGCCCTGCAGGTGGAGAAAATGCAGTGGTGGTCTACACTACAACATTGAGAGGGATCAGAAAGACCTTTGAGGAATGCAACACAGTGAGATCCATCATCGAATCGTACCATATCCAAATGTCCGAGCGCGACATATCGATGGATTCGGGTTTTAAGGAAGAGTTGAGGAAGCTAACAGACACAAAAGAAGTGAAAGTTCCGCTATTATTTGTCAAAGGAAGGTTGATTGGGGGAGTGGAAGAGATTCTGAAGTTAGAAGAGGAAGGGAAACTCGAAATGTTGTTAGAAGGGATCCCCATGGCAGTTCCGGGTGTAAAGGCTGTGGAGGGGTGAGATTTGTGATGTGCAGACAATGCAATGGGAGCTGCAAAGTTTTAGATAAGGAACAGAAGAAGATAAGGTGTAGTGAGTGCAATGAAAATGGATTGATACAATGTCCTATTTGTTGCCTGATGCCGTAGAACTTGGCATTTCCACTAGATAATTGGTATGTGACCTGTTCGAAAGCTGTGCCTGTAACAATGATATCTTGAAGAACCTTTTTCCCCCTTATTTGGGAAGTGGGGCTCTAAAGTGGGTTTTAGGCCTTGAGGCTCTAAAGTGGGTTTTAGGCCTTGATTGTAAAAGATTGATTGTTTTGTTGTTTATTGGATGGATATGGTTTGCCTAATATTCATTTACCTGTGTCAAAGAACGATGAACGCTAATGACAGATACAAAGAGTTGGATATAATGAAAGATTTTTTTTATTAAGATAAAATGATTACAAAGTAATATATGTTCTAAATACTTTCAATCATTTGACAATGAACGTTCAATCATCTGTTGCAACCGCTGGTACTCGAACCCATAACCTTTAAGAAAAACAATGATTCCTTTAACCACTGAGATAAATTGGTTCGTGCTTAGAACAAGTATATGAGCTGTATGTGCTTCACAGGGACTTGTACTCATTCAGATGATGTGCAAGTGTGGCAAAAGTCAGATGAACTCCATTAGATATCTTAGAAAGTTGTTGACAAAAACAACCTATAACAAAAACTATACATGAAATCCCTTAAATTTCACCAGAAAAGAAAAGTTGTATGAACACATTATACATCAAACATTAGGGTTATCAATTATCATACTAAACATCATGTATCCTTAGCAACTATTGAAATTGAGGGAGGGGGAACCTTTAGTATTTAAGGTTTAGGGTTTAACTACAGTACCCTAGTCTAGTTGATAAAGGCATGGCTTTGGTAGTTGTAGAGTCACAAGTAAGGTTTAGGGTTTAAAGATTAAAATTTAGGGCATGCTTAGTTCTAGAAAATATTTTTAATTTTTATTTTCTATTTTTGTTTTCAGAAAATGGTTTTTATTTTCAATTTTTTGAAAATTAGAAAACATATTCGGTTGATATAAATGAAAACTTGAATCCAAAATTCAAATACTAAAAATGTATTTGGTATCTAATTTTTTTAAATAGAAATAAATAAACAGTTGTTAAATAATTAAATTAAACTATAATTATTAAAAAAATATTATATAAATTTAACCTGTGTTATGCAAAATAAAACAATAAACCTGATAAGAAATTCCATAACACAAAATTTATTTTTGTTTATAATAAGAATATAATGTTAATACATATTGGACATCAATTGACTTTAAAAAATAAATAAAATTCTTGTCATAAGCAAGACCACAAAAAAGTGTCATTAACAAAAATAAATATGTTTAGTTATAATTGACCAAAACAATTTTGGGGAAAATAATTGGTTTTGTCCCTAGACGTTTTTGCACTAAATGTGATCCTTAAACTTAGGAAAAAAAATTAATCTAACCCTTTGAACAACAGAATCAAACATTGATCGTCACGATTCACAAACTTACATGGCAATCTATAATATTGATGTGACAGTTCACGATTCTGTTGTGACGGTATTCGATGGACGATGATGTGGTAGATAGACTTAATTGATTATTTTATAAAGTTTAAGGACTTATTTACTTTAAATTAAAAATATAAAATATAAACAATTATTAAGATATTTAATACACTAAATGTAAAAATATTAAAAAATAAATTAGTAAAAAATTTAATTTAAGGATTACACTGAGTGTGAAAAAAGTTCACAGATCATATTGATTTTTTTACAAAAGTTTGAGGATTTCATATACCATTAAATCAAAAAATTATTGTTAGAATGATTTAAATGTGTGTAACTTAAGTTAAAAATCTATATATTATGTTTCCTTATTTTTCAAATTTCCAAAATAATTTTAATGAAAATACTAAAAAAATCTTTTTTATTGTTTTCATATTTTCACTTATTTTTATTTTCATTTCCAAAATTATTTTTTAATTTTATTTTCTTCAATGTTTTCTATTTTTTTAATAAAATATAAATGAAAATAACTTAACCCAAGTTAAACTCAACATTTACGGATTTACCCTATTCCCCGAATAAGTAGCCGCCACTCTCTTTAAAGCATCCAAACTATATAGAAGCCTCTTTCGAAAGAGACCAAAAGTAGAATAAACCTAACATTTGTTGCCACCTACGATTCTCAAACAAGGAGAAGCCATTCTGGTTAAGTTGGAATCAATGGGATCAAAACGGAGCCGCACAAAAAGGAAGAGGCCTGCTTCCCTCAGAAATATCAATGAATACAACAAAAACGATCACCTGGATCAAGCGTTAAGGTTTTGTGAAAAAGTTAGGGAGGAAACCAGTTCAGAGGATTATCTGATGTTGCTGCGATGCCTTCACGATTATGGCACAGGAAATATATCAATGGTTGATCTGAAGATGAAGATAGCCGATTACTTCCCAAGTTTCATTGAAGATTTTGATCGTGTTTTGGAGCACTATGACGGGAAGATGGGTGACGGCAAGAAGAAAGAAGAAGAAGGGATTGATGATTGTTTATTGACAGAAAGCTATCAGTTTCTTCCCAAAGAAGTTGCAGGACTTAGCTGCAAGGGTGCCACAGAACTTGAAAAACAAGTTCTCAACAGAACCTGCTATTGTAAGGGATCGGGCTCCACGACGCACGTTGAAAGGAGTATAAGCCATGCTGAAAAGGAGTTGAATGAAAGAGAAGACGAGTTGTTCATCACCGACATGTGGAAGGCATGGATGCGTTCCACCAGGGAGAATGCTACAAAGCTGGATAGAGCGATCAGGGATGAGATAATCCAGAATCCAACGGTGAAGGATGTGAACAGCTATTTCCCGGAATACAATTTCAGTTTCATAGCCAAAATGTATGGGAAGGAAGGATGGGCAATGGTGGATCTACTGCGTGAGAAGCCTCAAGCATTTCTTCCGGTCCTTATCAAGAGGCTGGACAGGATGAGAATTGAAACCCTTCCACATTGGACTTTACATTAATTCATCTTTTTTTCTAAGGTTCTATCCTCAAGTTTGCCTTCTAGACTCATCTGGATGTATTGCATGGGGAACTAGTTTATGTATTATATAATTAATATATCCAACTATTTTTTTTAACATTCAGAAAATTATATATGCTAAATTTACATTTATGTGTTAATTTGTTTTCATGTCTGGATCAAGCCACCTATTCTCAATCATCTCTGCCATTCTCTTTACTGTAATGTAGGTTGAACAACCATAATATGATGGTATTTAGAAATATACATTATTTTTGTTGATGCACAAATTTGAGTGTCATGCAGTCAGGAGGATTATAAGTGAAGATCTTTAAGAATAAGCATACCATATATCTTTGTTGGACCGTTTCATCTTCTCTCTGCTTGATAGGTGAAGCTTGATTCGAATAATCATCCTGTAATGTTTGGCAGCTGAGAAATCAGCAGTTTCTATAGCATCATTCTCTGCTTGCATGGCTAATGCTTGCCATTTTCGTTTAGCATCTGTTGTGATACCCTCCATGGAGGAAACATTTCCTTCCAAAAATGTTTTGTTTACAACAGCGCTTTCTTTGATATCAACAAGCTTTGCATCCACCTGCCAGAGAAACCATTGTTTAGTCTTCAAATAAGCATAACCAACACTAAAAACCAAATAGAGAATGAACGGACCAGCTCTTTTTGCCGACGAACATGGTTATACACGATTTCTCATATCAGCAATAAGCTTCACAGCATCAGACTTCGATTGCTCCTACATGGCATATGCTTGATGAATAAGAAAAAGGAGCACTCCAAATAAATAAAATAAAAGCAACCAAACTCAAACTATCAGCACCTACCTCTTCAATAGAATGTGCATTTGGTGAAGCCAGAGTTGAAATTTTATCCAAGGCAGCATCGGCGCTAGCTTTGTGCAATCACACTACATTTTGGACTGCCTCCATGTGGGAAATATGCAAAGCTCTCGCAGCAGTCACCTTTTTCTTCATTTCCAAGATTGCCTAAAAGCAAGAATTATGAATATAAGGTCAACCACAGCTGTTAAATTACATCCACAAATGAACTACCATGCTGGAAAAATGTAACATTCAAGGCTAATTTAAGGGGAAAACTGTCATTACCTTATCATGTATATCAGTAAAGGAGCAACAGAGTTTCTCAACACTCTGAAGGTGCTCAGTTTGCTTAGACACTGATGAGGCAACCAAATTGCAAAGTAAACCAATTTCTTGGGCTAGTTCTGCTTGAAACCTGTTAACCACAACTTTATTATCAGAGTTCAGTTTGTCCTCTCTTCTATAAAGTAAAGCACCATAGGGTCATGTATCAATTCACTCATTATACATTACGAATGAAATGGCTAAGCAGAAAACATACCATTTTTTAGGAACAATTAAGCATTATCCTTGAGAGCTTTCTCCAAATCAGACCTTATGCTAGAGCATTTTCTATTTTTGAACATTCAAAATAATGTCGACACAAAATAAATATTAATAGGCAAGATTCAAGTAAGTACTTATTGATATGTACCTTCTTTTTTCAGTTCACATATAATAAATTCTTTCTCCTTCAACTTACAGTGACACTTCTTCAGTTCTTCTTCAGAGTTGGCAAGCAATTTGACGGTTCTATTCAAGTTTTTCTGCATTTTCCACCTATTTAATTAACATGAGTCTATATATAAAAGGATCGGAGAAAAACCTTAACACAATTCACCTCAGTCATCTCAAGTTTCCCACTCAAATCAGAGCATTGTTGTCTTGCAATTCCTGAAGTTGCTATTTTGTAACAAACACACAAAAGAACAGAAAGTTGTAAGCCAGATAAATCAAACAAAGACACCAAGGATCTCATGACCAGGGCTAATTAAAAGTAACACCATAGCAAAGGCTAACCTTCTGATGTGTTTCTGACCCCCATTTGTTCAATCTGTTATCCCATTGTCTAAAAAATGCCAGAGAAACCACATGAATAATAAGGAAGCAAAAGAATCATTCAGTAGCCCTGAATAATGAGTGTACTGAATAAAAGGACTTCACTTATACATGTACAGAAAAAGTCATAGATAGAGTAGACAAATGCACCAAAGTTTCCAATAGTAGCGAAAGAATATCTTATGGTTAACCTACATAAAGTTATCAATAAGTTAATGTTAAACCTTTTCTGATTTCCAAACAACAGAATCATATAACTAGCCATGACAATAAAACGTCAACAAGTTGCATGGTAGGAACAAGAAACAATAAGTGGATATTTTCATACCCAGAAGATTGCACATTCACAATTTATATTCAACTTACATTCAAGATATAGTGCAAAATAATTACTTTCTTCCACAGGCATGCATAATCACAACACTTTATTAATAACACTTACTGACTGTGAAGGCTATAAACCAACTTTAAGTGCATAAAACTCGGAGGGAATTCAGAGTACTATTTGAAGCATGAATGATACATTAGTTTCCAGGAAGTTAAACTTTCATTTATCAAAATTCAATTTTAACCAAACAGTGCTGCAACTTGCAGGTCGATGCAATTCCAACAAAATTGGTAGAAGCAATAGCAGGAACTCATTAACTGTAAATGTTAGCAAGTTTCTAGCTACTGTTTAAGTAATAAAAGAAAAGATGAACCGATCAAAAGGGTGACATGGGAAAGAAATCGACTTGTTGGTTAATGACTTTGCACAACAAACCTCAGGATTATTCTTTTATATTCTTTGCCCTGTGTGCATAATCCAGTGTACTTAAGGTATCTTCAAGACAATGGACAACAGGAGAAACTGTAGATATAATGCAAGTCTTTGTTCGACCCCACAAGTGAATCACGAAGTAATCGAGTAAGCTTACTATCCCTAAACCCTCATTAAACTAAATAATTGGAGAAGTACATGAAAGGAATACAGCTATCAAGCCACTAAAAGAGGATTTTCAGACCTGTGAAAACAAATGGCTTAGCTTCAGTCAAGCATATAAAGCAGACAAAAGAACCATTACCTTGACTGCCCTCTTTCAAGCAAAGTAAATATCTTAATTAGCACTTGTAACAATTTCTTCTTCTAATCCTCTCACAAGAACTCCCCCATTCCCATCTTCCATTAATGGCAACTGCTTCTGCTGTTCGCCTCCAAAACAACTCTTGAAAATTCTTCAGGCGCATGAAAATCAATCATCTCTTCGTTAACCTACTGACTGTGAGAAGATAAAATAAGATTCCAAAATCTCAAATGACTATCATATCTTAGTCAATATGCTAACTTTTAGCTCATTAAGTCATCAATCTTTTGATAAAAGGGACAAATTTGAAACATATGAATAATTAGATGACCATTTTATAATTTTTAATAGTCGAGAAACACAACAAAGTAATATTTTATAGTTTGGGGACCATTTTTTTACTTTACCAAAAATTAAGTTAATGACCCGGATAAGACTCAATTAGACGCTCAGGTTTGGACCTAGGTGTCTTTAATGAAATCCATGGAATGTTATATTAAACTAATAAAATGCTAAGGAAACTAGAAAAGCCCAATTGATAGGGCTAAGGGATATTTAAAAGAAAAAAATAAAATGAGGGGCTTCGTGAGCAATTTACCCCTTTTCAAATAAAAATCTATCTTGAAGCCCCAATATGTTGAGGGGATATTTGGTTCGCCGAAAAGATTACTACCAAGGGGAATTATCTTTTCCAGAATTGTATTATCATGTTTGGTTTATGAAAAAGATTATTATCAGGTAATAACTTATTACCAATAGTAGTATTTTTGGGTTAAAATGATGGGAATGTCATTACCTCCAAATTCTTAGGTAATGAACAATTCCCACCACTAATGATATAAATACCCTTGAAATAATGATTTTTTTTCATATAGATCATTCTCAATTCTTATTCTTCGCGCTTTACTCAAAATTATAAACTTAATAATAATAACATACAAAGAGTTTAATATAATAAGGGTAAATTACATTGTTACTCACTGAACTTTAGTCTCTCTCATATTTCACTCACTGTACTTTCATTTTTTAATTTGCTCACTAAACTTTAGACACTGAACTCTTTTGGTCACTCGACTATTTACTCAGTAAAGGGGTTCTCATGTGGCTTATTCTAATAATAAAACATGCCACATAGGACTTATAATTAAAAAGATAAATTACACATTTACTCACTGAACTTTACTTTCTCTCCTATTTTACTCACTATACTTTTAATTTTTTTTCAATTAATATAGCAACGTCATAACGCTGTTAGAAATTTAACGGCTGAGTGATCAAAAAGGTTCAATGTCTAAAGTTGAGTGAGTAAATTGAATAAAATTGAAAGTACAATGAGTGAAATAAGAGAGAGAGTAAAGTTCATGAGTAAGCATGTAATTTACCCATTTAATAAAATATTAATAAATTTGAGTAGTTAAAATCATTTTATATTTTAAATATTTAGTATATTAATTATTTTATAATTTTATAAGGTGAAAAATATTATTATCATAAAAATATAATTATTTAAAATAATATTTAATTTTGAGTTATTAAAAATAGATCTTACACATTAAAAAATAATATATTTGTCTACTCGAGATCACAATATTATTTTTCATATTATATTTTATATAAATAAATATGATACTTATAAAAATTATTTAAAATTATAAGTTTGATATACTAATTATATTAATTATATGTTAAATTTATTTTTTCTTTAAACTTAGATAGTGTAATAATTAAAATATTTTTATGAGTTTTCATTCAAATATTTATAGTTTAATATTAAAGTTTTAATTGTTAAAAAATATATATATTATAAGGATAATTTGGTAGAATATGCATCTAAGTAATCTTATATTCCTCCAACCAAATATTGTAATCTTACATTCCTATTAAACAAACCAAATAGGGTAATACAACATTCCCAGAGTAATGTTACATTCCGATAATCTTATTCCCAAAGATAATCTTGCATTCTGTAAACCAAACGTACCCTGAGAGTTATAGTGGTTTCTAGAAGAAGAAAAAAAGAAAGAGAGATAAAATTTCACTATCAATTTTTTTGAATCTTTACCACCTCTATCCTTCATCTACTTCTAGATTGATCAAGAGAGAAGACCTCAAATTTAAGGTAAGAATCGATACTTCTATGTAATGGGTTTTGAACTAAAGGGGGAATTTCATATTTGGGGGTGAAGTTTACACCGAGTTTTTGGGTGAACCTTTATATATGAAGAGTTGCTTGAGAGTTTAACAGATCCAGAGTTACATCAAACTTTATTTTCATTTATAGTAAAGATTTTATAAGTAACTATTTCCTTGTTATTCTAGTGAAAGGAGGGGGTCTTCCCAAGATAAAGGTAAAGGAAAATCTTGAAGGTAGAAGAAATGGGATTTTCTCCTAATTGTTTTTAGGTTAATGCACTCTTATTCTTTGTGGATCCATATGATTATAAAGAGAACAAATTATGAATGCAGTTGCATGTTCAGGTGACTCGGTCATTCCAATTTAATCCTTATTTCCATTTGTTTTGTGAAATCATAAGTTTAGTGTTGGAATTAAGTGATGATTTCACTGGTGTAAGTCTATGTTATATATCACTACTAGAATTAAGTGATCATTTAATCGTTGTAAGTCTATGTTATATATCACTACTAGAATTAAGTGATGATTTAACCAATGTATGTCTGTGTTAAGTTTCACCAGTATAGTCTATGTTATATATCACTGCTAGAATTAAGTGATGATTTAACTAGTGTAAGTCAATGTTAAGTTTCACCGGTATAAGTCTATGCTATATATCACTACTGGAATTAAGTGATGATTTAACCAGTGTAAGTCTATGTTAAGTTTTACCGGTGTAAGTCTATGTTATATATCACTGTTGGAATTAAGTGATGATTTAACTGGTGTAAGTTTATGTTAAGTTTCACAAGTGTAAGTATGTGTTATAATGTATGTTATGAATATGAGATAAAATATGCATGGAGACATGAATCAAAACTAGGTGAATGATAAAGAGATACGGCTCACTTGGTATGCAAGGATATAAAATCATATTTTTCTGCGTGAGTCGCACGAGCCCCGAAGGATTAAAGTGACTCACACGGGAGTACATAGTCATATTATTCAGGGTGACTCGCATAGGAGCCTCAAAGAATTAGAGTGACTCACGCGAGAGAACCTAATCATATTATTCCGGGTGACTTGCAAAGGAGCCCAAAAGGATTAGCGTGACTTGCATAGGAGCCCAAAAGGATTAGAGTGACTCACACAGGAGCACATAATCATATTTTATTTTAGGTGACTTACACTGAAGCATAAATGATCTAAGTGCACTACACAATAATATTTAATTGTTTAAATTATGTATTGATACTAATGTTTAAACATTTCGTGGATGGAAAGATACACAAATAGTGTGTGTGTGTGTGTGTGTCGGTAACATCCAAAAGTGTTATAGTGTCACACCCCAAAATATGGCCTAAAATTCTCTTTAAAAAATTTTGAGGACTAAATTAAATTTTGATTAAATTAGGGGATCAAAGTAAAATTTTGATTAAATTTTTGATCCAATTTCATAAAGCAAATAAAGATGGAGGACCTATGGCATGATTTTTCCATTTTCTTTTTTAGGGTTTATATAACCCCAAAATCAGGAAAACTTTTAATTTATTTATTTTCTCTCTTTAATATTTTCCTCTCTTAGAAACAAATCTTTGATCGTCGTTTCGTCGCCGGTTGTTGCTTTGTTTTTGACACCTCCCGCACCATCGTGTTCCTTGCGTCGTCCCGAGTTCACCGATGTCCTTCTTATCTCCGTTGTCACCGGCGTGTGAGGGGTGAGGAATATCAAGTTTCTGATATTTCAAAATCGAGCTCTCCGCCGTTCATCGTTGTGAAACAAGTTTGGTAAATGTCTCAAAACCCTTTAAAATGCACTTAGAAATTTGTTAAGAATTTTTCCAACACCCTAGCCCCTTGCACGCGCCGCACGCGCCCACACGCACTGCTCCTCTGCGTGGGGAAAGTCCACCTCCTGGTGAACTGCTTGGAAATGGGTCGATCCGACCTGACCCACTGACTCAAACCGTTGACCCATGTTCGACCCGTCTTCCTGACCCTGTCCAACATGAACCATTGACCATTGATTGTTGACCGTTGATCGACTGTTGATCGTTGACATTGACCAAAAAGTCAAAATTTTGAAAAGTAATATTTTATGTTTTTCGACATCATGAATATGATTCTGAAGTCTGTTTTAACAAATTCTGACCCTAAAGCCCCGAATCAATCTCGTTAACCTAAAAATGCTTAGTATTTTTAACATTTTTGCTTATTTATTTGAGATTTGGTTATGGAATTGATCCAAGAAGATATTTTTATGAAGATACTCATGTTTCACCTGACCAATGGTCAGTTAGGTCCGATATTTCAACTCCGTCAGATCCACACGATCTGCGTTTCTCAAGAGTTACTTATAGGATTACGATATGGATTTTTCGATTCATAGGATCTAGCGTTGCCGCTAATCGTGATCGACATAATCAGTAGTAGGTTTCCCTATCAGACTACTTAGATCGATACATGTGTGTTTCCTGTTAGTGTTACATTACTGTTTTCAACTATCTGTCTGAACTGTTTGAGATTTCTGATAATATTAAATATTTTTACGACACAATACCTGATTTTCTGAACACAATTTATCTGATATATGATTTACTGTATATTTATGATATTATCTATGGATTACCATATTTTCGTATCTGATTTCTGAAAATCGAATATTTTCATATTTTAATGGATTAAACTACTATTTTCATTCAAATACATACATGTTATTCTGTCATTGGGGGTATTATTAGAGGATGTATCTCAGGAATAGTCTATGACTTGTAAGACCTAACCGCTTTCCTCAGGCTCCTTGGCTTTGTGCTCAGGGTAAGTCCTTACTGTAGGCTCATTTGTTTTTGCTCAGGGTAAGTCCTTACTACAGGCTCCTCAACTTTGTGCTTAGGGTAAGTCCTTACTGCAGACTCATCTGCTTTGTGTACTGGATAAGACCTTACTGCAGGCTCCTCTGCTTTGTGCACATGGTAAGTCTTTACTGGGTATACAGGTGGGTGTATAGTTCTGGGGAACCTACACATTCTGGTGATCGGACGAGGGTAGTATTCATGTTTTTAAAACATGTTTGATAAACCAATTTTAGTGAAATATCTTATCTATATGTTTTTATACACAGTAAGGAGTAGACTGAGCTTTTTAGCTCATTCCGTAAATTTTAACATTTTCAGATAATAGCATACTAGGCTAGCAGACTTAGCATAAGGAGGACCGACTTATCCTAATTTTGTACCACTGTATATTTCTATATACCTTTCTGTTATATTTGGTGACATGTGTTTAGCTACCGTCTTGATATATTTGTATTACCAGTATTTTGTTTCATTTTGTAGTATTTTGATATGTATATGTTTTATACAATTTTCTGACATATGTATACATTTATGTTTATCATATGAATCTTTCTTATGGATTTTAACGTTGTTTTAAATATGAAAAATTTATGAATACGATATGTAATCGCCTAGATTTAGGCATAACATCCAGGTTATGTCTAGGGGGTTACACTTGGTGGTATCAGAGCTTTCAGTTTTAAACACTCGGACTGTGGATGAGTCCAAAATCCAGATTTTCAAGATATTTTTCAAAAAATTGTGTTACCTTGTTTTATGAGTTTAAATATATTTGAGGTTCATGATGTTAGTCTAACTTATGTTCAAATTCTTTCTATAGAGCCTTGTAGATTTACTTAAATGAGTGCGACTAAAGGTCATAGGCTAGGCCGTGGCCGTGGTCGAGGGTGAGCGACTCGACATTCTGTTACGATAGACGAACATATGTCACCTAGAGTTCCTTTTATCCCGCATATAGATCCGTCTATTTCTAGAGATGATCTGGTTACTCCTGCGAGAGACCCTCTCATCACTAAGGATGAGGACACTGATATAGATGAGGACGCCATTAATATGGTTGTCTTTCGCATGTTCAAGAGAGCTGCTAGAGTCTTTGGTAATATGTTTGCTTTTGAGATTTTGAAGTTTTTTGTAGCTGATGGAGTAGCTCCGTTTCTGAGAGTCTTAATATCCCGGTTGATAATATTAAGAGTTCGGTGATAGTTCAGAGTTCTGTAGGTCAGTACATAGAGTTAGAACATATTTATAAAGGGTGACCTATAGAGATCCATGGGAAAATATTTCTGGCCGACCTGATAGAGTTATCTTTGGAGAAGTTTGACGTGATTCTTAGCATGGATTGGTTGAACAATTATCGAGTTAATCTCGATTGTGAGACCAAGAGAGTTGTTTTAAAGACTTTGGATAACCAAAAGATTATGATGATCGGGAAATGTCGTGGATTCCTAACGAATATTATGTCTACTTTTGTAGCTTAGAGGATGATTAGGAAAGGTTTCGAGATGTTTCTTGCTTATATTTTGGACACTAGGAGTTTTCGATCTGACATTGAAGGCATCTAGATTGTTAAGGAATTTCTCGATGTTTTTCTTGAAGAGTTTACTGGATTGCCACCAAATAGAGAAATTGAGTTTGAGATTAAAGTCTATTCCGGTTCTACCCAGTTTCGATGGCTCCTTACCATATGGCCATAAAGGAGCTTAAGGAACTGAATGTTAACTCCAGGAGTTATTGGATATGGGATTCATTCGACCTAGTGTTTCACCATGGGCATCCCCAGTTCTCTGTTAAGAAGAAAGATGGGATATTGAGACTTTGTATTGATTATAGGAAATTGAACAAGCTTACTGTTAAAAACAAATATCCTCTGCCTAGGATTGATGATCTGTTTGACCAATTTTGAGGGGATTCTATCTTTTTGAAGATAAACTTGAGGTCTAGTTATTACCAAATCAAGGTGAAAGATTCTGATGTCCCAAAGACTACTTTTCGTAGTCAGTATGAGCATTACGAGTTTTTATTTATGTCATTCGGGTTAACTAATGCCCTGCTGCTTTTATGGATCTTATGAATCGGGTGTTTTGACCTTACTTGTACCAGTTTGTAGTTGTGTTCATCGATGACATACTGGTGTATTCTCGAACCAAAACAGAGCATAATGAGCATTTAAGGATTGTTCTACAGACTCTAAGGGAAAATAAGTTATATTCCAAGTTGAGCAAGTGTGAGTTATGGCTCAACGAATTAACTTTTCTTAGACATATCATTTATACTGAGGGTATTCGGGTGGATCCGAGTAAAGTGGAGGCTATTCTAAACTGGATGCAACCCAAGAACGTCTCTGAGATCAGTAGTTTATTGGGCTTAGCTGGTTACTATCGTCATTTCATTTAGGGATTCTCCATTATTGCAATTCCTCTAACGAAACTGTTAAGGAAAGATGTTCTATTATCTGGTCTGAGAACCAATAAGCTAGCTTTGAGAAACTGAATATTGTTCTGACTCAACCCCTAGTGTTGATTCAGCCTGAGTCTGGGAAAGATTCTTCTGTCTATAGTGATACTTCTCACTTTGGATTAAGATGTGTTTTGATGCAAGATGATAAGGTTGTCACTTATGCGTTATGTCAATTAAAGTCGCATGAGCGCAACTATCCCACTCACGATCTAGAGTTAGCTTCCATGGTTTTTTCTTTGAAGATCTGGAGACACTATCTCTACGAAGAAAAGTGTTATATCTATACCGATCATAAGAGTCTGAAGTATCTACTTACTCAGAAAGAGTTGAATTTGAGACAGCGTCGCTGGTTGGAGCTTCTAAAGAACTATGATTGTAAGATAGAATATCATCCAGGGAATATTAATGTGGTGGTCGACGCCTTGAGTCGTAAGGCAATATCTTATCTGAGAGTCTTGCTCGCCAGCTTGAGTTTATTTGATGATTGCAGTCTGTTAGCAGAGTTACAAGTTAAACCCACTTTGGTTGATCCAGATAAGTGTTATATCTATACTAATCATAAGAGCCTAAAGTATCTGCTTACTCAGAAAGTTGAATTTGTGACAGCGTCGCTGGTTGGAGCTTCTAAAGGACTATGATTGTAAAATAGAGTATCATCCAAGGAAGGCTAATGTGGTGGTCGACGCCTTGAGTCGTAAGGTGATATTTGATATGAGGGTCTTGTTCGCCAGCTTGAGTTTATTTGATGACGCCAGTCTGTTAGTAGAGTTGTAAGTTAAACCCACTTTGGCTGAGGAGATTAAGGCCAAACAACTCATTACTTCCCATTGTTGAACAGGTTGAGCAGGGATCGAGTTCATAGTATACTTTGGATCAGGATGGTATTTTGTGCTTTAAATGTCGTTACTGCATCCCTAAATATGATGAGTTGAGACGGGCTATTCTTCAGGAGGCTCATAGTAGTCCTTATTCTATGAATCCTGGCGGGGAAAAAATGTACAAGAATCTCAAAGAGCGCTACTGTTGGACTGGTATTAAGAAGAATATTTCAGATTTTGTGACGAAGTGTCTAACTTGTCAGCATGTTAAGACAGAGCACCAACATCCGTCTGGATTGTTACAATCAATTAAGATTCTTAAGTGGAAATAAGAGCGCATTACGATGGACTTCGTTACCGGACTTCCTATGACTCCTTCCAAAAAGGATTATGTTTAGGTGATTGTTGATCGACTCACCAAGTCAACTCACTTTATCTTGTTTGGGTTAATTATTCTTTGGACAAGCTGGTTATATTGTACATTTCCGAGATCATTAGACTTCATGGTGTTATGTTGTCTATCATATCTAATCGAGATCCGAGGTTTACTTCCAGGTTCTGATAGGCTTTGCACGAGGCTCTGGGTACTCGTTTGAATTTCAATACAACTTTTCACCCATAAACTGATGATCAGTCTAAGCGATTGATCCAGGTGATAGAGGATATGTTACGGGGTTGTGTGATTGATTTCCATGGTAGTTAGGAAGATTTCTTGTATTTATCCAAGTTTTCTTATAATAACAGTTACCATGCAAGTATTTGCATGGCACCGTACAAGGCTCTGTATGGACGTAGATGTTGTACTTCTATATGTTGGATATATTTGCATGATAGAAAGACTTTGGGTCAGAGTTAGTTCAAGAAACTGAGGATACTGTCTGATTGATCCGTGATCGCCTGAGAGAGGCATTTGATAGGCAAAAACCATACGCAAATTAGCGACAGAATGATATCGAGTTTGAGGTTGGGAATCAAGTTTTTCTCAAGGTATCTCCGTGGAAGAAAGTGTTGATATTTAGACGTAAGGGTAAATTGAGCTCGAGATTTATTGGGTTGTATCGTATTATGAATAAAGTCAGACATGTTGCTTATCAGCTTGAGTTGCCTCTCCAGCTCAGTCGCATTCATGATGTTTTTCATGTATCCATGTTGAGGTGATATTGTCCAGGTCCATATCACATCATTCATGTTGAGGAGGTAGAGTTCAGACCTGATTTGTCTTATGAGGAGGAGCCCGTTCAGATTTTAGATCGGGATGAGAGAGATCTTCAGAATAGGCGTATTCCGATGGTCAAAGTTCAATAGAGTAACCTTGGCCCCTCAGAAGCTACTTGGGAGACATTGGAGTCAACGATGGCTCAATTTTCGTATCTGTTTACATCAGGTAAATTTCGAAGACGAAATTTCTTTTAAGGGGGAGAGTTGTCACACCCCAAAATAGGGCCCAAAATTCTTTTTAAAAAAATTCGATGACTAAATTGAATTTTGATTAAATTCAAGCACCAAAGTGAAATTTTGATTAAATTTTGGATCCAATTTCAGAAAGCAACTAAATATGGAGGACCTATGGCATATTTTGCCATTTTCTTTTTTAGGGTTTATATAACCCCAAGAAAAATTTTAATTTATTTTATTTTCTCTCTATTTAATATTTTTCTCTTTTAGAAACAAATCTTTGATCGTTGTTTCGTTGACGATCATTACTCCATTTTTGACACTTACCATACCATCGTGTTCCTTGCGTCATCCCGAGTCCACCAATGTTCTTCTTATCTCTATTGTCATCGGTGTGTGAGGGGGTGAGGAATATCAAGTTTCTGACGTTTCAAAATCGAACTCTCCGTCGTTCACTGTTGTGAAACGAGTTTGGTAAGTGTCTCAAAAACCCTTAAAACACACTTAGAATTTTTTTTAAGAAATTTTTCAACCCCTATAGCCCTGGACGCGCCACCCCTGTGCGTGGGGAAAGTCCACCGCCTGGTGGACTGCTTGGAAATTGGTCGATCCGACCCGACCCACTGACCCGAATTGTTGACCCGTGTTCGACCCTCCTGCTTGACCTGGTCCAACATGAACCATTGACTTTGACCCAAAAAGTCAAATTTTTTGAAAAGTCGTATTTTATGTTTTTCGATGTCCTAAGTCCAATTCTGAAGTCCATTTCGCCAAATTCTGACCCAAAAGCCCCCAAATCGAGCTTGTTAACCCAAAAATGCTTAGTGTTTTTAGCATTTTTGCTTATTTATTTGAGATTTGGTTATGGAATTGATCCAAGAAGATATTTTTATGAAGGTACTCGTGTTTCACCTGACCAAGGGTCAGTTAGGTCCGGTGTTTCCCGTCCGTCATATCCTCACGATTCGTGTTTCTCGAGAGCTACCCGTAGGTTTCCATAAATTATTTAAATAAAGGTTAATATTATTATTATTAGGATTCCGATATGGATTTTCCTATTTGTAGGATCTAGCGCTACCTTTAATCGTGATCGACAGAATCAGTAGTAGGCTTCCCTATCATACTATTTAGATCAATACAGGTGTGTTTCATGTTGGTGTTACATTATTGTTTTCAACTATCTATCTGAACTATTTGAGATTTCTGATAATATTAAATATTTTTACGACACAATACGTAATTTTCTAAACAAAATTTATCTGATATTTGATTTACTGTATATTTCTGATATGATCTATGGACTAGCATATTTTCGTATATGATTTCTGAAAATCGAATATTTTCATGTTTTAATGGATTAAATTACCATTTTCATTCAAATATATACATGTTATTATGTCATTGGGGGTATTATTGGAGGAAGTATCTCAGGCCTAGTTAATGACTTGTAAGACCTTACCGATTTCCGCAGCTCCTCGGTTTTGTGCTCAGGTTAAGTCCTTACTGCAGGCTCCTCTGCTTTGTGCTCAGGGTAAGTCCTTACTGCAGGCTCCTCAGCTTTATGCACAAGGTAAGTCCTTACTGCAGGCTCCTCTGCTTTGTGCACAGTATAAGACCTTACTGCAGGCTCATCTGCTTTGTGCACAGGGTAAGTCCTTACTGGGTGTACAGGTGGGTGTATGGTTCTGGGGAACCTACACATTCTGGTGATCGGACGGGGGTAGTGTTCATGTGTTTTAAAACATGTTTGATAAACCAATTTTAGTGAAATATTTTATAGGTATGGTTTTATACACTGTAAGGAGCAAACTAAACTTTTTATCTCATTCCGTAAATTTTAACCTTTTCAGATAATAGCATACTAGGCTAGCAAACTTGGCATCAGGAGGACCGACTTCTCCTAATTTTGTACCACTATATATTTCTATATACCTTTCTTTTATATTTGGTGACATTTGTTTTGCTACCGTCTTGATATATTTGTATTACCGGTATTTTGTTCCGTATATGTTTTATACAGTTTTATGAGGTATTTTGATATATATATATGTGTGTTTTATACAATTTTCTGACATATGTATACATATATGTTTATCAATATAAATCTTTCTTATGAATTTTAACGTTGTTTTAAATATGAAAAAAAAAATCTGAATGCGATATGTGACCGCCTAGATTTGGGCCTAACGTCCATGCCGGGTCTAGGGGTGCATATAGTTCATGCGCTGATTGTTTACATTACCTATTTTGTTTATGATATATGAATCTCAATATAATAATTGGTACATTACTAGACACTAGTGGTTCACTCTGTAAATATTGAATTATCTTGTCTGACTGGTGTATCTATGTAGACATTTGGTATCGGTAATCGTAGTGTATTTTGTTGTGAAATGTTTTAAAATTAATGTTTTTTTAAGTTGACACTGATATAGATGGTGCTCCACTTTTGAAATTAATATTTAAAATAAATCAATTTGTATGTACCATTTTGTTTTAAAACAATTTGTTGAATGTTGAAGGAAATGTCTTATAGTTATGAATAATGGATCTACTGGACACTGGTGTGTGACACTTTAAGCCCGAATGTGTTTAGGGTGTTACAGTTAATAAATTAATCAAAAGCTTAATATAAAAATAAGTGTCCAAAATATATATTTTCTCTCCATTCAGGTCCCTAAACTTTTTTTTGTCAATATAATTGTTTAATGTTACAAAAGTTATCATTTTAAGTGTTCCAACCGTAACAGCCATTAAAAAAGTTTGTTGAATGACATGTGTCGTGTTTATATATAAATTTTTTGAAATTTTAATTTTTAAAAAGAGATAAAAATTATAAAAAAAAACCCAAATTTCTTTAAAAAAATAAAAAAAATCTTAAAATCCTGAAATCTCTAATTTCAATCGTCTCTATCGTCCCACCAACTAATCAATTATCGTCTTTATCGTCATCCTAAACCCTTGAATACATAAACCCCTAAATATATATATTCCTAAATCACTAATCATAAATTTAATGGGTGAAAATTTTAGTTGAGATTTAATCCCAATAGATCCATTATTCATAACTATAAGACATTTTATTGACGATTAAGTCCTATAACAGTTCACCCAGAATAACAAGTTGGTCTATAGCAGTAGGTCTATACGCATCTCCAGCAATAAGCATGCAACGCTTACCCTGTAGTCAACATTACGCTCCATTGTAAATTGAGGCTTAACGAAAACTGCTAAAATTATTTATACGTGAAACGGAACCTGTTTCTTATGATAATTAGGTAACTTCGCACAAACGGTTGTCTTCCCAACTCCCTGCAGACCAGCCAATAATATAACAGCGGGGCCAGATTTGAGAACACCAGTTCAGAAACCTCTCCTCCAATCAATTTCACCAACTCATCGTGTACAATCTACAACCAAGGAAGACATATGTGGTTTGTATAAATAAAAAATCAGAGACAATAAGACTGTTCTTTTTTTTAACAAGAATGAATGCAAGATCCTGCTGAACCAAACATGTTAAGCGAATTCATAAAAGCCTTCCTTAGAGAATTCCTAAGCAAAGTTCGTTTTGTTGATAGAATGATCATACCTTAACCAATTGTTATCCGGCTTCACCCCTCGAATAAGACCAACTCCAACAGCCTGGTCACTTACAGCTTGGACAAACCGTCTAACAACAGGAAGACTCGCCTATGAAAAGACACTAAAAACGTGTTATTAATACGTGAACTACAAAGTGAATTGAGGAAAACCCCCAAGAATTTTCCAGAACACAACTCAGTCACTTACATCTGCTTCCAAAAGGGCTCTCCTAATGTCACGCATTGGCTCCACAATATTATCCTTCGTCAAAACCACTGAAACACAATAAAAATAAATCTTTTTTAATGATTAAAACACTTCTCTTTTATGCTCTAGCTTCGGAGTGGCAAACCTTCTCCTTTAAGTTTGGTCCAAGCAGCTTCGAGGCCACTCGTCAGCTGACCAAACATTTCAGCTCTCACAACACCTCGCATTTCTCTCCTTAAAGTAACCGTCTTGGAATTTACCCACCCCCATATCTCTCTCTGCCATCCAACCCAAAAAGAGAAAGAAAAAAAAAAGTTTTAGAAATTGAAAAAGCGAAAGGGAGGTTATTTCTTGCTTTAAAACTGTCGACTTCCTTTTTCTTACAGAGAAGTAATTCCTGCAAGAAAGGGAAGCGTAATTGCTGGGACATGTACTCCATGAACTCCCAAGTTCAGTTGAGTTTCTCGGACTGTTGTAGAAGCACCGTTTGGCTGGAAAGGAACCCGAAGTCACCGAGAATTTGCCGGCAGCGACGGTCGAAAGTTGCATGGCTTCCATCGCCGCTCCTTTTTTTTTTCACTTCTTTCTGATTAGATATAATCCATTGTCTTCTTCTTGAATTCCCTGCCACGCGGTTTACCTTTTCTATTTTACGCCCCAGTTTAAATCCAATCGTACAGCATTACGTGTCCATCACTCTCCACGCAGGGTTTTACTACTACTCTTTCTTCTCTCCCCCAACTGAAAAAAAAGGTAAAAACGGCATTCGCCGCCGTTTCCTCCTCCTTTTTTCTTTCTTTTTTGCTTCCTATGACTTGGATTCCATGGAACACTCAGTTAAGAGAGTTGGCAAAGCAATGCCAATACCTTCAAGCTCTGACTCTCTACCGCCAAATGATGCGTTGCGGCTCCACTCCAAACGCCTTCTCTTTCCCTTTCGCTCTCAAACCCTCCGCTTCCCTTCACCTTCCTTTCTCCGGCCAACAACTCCACTGCCAGGTCATCAAGTCCGGATGCTCCCCGGAACCCTTTGTTATCACTTCTCTCATCTCAATGTACTGCAAATTCAATTCCCTCGTAAACGCCCGCAAGGTGTTCGATGAAAACCCGATATCGAATCAACTAACGGTTTGCTACAACGCTTTGATTTCCGGGTACGCGTTAAATTCTCGGGTTTCCTATGTTATTGCTTTGTTCTGTAGAATGATGGAAATGGGTCTTCCTGTTAATTTAGTTACAATGTTGGGTTTGATTCCGGTGCTTTCGGAACCCGGGTACATAAGTTTAAGGATGTCTTTTCATTGTTGTTGTGTGAAATTGGGGTTGAATCTTGATTTCTCTGTTGCTAATTGTATACTTACAATGTACGTGAAATGTGGAGCCATTGAGTTGGCAAGGAATTTGTTTGATGAAATGCCCAAGAAGGGTTTGATTACTTGGAATGCTATGATTTCAGGGTACGCACAGAATGGGCTCGCAGCTAATGTTTTGGAACTCTATAAGAAAATGGAAGGTGCCGAGTTCGTCCGGATGGGGTTACTTTTGTTGGGGTTTTATCATCTTGTGCACACCTCGGTGCTATTAGTGTTGGCCGTGACGTTGAACAGCGAATCGAGTCTAGTGGACTCCGTCTTAATCCATTTTTAAACAATGCACTGATTAATATGTATGCTAGGTGTGGTAATTTGGTTAAAGTTCGAGCCACTTTCGATGGCATGCCCGTGAAAACTTTGGTTTCATGGACAGCGATTATAGGTGGATATGGAATACATGGATATGGAGAGATTGCGGTCGAGTTATTCGATGAGATGATTAAGAGTGGTATTCGACCTAATGGTGCTAAATTTGTGAGTGTTTTATGTGCATGTAGTAATGCGGGTTGACCGAAAAAGGCTTGGATTATTTTGCCGAGATGAAGAAGAAGCATCGTTTGCAGCCAGGTCCAGAGAATTATTCTTGTATGTTGAATCTTCTAGGTAGGGCTGGTCGCCTGAATGAAGCTTTGGAGCTCATCAAATCAATGCAGGTAAAACCAGATGGAGCAGTATGGGGAGCCCTTTTGGGTGCCTGCAAAATTCACCGAAATGTAGAGATAGCAGAGCTGGCTTTCGAACAAGTTATCAAGTTTGAGCCCATGAATATCGGTTATTATGTTCTGCTATCCAATATTTATTCAGAAGCCGAGAATTTGGAGGGAGTATTGAAGGTTTTAGAGTAATGATGAGAGATCAAAAGCTCAAAAAGGATCCGGGTTTTAGCTATCTCGAATATAAAGGGAGAGTTCACCTTTTCTTAGCCGGAGACAAAAGTCACCCCCAAAAAGAGGAGATATATAGAATGGTAGATAAGCTGGAAAGTTTGGTAAAGAAACTTGATGACTGCAAAGGCAATGAAGAAAGGAGGAACAAAGAACATTTACTCGGGATGGGTGTTCATAGTGAAAAGTTGGCAATTGTGTTTGGATTGTTGAACTCGGAGCCAGGGACAGAGATTGTTGTGATAAAGAACCTAAGGATATGTGAGGATTGCCATTTATTTCTCAAGGGCGTCAGTAAGTTTTGAGGATTGCCATTTATTTCTCAAGGGCGTCAGTAAGTTTGTGGATCGTCAACTTGTTAGAGATGCAACCCGTTTCCACCACTTCAGAGATAGTATATGTTCATACATTGATTTCTTATACTCGAAGTCTCAAAACAGTAGTTGAGAATAATACAGATTACAACGTCGTCGGATTTTATAATGTTACATTAGTTTTTGCCATTCCAGTGCATTGCTGCTATTGCTCGATTATGCGACCTAGGTCTACGACTGCGTCGGTTCCGGAGACACAAACATCTTCAACAAAAGGAATGGTTTTCCACACGGTCAGTTTCATTGGTGCATTTGCTTCACACAAACAAATTGTTGATGTTTTAGCAAACATGTATTCCACAACTATTACACCGATTATCAGAATCTTACCTCCAGCAGTTATATCCTTTTCGATACAAATGGCGCCATAGTGAGAACCAGCCACTTCCAGGAGTGTGAATTGCCAATTGTTTGTAGGATTCCTGGGGTCATCGGATGATTCAACAATTATATCAGACGCCTGTCAACGTAACCAGTGTTAATCAAAAAGTTCCGATACAATTCAGTCATACATATTCAACGATGTCATTTCTCTATTCATATTCCATATATACCAAATTGTACAAACCTCAGAAACTGAACTTCCAGGAGGATGAAAGTTCCGCAAAGTTGCCTCCCTAAATCGAATAGTGAAGGTCTTGAAAGGTACCGCCGAAAAGCCTTTTCCCAATGCTTTACATATGCCTCCTGGAAATAAGAATCAGATTGCAAAACAATTAGGAAAAAATGAAAACATGTCACATATGTCATGCTTCAAGACGGAAATTAGTATCGGTATCTTGATTACTTTGAGAGTCCATAATTTGATAAACTCCTGACGCTGAACTTCAGGGTCAGATATAGCAGTTAAAACTTTCACTTCGTAAGCCGAAAAATAGCGTTGAGCAAAGGCTATTAAATTGTTCTTTGTCCTTCGTTGCTTCTCTTCAATATCAATGCCAATCTACGATTACAGAAAGCAAACAACACCGAGTTTAAGCATGCATGGCAATAGAAATTCAAAACAAAAAACCCAACATACCTATTGTTGTAAGCAGATGCATGTGAAATCTCACAACAACAATTAAACAACATATAGGACTTACTGGCACATTTACAGTGACACCACAAGCAATCATAGTAGATGTGTGTGATAGATTAAAATGCAACGGCAGTGGGCTGAAATTGTCCTCGTTTCGCCACTCCACCTATTTAAATAGGGAACAAAGAACAAGATAAGCAAGACCATAAAAAGATATTCGAAAATATGAATTCAACAGATATTAAGCCAATGTCCTTGAACAAAAAAATACTGCAAATCTAAGATGGATCTTACCTCAGGCTTCCCGTACAAATTCTTCCTAAATTTCAAACATCTGGGATTCATTTGACAATTTGTCTGATCTAGCAATACAAAAACTATGTAAGCGGTCCATGCAAAGCATATGACAATAAAAAAATCTTGAGTCGCTAAGAAATGCTATCCGAAAACGTTCTTTGCAGATAGAAATCTTCACATTGTATTGTTAATTAGCAATTGGTGGTAAACCACTGAAACAAAATACACATAATACTTGGAAAATAATGACAAGACTATAGCTTTTGTTTGAAAGTGTGAACCTAGACAGGAACTGTAAGTAATAGCTTGAAACTCCACATGTCGAAGGGAAAATCAGATCAAGTATTAGGATTATACATCAGCAATATATTGAACAAAAATGATTACTTTCTTTTAATAGTCTAGGGTGATTTAAGACGTAGTAGTATTTGTTTAGAATTTTCTTAACCATTGACAATGCAGGCACGAACCCAGATATGGATAAAAATATCATCAGATATATTGATTGCCTTTCACCACTTCATAAAACAGCCTAAGAAGAAGAAGAAAATGGAAAAATAAGAAAACCTACATCTGGCAATGGTAGTGCGAACCAAGGCTCGAGCAAGAAGAGCTCTTTTCTTTAGCTGGTCTCCACGCATTCGGTTAACACTCTCGCTTTCACACGGGGATAAGAGTTCAGAGTACTGATTCAAAAGACCCCAACTCTTCACCTCATCTGGTAATATGTACCAAAGATGGGTTTCCCTTGAAACAAAAAAAAAATACAACTTTAGCACAAAAACCATATAGCACCCACGGATTATCACCCAAAAGGGCATTTTAATTGAGTTCATATATACACCATAAGTTGTAAATGGGAATCAACGAATTAGCTACAAGGGAAGAAATCATTACATAGGAGACGGAAGCTGCAAGGGAACCAGAGGAGGCAAAGCGGCAGAGAAATTCCGCTGAAAGCATCGTATATTCATCTCCAACGCTCTTCCAAACACCAAAAATGAATCAGAATTTACAACTCTTTAGAATTAAATCATGTTTTGGGTTTTTTGCATTGAAATTGAAAGGCTGGCGTTATTGTTAATGAAGAACAGGTGGGCTGGACCAGATCTTCCTCTTTTGGGCTTACTGTTGTTTATGTTTTTAAGACATGAATAAAATTCAATAGGAATAATGTACCTGTTATTGTCCCTTGACAGTTGACATTTAAATTGACTTCAATGCATAATTTAGCTATTGATTTTTTAAAAAATTTAAAATAATAATTGAATTTTTATTTTTAAATTAAGATTATCTAAAGTCCTTTTTAAATTTAATGTCTTTCTATGCAAAAAAAAAAATCAATCTAGTGTCTAAGTCCTTTTTTTCTCAAATATGTATTTGAATTTGAATTTAAGGTTCCCTTTTTTTATTTTAAATAAGTGAAAATTAGTTGAAAAGATGTTATTAACTTCAGCACAGTAACAATAAGTTTGATGAACAATAGAAGGGAAAAAAAACTGCACTCAAAATCAGGCATAAATTCATACACAATATTTCCAAGAGAAAGAACAAAAAGAAACCAGAACACAAGTTACTAGCAGTTGGCATTTTGCCACCCATGGCTACACAATGTTAGCATTCATTCATCTCCAAGCTTCGAAAAGCTCGGCTCTCATATTTATCAGCCCAGCAATCCTTGTTCCTTTATTCTTCCTAGCACCTCCTCCTGCATTCTCCATTGATTCTTCATTTCCCTTTTTCGTTCCCTTCTTTCGACTCGAAGCACTTGATTGATCAACTCTGTTCTTTCCGATACCGCCTTTTTCGAGTCCATTCGCTAAAGAATTCACTTGAGACACTAACGTGCAAGAGCACTTATCGAGTGTAGATCGGTTTCCACCACAAGTGTTATCGATTGTAGTCAGGAAACCTTGAGAGCTACTTTCGGTGGTCAAATTCTCTTTAGCAGAGTGAGGGGGGCTCTCTACCGAAGGTTCTTCAGCAACAAAAGCTTTCTCTCCTTCACTTTCGTTTTTCACCTCCTCATTGGCATCTTCGAGTAATTGCGAAAAGCTCTGCTGTCCATTCTTATCAGACGGCTCTGAGCGAGAATCGGGATTAGAGTCTATCATGGAATCTTCTCTTTCTTTAAGTGTTCTAATAATAAGTGTCTTCAGAAGATTCATCACCTGGACTGCATGCATCAATGCAGTTAAAGGATCTGACATCTGCAATAAACAGCAGTAGTGAATATCCATTGTGACAAGCAGTGTCGAACTGGCTCAAAACTCAGTAACTGATAATTTGCATGAAGTTCAAGTTCAAAATGTGTATTTAAATTAGAACTACCGAAAGATATTTACTCACTTGAGTCATGTTCGGAGCAAACACCATCGCGACATTACGTGCATTCATCTTGTTCAAATGTTCCACTTGCACAACATCAGCCATTAAATTTATTGCCCAATCCAGTAGAGCAGCTTCGGTTGGAGGAAGGAGCCTTACAAGCCGAGCACACTCTTCTTCTGACTGGGCTTCCATTACCTCCTCGGGAGGAAGAGAATCCAAAACGCCACTAGGAAGTTCCCTAAACCAAGCCTGCAAAACCATAAACACCACAACTGAATTGAAAAATCCATTCAACAGGGGAAGTTCTCAACATTATTTGCAGATAGCTTGGCAGCATTTTGAGCCCGTGAATCAGTTCTTTCAATAGTTTGGTTCATTCTCGATATTTTAATTACGTCAATAAAATAAGCCTGATAAAATACAAGTAGAGACACCTATGAACACGATATAAACATGTTCAAAATACTTGAATACACCCAAGGCTATTAAAGAGCAAAGAAAATACCTTTATAAGACCAGCCAAGCAATGTACATCTATCCCATCTGGTATAACTCCCCTATTTAGTTGTTCCCTAACATACTCCTCCTGACTGTTCTCAGCATTAATTCTGAAAATTCCTTCTGCCTATATATATAAGAAGTTAACTACAAAACCGGATACTTCAAGCAATTATATAGTCATAGACCACAGTAGAGAAAAGATCGATGGTCATATACCTGGAGGCCTCCTCGGGCATATAAATGACTTTGCATCAGGAGTAGTATCGTTGGCACACTATTCCCTCTAGAGTCGGGTGAAAGCTGCATAGATTCAGTCGAAACTCCAAACACACTCGCGCTGCACAAGAAGAGAACCTTAGTCAATGAAATAAAACTGGCACAGATATGATAAAGACCTTACAAATTCTATGGTCACAGAAAAAAGATGGTCATTTTTATTTCCACACATTCAATGAAATCAATCGAATTCAACTATAGAATTTAAAGTTTGATCTTTGATCTGAGAACCACACACAATGAAACAAACGTAGAATAGATATATTGCATGTAAGGTTTTTTATTCATCAAAATGATATAAGAAAAAGGTTTAGAAACCATCAGCAAGCTAAAAAGAATACAATGAAGAGAAAGACTTGAACTTTTGGGGAAGAAATTTGCATCAAATTGAAGCAATTGTCCAGTTCTAGCTCAAAGAAACTTATCATCGTCTGAAGCTCCTAAAATGGGTTGATTTTTACAACTTTAGTTTAAAGAAAGGGAAAAATAATAAACCTTTTCCTAGTATTCCTGTCATAAAAACACTAATCCTTTGACAACCATGAAAGATATCCCATATTTGAATTTCAATGATAAATTTCAAGAAAGAAACAAATAAAGAATCTGCATAAATAAACTTGCCTGGCACTGGGGGCTCTTCTGGGTACCTCAGGCTCAAATTCAACCGGCAAGCCAAGGAATCCATGGAACCTATCAAAAGTTACATGAGCAACATGCCTGAAATTCGTAGGCAACCCGATTTCCATTGAACAAATCTCTTTACTTCCAGAAAGGCTACACCCAATCAAAGACTTCCTAAATGCAGCCAAGAAAAGCGTTAACAAAGACAGCTGATCCCCTTCTCTTTCCCTTTCCTTCCTCTCTCCCTCTTGCCTATTCTCTTCTTCTTCTTGATCACTCCCTTGGGCTATTATATTCCCCACAGTGCTTACATTAGAGCTTGAAAATGAAGGGAAGTGAGATGGGGATGATTGGAGTACTTCCGTCATAATGCTCTTTTCCCACCCTTTATTGGGGTCAACAAATTTAGAGCCAAGGAACAAAAAAAAGGGTTTTCTTTGGCGTCTATATAGAGTTGGATTAAAGCAAAGATTTGGATGGTAGGAAGCAACTATCATCACTCTTTTTAGGGTTTCTTTCCCTTTGTTACACAATCATCTTGGCTGGCTTAGGCTTTGAGGAGTGAAGAAGCAAAGTGTAAAGATTGGAAATTTAGGAAAGGGAGAGAGAAGTGGGTGGTGGTGGTGGTGGAGGAGACGAAGATGTTCTTCATTTACCCTCCCAAAAATCCCATCATCCGTTAACAAAATTGAGGTTGCTTGTCTACAGTGGATTATCCTCTTGTTTCTTCCTCAGCCAATCAAGTGTTGCCATTTAAGCATTTAATGAGGAGTTCTTTTATCAGCTTGACACATGGTTATGTTTGGCATTAAAGCATATGATATGATAAAGACATGCAGACTTTAGTTTTAAGCCCTCCAATTCCATAATTTTTAATAATCTTCTATATTTATGAGATCGAATACTGTGAAAACCATTAGTTAAATCAAATTTTAACTATTAACTTTGCATTATATCATCTTAGATCATCTGATGGTTTGATTTTATGGTTTCGAATCCCAACAAGATTTTACATGAAAAAAATTGTCATAATCTTAGTTTTACAAGATCATGTGGATCCCCACCAGCTTCCTAGGAAATATATCCAAGAGGCTCAAAACCCTACAATTTGTCCCCTTTCACTTTGCTTTTTTTTGGTTTACCTTATAAAGGTGGGGCTAAAGTGAAAGGCTGTTATCAGAGTTTTGTTTAATAAGAAGGTGCCTCTAAAACTTAAGGAAAAATTTTATAGAATGGCAATAAGACCAGCGTTACTGTATGGATCAGAATGTTGGGCAATCAAGAAGGATCACGTAAGGAGGATAGAGGCCGTAGAAATGAGAATGTTTCGATGGGCATGTGGTAGGACTCTGTGGGACATGACACCAAACTCTGCTATTAGGATGTCCTTGGGGGTGGTGCCTATACCGAAAAATTGAGAGAGGGAAGACTACGGTGGTTTGGACATGTCCTTAGGCGACAACCATCGGATGCGGTCAGGAGGGTGGAGTCGATTACAGTCGACGTGCCAGAATGAGAGGACGACCAAGGCGGAAGTGGGAAGACTGCTTGAGATTTGATTTAAAGGATTTAACCCTTACTGAGGACATGACCTCTGATAGGAAAGTATGAAGACTTAAGATCAGGGTAACTGAGTAGTACATATCACATCCATAGGGTATATCATCTCTGTCTTCTTTTTATGTATTTGTAGTAATTTCCATGACTTCTTCTTTTTATACGTTTCTGTCATTGGAATTTATGAAGGCTTAGAACTACGGTAGCGGAGTAGTGTTGCTTTAGTTTAGGTTTTAACACATTTGACTTTATTCCTTCTCGTTGCTTGCTATCGTTGAATTTTGTGTATCCTTTACTTCAAGTTTTGCTCTTTTTAAATATTAGTCGGGTCTTACGTTTCTGTCTATATGCAGAGATTTTTATACAGTGATTACTTCACATTTCAGACGCACATATGTAGACTGCATATGAAGACTGTTCAACTATTTATTTATTTATTTATTTATACATGCATGCCATTTCTATCTTTACTTTTAATTTTTTTTAACTGCCGGAGGTCTTCCACGGAAGCTGCTCTCAACCTGGTATTGGGGGCAGTCTATTAACCTACCTCCCCTTACCCCATTGCATATGGGAATAGGTTTTGTTGTTGTTGTTGCTTCAAGTAAAAAGAAAATTATACTCGTTTTATTTTAAGTTCTTAAATTATTATTTTTTGTCAAAATAAGTCTTTAAATTATTATATGTAATTACTTTATATCCTACTATTTTTTCAGTTATAATTTTTTTCGGCCAATAACATATTGACATGGGCACAAAAGTAGATATTTGTTCTGACTAAAAACTAATTCAGGTACTTAAAGCAAAAAAAGATATAATTTAAGGATTTATTTTGATCAAAAGATAGTTTAGGGGCTTAAAGCAATATATATATATATAATTGAAAGATTTTTTTTTTTAGTTTAAGCCTTTGATATGTACTGTTCAACTTCATTTGCTATAAGAAGAATTGCTTGTTTGTATGTTGCGTGCCAAGGTTCCCCTAGATAAATGATAAAGAAGCAAAGGTTTGGTGAAGATGTTTTTAAGAAAATCCATAGAGTATTCTCTAATCATCCTCATATTTGTAAGTATTAGATAGGAAAAAGGAACAGATAAATACAAGAGATTAATGATGATCTCCATTGTCTTACCAAAGCATTTGCTTCTATGGATTAGTCAACTATATTCTCATTAACAATACAATTAATGAGTTAAACAAATGCCAAGAATGAGAAACGAAAGGAGGAAAAGTAATGTCCAAGTGAATTAAGCTGCCATTGTATCCTCAAAATCTTTAAAAATTGCCACCAAACATGTGCATACCTCTTTCCACATCAAATTTTGCCATTTGGCGATACAAGGCAAATGCTTATTCCATTTAGGAGCTGTTGCCTGTTAGATGAGCTGTAGATCATATATTATTCATAAAATATAACCCATTATTTTTCTCTTATAACTGTCTCCCCTGCAAAGCAGAGAAACGTTTTATATCCATATTGTGATTTCTTGATCTTACCTCTAATTCTTCATTTTTTTATGTATCACAATACATAAATTTAAATATAATGATAGAATCTTTAAAATCTCCGTAAGAGCCCATTAAGACCATCAGTAATAAAATAGAATATTACACTCTACGAGTACTCGAATTTAAGTAGGTTCATATGCAAAGTATGTACGTTTTTCGAGAATTACAAGAACATCCTAAAGGAGAAACCAAAGTGAAAGTTAAGGAGCTGTTGTCTACGACTACTCGTTGAGCTTCATGTAAAAATAGACTTTAAGCTGCCCGTTGTATAAACTCTACCGTATTAATATTCCTTTTCCGTCCTTGAACATCTTGGGAGACTAAGGTCCACTGTTCCAAATTTGAATCTAACTTGGCGGCCATACTTCATATCTTTATACTTTGGTTTCGTACATGGATAAAAGGATGGCAGATTTTGCTCCTTCGGCCACTCTGGTTTCGTACATTTGTCAGCTTAAAAGATGCAACTTACAACACCAATTAACAGCAGCAACCCAAGTATTACCAACCGCAATGACATAGTAGCAAATACTATAAGAATGCACACTTAATTTACAATCGAATGTAACTACTGAGTTCTTCAAATATTCAACCATGACACACAATAGATTCTTGGAGATGCAGCGTTATAATCATTAACATCCATAAGAATCTACAAAGGTTGAGAATATAAAAGGGGGAAACCCTCAATTCTTGTGAACCCTAAATGCCAGACCCAAAAAAATGATGTAAATCACATTTTAGGTGCAGACATTAACGGGGATATTGGCTTTACAATTAAAATTGAATATCAACCCGCAATTAGAACCCTTCAGCTACAAGATACAAATACTGATCTCAACTTAAAGAGTAATCAATGATTATGCAGTAAACTAACCCAATTTAGGCTTAAGCAGTTACTACTAGAAACATGAAACAACGAGAATATAAACTAGGCTTACATGAAAATAGAAATAGGAGCAAAGAAGAAGAAAAGAAACTTACTTTGGAGCTTCTTATCCATGTACCTGTTCTAAGAAAACAGTACCGATAAAGAAATTAGAAATTATATGAAAAATGAAGAAGAATTCAAAAGAAGATACTTTTGAGATCTGGAGGCTGCCCTGATCTGCTCATAGTGACGGAAGATTGGTGTTGTGGGGAGTGCAACAGCGAGGACCCAAAAAATAAAAAGGAGGGTTTTGGGGAAAAGAGAAGATAAAGCGTAGGATGTAAAATTAATTAGGGCCTGAGCTTTATTGAGAAACGGCCCACGTATGGTGGAAAATTAAAATGGATAAAAAAGAAAAGTGGAATCGAACTCGGGCCTCTCGCACTCGAAATAAGAATCATAGCACTGAAAAACACCGATAGTTGATGTATGATTATATCTTCCACAGAAACACATGTGACCATTTCTTATAATCTATTTGGATATGAGCACCAATTTTACTGCAGAAGCTCTTTTGTGTCATGAATACAGATGTAATCACTCATTCGTCTGGAGTTTATAGTTTTAAAAATTTTTTTCTTGAAATATATATATATAGTTTTGAAAATATTTTTTGAAATATATATAATATAGTTTTTGAAAATACTTTTTTGAAATATATATATATAGTTTTGAAAAATATTTTTCGAAACATATATAATATATAGTTTAAAAACATTTTTGAAACATATAATATATAGTTTTTAAAAAATTTTTTGAAAACATATAATATAATTTTGAAAACATTTGTGAAAACGTATATAATATAGTTTTTAAACATATAGTGTAATTTTTCTAAAAAAATGATTTTTGAAAACACATTTTACATAGTTTTTATTATAGTTACATTATATTTATTTATTTATTTATTTTTTAGGCCTAAAAGAGTACAAATTCGGGTTCATCAGAAGTCTAATCGGGTAAGGGGCTTGACCCAGCCCTAACTCGATTAGGGTTTTATGTTAAGCTACAACGTCGCGCAAACAGGAGCCACGATCAAGGCATGAACGAACAACCAAGATTGAAGCAAATCAAGGGTTGTGAAACCCTAAAGGGGTACATGATTATGATCTGGACCGTTGGATCTGACCCAATCCAATGGTCATGCAACAACCACAACCAAGGTCCCAGTCAAAGAGAACCGGCCGACCGAGAAACTGGGACTACACAATCCCGGGATTCTCGGCCACATGAACGACGGTAAGCCGAATAAATCGGAAATGAGGGGAACACCCTTTCAAAATCGACA
The DNA here is from genome assembly GCF_006381635.1 of Hibiscus syriacus. Taxonomy (NCBI): domain Eukaryota; kingdom Viridiplantae; phylum Streptophyta; class Magnoliopsida; order Malvales; family Malvaceae; genus Hibiscus; species Hibiscus syriacus. The sequence goes on from NW_024063351.1 coordinate 1,123,984, forward strand.
ACAGACCCCCGAATGAGCCATAAATACCTCCGATGAGCACACCAAGAACACGGAAAAACAACAACGATCGGAGCAACCAAACTGTTAATACAACCCAAGTAAACAAGAAACAGAAACAAGAGCCAAAAACTCAACAAACATACCATGAGAAGCAACCAGCAGCAAAAGATACAAAACCAAAACAGACAACAAAGTATCGAAACCAGGCAAAGCATTCACGTAAGCAAAAAAAACATAAAGCAGTGTTAGTCTCGCTCGGGAAGGAATCGACCACTGGAAGTTGAAAAGGCTCGCCGAAAAAGGTGAAAATCCGAACCTAAAATTTAGATCTACGTTGACTAGGGTCTTTTTAGGGTGATTGGACTTTGGTTTCATATTCACGGGGTTAGGTAGAGTACTTTGGTTGAGTTTAGTTTTTTTTTCCATCGATGGTGGTGGTCGGAGCGGCGTTAACAACGACGGGACTACGTCGGTGAGTGGCCGAATGTTCGGCCGGTGGAAGCATTGAGAGCATTTGAAGATAGGAGAGGGAGTTTGTTAAAATGATTTAGAAATGAATTTTGGGTTTAAATGGGGTATTTATAAAGGACTAAGTTGTAATTAGGAGATTTTTAATCCTTTCTACAGTCCTCTTTATTTGAAGCATAATTCGTTTTGGTCACCATCTGCAATTTTTCCCTCAAATTTGTAATTTATTCAATTTAATCATTTTTTATATTTTATTTTTGCGAATTAGCCCCCTAACTTTTATTTTTTTTCTCATTGCAACATCTAATTAACGTCAATTTAATCCTCTATTTTCTTTATTCTTTCTTATATCCTTTAACTTAAATTTTCTTGTATGCTTTTATTTATTTGAATTTTATCAATTTTTTTATCTTATTGTTTTTTAAATCTATTTTTATTTTAACTCTAACTTTAATTCTTTTCAATTTTGCTTTATTTATTCTATCTTACGGCCTAATATTAATTTTATTTTTAGAAAAATTTCAAATTCGTCAAAGGGGTAAGTGATTCGGATCGAACTTTTAAATTTAATTTAACTTTTAATTTTCGTAATTAAGACAACCGATAAATTAAATTAGTACCGAAAGAGCAATAAGAGGGAGCTAACCTTCCCAGACTGTAATCGACTCTCAAATCCGATTCATTCTGGTAATAATGTATCAGGTAAAAGGATATCGATCAACCTAATTTTAAATGATCGGAAGCGGCTCTATCACATCAAAATTAAGTCGAAACTCAATTTCGGACCCACCGAAGAATGGTTACGACAAAAGGTACGAGAAATTTAAAGTCCGAGAGATCCGAGGCAGAGATCGAGTAGAATTCATTAAGAGGGAGCCATTTCTCATCATTACTATCTTACATACTCCATGCTGAGAATGAGAGAGCGACATCGCCTTACCTTACATTATTCCTCTACAAAGCTAGAAAGCCTCCAATTTGCCTTCATTAATTTCTTTAAAAACAAATCCACGGTTTATTTAAATTTAAGGGGAAAATGAAAATTAAGATTTGTTTAAATTTAAAGGATAAAAATATGAAAAATAAATAAAGTTAATTGCATCACATGTCCCTAAATAACTATTATTCAATTTGGTCTTTGAACTTTTGAATATTCCAATTTCATCCCCAAACTATGATCCTATTTTAAATTAGTCCATTTCAATTCATCCACAAACTATAACCTCATTCTAAATTGTCCTATGAACTTTTAAACATTCCAATTTCATCCCAAATTCATCCAAATAAGAATGATTCCCATAACTGAGTCTAATACTATTTATTGAATATCATCACACAGTAAAAATATATAGTAATTCCTATATTTTTAATTATTTTTAATATTATATATATATTGACAATGTAATTTGACATATATTTAATTTGTACCATTTTAACATTAAGACAAGGCAAGCAAGTCAATGTTCTTGTAACCCAATCACTTTAAAGTTTTTTTTTTCCTTCATATTATGATTTGACTATGTCTCATTCATTTAGAAATAAACATGTCAAACATATATAGATCATTTTGGTATATAATTCATAATTCATATTTCATATTTCATATTTCAGTCACATGCATTCATATGAAGAGTGTTTGGAACGTATAATTTAACTCAAAATCATATGGTACGTTTTATATTTATTAATAATCACAATCCTTTAACATGACTACTGATAAACCTAGGGATGAGCACAAGACTCAAATCAAATGGGTTCCGATCGATTCAGATTTTTAAAAAAAAAGAATTCGGGTTCGAGTCTGATTTTTTAGAAGTTGTGTTCTGACTGGTTCGGGTCATGTTTAGAGTGAAAAATATTCTACCCAAAAAATATAATTTTACCTTAATATTTAGAGATAATTGGAATTACATTATTTTTTCAATTAAATCCCTATTTATTAATAAAAGTAATATTGTTAATAAAATATTATTTCGGGTGGGTCGGGTTCGAATTTTATTTCAAAAAGGCGGGTCAGGATTGGTCAGGTGTATATTTACGGGTCAGATTTGGGTCAGTTGGAGGATGTATATTTTCGAGTCAAGTCGAGTGGACCGAAAAACCCGATTCGACCCGACCTACGCCATCCCTATACAAACATATAAGATGTATTAGGATCAAATCTATTGTCAGACGATTGTATTATTAGGTTATTCATTATGCATACATATGAATAGTAATTTTGACATTAAACTAACACCCGCATGCAATAAGGATTAATATAAAATTCTCATACAAAACCGAAAGGATAGATTAAACCTTGTGAACTATTCGTCTTCTTTTTATTTTCTTTTCAACCGATTCTCTTGACTTCCATCATTAAAAATATCACCAAATACGATTCTCCATCGCTTACATACTCCATGCTGAGGTTGAAGAGAGCGACATCGCCTTACCTTACATTATTCCTCTACAAAGCTAGAAAGCCTCCAATTTGCCTTCATTAATTTCTTTTAAAAAAATCCACGGTTTATTTAAATTTTAAGGGGAAAATGAAAATTAAGAATTTGTTTAAATTTAAAGGATAAAAATATGGAAAAAAATAAAGTTAATTGCATCACATGTCCCTAAACTATAACTCTTATTTCAATTTGTCTTTGAACTTTTGAATATTCCAATTTCATCCCCAAACTATGATCCTATTTTAAATTAGTCCATTTCAATTTCATCCACAAACTATAACCCTCATTCTAAATTGGTCTATGAACTTTTTAAACATTCCAATTTCATCCCAAATTCATCCAAATAAGAATGATTCCCATAAACTTGAGTCTAATACTATTTATTGAATATCATCACACAGTAAAAAATATAATAGTAATTTCCTATATTTTTAATTATTTTTAATATTTTATATATATTGACAATGTAATTTGACATATATTTAAATTTGTACCATTTTAACATTAAGACAAGGCAAGCAAAGTCAATTGTTCTTGTAACCAAATCACTTTAAAGTTTTTTTTTTCATATTTATGATTTGACTATGTCTCATTCATTTAGAAATATAAACATGCCAAACATATATAGATAATCATTTTGGTATATAATTCATATTTCATATTTCAGTCACATGCATTCATATGAAGAGTGTTTGGAACGTATAATTTAACTCAAACATCATATGGTAACGTTTTATTATATTTATTAATTAATCACAATCCTTTAACATGACTACCGATAAACCTAGGGATGAGCACGAGACTCAAATCAAATGGGTTCCGATCGATTCAGATTTTTTTTTTAAAAATTTGGTCTATATATTATTTTTTTAATTAAATCCCTATTTTTATTAAATAAAAGTAATATTTGTTAATAAATATATTATTTCGGGTTGGGTCGGGTTCGAATTTTATTTCAAAAAGGCGGGTCAGGATTGAGTCAGGTGTATATTTTACGGGTCAGATTTGGGTCAGGTGGAGGATGTATAATTTTCGAGTCAAGTCGAGTGGACCGAAAACCCGATTCGACCCGACCTACGCCCATCCCTATACAAACATAAGATGTATTAGGATCAATCTATTGTCAGACGATTGTATTTATTAAGGTTATTCATTATGCATACATATGAATAGTAATTTTGACATTAAACTTAACACCCGCATGCAATAAGGATTAATATATAAATTCTCATACAAAACCAGAAAGGATAGATTAAACCTTTTGAACTATTCGTCTTCTTTATTATATTTATTTTCAACCGATTCTCTTGACTTCCATCATTAAAAATATCACCAAATACGATTCTCCATCTAAATTAAAATGAATGAATGAATCACCTATCATCAGCGTTGATACCTTTATACCATCAACGATAAAAATTCTCATTTAATTAATACAAATATATAATTTTAGGTTGTAGAGAATATATTACTTTTTTGAGTTAAATAATAAAGTAATTAAATATATTGGATACAGTCCGTGGATAGTAGAGGCGTTGAGTCAACATATTAAGGCACTAGCATTAGTCAAAGGGTCCCAACTCCAAGTATCAATCACTTGGAGGAGGGTCGAGAAGCATTACTGAAAATTAAAAAATCCTTCTTCAAATATGCGTCTCTCCATTTTCCCATTTGTATTGGTCCTCCTCTATTCCCGCCATCCCACATCTTATTTGTCAAAGCCTTCATCTTAGTAAATAGCCTTGTTGTGAGCCCTTTGCTGAGTCAACTCAATTTGTGATCTATGGATGATCGTCATCTTCAACGTAGTCCGGTCCAGCTAGGCCACCCCTTTCTTTTTCTGGCCTGGCTTAATACCATGTCCTTTTTCTGGAGAAAAAAAGTCCACGTCTATCTCATAATTTGTCAACCCTCTTTCTCTCACTTGTCATTACAAATAAGCAAAGAAGATAATGAGACACGAGCCATTAAGAGTGGAGCAGAATCTCCATTGAACTTAAAAGTGTTTGATTCATCATGGCTCCACTTTGCAGAAACAGAAATCGAATGAGACACAAGTGGTTCGTTTTGTTTTCTTCAAAAGAAGCATAAAACAATGATTAGTGGTTGGCATTCGATTTCAAATACAGAAATGATTCTTTAGCAGTTGATTAGTTCCCACCTTTTTTCTAATCCACCCATGTTTAATAGATTGAGAACCAAATTCCTTTATTTTTTTTTTTGTCATCCTCTGGTGCATAATGTCTAATCAAACGACGGGGATGAATCTCAACATCATCATTCATCTTTGACATTGTTTGAAGCCTAAAGTCAGATAAAGTGGCCTCTTTTTAACTATCAATGAGTCAAAGCAATGCTGAACATTTTTCTTCACATGTTCACAGATTCCACCAATTATTGACAAGTCAAAAGATGGCATTTTTCCTCCTCAATTCCCTTCTTTAGCCACCCCATAAATTCCCTCTCTTTCAAGTTCCAGACACCAAAGCAAAATGTTGGGGAAAAAGATGGTTCCTTGAAGAAGCTAGCCAAGAAGGTGAAGAGCATAGGTGGTGGAGGGGATGGAGAGGATTCAAAATACGAATGTTTGCTGAGGGGAATTCGAGCAAATGTCTTCGCCGCCGACGCCGTCGGGGTCTTTCGCCGTCTATGTCGGAGAGGAGGAACAAGATTTGTAGTGCCGACCAGCTACTTGTCTCATCCACTCTTCAAGATGTTGTTGGAGAAGTCTTACAATGAATATGGCTTTGAACAGAGGGATAAACTCGTCGTTCCGTGCAGCATCGCAACGTTCCGAGAAGTTGTGAATGCTGTGGAGTGCTGTATGGGAAGTTTGATTTTGGAAAACTGGTTGAGGAGTTTGTTTAAATTGAGGAGTAACTTCCTTCATAGCTCGTATGCTTGGAGTTACACTTGTAGTTTTGTCTGTATCATACACATGCGGCCTCTGCTGCACTGCTGATTTTGATCATGTTAATCACTTGTTGTAGGTAGATTGGATTTGAATCAACTTCAAAAGACACATGAGGTGAATTTTCCTAAAATTCTGACATTTTATTCTTCTTGTAAACATATTTGCAGAAAGAGTTCATAATGTGATGCAAACAGAATTACATAGAATACCCTTTAAAAGACCATTTCCAGGCTGAAAGAAATGTTTTGGTTGAAGGACAAGAATCTGCATTTGAGGTGGTACTGTCGGAATTCAGACAAAAAAACAAAATCTATAGTCCAATTTAAAGAAAACCATTTACTTGCATTCTTTACATATATTTTTCATTACACATAAATTTGAAATCGAATAACAAATACATTCCTTTATTCGAATTCAATCTTAATCCAAGCTGTACTCTGATTATTTACAAAATAAACATTGTTTGTGTCTGAACGCAAGCCGTCTTAGCTCAGCCGGTAGAGCGCGTGGCTTTTAACCACGTGGTCGTGGGTTCGATTCCCACGGCGATGACGATGTTTTTATTTTGAGATTTCGCTTGAAGATGTGATGGTGCAGATGATTTTTTTTAACTCAATTAAAAGTAAATAAACTTATTCGTTACAGTACTGGGTTTATGGATGGAAAAGATCCAAGTTATTACACTCTGTCTGCAAGAATTCTTTTCATTGTCTCCATCTGTTGCTGCAATTGCTTTCTTGAATGCGTTGTGGAGCGGGCCGATTTCATTGTGCGGTTTGTTGGATTGATCAATCACATGGGATAGGGATGATAACGTGAATGAACTAGTACATACCAAAATGCAGGTTGCCACCGAGGACCGTCGGTGAGGGTTGTAACAGCGTATTGCTCCTTTGATCTGCAACCAAAAGAAAGGTTTGGTGGAAAGAGCTGCAATCGAACCAGCAGCTGCCAGGCTCCACAGAGATCAGTACCCCCTTGATTTGCAACCTGTGAGTTTATATTGTAACTTCAAGGTTCAAACAATTTAACAACATAATCCATAATTTTCTTTCCAACTAAAGAACAATTCACAAGTTCAACAATGGTAGGCATATCAGTGATTTGTTGATGAATTATCCCAGGCATAATTTGTTGATGAACATTCCTGATGAAAACAATTGTGACTTACAGCAACAAACCCCGTCAGTGTCACTGGGTTCATCTTCAACCTCACGACCTGAGACGTCAAGCCGAATAGTCCTGTGATTGACTTTACTTTGAGTTGAGTTAAAAACATGGAATGTGTCTTCACCATCACGTCTTCAAGCGAAATCTTCAAAACCACGTCGCCGTCTGTGGGAATCGAACCCACGACCACGTGGTTAAAAGCCACGCGCTCTACCGGCTGAGCTAAGACGGCTGGCGATATTAAATTGTTTTCATTCATTCATCAAACTAATTATCACTCAAGCGCGTTACAATCCACAGTAGAATGAAGAAGAAATAAGTTCGAAGATACTGTTCGTAATTCAAACTTTTGTAATCTTTTATTTAGGCTTAAATATAAAAACGTGTCCAACTTATGCATTTGGTTTCATTTTTCTACCTGAGGTTTATTTTGTTCTAGTTTAATATCTAACGTTTACTCTATAAATCAGTTTAGGTCAAATTGTGACGAACTATTAATTTCGGACGTTAAATGTCACCTGATATTTGTTTAATATTAAAATATGAAGTTTGTAATTAAAATAATAAAAATTAATTAATGAAAATTAAAAATAACTTTAACCCTAATCATATTCCTTCTCTTCCCCTTCACTCTCTTCCCGTACAATCGTCAGCATTCGTAGCGTTAAAATTCTGGTCGGCCACCGGACATCCACGGGGAGCCTTGGGTTGCCCAGGAAGAGATGATTGCTTCATAATCTAAGCTCAAAAATGGTTTCTTCTTCTTCGTTTTTGTTTTATTGTCATCTTATTCCACTTCCCCTTTACTCTTATTTACTACTTCTTCCTTTACAAACTCATCCTCTCGGCCGCACTTTGCCAGGGAATCATAGTTAAAGCTTAACTCAAACGTTTCGAAGCCGCAGCTTTGCCAGGGAATCATAGTTAAAGCTTAACTCAACGGTTCGAAACCCTCTTCGTCTTCAACCATCACTTTACCGTTATCATTGAACAGTCTCTAAAATCTTCATTGGAGTCAATTAGCCCCAGCTCCTCCATTGCGAATTAAGGACTCGTTCTCGAGACCCTTACCGAGCAAACTCTTGACATCGGCGGCAAACTATGCAAGATCCATCTCGGAAGGGAAAACCCCATGCAACTGTCAACCAATATAGCTTTAGAGTCGGTCGAAGTGCATAATTCAGCAACAAAGGGACCAAATATCGTCACCCTATAAAGCAACTGCTCTCTCATTCTCTTCATGCGATATCTCATCGCACCGATTTCCGGCACCATAGAAACGGGGTCGTTCTTCCTTTTGGAGCCCTTCACGGGTCTCTTTGTCCTTGCCTTTTTAGTAACCCTCGATCCCTACGGCGAAAAGCTCTCCGATGACTTAACCGAGCGGTTTTGAGGCGAACTCGTATGTGTCTACGAGCAAGCGAATTCGCCGAGAATCGCAGGCTTGGCAAAGAAAGCATCGTCGGCAGCACAGTACCATCGAGCCCTTCTCTTTATACAGCTATCACAACCTCTAACGTGTCTGGCACCAACGGCGTTGGTCATCTTCTTCAAAATTTTCAGATTAATGCAGAGTGATGGGGAAGAGAGTGAAGGAGAAGAGAGGGAAAGGGTAAATAGTTAAAAGGTTTTAACTTTTTATTTTTTTCAATTTTCATTATTAATTTTTTTATTTTAATTACTAAATTCATATTTTAATTAAACAAATGACAGGTGGCATTTAACGGCTGAAATTAACTATCCATCATGGCCTGACCCAAACTAAATTATAGAATGAAAGTTATGCAACAATTAGAACGAAATAAACGTCAGGTACTAAACTGAATCAGAGACATGCTTTTGGGTACTTTTTTATTTTAAGCCTTTAATTTATGAAATTACTTTTTATAAACCCAAAATGATCTTTAAGGGTAATCTGTCTAATTCTCTTTGCATCACATTATGAACTCCTGCTGCAAATATCTACAAGAAGAAAAACTCGAATTTATGAATGAATTAACCTCATCCTCTTGTGTCTTTATCATATTTTATTAGGATTTTACCATTCTGCAATCTTGATTTCGCATGATGTGACGACGTATGGGAGTTAGCAAGCGGATGCTATACATCAGTTTCGGCTGCCAAGAACAACAAGAAGCATTTCACTGATATGGCCGAACTTCCCCATGTAATGCCATTGACAATCAGGATCGACTCCATCATCATCTACGACAGCTGCCTTTATATCGATTTTCGAAGACCCCGTGATTGATGATCCAACAAACTCACTACAGCAAAAGTGGCTTGTTGCGGCGTTTTTTTACTTATAGCGGCGTTTATAAGCGCTGCTAAAACACCTGCGGCGTTATGACAAACGCCACTAAAAGCGCCACTGAAAATAGCGCCGCTAAAGTTCACGGCATTTTCAACAAAAACCACAATGTCACAACATATAGCGGCGTTTGTTGAAAAACGCCGCCATTAGCGACGTTTTTAATGCAAACGCCGCTAAAAATTGGTATATAGTGGCGTTTTATGATACAAATGCCGCTAAATGTATGGTATATTACGGCGTTTTTGTTACAAACGCCGCTAAATAACACAGAATTTAACAGTTCTAAAAATTATGCTTAATACCCCAAATCTATTTTTTCAACCTATTCCATTATCCAACAAACAAAACAGTAATAACATCAAACTTATATCTATAACAAGCAACATCAAATCCAATAAATAAATAAAAGTTTTCATTAACGTAATATAAGTTAAGTTAAACACGGTTCAGTAACATTAACATAATGTTCATAACATAAATGAGGCTACGATGGTGGATTTGAGGTTGCGTTTTTTGTATCATCAACATCATATCATTGAGTCATTTTTCAAATTCTTCACATCTCTGCTGATATGTTGATTCTCTCTGTGCTGCCACTGCTTCTCTCTCTGCTTCTGCTGCTCTCTCGGCTTCCCTTGCTTCATTTTCCGCTTTCAAGTTAGCCATTTGTTGATCCTCCCAGCCAACTTTCTTTTAAACGACCAACTTCTAATTGGGAAGATCGAGACTGTGATGACATGTACTGTGATGAACTGATCCAAAATATTTGGTGGGAGTAACGAATGATCCTTGACAGCGCACCCGTCCATATCTTTCAGGACCCAAAACATCATTAATAGCTTGGTTTTCAATGTCATCATCATTAACAATACCTTGACTCGAAGCAGTAGCATGATACTCCGCCCTTTTCTCCCTCAATTTTCCTAATAATACAGTAAATAATTAATTAAAATAAAAAATGTCATGGTACAAATATAAATAAAGTCAGGTAAATTTAAAACATCTACCCAATAAACGTACCATAATTTTTGCAGCGTCAGCAGTCATAGGAGTGCCATCCTTCTTCGTATGTGTCATGTCGAAGAGTTGGATTCGACCAACTTTAGAACAGGATGTATTTTCCTACAATGTACCATAATGTCATTACTATGAGTTAGTATGTACATGAAATAAAAAACTATTTCAATAATCTATAATACCTCCTCATGAGCTATACAAGCAAGCTCTTCGATCCAGCCGTGTGTGTAAACTTTTGTTGTTGCCTACTAGCAACACCAACATGCTCTCGGTCCTACAATGTCAAACAACCACTTATAATGATGATTTAAATTTCGTTACAAGTATTTATGAAAAATACATCATACCTGGCCTTTTTGAGAACTCAAGTTTTAAATGCTGATTTTCTTCTTGTGCATGCTTTTCTAGATTAGCATTATGAGAATGAGCTTGAAGAAATGAAGCACATGACTAGACAGGAATTTTTTGCTTCCATTAGAAGGTACACGCATACACATACATACAACAAGAGATTCATTTGCAGATTTTGGAACTAGACAAGAAACTATATATATATATATTTACTGTTTATAATGTTTATATACCTGGAAGAGCAGTGGTTTTTCAAGGGGTGCATCCATGTATCGTGGAGTACGAGGTATTATTGTCAAAGTGAACAGAGCTCCATGCATGATCTTCTCCACCTCTAACGAACATGAATCTATATACAGGCATCATCAGCACGGTCGATGGCAGGCAAGGATCGGCAGTTGCTAGAAACAAGATCTTTACCTAGGAACTTCAGTGAGTTCATGATTTTCCCCATCAAAAAATGAACCTAAACCGTGCTTAATCATGATTTGTACTAAATACAGATATTGAGGAGGAAGCTGCGGAAGCTTACGACATTGCTGCGATCAAATTCAGAGGACTTAACTCAGTGACGAACTTCGATGCTTTATTAAATTATGGTGGTTATCTATGCTTCAGTAAACATTTAATTGCATTTTTGTCCTTTTTGATGCCAGACTAGGGCAACTTTCTTTATGGACGTTGTTAATTCTTCTCATAGCTATGCGACAGGAGGAACGTCTGTCAGCGAGTTCTGGTACTAACTTTCTCATTTTACAGATTTAAGTTGTTGTTTCATATCAAACAATCTTTTTCATTTTACAGATTTAAGTTGCTGTTTCAATTGTAGATCGATTTGCAGAAATCTGGTCATGTTTTCTTTTGGCTTAAGTACTGAAAATTGGTCTCTTAAGTCTTAATAATTACTGAGACTTAAGACAAAAAATACAAGCAAGGCATCTAAACTTCTAGTGTCATTGAATTGTGCAGATTTATTACTTTCTAATTTTTGCAAGAGCTTATGTCTCCTATCATGGCGCTGTCACTTCATATTATCATTTTTACACCCGAGATGAAATCGTTGAACTCTTTAACACCCCGACCCTCTCTTAACCAATGCTCCATGACCTCTGATATTCCAGTCCAAAAATCATTTTACAAAACTCAACGCATAACGGAGTTTTACTTTGAATCTAGCAAAAATCGATCCAACAAGGAAAAGAAAACTAGAACCCTATGAAGCTTCCAATAGACTAAGAGAACAAAAAGTGACAGAGTTTACTAACCTTTGAACAGAACTAAGATCTGAAGGCCTGCCAAAATTGAGTCACCAATGAGCTTTGCCAAATCTGGATTCCCTCGTTGAAACTTTCGTTGGAGGTTAACGACAAGATCCCTATCTGAAATTTGAGGAGGAATAAACTGCAATGGTTAGTCTTCTCCAACCGCAAACAAATGCCTCTAACTCAGTTGCCCTCCCAGTACCGACTTCCAAAGAACGAGAATCAAAATGGGAAAAGGAAATCTAGAAAGAAAAATAAACAAGTGATAGATCAACTAACTGTTTGTTCACAAAATTATAAATTCGTAATGACAGATATGGAGAATCAAATGAAGAGAAGCTGGTGTATATACTAATCGTTTGTTCGCACTGCTAATTCGAGGAAGAAGATTTGGGGATAAAACAAATAAGGGGTTTGGGCTGCACAATTGGGGATATCTGATAAATTAAAGGACAATTGCGGCGTTTATATTAAAAACGCCGTAAAAGAACTACTCTATTACTGCGTTTTTTACGAAAACGCCACTAAGGAACTATTCTATTGCGGCATTTATTAAAAAACGCCACCTAATATCAACTCTGTTGCGGCGTTTGTACCCAAAAATGCCGCTAATAACCTTTAATTTACATAATATTAGTTCATTTACAACTAATCATTTATGCTACATCTACTAAAAAACTGATATATGTAGCTTATATAAGTAACAACATCCATACATTTGAATTAAGACATAAGGTATGCATAAAAATGCTTACAATTTAGAAACATTAAAGTTATGCATAAACAATCTTCACCATATTGTTCAGTAGAATTTAGTTTTGGTCTTCGTGGGGAAAGGATGTAGGAAAGCTGTTTTCCTTGTTTGACGACGCATCGTTAAGTTTTTCGTCCTTGTAAACTCTATGGATAACTTTTCATCCATTTCACCAAATAAATCTCCTACCGCCGGTTCACCAAGAAGAGTCCTTGCGCGCTTCAGTGCTTCACTTGAAACAGATAACGACCTTCCACTTACAGTATGAAACTTGATGGTAGGTGGCTGCGAACTGAATAAAAATTAAAATAAATTTAAATAGATGATTAAATGTTTACTTGGAGTAACAGTAGAGGCAACTTCATCTTCATTGAGGATAGATACTGCTTTTGTAATTGAAGATTCTTTCAACGCCACAGAGTTACCAAATTCAGTTATAAAACATCGGTATTTACCCACCTCTCTATCATCGTTCTCAATAAGCTTCGAAGATCCTATATGCGTACGATCTATAAATTTTGACTGAGCGTAGAAAAACAAATTATAGCGGCTGAAAGATTCATAGATTATTACATTCAAGAAGGAGATCGGCCTGGAAGGGTATGGAGCAATAGAGTTCCTTTCGGGTCATCATCGAGTTTCAGAGGCGAGATCGGACCGATATCCTCCCAATGATAATTTGATCCATCTCAGAGCAAATACGCCACGTAGACATTCCGACGATAATTTCTCTTAGTCAAGGCAACACCTGCTCTTTTTTCTCAAATACGTTAGCTATCTGGGTTTTCCCCATTTTCAGAAAACCAAAAAATGAAAAAGGTCATTAATGAATAGGGATCAAACCTTGCAATTATATTATAGTTCGTCGGTGAGAGGCCCGATTTGGTTGCCTGAATCGTTTGAGAGCTGTTGTTGTACCAAGAAGAAGCTTTAAGGGAAGAAGAGTTTGAATATTTAGGGTTCAGGTAGGAGAAAAATAGGACTAATATTTAACATTTTGCGGCGTTTATACAAAAAAACGCCACTTTTGATTACATTATTGTGGCGTTTGCTAATAAAACACCACTATTGTTTAACACTATTGCGACGTTTGTCTAAAAACGCCACTATGATTAACACTATTACGGCGTTTGTACAAAATGCCACTATTGATTAACACTATTGCGGCGTTTTAGGAACAAACGCCACTATATGTGTAATATATGCGGCGTTTGTGGTAAAAACGCCGCTAATTTACCACTCTATTGTGGCGTTTTGGCTAAATCGTCGCAAAAATTTATACTCTATTGCGGCGTTTGTGGAAAAACCCGCTAAAGTATCAATTTGTGGCGCTACGATTATAAACGCTGCTATATGTTTAACTTTTGTGGCGTTTCTCTCCAACGCCGCTAAAACACCGCTACATTCATTTTGCTGTAGTGACTCCACTAACAAATCAGCCTGGTCCACTACGTGGAGTGTTCTTGGTTCGAGGCATCAGTCTGACCATTGCCGTATTCGACACCATAGATGGATGTTTAGCTTGCGCGTGTTTGTAGCCGGCGCCACTGCATTCAAGAAACAAATGCAAGAACTGAGTCAATGAAAGAATTCTTGTAGTTGTTTTCATTCACTGAACAATGTTTGAATAAGCTCCTTAGGCATCTCCAATGCATCTTCAAAGTAGAGAAAATATTCACTTTGGAGATGAATTTCACTTACAACCCATCTCTAGAGTAGAGTATGGAATGTGGAGACTACAATAATCTCTACATGTAACGTAACACTATAGTTCATCTCTATAGTAGTATGATTTTTATTTTTTTTTTTTTTATTTTCTTTTGTTTTTCTTTTTTGTTAATTGTGGAATGAATATTTTAATTTGGAGAATCAATGTTATTTATGAATATTTTATTTATTTTTTTTTCTTGATATTTATTCGAAATGTATATGTTTATTATATATTGTAAAAATTAATATTAATAGTTAAATATTGTGAATAAAGTATAGTTGGTAATGTAGAAATAGTGTGAAGATGAATTACTGTTTTATCTTTAGAGTAGAGATAAAAATATTGTAGAGTAGAGATGAAGGCTGAAGATGACTTTAACTATTTTATATTTCTTTTTTAAAAAAAAAGATAAAATGATAACAAAACACGAGAGAAAAAAAAAAGGCAAGCGAAATCTGAAAAGACGAAAAACAACAAAACAAAACGCCGTCTGTGGGACCGGCTGGAGCTAAGACGGCTTGTTGTCATACGTTCTTTCGATCCATTAAGGAAACAATGTACTACGTGAGTGATACTCAAGTACAGTCCCTAATTCGAATAAAGTATTTGTTATTCAATTTTAAATTTATTTTATGGTGATATATATATATATATATATATTAAATTAAATTAAATCGCGTATCCTTGAAATTGGACTATTTTCCTTAAAAAAATAAAATATTATTCGAAATTCAGATTTGTAACATTTATAATCTTAATTAAGCTTTGATAACTAGTGGTTAAAAAATTATTTTGGTCATCTAACTATATTTTTTCAAATTATATTTAAAGTTAATTTGATCATTCGTCATTAAAATTTAACAATAATTAACTTGTCACCATAAGGTAATACTACATCATCATTGAAAAATTGAGAAAAAAAATTATTACATCAGCAATTCTGTTATTTTTTATGAGGAATGAACAAACGGAACCAAAATATAACATCTGTATAATTTTAAAAATAATTGACTGGCCAAAACATAATTAAAATAAGAGTTGAGAGACTAAATACGTAGTTTACCCTATAAATAGAAAAGTAAGTGAAACAACCGGCAAATACATCCGCAGGGCCCTTGGGGATGGGACATTGTTCTTAATACCACTAATTATAATTGCTATGAATGGTAACGTTGTAATTGTAAATGGGGACAAGACAAGCAATTCGCCACTAAGTAACCAATTTGCAGAGAGGGCCATGGTTGGCTCTCAGGTTTAGGTTCCAAATTAATACGCCAACTCTATGGTTTAATTGGCTCATGGCCATGGTTCTTCCCTGCATCCACAAGAATGCGCTTCATAGCATCAACCAGCTCCTGCATCTGTTCCCTCGAATGCAACGCGATAAAACGCAAACGCAATCGAGCCGCCCGTTGCGGATAGTGTCGAAAACGGCGATCGAAGGGGCAATGCCGTGACACGAAGCGCACCCCATGTAGTCATCTTCACCCACTAGCTTCTGCTGGTCATCGGAATCGTCGATCACGGTATCTTCGAACAGCGATATTAAAGACGTTCTCGGATGAGGAGGAAGTCAAGGCAGGGTTTTCAATGGCCCTGCACATCAAGAAATTCAAGTCGGCCATGTCCGACAAGTGTTTGTTGCACTTCTTGTAGCTTTCAAACGATGCGTAGACTTTATTTGCTAGCTCCCAAGCTTCTCTCTCCTTTAATGACGTGCACGTTTAGGACAGCTGAGTGGTAAAATCCTACAAAATTTCAAGAGTTTGGAATTATTATAAATTGAACTTAATTACTAATTAAAATTATGTAATAATTTAACTAGGGCGTTCCGTCTTTTTCAGATGCTAATACTATTAAAAGTTGACCAGCCTGTGGTTTTCTATCAACAAATATGGTAAAAGAAGTACTTGGTATAGGGTCGGACTATGAATTGTCATGTGATGGATTCTTTAGAAATATACAAGGCCAACATCAACATAATATCTATTTCAGGACATTTATGATCGAATTCCCAACTTCAAAACGCGTGGAACTCAATTTTGACAAAGTTCGAAGATTGTTGTAGGAGAATTCGAATTTCGCTTACCGAAATTGTGATCAGAGAGCGGAGGTTCGAGAACTGAGCGGCAATCAGTGAGTGTTACTACTCCATACTGCTTCTGATGATCTGCATAGCATTTAGAATTGTGTGCAGCTATCAGGCCGGCCGCTCCTAATGCTCCATACAGTTTAATCCCTCTGCTTTGCAACCCTGAGAAGTGCAAAATTTTCATCATCCTTGATGTCGATTAAAGGAAATTGTTAGGTATGACTCATAAATACCGGTAAAGGAAAGTCTCGTAGAGGGGGTTACGTATGTAGGTTGGGGGTGCGGGGGTGGACCCAGCGTACTGTACAAGGTTATTTTTGTAAATATGTACCAGGGTTTATTTATTATAAAAGAAATGTAACCTTAACCTATGAGACATTGAATTGAATAAAAAAAAATCTAGCGCCGCCTAAGGCACCGAGAACGTAAGCACATTGCTGAACCTCGTTAAAATTCTTGTGTTTTTCCTGTTTTCTTTACATATACCGGTAAAGGAAAGTCTCGTAGAGGGGGTTACGATTATGTAGGTTGGGGGTGCGGGGGGTGCGACCCAGCAGTACTGTACAAGGTTATTTTTGTAAATATGTACCAGGGTTTATTTATTATAAAATGAAATGTAACCTTAACCTATGAGACATTGAATTGAATAAAAAAAAAATCTAGCGCCGCCTAAGGCACCGAGAACGTAAGCACATTGCTGAACCTCGTTAAAATTCTTGTGTTTTTCCTGTTTTCTTTACCCGATTCTTCAATAATTGATATCATATGTCATGAGCAAAATTCGAAGTTGCGAAATTTGATTGTCAGGGTAACTTAGGATTATGGCAAACAATGGTGAAGGATCTGTTGGCGCAACAAGGGATCCTAATGGCTTTGCGACCTACAAAGCCGGCGTCGATGGAGGAGGAAGATTGGGAAGAATTGCAGTAGCGAGCGGTAGGAACCATACGATTATGCTTGGTAGACGAGGTCATGTATCACGTCATGCATCTGTCGTCTCCAGATGAAATTTGAAGGAAGTTGGAAAGTCAGTTTATGTCCAAATCTTTAACGACTAAACTGTATCTAAAGCAGCGGATGTATGGCCTGAAGACAAAGCGATGATTTTGTTGTGTTCGTTGCCTCCCTCGTACGAACACATGGTAACTACTCTTACATATGTGAAAGAGACTATCAAAGTTGAGGAGATTACTGCAGCCTTGTTAGCTCACAACCAGCGGAAGCAGAATGCAAGGGAAAGCTCTCAAGCTTATAGCTTATATGTCAAGGGTAATCGAGACCGTGGAGCAAGGTCTAGGAAGCGGAATTAAAGATCCAAATCGAGACCGTGGTATGGTTGAATTACATAAAAGAAATCTATTGCATGGTGTTAAAAGTTGTAAGCTCTATTTTTTGCAAGTATTGTGTTATTGGTAAACAGACTAAAGTTCGTTTCAAGACTGCGAAGCACACAACTGAAGGGATTCTTGATTATGTGCATTTTTATGTATGGGGCCCTTCCACGACATCGTCTTTGGGTGGATCTAGGTATTATGTTACCTTTATTGACGATTTTTCACAGAAAGTTTGGGTCTATTTTTTGAAACAGAAGTCTGACGTTTTTTAGAAGTTCAAGTTGTGGAAAGCTGAGGTAGAAAACCAAATAGGACAAAAAATCAAGTGTTTGTGATCTGACAATGGTACGGAATAAACATATTCACAGTTTCTACTCTTCTGTAAGGAGCATGGGATTAAGAGATATTTTACAGTGCGCTAGACACCACAACAGAATGGTGTTGCGGAACGGATGAATATGTCGTTGAATGAAAGAGCCATGTTGCGGTTGAATGCAGGGCTTCCTAAACACTTCTGGGCTGAGGCTGTTAACATGGTGTTATCTTATCAATAGATCGCCAAGGGCAATCATTAGTTGGGAAAGTTGCAGAAGAGGTATGGACTGGTCATGATGTTACTTTTGATCACTTACGGATTTTTGATTGTCCTGCTTATGTACATATATCTACTTATGAGAGATCTGAAATTGATGCAAAATCGAATGAGTGTATTTTTCTGGGTTACAAGAAAAGTGTCAAAGGATTCAAGTTCTGAGATCTAGTTGAGAAGAAAATTGTGATCAGTAGAGATGTTTGTAACATCCCAATCTATGGGTTAGTGACTAAATTGTAAAAATTTTAGAACTTGGTGACTAAAGTAGAAGAATGAAATAGTTTAAGATTCATTTGAAAATATTACCTGAAAAAGGTAAGTAATTATTAGATGAAGTGAAGGGCAAAAGGGTCTTTTGTAAGGGAAATAATTAATTAAAGAAATGTTATATTAACCACTGGAAGGGAAGAGAATCTAAAAGCTTCCAGAGTTCTCTTTCTCTTCTTCTTCCTTCATGCATGGGAACCCAAACAAAGGTGAGTTTCTGGTAGTTAGTTTCTTGTTAAATTTAAGATTGGTTTATGATCATTAGATGATAACTAAGCTTAAGGAAAGCTTAGATTATCTTAAAACCATAAGATGAGAGTACATGAAGAATTAAAGAAAGGAAGTAGGAAAAGTGAAATATTGTATTAGAGTTCATAATAAAAATTAGAAGTGGGATTGACTTGTCATCAAGCTAATTAAGGAATAGGAAGTGTTAAAATTAGATTAGAACATGTTGGAAGTTGAGTGAGATTCTTAAATTCTATATGGAGAATTGGATTTCTAAGTTTAGAGGTATAGAATGGATATAATTAGTTTAAGTAAGAGTATGCAAGTTAGGGATATAAAAAAGGGAAATATAAAGTGTGAGAAGATTATGAAGATTTTCATGCTAAAATAACATTTCTGGGTTATGTGCATCGATGCATATTCAATGTGTACCGATGCATCAAGGATAAATCCCAGAAACGGTTCAAGTGTATCGATGCACATGAATGCATCGATGCACTCCTTTAAAATAAAAACATTGAATGCCATCAGTGTATCGATGCACAAGTAGTGCATCGATGCACCCCCTTAAATACAAACATCGGATGAGATTTATGCATCGATACATAGATAGTGCATCGATGCACCCGTCAAGGGATACATCGATACATGGTGTAGTTCATCAATGCATACCTTCATTAAAAGATAAAAATAGCTTTCTTTTTAGCCTAAGGAGTGATAGTTTAGAATATATCAATTAGTATACTGATATGTATCAATGTATTATTATGTAGATTTAGAACGTAATCTCGTTCCGGAACAATTGAAGGATTAGAATCGAGTCAAAGCAAGGCTAAGGTGAGTACATATTATAAGTATGGTACAATGGAATAAGACTTGTGATAAGTCTAATTCCTATGTTGATTTTCATAGCACAATAATTATGAACATGCATACATGATAATTATTATGATACATGCATAAAGTATATATGTTCATATGATTTGATAAATGATATATGTGAATATATTCAAATGCACATGTGACATGGTAAGGATATGATTATGTGATCACAAGATAAATGACATGAATACATGAACATATGAACATAAGAATAATGCCCATGGTATACGATATAAGAGCTATATGTACAGTTGACATGCCAAGAGTTGAGGGTTCTACGTGGTCCATCGGGACATATATGTATTCTTTGGAACATTTATAGGGTCTTTTGAGATGGATTTGATCCACTGGAATATGTATATGGTTATTAAGGAGTGGTCATTCGGGACAAATACAGTACATAGGTCCTTCGGGACAAATTTCATAGCCCCTAGTGGGACCCATACGAGTTGTGGTGACAACATAGTGCACAACCTCAATGTACTCGAATACCTTGAGTTCTCAAAAATGTACATGGGCCTATAAAAGGTTATCAAAGGTATTTGCATTGTTATAGTTATATGTTACCATATTATTATTGTTTACATTGAATTGTATATGACATGATTGAATGGATAGATTGCATGTTCATATTCATACGGAATGCATTATTATTATATTTATATATCTCACTAAGTCTATGACTTAGCTTGTAAGTGATTTACACGTTGGTACCAAGAATCAAGAAGAGCAGAAATAGGGTGGTAAGAACAGTAGCACTGCATCAGATCAGAAATAACGGATAAAGTATGTCTTTTGTCGTGTATAGTGTTGGCATGTAAGAAAAGTGTATGTTACGAATGCTCTGATCGATTTAGTATTTTGTGGTTTCTTTTATGTAAATTAAGGTATTTTGTTTTAATGAGGGTTTAAAATTTCTCTGTTTTCTTTAAGTGTCAAAGTTTGAAAAGTTAATGTGACACCTCGGACTCATATTCGGGTCAGATACGGGTTAGGGGTGTTACATTTAATGGTATCAGAGCTACGATTTAGTCGATTCTCGGTATATATTGGAGTCTAGAGTGTCCTATAAAGTATTCATGCCAACAAAATAGTGAAAACTTTTGATCTGATATAATAGTAAGTGTGTTGTCTTGCTAGTAGAATTAGATTGCCAAGTTATAATAGAAGTATGATTATGATAATTCCGAAATAAAGTGAAAGGTGATATTCCTGATTGTTATAGCTATTCAGCTGCCCTGGCCAGGCAAGATGAAGAGTGGACACATCAGGAAATGCCTCGTAAGCTCAAATGATGATTTCAAGAATTTGAAATCATATCAGAATAGTGATATAAGGTATTCATTGTTTTGAACTTGAAAAGTGATCTGGAGTAATTTTGTTAATTTGTGGATAAGATATAATATGGTGAACAAGTGTCACCATAAGAGCGTTAAAATATCAAGTGATGTGGTTATCATTTGTAGAAGAGTTTAAGAATAAGTGCATCAGTGATATGTTTATAAAATGAATGAAATCAGAGTTATGGATTTGAACAAAGGGGTAGTATTGAGTATAAGCAAGAGTGTGAATATGATAAGGGTTGGTACTTTAGAATAAAGAGTTAGCGTTGGCTAACAAGATTACATGATGAAAATTGTGTTGATTATATGAATGTGATATAGTGAAGGAAATAATGATTCTTATGTTTGAGGGAAAGTAAGGGAGTATGAAAGAAAAGACATGATCGATGTTATAAGGATATTTTGATTTATGGAAAGTAATAGAATAAGGAAAGAAAATGATAGAGTTTACAGCATTAGATATGATAAGAGTTATACAAGAAGTATCGATTATAAGTTTGATATTGAAATGAGAAAAGTGCGTAAAGTAATATGAAAAGATCATGTGTATTGAAGTACAAACAAGGATTAAGAAATGATGAAAGGTCAGATGTATATGATTGGTTAATTAGGGCTTGTGCCCTAGATTGAATAGTTGTTATTAATTAGCTGTAATATCAAAGGTGGCTGAGTTATAAGGTTTGGAAAAGATATAAGATTGAGTTAATCAAATATAACGTGGATTTGGATTTGGTAAGGTATTCTGAGTATGTAAAAGAAGATAAGGATTTTCTATAAGAACAAGAATTTTGGGCAATTCATACGGATTATAAGAGTTACGAATATGCGATGAAGATCGATAATCAGGGATAAGTATAAGCGATATAAAAAGAGTATGAGAGTCTGAAGAAAAGATATGATATATGTTACAAGGAGGTTTTGATTTGTGAATGAGTAAAGAGATAAGGAAACTAAATGAAAAAGGAAATTACAGGGGTAAATATGATAAAGATTATATAGAAGTGTAGCTGATAAGTTAGATGTAGAAATACGACAAGTGTGCAAGGAGATGTGAGAAGATTGTTTGATTATATAAAGTATATGTTTAATCACATTTGAAGAAGATTTAAAGTTTGGTATTGTTATAAGGTAATTTGAGGATAATGAAGAAATAGATGGATTAATGATATGGAGTGATAAAAATAGAGGTTATTGATTATATGATAAGTGACAATGGATGAATATATAAGGGGAAAAGGTAGTTGAAGAACTAAAGGAATGAAAGAGCAAGTAATGGAGACAACATAAGAACATTAGAAGATATGTTCTTATCAATGTGTGCAATGAAAATTCGAGGATGAATTTTCTTAAAAGGAGGGGAGATTTGTATCATCCTAATCTATGGGTTGGCGACTAAATTGTAAAAATTTCAGAACTTGGTGACTAAAGTAGAAGAATGGAATAGTTCAATGATTTATTTGAAAATATTACATGAAAAAGGTAAGTAATTATTAGATGAAGTGAAGGGAAAAAGGGTCTTTTATAAGGGAAATAATTAATTAAAGAAAGGTTATATTAACCACGTGGAAGGGAAGAGAAATCTACAAGCTTCCATAGTTCTCTCTCTTCTTCTTCCTTCATGCATGGGAACCCAAAACAAAGGTGAGTTTCTGGTTAGTTAGTTTCTTGTTAAATTTAAGATTGGTTTATGATCATTAGATGATAACTAAGATTAAGGAAAGCTTAGATTATCTTAAAACCATAAGATGAGGAGTACATGAAGAATTAAAGAAAGGAAGTAGAAAAGTGAAATCTTATATTAGAGTTCATAATAAGAATTAGAAGTAGGATTTGACTGGTCATCAAGCTAATTAAGGAATAAGAAGTGTTAGAATTAGATTAAGAACATGTTGGAAGTTGAGTGAGATTCTTAAATTCTATATGGAGAATTGGATTTCTAAGTTTTAGAGGTATGGAATGGATAATAATTAGTTTAAGTAAGAGTATGCAAGTTAGGGATATAAAAAGAGGGGAAATATAAAGTGTTGAGAATATTATGAAGAGATTTTCGTGCTAAAATAACATTTCTGGGTTATGTGCATCGATGCATATTCAATGTATACCGATGAATCAAGGATAAATCCCAGAAATGGTTCAAGGTGTATCGATGCACATAAAGTGCATCGATGCACTCCTTTAAAATAAAAACATCGAATGCCATCAGTGTATCGATGCACAAGTAGTGCATTGATGGACCCCCTTAAATACAAACATCGAATGAGATTTATGCAGCGATGCATAGATAGTGCATCGATGCACCCGTCAAGGGATACATCGATACATGGTGTAGTGCATCGATGCATACCTTCATTAAAAGATAAAAATAGCTTTCTTTTTAGTCTCGTTCCGGAACAATTGAAGGATTAGAATCGAGTCAAAGCAAGGCTAAGGTGAGTACATATTATAAGTATGGTACAATGGAATAAGACTTGTGATAAGTCTAATTCCTATGTTGATTTTCATAGCGCAATAGTTATGAACATGCATACATGATAATTATTATGATACATGCATAAAATATATATGTTCAAATGATTTGATAAATGATATATGTGAATAGATTCAAATGCACATGTGACATGGTAAGTGATATGAGTTATGTGATCACAAGAGAAATGACATGAATACATGAACATATGAAACATAAGAATAATGCCCATAGTATACGATATGAGATCTATAGGTATAGTTGGCATGCCAAGAGTCGAGGGTTCTACGTGGTCCTTCGGGACATATATGTATCATTTGGAACATTTACAAGGTCTTTTGAGAAAGATTTGATCCACTGGAATATGTATATGGTTCTTAAGGAGTGCTCATTCGGGATAAATACAATACATAGGTCCTTCAGGATAAATTTCATAGCCCCTAGTGGACCCATACGAGCTGTGGTGACAGGATAGTGCACAACCTCAATGTACTCGAATACCTTGAGTTCTCAAAAATGTACATGGGCTTATATAAGGTTATCAAAGGTAATTGCATTGTTATAGTTATATGTTACCATAATATTATTGTTTACATTGAATTGTATATGACATGATTGAATAGATAGATTGCATGTTCATATTCATACGGAATGCATTATTATTATATTTATATGTCTCACTAAGTCTATGACTTAGCGTGTAAGTGATTTACACGTAGGTACCAAGAATTAGGAAGAGCGGAAATATGGTGGTAAGAACAGCAACACTGCTAGAAGATCAGATCAGAAGTAACAGATAAAGTATGTCTTTTGTCGTGTATAGTGTTGGCATGTAAGAAAAGTGTTTATTACGAATGCTCTGATCGATTTAGTATTTTGTGGTTTCTTTTATGTAATTTAAGGTATTTGTTTTTAAATAAAGTTTAAAATTTCTCTGTTTTCTTTAAGTGTCAAAGTTGAAAAGTCAATGTAACACCTCAGACTCATATTCGAGTCGGATACAGGTTAGGGGTGTTACAATGTTGTTTTTATGAACGTTTCATGTTGCAGTAGAAGAAAGACACGACAGTGGTGGATTTTGAGTAGTTTCCAGTTGAGAAAACAAGAACTTCTCAACTGACTTCTGGTGGTTCCGCCACGGATGATTTGCAGGATTATAGTCTCGCCAGAGACAGGGTGAGACGGAAGAATATAAAGCCTCCGAACAGATTGGGTTTTGAAGACTTGGTCTCTTTTGCACTTACTGTTAGCAGTGATGATCCGATTACTTTTCATGATGCAGTTACTAGTCAGGAAAACGAACAAGTGGATGACTGCCATGGTTGAGGAGATAGAGTCTTTGAATCAAAATCGTATATGGGAGTTAGTTCGCCTTCCTGAGGGTAAGAAGACTATTGGTTGCAAATGGGTGTATAAGAAGAAACCAACAGTAACAAAAAAAGACGGGGAGAAATTCAAGGCTCGCTTGGTAGCAAAGGGGTTTTCACAGCAGAAAAGAGTTGATTATGATGAATTTTTTCTCCTGTGGTTAGGCACACTTCAATTCGAGCAGTACTTGTATTGGTGGCTAGTTGGGATTTACATTTAGAGCAGATGAATGTTAAAACTACTTCTTTGCATGGTGATTTAGAGGAGCAGATCTACATGCAGCAGCCTGAAGGTTTCACTCAACCTGGAAACGAGCATTTAGTTTGCACATTGAAGAAATCTTTGTACGAGTTGAAACAGTCTCCGAGACAATGGTACAAACGGCTTGACTCCTATATGATCAAGATTAACTACAAGCGATGTGAGTATGATTGTTGTGTCTATGTTAAGAGCCTTGATGATGGTTCTTTTATTTTTTTCTGTTACTGTACGTTGATGATATATTAATTGTTGCGAAGAACATGGATGATGTTATCGTTTTGAAAACTTTATTGATTCAGGAATTTGATGTGAAAGATTTAGGTGCTGTAAAGAAAATTCTTGGAATAGAAATTTGCAGGGACAGAGACTCAAGGAAACTGCGGCTATCTCAACAGGGTTATGTTGAGAAAATGCTAGAAAGGTTTGCGATGAGCAGCGCAAAACCAATGAGCACTCCACTGGTGAATCACTTTAAGCTTTCATCATAACAGTGCCCTAAGATAGATAAAGAAGCTGAAGATATGACAAAGGTTCCGTATTCTAATGTTGTTGGTTTTTTTGATGTATGCAATGGTATGTACTCGTCCTGATTTAGCTCATGCAGTTAGTCAAGTTTGTAAGTACATGTCTAAACCTGATAAGCAACATTGGGAAGCAGTCAAGTGGATCTTTCGCTACTTAAAGGGTACTGTGGGAAATGGAATTATTTTTGGTAGACAGCGGGATAATCCTTTGGTTGTAGGATATGTGGATTCAGACTATGCAAGTGACTTGGATAATAGAAGATCTACGACATTGTATGTCTTTACTCTTGGTGGAGGGCCTATTTGTTAGAAGTCTATTGTTCAATCTGTTGTGGCACTATCTACAACTGAAGTTGAATACATGTTAGTGGCTGAAGCTACAAAAGAAGCTTTATGGCTTACTGGTTTAGTGAAGGAGTTGGGTGTTCAGCAAGGTGGAGTTCAGTTGCTTTGTGACAATCAAAGTACTATTCACTTGGCTAAGAATCAGGTATATCATGCTAGAACTAAGCATATTGATGTAAGGTTTCTCAAGATCAGAGAGTTGGTTGCATCTGGAGAGATTTTGTTTCAGAAGGTACATACTGATGAAAATTCCGTTGATATGTTCACCAAGCTAGTTACGACAGACAAGTTCATGCATTGCTTGGACTTGTTGAGTGTTTTGAGTTGTTAAAGAAGTAAGGTAACTCAACCCACATTGAATGTTTCCTAAGGGGCAGGATATTCGCCAAGGTGGAGATTTGTTAGGTATGGCTCATAAATATACCGGTAAAGGAAAGTCTCGTAGAGGGAGAGTTACGATTATGTAGGTTGGGGGTGTGGCCCCGTAGTATGGTATAGGGTTATTTTTGTAAATATGTACCAGGATTTATTTATTATAAAATGAGATGTAACCTAAACCTATGAGACATTGAATTGAATAAAAAAAATTCTAGCGCAGCCTAAGGCATCGAGGATGTAAGCACATTACTGAAACTCGTAAAAATTTTTGTGTTTTTCTGTTTTCTTTACCCGATTATTCAACAGAAATTAATACTTGGATTATGTAAGGTTTAGATTACTTACTGCCAAGATCGAACGAGTGTCATCAGGGTTGATGAAAAACCTCACTACTTGAGTAGATCTGGGTGATTTCGCATCTTTGAACTTCAAGTTGGTGAGCTTAAAAGAATTAACAGAGTAGTCGGGCATGTCAATTCCCCGTGCCAAAAGTGTTTTCTTAGCTTTCCCTTTGGGGATAAGATCTTCGATCGCCCAACTAACCTCTCCTTTGTTCACCATCATTTCCATTTCCTCTCTTCGTTACCCATCAACATTAACAACTCTCGTAGCAAATACACTGCTGTGGTCCGGTCGCACGTGGCGGCATGCAGGCGGAGCACCAGCACCCACTTTGCACCGGGCAAAGCGTATGCACTAACGAAAAATAAGTCATTCTTGGTCTTACTCTTACATGAACCAATCCAGGAATTTTGGTTGAGTTCATGTTCGAGAATCGAATGAAGGGGTGTAACATTCCGGTTTTCTTGGCCGTAAAGATTTTTGAGGATGGATGAAGTGGCGGAATGGTTGAAGGACTTGATTTGAAAGAAGGGCGAAGGAGAGGTGACGAAGGAGAAAGTGTTTGAAGTAGGGGTGGAATGGAGCCTAGACCGAAGAACCGGGTGGGAATTTTTTAGCTTGTGAAGCGCCTTTCGTAGGCGCGAAACATCGGGGATTCGACAAGTAAGGATGGCCAAGACGGCAATGCCGGTGCCACTTAGCACGGCTTGGCACCAGCTGTTCTCGGCTCCGCCAACAGCTCGGCCAGTAGGAGCGTCGAGAGTTTGGGTGGACATCTCGTTGGTACTATGATAAAATGATACTAATGGCAGCGTTGATGATAGGTAAACTAGTAGTACGTTTGCTTAGTTGATGAAACGGACTTGTATTTTATAGACTTGACGATAAGAGTAAATGCTGTGTGAATCTTTTTTTACATAACAATTCTCTCATTCGTAAATAATAATAATAATTATGATGTATCATAGTATTTATAAAATAATATCTATTTTATTTTTTAATTATCAATGACGCATATATCATATAAATATAATTGTTAAAATCATATGTGGGAATTCT
Source organism: Hibiscus syriacus (assembly GCF_006381635.1). NCBI lineage: Eukaryota > Viridiplantae > Streptophyta > Magnoliopsida > Malvales > Malvaceae > Hibiscus > Hibiscus syriacus. The sequence goes on from NW_024063351.1 coordinate 1,151,868, forward strand.
CTAAAATTTATACTTTTTAGGATTATTAAGAAAAAGAAAAAATAAATTATTTTGATTAATATTAGAAAATTAGTATATTTTTACAAAGAAACAAGTTATTTTGGTTTGGGAAAATATTTTTATAAGAGAAGAAATTGATTTCAGAAAAAGTATGTTTAACAGTTTTAAGTGTCAATTAAAAATTAGGGACAGCAACTTGATATGAGTTTAACGTGTTTTAATATGATTTTATTTTATAATTTTTTTTTGAAAAAAAGTTGAGTTTCAAACTGGTTAGGTTGAATTTAACGTGTTTTAATATGATTTGATTTCTCTCTCTTGTAATTCAAAAATAAAAAAGTAAAATATATTTTACTTGACTTAAATATTTGTATTTAATTCTTATAATATTTTAAAATTGAGATAAAAATAAAATATATTTTTACAGTTAATATAAGAATAAAATATATATTTTAAATTAAAATAATAATAAATTATATTTAACAATTTAAAGTAAGAATAAAATATAATAAGAAAAGGTAAGAATAGAATATATTTAATAATTTAATTTAAGATAACTCAAAAAAACAATTTAAGTTAAGAATTTAATATATGTAATAATTAAAATATATTTTAAGTTAAAATAAAAATAAATTACTTTTAGGTTAAGACAATAATAAAATAGATTTTTGGAATTTGGAAGTAGGTATTAATACTAGCTCGAGCTTAAGGCGTATCCTTAAAATGAGGACCGGGGCTTTTCCTGTTCTGTCTTCTAGAACTAAAAAGGTAGGTGATATTTGGGAAATGATTAGGGTGAAGGGTACTAAAGTACCATGGCAGAAGCTGATATGACTCCCACTCCACATCTCAAAGCATAGTATGATTGTGTGAATGACTTTACTTGACAGACTTCCAACAAAGGATAGACTACATCGCATGGGACTTGTTATCGAAAGTCAATGTGTGTTTTTGTAATGCTGCTTTGGAAACAAGGGACCACTTGTTCCTTGAGTGTCCTTTGGCTGCTTCTTTATGGAAGACAGTCTTCAATTTTAATGGCTTGCGAAGAAATCTTTGTCATGGGAGACTCACTTAGCTTGGACTTGTGGTGTTTGGAAAGGTAAGCCCTTACTCACAACAGTCATGAAGCTAGCTTCGAATGCTCTAATCTACACTTTATGGGAGGAGAGAAACAAAAGATTGTTCCAAGGTTGTTCAAGAAATGTTGATGAAATGCTTCATACTTTTAAGGAAATTGTAAGTATACAATTAAGGGGTAGGAATATTAATAGACTAGATAGTGTTAATATTACTCTTTGTAATCATTAGGGTATAGTTTGATCATTGTTTGTTTTTGTAAGTAGGGTGTTATAATGTAATCAGAACGCTGATTGTTTTTGTAGCAGAAATCTGCTTCTTTGAGTAATACAATGAAATTATCCAAAATAATAATAATAAAATAGATTTAATAATTTAAAATAAAAATATTTTTAATGTTAATATGTAATTTAATTTAATATGTGAATTTAAGTTAACATATATAAATATTAAGAATTTAATCTTAGACTTATATATAGAATATATACGATACGTGACATTCTTAAAACCAAATAAACTGCAAAGGCTACTTTAACACCAAAGGAATACGGGTTTGATTCTCATTCTCCCCCATTTTAGCGTCCTTTTTTTCCCATAAGAGGGTTCACCTCATATCAGTGAAAAATAAATCTATTACATTAAAATAAATTTAATCTTCTATTTTAACTTCTTTTGTTTTTTTTCACCAGAGAGTTCACCTCTAATTGGTGGAAAATAAATATATTACATTAAAATAAATTTGATCCTCTAATTGAATAATGACATGTAATATGATCTAATTTAAAGGTTAAATTTATTTTAATTTATTAAAATTAGGACCAAATTTATTGAATATGTAAGTAATAGTGATCAAATGTGTAATTATACCAAATTTTTTAACTGCCATATCAGCTTCTCTGTTAAATGTTAACGACAAGCGGCTTGATTGAATATATTTAAATAGTTAGATGACATGATTGATAAAATTTTAAAAATTAAGGTCAAAATAAAAAAGCGACAATAGTTCAATAATCAATAGTACAAATTACCCTGAATTATAAAACATTGGCTTAATCACCTCCTTTTCCCGCATCTAAACCACAACCTCACCGCACGAACAAACTACCCTTAGTAGTTAAAGGAATTATTGTTGTTTTTAAAAGTCACATGCTCGAGTATCAACGACTTCAACATTATAATTGAGTATTTATTGTCAAATAATTAGATGATTTGAAAAAAAATATTTGTTGTAGTGTTTATAATATAAAATTTTAAATATCACGGAGTATAATTTAATATTCATGAAAAACATATTTAATACATGGTTAGTAGAATAATTTTATATTCTATAAGCAAGTATGCACCATTATTGTATAGTGTTTTTTTAAATAAGATAATTTCATTTATAAAATTAATCCTTTTATATAAAAATTGATTGAATATAAATTTAGTGAGGAGAAATATCTCTAAATAAAGAAAAAGGAAAGAAAAAATTGTTTATTTATTGCTTAGTCAAAAGACACGGTTGGGCGATTGGTGTTAGATATATAACAGTATCGTAGCTGAGTTTAGAATATCAATGCTCAACTACATTTATTTCATTACTTATTGGCAATGTAATTATGCTGATAACATATTTAATTATTTCATTTCATCTGTTCATTAAATAATTCATAAATTAATTGAATGATTTTTGTAATAAAAGAGAAAAATATTATTTTTTAAAATATTTGAGTTTGAACAGTTATGTATGTGAAAAGTATATATTATTAGTAATTAAGAAAAATTATGAGCATATATTACCTTATAATCACCTTAAGTTAAAATGTAACAGAATGCGAAAATAAATTGTAATCATTTTATCTAGAGAATGGAACCATAGGTACCATGTGCTTGGTAAATAAATAAACTCGTTGAATGGTTGTTGAATGTTGGGTGAAACCAGATTTTAATCACGAAACCACCGGCTCGTGACAAAAATAAAATAAAAGGATAAACTATGTATTTAATCATCTAACTATTACTTTGATTTTGTTTTGGTCACTCAATTATTTTTTTAAAATCATATCTAACGTTAAGTTTTAGTTTTATTTTGATCACTCGTCGTTAATAAATAAACATAATTGTTGATGGGAATTTTTTTATTATTTTTTTAATGATGACATTGCATTATCTTATGGTAATACATCAACATTACCATTAATTTTTTTAACGGTGGCTGATAAAAACATAACTTTAAGTTTGATTTTGAAAAAAAATAATAGCTAAGTGTCCAAAACAGAATCAAAGTGATAGTTGGGTGACTACATACACAGTTTACCCAAATAAAAATATCAGCATTAAAAGAGGCACATGGTGAATCTACAGTCAAGCACAACCGCCCTACCCAATATCAGAGACCATGAAGTATTTAATAATATATGCATGCATATCATCATTGTCCTAACACCATTAGTTCAGAAATTTAATGTCCATAAAACCATACATGCATTATAACGTATACCCCATGCGGTGTCTTTTTTTTTTTCAATTCAATAATGGAAAAATAGTTAAATACATCGGCAGTTACGTCTACCACTTTTATACACAAATGGTTGAATCCATAGTGTCCTTTGTTCGATTGAATGCGGTATACATATACACATATTGGGATGGCAACGGATCGAGTTAGGGTCGGTTTGATTAAAAAATATGAATAATCCATCTGAATTCGATCCGATTCGAAAATCTTATTTCTCTCGACCCGATAAAAAAATATACATCTTCACCGACTCTGACCCGATCCCATTTTTTTAGAGTATAAATTTGACCCGACTCAATATAAAATAAAGGTTTAATTTAAAAAATATTTTTTAAGAAAATTACATTGTTATCCTCATGTCGGGTCAAATTTTTTTCACCCTTCACCCTAACCGATCGAACCCGATCTCGTCCCTTAAAAAATTCGACCCAACCCAAACCCAAAATTTTAAAAAAAATCTAACCCTAACATGTCAAAAACCCATCAAATTCGGATTAAATTATCATCACTAACATATATATATATATATATATATATATATATATATATATATATAATCACACCGATGGTGACCACACTTTAGTTTTCGGAAGGATGAGAGGTAGGGGAACATTGCACCGTGTATTAATTATGTAACATGTGAGAAATTTTCTTTTTAATAAAACTTCCGCAAAATATTTTATTAAGGGACGAAGCCATGTTATGGATAGGAGGGCCAGCTGTCCCCACAACATCAATGGATTAATTACATTTTAGGTCATCAGATATTTTAAAACTATTACAATCAAGTCCTTACCCCCAAATTTCTTGTAATACTTTCAGTTTTAAAATTAATAGAATCAAGTCTTGACCCGAAATTTATCTAATTTAATTATTTTTAAGACATTTCAATTTTAAAATTAGTAGAATTAAACCTCAAGCACTTAACTTTTTATGATTTAATTTTTTTAAGATTCTGTTTATTTTAAAATTAAATAACTTGCCAAGAGATTTAAATTAAAATTACAATGGCGTTTTCGCTTGCGTTTCATTTGTCGTGACTATGACAATAACAAGTGCTATTACGGTCATTATGGGTATCACGATTGCGTAATACCGATTTTAAATAATATGTTTACCATTATGTAGACACATGATTTCATCCTATAGCATACACATTATATTATACATTATATATATATTACACTATTCACAATATATATATATTATTACTACACTATATATATATATTATTTTACAACATCTTGTGTTTTTTTTCAGGCCCAAACCCGAAGGCTAAAACTCAGCAATGGCCCAACACTTGCAGATACGGGTCTTGAAGCAACCCGAACCGGCCCAACAGTAACCCGACCCGAGCTGTAACCCGAACTAGCCAAACATTTTCACCCGGATCAGTTAGGGTTTTCCAACCCTAATCCTTCCTCCCTTCTCAGCACCGCAACAGCTAAACATGCAAGGAACAGCCGGCCAAATCGAGGACTCTTGGAGAGTCCTCACGCCTCACACCACCATCACCGAAATCCTTGCCAAGAAGCAACAAACACAAGCATTTTAGTCCAAGTCAAACTCTAAAAAAAGGAACTAAAAATAGACTTGCTAGGATTATAAATACACATGTAACAACACGAAAAACACACAAGAAATATACGGGGAACACATAAAGCTACGAGCGAAAATACGAAAGAAACCGAAGCATTTTGTAAAGATTTCTTAAAGGAAATTAAGGTAAAATACTCACCTTTTTTGGTTTTACGCTTGCATGAAGGCTTTATGCTTACTTTCGTTTCGTTTTGATTCGAAAAAAACAAAAGAAAGGGGTTTTAAGCCGATGATCGGAGGCGAGGCGGCAACCGATCGGAATCTAGGTTCGTATGAACCCAACGGCCGTGTTCTTCAAATATGAAGAACAGTTGAGAGAGATTTTGAGGTTGGATTTTGATCCATTTGAAGGGGGAGAGAAAAATGAGTTGGTGTTTCTAAAATTTGGCTTTTATAGTACCCACCAACCCAACCCGTGACTCGATCCAACCTAGGGAGGATCCATGTGTTTTCGAGAATAAAGAGGGGAATTACATTTCTAATCCCTCGCCCATTTTTTAAGATCTATTTTGGCCCTTTAAATCAATTTTAATCCCGAATTTTTCCTGAAATTGACTCAACAATCTATTTTCTTTTAATTTAGTCTTTTTTTAAATTCAATTCATGTTTTAATCCTTCTTTTTTATTTTTTATTTAAATATTATTTTTTTATATATATTTTTCTCCTTTATTTATTTAATTTATTATAACATCAATATTTATATATATATATATATATTATCTTTATTTTTATTTTCGGTTTTTTTGTTTGTTCTTTTTTTTAAACATCTTTATTTATATATATATATATATTTATCTTTTTTTATTTTATTCATTAAACACTACATTATATATATATTATTTTATTATTTTAATTGTTTTTTTCCTTTTTTTGTTTTATTTTTGTTTATGTTTCTTTTTTTCCTATTTAATTCCATTACTCTTTTTCTTCGTTTTCATTTTTTTATTCATTTTTTTTTTTACTTTATTTTTATAACCATTTTATTTTATTTTTATTTTTATTTTTATTTATTTTATTACTTTCTTTCTTTTATCGTTTTATTTTATTTCATTATTTTATTTATTTAACCACTTTCTTAGGGTTTTTACATCTTTACTTTACTTTCTTTATTGTAGTAATTGTTTACATTTAGTTTTGCAATTAGTATTTTCATATTTATGCATCTTTTTATCTTAATTCGATTATGCACTTTATTACATCTAACACTTTTCTTGATTTTCTAAGGGTATGATTTAACTCTATTAGGGTGTGTTTGGTTCAAGGAATGTAAGATTACCAGTGGGAATAAAAGATTATCAGGGAATAGGATTACTGAGAATGTTGTATTTTGTGTTTGATTTGTTTAGCAGGAATGTAAAATTACCGTGTTTGGTTAAAGGAATAAAATATTATTGGAATGTATATTTGACCAAATTGTCCTTATTATATATTTGTATAATATTACAAGTTGAAAAATATTTATATATTTTCTTTAAATAAATTAATCATAAAATTTATAATTTTTTTACAAAATTAAAAATATAAAAAAGGTTTAATGAAAGGGTAAAATTTTATTTAACCCTTGAACTTCATCTAAAATTTTAATTATAGATTTTTTTTGTAAATCTAAAATAGTTTAAGGATAAATTTGTAATTTAACCTTCGTAGAATTTTTATTATTCAATGACAGAAGAAAGATATTTTTGAAAAAAATAAGGGCATTTTAGTCTAAAACGCCAGTAATGTTACAATACCTAAGGGAAGGGATGTAATGGCATTCCCATTAATATACCCCAAAAAATCCACTATTAGTAATAAAACATTACCGGGTATGACATTCCCGACCAAACCAAACGGGGGAATGTGGATTCCATTCCCGGGGGAATCCCACATTCCCCCATCCAAACGACCCCTTAACGGTAAGTAGTTTGAATCAATTGTTACCTTTTTATTTAACTTTCAATTTTCTTAATTAAGACAACTAGAAATTAATTAGTACCGAAAGGGCAGTTCAAGGATGCTAACCCTTCCTTGGCTGTAATCGACTCCCGAATCCGATATATCTTTGGTAAGATGTAGATCAAGTTAGAAATCGAGGTATCCGATCAACCTATTTGTTCTTAAAATAAATGATCGGTGACGACTCTAACCATTTCATTCAAGTCGAAGCCCAATTCCGGGCTCACCCGAAAGACGGTTCCGACACATTATATGGCAATCACTATTATGATAACAGACCACTTTTTAAATCCCTTTTTGCCCCATAACTTAATTAATCCTGGTTCTGTCCCTGAAGTCTTTTTGCCCCTCATAACAATTAAAGAAAATAATATATTGTTATGCTGTAAAGAATTACTATTTTAGGAGTGATTTTTTTATCCATGTAAAAGATGAGCGTCACCTTTAAAATCAACACATAAACTCTTAAATTCAATCACTAGAATAAGAGAGATGGAACTTAATTGTTGTTCTTTTTTCAATAAGAGAAATGGTGAAATGAACTAAGAATAACCTCCGTGGTAAAATGTGATGGTCCAAGTTCGAACAATATTATCTGTAAAATATTTGTGAGTTTGTCCAAACTAAAATAAGATAAATATTATCTTGTTATTATATTATAATGTTAAAAAAGGAGAAATAATGAAATGGTAGAGAGAAAGAGACAAAATTTGTAAGTCTCAATTAATATTGTAAGAATATTTTGTATAAGTATTAATAATATGATTGTATGATAATGAAATCATATTTTTTTATGCGTACATATATAATATTAAAATGTATGACATCTTTAGTGATGATTAATATGTATATGAAATTAAAAATATATTGACTTTGTTTATTAGATTATACATTGACAGATTCAAAAATATTTTTTAGAGTTGAAACATACATATTAACCATACAAATTTTTTATATGAGATGCGTACAAATAAAATTTTAAGGTGAGCACAATAAATTAAATAGTCCACTAATTAAATGAAATTTGGATTTTAGCCCTCACTTAAACTTGCATATGCCATTTTGTTACCATAAAAACTCATAAAAACTTATAAAATACGTAAAACTCATAAAAACTTAACCTTTCTTAACTATAAAGTTACCATTTTGTTTCCAAATTTGTTCAACAAAATAAAATTGAACATTATTAATTACATGCCACTATCTAAGTCAAATTCCATCATAGAATGTCTTACTGATATTGAAATATATTCCTCGATGCTTGATGATGTTCTGAAATCTTTACTCTACTACTGGCTTTTTTTCTACGCATGAAAATCATCACACGCTAAGTATATACTTGGTGAGGCAATTAAAGCATTAAACAGTGCAATACAATTCATGCATGAATTTCAATGTCAAATTCAAAATGCCATAAAATCATGTTATTTGCATATCCAATATTTTACCATGATCAAAATAATATAACATTTCTTATCAATAAATTTACCATTTATCCCATAAGCTCGTAAGCTTATTTTACCAACATACTTACCATTTATTCCATAAGCTCGTAAGCTTATTTTACCAATATACTTACCATTTAATTCCATAAGCTCGTAAGCTTATTTTACCAATATACTTACCATTAGTATGATTTTGTTACCATTTTAGCACATGAAATACCCTATGTGAAAATCCATACCATTAGTATGATTTCCTTATCTTTGTAGCACCCTTAGTGCTTTATCTGAAAATCCATACACTCAGTATGATTCTCTTACCTTTTTAGCACATAAAATGCCCTATCTGGAAATCCATATTTTCAATATGATTTTCTTATCATTTAGCACACTCAGTGCCCCATATGGAAATCTATACACTCAGTATGATTTCCTTATCATTTAGCACACTCAGTGCTCCATATGGAAATCTATACACTCAGTATGATTTTCCTTATCATTTAGCACACTCAGTGTTTCATATGGAAATCTATACACTCAGTATGATTTCCTTATTATTTTAGCACACAAAGTGCCATTCGGTAATCACTATACATACATCAATAAATTATGTTATTTTAACCATTACCACATGTATGTACATAATTAAATGCACTCACCTTGACACTTTATAATTTCCAAAATATGTGCCTCACTATTGTTCACAATAAGTCCTTTTATACTTGACTTGCTTCAATCGCAAATCAATCTTAATCTGTATAAATCACAAATTCATAATAATACATATGTTAGTATTGTACTAACATAAACATATCCCATAACAACTCCATAATACACTTGAACTCATTTTCTATCAAAATACTCAATACTTAATAATTCCTATTAACATTGGAACCAACTTTTCCAATTTACTCAAAATGGTCTCTTACCATTTAACTTCATTTCCAAGCATCCAAAAATATATTCAACATTTAAACATTATTCTTCATCTTCTAATCCCATTCCACTTAAATTCTAAAGTTTCCATATTCAAACAATTCACACTACCTTTAAAGAATCAGTATTATGTATTGATATACACACTGGAATTTAATTCTGTTTCTTCCTTTGAAAACTAGACTCGAATAAGAATCTATCCATATAAATAAATCCTTCTAATTCATTCTGTACAATTTATGGTGAATTTTCAAAGTTGACCAACAGAATCTGTTTTGTGCAGAATTCTGCTGCCCGATTTTCTGACATTTCCTCGGTTAAAAATTCATATCTTTTTGTATACTCCTTGAAATTGATCTCCGTTTGTTTTAAACAAAACTAGATCGATATATAAACACAAATATATATAAATAACATCGAAATTATTTTTTATAATTTCTGGTGAATTTTCGAATACTGCCAAATTCAAAATCTAAACTGTTTTCTTTAACTTCATCCTTAGATTCTTTATCAATTCTTACAACCACTTATTTAAAATCACTTAACTCTTCATAGTCCATAAAACACAAGAAATCAACATCCCCTTCATCAACTCAAGATGAACTTGAACACCAACAAGATTATCATGCAATATTGGTACCAAATAATAGCGTTTTTCGCATATAACAAATTTCTATTTTCAGCATACTCAAAATCCTAAGGAAATTGCTTGAAAATTGAATTGAAGCTTTCTCTTATCTTAGGAGAAAACCCACGTCTGGTTGGAGAAGAATATGAGCATGTGAAATGAAATATTAGGTACATTTCATCTTAATTTACATTTAATCTAACTTTAAAAGAATAAAATATTCATTCACTTGAGATAAGACCAAATCACCCTTAATGAATCTTCCTATTCACCATAAAACCAAGCCATCTGATCTTTATCATATTACAAAGTCAAATATGAATTAATTTGACTTTCATTTCCGAAATTCCCCTTGAATTTTCAAAAATTGTGGTTTAGTCACTAAATTCCACTATTTCGATTAAATCTGAAAAATTCATTTCCAAACCAAATTTCTCTGATTCAAAATATTAAAATAATATTTCCAACCATTTTATAACATCCTTCAAAGTTTTGTAAAATTCAAATTCGATCTGAAATACCGATTTCCTTACCGGCTTTAACCCTTTCTAATTTTTTTTCTTTACTATATTTCCAAATCAAAAAATATGATTTCTATAAAACCCCACTCTCAAGAGTAAACTATCTATTTACGGAATAAAATTCTTTTTAGGAAATTATTACTTAATTCCCTAAACTTTTTCTCAATTTTCTACTTTGACCATCAAACTTTCCAAATTTTCATTTTGGTCATTGTCTAAATTTTTGGGGTATTACACCATCCCTAAACGAAGGTAATAGTATATTAGTCTATAGTATATTAAAGAAATATTAGATATAACCCCAAACTATTAAATAAAAAACTCCATTAAATAAAGGACCCATATTATATTAATATGAGTTCAACAGAAATAAACACAAGCGAATATCGAATATAGATAAATAAGAGTCCTTTTAATATTAGGGTCTATCCTATTTAAAAAAACTCGATTTAAAGTGTCCATTAATAAATAAATAAATAAACCATAAACCCCATTACATCCAGGTAATTTTTTCCAAAAATCACATTTTCGTTATATATTTACTTGTCAGATACCCTTTCAGATATATTTCTCTATCTAACACCTTTGCAGAAAGGCGCGGCCCATGCACCGCGCCTTACGCTGATGTGCACGTAGGGTAACATGAGGTGCATGGGCCGCGCCTTATGCCACGTAGGGTAAGGCACGGTGCATGGGTCGCGCCTTACTGTCGTCTAACACACGTACCCAAATAATTATATTCGTATTTCTTGGCTTTTAAACTTTTCTCTTGGTTAGAAATACGCTCTCAACCCCGTAAACATTCGCAAAAATCCACTCAACCCGAAAAATCACACAAGAAACCTTTCAACCCGTAAATATCACCCGACAATCCTCTTATCTTTTATTCAAAAGTTCATTCGATCTTTCGTTGCAAGGTAATTTTTTTAATATATAATATTTTTTATAATTATATATGATTATTTGAAAAAATATTGTACTAATTATTTTCAATTAATTTTTGTGGTTGTAAAATTGGAAAGCGGGAGCATACGTCGAAATATTTTCGCCGATACGGTAATAATAAAAAATTATATTATTTAAATTATTTACATTTATATGTAAAAATTGTATTGCGTTATAATTTAATTCATATATTATTTATTTAATTAATTAGGCTTGTTTCATGTTTTTTTGCAGATATAAGATTGTCTCCCTTTCAAACTCTAAGAATGACACGAATTTCAGCGGCTGTTTATTATGATGGAGAAATTCGGGAAGATGAAACCGACGTTGTTTTCGTATCAAATCATTATGTTAAAATATCATTCAAGAGAAACATAACTCTTGAGGAGTTGATAACGAAGATTTCAATGAAGGTTCATGTTAGAAGTACTAGAATAATGTCGTTGCTTCAGTACAGATTTCCAACATCATTGTTTCTGTTAACTTATTCAGCGTTCGAACTATCGAACAATGATGATGTTGAAATGATGGTTGATTCTCAAAATCATTATTCAGACGCCGATACGGAGATGTATGCAAAGTTTGTTGAAGTGTGTGTTGTTCGAGGTCTGTCATTAAGCTCCCACTATGGTCTGGCTGAACAAGCTGATCTAGTTGACAACCCAACTATAGTAATGTGTAATGATTTTAATGTCATAATGGGAAATCCACATCATGGTGCCATCCCATCAACTTCAATGGGGAGACATTCATCAGCAACTCCTTACGATCTGTACCGAGGTGGGTCCAAGAACAATCCGTATGGCAATATTGCGTCCAGTTCAAGGGAAAGAAATTCATCTGCCAATTTCTTTGACCTAAATATGGAGATGCCCTTGACACAATAATCTGTGCAGTTTCTATTTGATACGATGGCTTCAAGCTCCAGAGGGAGGCATTCTACTGTGAGCTTTTTCGATCTCAATGTCAAGATGCCTTCTAGTTCAATGGGAAGGCATTCAAGTAGTAGGTTCTTCAACCTAAATATGGAGAGCATGGAGGAACCCTCATCTCCACCAGAAGAACCGCTTCATGAGCCAGGTACAGCTGGTGCTGAGACTGGACTATTCACTCACCCAGAATCACTGCAGTTCAACTTTGATGATGATGATGATGTAGATGAAGTTCCCACAAATGTGGCACAAACTGAACCTCTAGCACATACGTATGAAGTTGACTATAGTGCAATATACGGGCCAGAATTTACGGATATGCCTAATCTCGATGACTATGGATTTAACTCATCAATAATTAATGGTGAGTTATATTTAGGCATGGAGTTTTCAAGCAAAGAAGAAGCGATGACGACTATAAAAAATTACAATATCCGTAATTCTGTTCAGTCCAGAGTCGACCGCTCTACGTCAGAAAAGTATGTCTGCCACTGTGTCCAACGTGAAAACATATGCAATTGGATGGTTCACGTATCGAAGAGGAAGAGGAAAAGCAATAGATGGGAACTAACAGTATATAACGGTCATCACACATGTTGTGCTGAAGGAATCAACCAAGATCATCCCAACTTGGACTCTGAAGTGATATGCCAAGCCATCATGCCTATGGTAAAAGCAAGCTCACATATAGCTATTATTGTGTTGATTTCAGCTATATAATCACAGTACGGGTATTTCGTCTCATACAAAAAGCATGGAAGGCAAAGCATAATGCGATTAAAAAACTTCACGGCGAATGGGATGTATCTTACAACGAACTTTCAAGTTGGTTTAGAGTGGTGCGGAGGTTGAATCCTGAGACAATTGTGGATTTCAAAACTTGTAATACATACCATAATGATCGAGTTCTTCGTGATCGATGTCAATTCTACCGGTTTTTTTGGACTTACCCACAATGCATTAATGTTGTGAAATACTGCAAGCTTGCGGTCCAGATCGATGAGACTTTCTTGTATGGAAAATTCAAGCAAGTTTTACTATTGGCAGTTGTCTAAGATGATAATCGCAATATTCTTCCAGTTTCTTTTTCCCTTGTTGAAGGAGAAGATACAAATTCCTGGACTTTTTTCCTCCGAAACTTACGTTCACATGTTATCACGAGGGGAAAAAATTATGTCATTTCAGATCGCGGAGCTGGGATCAAAGCAGCAATGGAGTCTTTGGGTCCAATGTGGCAACCACCCTTTGTCCAACATAGGTATTGTATCCGACACGTTGCTGCGAACTACTATGGAAACTTCAAGAAAAATGATGAGCGTTAATTACTTGTGCGCATAGGTAAGTGAAATTATTGTAGTTTTTTTCTTTTGATTATTTTCATTTTTTAAAGAAACAAGTTAGTAAGTTCTACATTTTATGCTCAGGTTACAAACTACTACCTCAAACATTTGAATCCATGCTTCAAGATTTGCGGGCAAAGAACGAGGAAGGATATGATTATATTAACCTCATCAATAAAGAAATGTGGACAAATGCATATGACAGTGGATATGGATATGGATACACGACGACCAACTTGGCTGAGGCAATCAATTCGACCTTAAAGGGGACATGTCATTTACCTGTAGCGGCTTTGGTAAAAATGACATATTTTCGTTTGGGGCGCTTTTTTCAAAGCTCGGGGGACAAGCTCAAACATGGATATAAAGCGGTCATGTCTATCACCCTAGATTAGTTAAGATCTACAAAAAAATTGTTGCATCAAATGGAATGTCTGTAACAAGTTTTCTAGAACGCATGAATTGTTTCGTGTTATAGAGATGTCGCGACCTCTTCAAGGAATTGAAGCTAACTCGTTAAAAGTAAATCAACGGAACAAATGGTGCGACTGTGGGTTTTTTTAAGCTCTGAAGTATCCATGCTCTCATGTGATAGCATCTTGCTCGCATACCTGTCAAGACTATAACCATTTTATGGATCCCATATACCTACTATCAGAAGTGTTTAAGGTATACGAATTTGAGTTCCCCTCATAGATAATGAAAAAGACCCTAATGAGGTTCAGAATTGGGTTCTGATTATACCAGATCTAACTTTATTGAGGGACTGTGGTCGGCCAAAATACACTCAAATTCATTGTATGGATATTCGAGAAACATCTAGACAAGACAGAAGATGTGAGCATTGTAGAAACCCAGGACACACTAGAAAAACATGTCCACTTCTTTTGTCATCAAGTAACCATTAATGAGGAACTGATGTAGTTGTTGTTTATCAAATAATAGTTCTTGTAATTTAATTCACATTTACTTAAAGTTAATGTCATTTGATAACTACTGATTAATTAAAAAAACAATACAAGAAAACGATAAAGAAGAACCATTCAAAGCGCAAATTATCCATCAATATTGATAAAGAAGAACCATTCAAAGATATGACACATTTTTATCGGTACAACGATATTCGACGTTGGAGTTATATGTGATTAAAATAAAAGAGAAAATAAGTGACAAACTTAAGAACGTTATTGAACACAATTATTATATTTTATCAAACTAATAGCAAATTGGTATTTGAATATAATTTTAAATACAATAAACTTTTAAAAGACAATTGTTTTTTATACATAAATTTACTATTATTATTATAAAAACAATTAAAAAGCACTAAATGATCATCACTATTCGCTTGAATTAAGTAATAAACAAAATTAACAAAATAAATTAAGTATTAAATGGTAAATAATAAAAAATTACAATAAAGAAAGTCTAACAAACAAGTAAATACAAATATAATAAAATATAAAAAACTATCGATGTTTGTGGTGCAAATGTGTTCCACAAGGCGGTGGTTGTCTGTCTCGAGGAGGATTTCTTCTTATAATTAGTTTTGACTCCTCACTGTAATCATTATCACCATCATCGTCGTCGTATTCGTCCTTATCAGGTGCAGATACATTTTATTGATGAGGAACGGATGACGATTTAGCACCTCTATAGAATAAGGACCCTAGAGGTGTATGACTGATTATCCCACCTCTCATAGAAAACTGGGAAAACTTAGAAAACACAGACATCGATGAGTGAGAAAACTGTACAGTAGGTGTCTGTGCGATGGCCATAGGTGGTGAGCCTGCACCTGCCAAATAACCAACATATGAACCCCAAGTTAGATCTGCAAATATAGAACCATAAAATCATCGATGAGGGGTCATATAACTCTGTGACGGTGGCGACAGCGACATTTGGTATGGGAAAGGCGGTGGCGGCATCTGATATGGTTGAGGGGTGTACATCTTTGCAGACGGTGATTGTTGTGAAAGTTCTAGTGGTGCAGCTGACGACAAACCAGAAGCATCTACTCTCCGTCAATGAGTCGGGAGATGATGGGGTTATGACGGTGCTCGTCTCTGTCGACGCCGATGAATGCTCATCCTCGTGTATCCTCAGAAAGCAGGAACAATTTCCCGTTACTGTTGAACCACTCATAATAACCATCTGCAACCATCAAATGGTCAACATAAATGGGTTCTCTATGGGGAATGCACCGATGTTGATCCTATCATATCATAACTCACTCATAATGCTTCACCAGTCAATCTATATTTGTCTTACCGCATCAATTTGTGTTATGTAACTGGTCGATATTTTGAGGTCCTTCCGGAATTGGTTGTACTAAACCAAATTGCCGGAGCACGCGATCAGTGGGGTGCCACTCGACAATCGCATAACATATCAGAGAGACCACCGCCATCCAAACATTTAATGGGCCCCTTAACTCATGTGGGATGCAGATCCTCATATCATCATTACAATAAGGAGTCCATTCAAACTAAAATAAATCTATATAATTCTTATCAAAATAATAATTTGATTATATAACTATAATACAAAATAGATTTTCAAACATTAAAATACATACTTCTGTGCCAGTCTTCTGATCAATTAGTAGCCTGATTATTTCTAATTCATCAGGTAGATCCCGATGATTTTTCCTGTCAATAGGCACCTATTCAAGGAAATAATGTTTATTATACACTAGATAAAATGATTAATATACGAAATTAATTTTTTAATTACCTCAATAGTAGCGGGAATACGAATGGGTTCTTCACAACAGGACATAAAAAGAGCAAATGATACCATGCCCAAAACTACAACAGAAGGAGACATCCACCAATAGTATTTTCCTGTAGTCAGTAGCTCGACACATCTCTCTATACAGGAATGCCAAAACTGCCGAGCCCCAACTCAATGATCGAGTCAGATGAAAATCGCCAAGATGTCGCAACCACATACAGTGAACTTGGTTGCGCGATTTGTCCGGCATCATCAACCCTCCTATCAGATGTAGTATGCATGCTCGTGCATACTTTTTAACTTGATCCTCTGAGGCGTCCTTACTCAAATTCTGGAAATATGCATCTAACCAATTTAATGGAATCCGACCACCGTTAAAATTTCGTAGGACACCTCTTAGATATTCCTGGCACAAAGAATTTCAGTTATTGTGCGCCATCCCTAAAAGCACATCTCCATCCACCGAAAGCTCCAAGTGCATAGAAACATCTTCCAGCGTAATCGTGCACTCTCCGCACGGAAGATTGAATGTGTGTGTCTCCGGTCTCCACCACTCAACTAATGCAAAAATCAGGTTTGGTTCTATCATACAATGACCTTCATATCTAGCTATGTAACCGAATCCAACTTCGACTAAATACGACCAAACACGGGTTGGTATCGCTAACTTAAGCTTGCAGATAAAATGATCTAATATACGGTCGCTCTCCTAAAAATATTAATAATTACAAAAATTAATTTATAAACTAATAATAAAAAATTAAATAAATAAACTATTACTAATAATTTAAATTAAATTAAAATTTAAAAATGTTATCGTATTAGCAAAATGTCTCAATATATAATTTTCATCCAAACGAAGCAGACCGCCTTTCATTTTATAACTGCAAAAAATAAAATAATTAAATAAAATACTAAAAAATTTAAATAAAATACTAATAAAATATTAAATAGAATAAAATATACATTATAAATAAAACTTGAACGAGCAGTGAGGGAATTTGAGATGATTTGGTGTGGTGAAAATAGTTGAAAATGGGGTATTTATAGTGTGGGATGGAGGTGTGAACAATCGATTGGGGCCAAATTAAAACCGAAGGCGCAACCCATGTACCGCACCATTCTGACGTGTTTCAGTTGGCAGAAAGGCGCGTGCCATGCATCGCACCTTACCCTACGTGGCATAAGGCGCGACCCATGCACCGCGCCTTTCTGTAAAGAATATTAGATCGGGAAATATATTTGAAAGGGTGTCTAACAAGTAAATATATAACGAAAATGTTATTTTTGAGGAAAATCGCCTTACATCCAAGCCGATTGCATTTGAAATCCAAAAAAAAAAACAATTCTAACATTACTTGTTGTAGCCTCCTTGGCTTGACTAGGAAGATGACTTTTTGGTTTCATTTTTGGAAAGTATACAAGAATTGATTAAGGTGCAAATTTTCAGGAAAACCGTTAATAAATACCACATCAATCTGTGGCAAGTGGTATAATTGAATTTAGACCGTTGATCAAAATTTGATCTAATGGCCAAACTTTGACATTCTAGAAGTATCTCTCGTCGGTAGTTTCTCACTCGCGTCGTCAGTGTGTATTTTCACGCGCCATCGTCCATCTTCTTCGATCAGCTGAACGTCATTGTTTTCATGCAAACATCATCGGAAATGAAAAAAATGGAGTAGATCAGTTATGAGAAGTGAAATTTCTAGAAAATAGTCTAATGGAATATGTTTTAACCAATTATGAGTGGAAAACGTTGGATCTAATTGATTATAAGCATATTTTATGAATATAAATAACCAAGGAATCAATACCATGAGGGGGACAAATCATCAACATTAATTATCAACCATAAATGCTAGGAATTGTACATGAAAACTAAAGGGAAAGCGTGAAAGGAAATGAGGATCTTGCCACCACCATCGCTAACCACCTTTAACGTCGTCGTTCGTCACCATTGTTAGTTATCAGAATCGGTCGGGAACTCATTTGAAGGCAAATTTTTGGAGTTTTTCCTTTATTTGGCTTCGGGTTTCTGAGTTAAGAGGGTAAATAAGGCCAAGCTTGTGAGAGAAATGTGAACCAAGGGGTCACTAACGTTTGGAGGGCTTACTGTGCCTGGTGATAGCTTGAGAAGGAGGTGACGATCAGTTTTGAGTGGTTCTTTTAGGAATGTTTAGTGGATGGGATTAGCTTAAGACTGGATGGGAATTAGGTTTTGGGTTGTTGGAAGATGAATTCTTTTAGATTTGGATGAGTTTTTATTCAAAGAAATAAAGAGGAAAGAGGGGCTTAAGTTTAGAAATTGGTATGGATAAAAGGGGTGTTTCCATGAAGAATAGTAGTTTTGTTTTGAAGTATTTGGTGGTTTTTGTAAAGTATCAAAATTCGAGTCAATAGTTCGGGTTGATTTTTCCAGATTTTTTATAAGAATATTAATTTTAAATTTTGTTAGTTAATAAATATTTTCTAAAATGATTTAAATGATTTTTGAATTATTGATTATTATTTTTGGGTTTTATAAATGATTTAAAAGTTGATTAAATTGGACGAATTTAAAGTCTCACTTTTAGTGATTAAATTGTAAATGATCAAAATATCAAAATCTATGAAGTTATTTTACCAACTATGTAATAATCACTTTTCTTCCCTCTATTCTCAACTGTGACTTTTCTTATTCTTCCCTAGATATCCATCTTAATTCATTCATAATTTTCATTTCCTTAAATTCACTTTAAAAAAAAAAACCTTGATTCATTTCTTCATCAAAAAGTACCATTGAAAGCCTTGCCAAACTCTCTTTGTTCTCCTTCTTGGCCAATTATTTCTCCTCATCATTGCCATCATTCATTCGCTGGTTTTTTTTATTTCATTTCCCTTGATTTTTCATTTCATTATTCGTTCCTTCAACATCATTCTTTGTCCCCACTCGCCATTGTTACCATTGGAGTTGGTTCTTCATAAACCTTTTATTCGTTCTTTCTTTCATTTTTTAGAAAAGATGTTTATTAGGATCATTCTTGATCAACTCTAGAGTAATGAAGAGTACCGAAGTGTTAGATCATTTTTTTGAGTCATTGATCAAGTAAAAATTAGTGCATCAACTATCGGAAGCAAGTAGATATAGTTTGGAATCAATATTGTGCTTGGATAGCCATAGAGGTGAGCTTCTTCTCATTCCTACATGATGAATGTCATCAATGCTAAATAAGGGCGTAGTTGAGGTTAATTCCTTAGATTAAGACCCTATGGTGAGTGTATTCTTGTTATGAACAATATATGCATTATTATTGATATGTGCTTTGTGAATTGTTACGTTACACTTGATGCATAGATATTTTTACAAATATGAATTACAATATATGTTATTGATGAGTCAAGCAACATCGCTGTCCAAAGAGACGAACGAGCAACATCGCTATCCAATATGGGTTGATCATGACAACCAATGTGATTTGTGTTTAAAATTCTAAACCGAAAACATTTATGTAAAACTATGCATCATGTGTCAACTACTCTTGGTAAACATGGATTATTTGACAATTGTTCTAAATATGACATTTGGATATGAAATGCATGCCTAGGAAAGAGTACTCTATGTTTTCTATAAGTGTGTGATAAGGAATACTCATAGTAAGGTTGGTGCGTTGTGCTTAGCTCCGTGAAGAATTTCATGGTAAGGTTGGTGCGTTGAGCATACTCCGAAACAATGGTTTTTGACCTAATTGAGTCCACAAATAAAAGGGAGAGATATGAAGTTCGTTTATCTGATGAGTAAGTTGTATTAAGAACAAAGGGCAATTATCCTTGAATCAAAATAATTGTTTGATTGTCTATGTAATCCAACATAAAGGTAATAGTGCATATGTGTGTGTGATTGCAACAATGTGTATGATGATATAAAGCATGATGTGGTCTGATATTTGTATGCATTTGGAATATATTATGCGAGCATCATGGCATGACATATTGGTATGATCATTGAGATAAAAACAAGTGAGGTTTGCATGGCATGTAAGAGTGTTCTCCTTTATTCTTGATATGTATCACTTAGGAATGACTAGTAAATCATTGTGCTTCTATCTCACACACTTGTTAACATTTTGTAGAGAATTTATTGTTATACGGAGAGCAAAGAGAGAGCATCTAGTGGTGATCAAACAAGACATGGTTTTACTATCTGGACTTATTTTGTAATTCAAGGCAATGTGGGATTCTATTTCAAGGTAGATTGAATATTGAGATGTTGGATATAATTTGAATTCATCGCGTGACTTTGAGCACGTCGAATTCTTGAATAAACGCATGATGTTGATCTTTTGTGATATTGTATGCAGAAGTGTTCTTTGTGCCTAATTATTGCTATATGCCTTGGTTAGTTGTTTGGTGTGTTTAGATAAGTGTTAATATATGTATGAGATGTGTTAGGCTTATTGATTGCATGAGGTGACTCAAAATGCATAATATGACTAGGTGACTCAAAATGCACAATATGACTAGGTGACTTATGCAAAAGTTGACTTTATATTAAATTCTTGCCTTTCAATGCTTAATCCTTGTATGTTGTGTCAATATATGTTATGAAACATGTTGCACCTATGCTTTGATGTGTTTTAGCTGGTTTGAGTGTGATCAAGCATGTTCATCGATCTTTTGCTTGAAATATCGATCCAATTATTACAGTTAGGGGTGTTCACCATTCGATTTCAACAGAATTAATCAATTGAACCGAATTAGTTCGGTTATTTCGATCGGCCACCAAATTAGTTCGGTCGGGTAACAGTTAAATACTTTTTTCAATATTCGATTAACGATTAATTCGGTTAAAAATTGGTTAATTAACCGAAATTATTAAATATTATATATATATTATAAACATATTTTAAGCTCAAACCCATTAAAAATTAATGTCGATTATTTTTTTAATCACATTGGACTCATTAAATTATCAATACCTAATTAATTTTTAACTTAAATAATAAATACATCTATTATATTTAAATTAATCCAATTATAAAGAATTATAAAAAAAATTGGTTAATTCGGTTAACCGACCGAAATAACTAAACTTTGTTCAGTTCGGTTAATATTTTCAAAAAAAAGTTTATTCGATTAACGGTTAGAGAAAAAAGTTTGGTTAATTTAGTTCGGTCGATGGCCAAATTAACCGTTTGAACACCCCTACTTACTATTTTGCAATGGACCGATCTCCCGTGAAAAAGGATCGATCCCTTCGTTATTTGCTCTATGAAAAATGGTAAAATTTGGTTCATTAAAGGCTCTATGTGTTCCTAAGTCTTATTTTCACCCAAGGATTTTTATGTGTTCAAAATGGTCCTAGAAATGAATCGTTGATTAATACTTCATCTTTAATCGGAATTTGGTGAGATTTGGTTTGTCAACCTTAAATCTATTGAATTACATAATGCATGTTTCAATTGCATGTCTTATAATTGTATGTAACTTTTGTATTATTTACGTTTTAGTTGTAATGCCCTGAATATCGGGTTTAGTAGTTCGGGTCAACCCAAAACCCATAAATTGAACCAAATGACCCATTATAATGGTTTGGACTTATTTAAGTAAAGTGTGGGCTTGATTTGGACCCAAGGGTTATTGGTGATTTAAGTTGAAATTAAAAGCAGATAGATTGAAAAGTGTAATTTACCCATAATTTAAATTGAAAGATGATGACCCCTCCTCTATTTTATCATTTTAGGTGAACCACTCCCCTATAACCTCGCCAAACATTCTTCTTCTTCCTTCCATATTTTCTCTCTTCTTTTCATTGCCAAAGTTGAGATTATAAGAGGTTCAAGTGTAGGTTTGGTTAACCAAGTTAAGATTATTAATCTCCACTCTTCAAGCTTCAAATCAAGTTGTATTTCTCAAGTCTTAGGCTTACTTTTCAAAAATGGATTTTTGGGAGGTTTGAGAGAATCTATGGATTCTAGCTCGTTTTTGGTGGATTCAAGTTATAGAAGGTGTTCTTAACATTAATACAACCAGCTAGTTGTGTTTATAATCCCTTATCTTATCCTTGTTTAGTGAAGAAGGTGGGAGAGAGCTCAAAAGCAAAAGGGAAAGAAAAGTAGACCCTTGGTTGATTAGGGAGAGTTTCTAGTAGTCAAAGAAACAAGGTAATATATTCACAATTTCTTCATATCATTTGTGAGTCATTAGAGATGCATTTTTAGCCTAAAGTTGAGTTATGAAACATTCATGGTAGATTCTATGTTATGAGAATTTTTAGCATGTTTAAGGCATTTTTTATGACCGGGGACCTCATTGGGATTTTTTGGTTGCTAGATAGGTATTTTCGTGCCAAACAGGGCACTTTATAGCGATGGTATCGATACTGTAAGAACAATACATATTATATTCATCTTTAAGGCAAAAACTAAGAAATTTTAAAGGGGTAGTATCGATACTCGTTCATAGAGTATCGATACCAAGGTAGGAGTATCGATACTCCCCATAGGGGTATCAATACTGAGGTATTTTTCAAAACATCAAACCAAAATTCGGTATCGATACTCAGGCAAGCATTGATACCCCAATACTAGAGTATCGATACTCAATACATAGTATCGATACCACTGCACCCATATAACCAATATACTCTGAATAACAACAAATAAAACTCCAAGTGATAACAATAATTTATATCAGAATAATAGAAACAAAAATTAATATGACGAAATAAAACTAGCCTTGCTTGCACACTCAAGAAAATGATAAGGACACCCAGTTACTTTAGAAACGATACTAGTATCGAGCAGTAGAATCAATTCAGATATCCTTAAGTAGTGCGCGAGACACTTGAAACCGACTAACTAGGGCCAAGGCTCGACACTCGCGACGGGTGAGTTAGTCGAGGATGTTATGTCCGATGAAGAGATTTTGGGCCTCATCCTCTGTAGACGAGAGAGGTGCGTGAGCTCCGAGTTGTAGAACCCTTAGCCGCACCATGATGTCTATCATAGAGTAGAGAGTGCAGTATACGAGTATACTTACTGTTGCACTTTACCAGTTAGCTTGACCATTTATTGAACATTTTTAGTATGGTTTAGTTGTTAGTGTGACACTGGGCTAGTTAGCTGAGCGTTTGGAATTTGTTTCCTTAGGTTTGTTAGTAGAGGAGCAGTTGAGGAACATTTTTTTAGCAGCGATGATCCAGACTGATTTATGGGTAGAGTACGTCTTGAGGTCATTTCTTTAGAGGGCACATATATTTGTATACCGTATTTTTTTTGTATATTTTAGTTGTAACTTTATTCAAAATATTGGTTTGTATATTTTGATATGTTTTAAATTAAAAGCTCCCTGATGTTAAACCTAATTATGGATGAATTTCTTATTTGAAATATTTTTTAAAATTATCGATTTATTAAGAAATTAAAGAAATAAAAATTTAGTTAGCCACTCCGGTGGTTTCGTGTGACATTCGAATCGGACGGTTGTGTGTCGTACTAGTTTAGGGTGTTACATTATTCTTTGGTGTTTCAAGTCTAGTTAGGTCCTTGTTTGATGTCTGATTAATCTAAAAATTTGCATGTGCTCATTTTGCTGTCCAATTTGATTATTAGTGCGCTTAATTGTTGTTTTTATCGTTGAATTGATAATGACATGTTAAATGACAGATTTACCACTATGTTGCATGATTCTGTTTCTTTATAATGGATGATCGTATGTTCGCTAAAAACATTGTTTGATATTGTTCTGTTATAGTGTGCTACGTGTTGAATATTTACCTTAATTGTTTTCACTTAGTACACATGATTAGGGTTTTGTTTGCCCGATTCACTTCGAAATCTAATGTGCACTCAAAATATCAGGGTCATCCTACGTGGTCGAGTATATGGTGTTACATTTGATGGTATCATAGCTATGTTTAAACTATTTACGAACATGTTGGTTGGGTAGAAAAGGGAACCACATTACCTCAATTATGTTAAAAATATTGCAGTACTGTTTGATAACCGATGCACTTCTTACTCACCTTGTTTGAATTATGTTTTTGTTTTGCATTGTCTATTTCAGTTATGATGTTACCGTGTCGTGCTCTTTTGGGACCTACACATGCTAATTGTCTAGCTATCAGATTAAATACGATCGAGATTAGAAGTGGTGCTAATAGACCGCACCCCAAAGATTCCACTTCCATGCCCTTCTGTTGATTAGTTGACGGAGGTGATCATTGGTGCACTACATCGAGTCTTCCATAATGCAGTTCCTACTCCTGTACTAGATCCAGTTATTAAAGGTTACCTTTGAGCGTCTCCGAGCCTTGGGAGCCAGAGAGTTTAAGGGATGTGTGTCATCTTTACTACAGGTGATGCACATCATTGGTAGTCGACAATCAAGAGAGGTACTGCAGTTGATCGGTAGACTTGGACTTATTTTTTAGGATTTAGTATACAAATGCAAGGAAGAATGAATTTTTGGATTTGGTTTAAGGTCGATCTTCCGTATTAGAGTATGAGGCCAAGTTTGTTAATTTGAGCGAGTATGTTGGGGAGATAGTTCCGATTAAGGTTGTAAGAGGTTCAAATATGGGTTGAAAATAAAATTTGAGATTACTTGGCTGCATGATAGTCTGGTGAGTTAAATACTTTGGTTGATGAGGCTAGAGATGTCGAGAGTGCTTTAGGTAAGACAGTTAGTGTGACTCCGGGGAAGTGCCTTCAGATGCATCTGGTTCAGTTGTCTATCAGGCTGAGAGGAGTAGAGGGTTCGATTGTTAGGGTGATCGTAAAGATTTTCGCCCGAGACAGTAGATAAAGGAGGTCGAGGAGGTGGTTTTCAATAACCTCCCATTAGTGAGACTCGCAAGAGGAGATATTCGGGCGAGTGTTGATGTTGTATTGGTGGTTGTTTCAGGTGCGATGTTGTGGGTCATTTGTTGAGAGATTTCTTAGAACGAGCGGGAACATGTGGTTGCTCCGACTTCTGTCAAATGAGGAGGACGTGTTGGCAGTGATGTTCAGGGTCAAGGTCGAGGTTAAGGTAGAGCTGGTGGTATCGAGACTGGCGGTTCTGGTTGTCTGTATGTTGTCTGCTTCACCTAAAGATCGTACTTTGACGAATGTGATCACAAGTGTTTATTCGTTGGAATCAATCTCTTTACTTGCGTTAATTGATTTCGGTTCTATGCATTCATACATCCTTAGTCGCTTGGTGGATTGTTTGAATATTCTGGTTTGTATTAGAGATATGGGGTTATAGTGACTGGTGTTTTAGGAGATAGTATGATGGTTGATAGAGTATACTCGAGGTGTTCGCAAAGTATTCAGGGCGAAGCATTTCCATCATATTTGATGGAGTTGCCTTTCTATAGGTTTAACATTATCTTGGGGAATAATTGACTTCATGAGCATCAAGTACATCTTAACTTTGAGTTGTCGCATGCAATTATGAAGAGGTCGAAAGAGGTATTTCGGGGAGCTTCACGTCTACAAACATTTTGACAATGTTTGAGATTTTACAGAGCCTCACTTCAGTGCTCTAGAGTTGATTATTTCAGAAATTTTCATTATAACAATGTTTGGAGATATTTGTACTTTTTTTTTGTTTCTTGATTTTTACTCTTTCTGTGATTACCATGACTTTGAAAAAAATTCTAAATTTTCATCAATAAATTCATCTTCATCTCATGTATATTGATAAAGAGTGTGTGTTGAGCTTGCTAAATGAAGGGGGTTTTGTGAGCACAAGACTTGGAAAAAAAAGTTACCGTTTCGGTCCCTATTGAAGTGAGTTTCATCAAGTTTTGTTGTCTGTGACAAATAAAAGGATCGTTATTGCAAGAGAATAAAAAGAAAAAAAAAAGAGAAATAGAAATCCAAAGTGAAAACCTATAAGGGCACTTTGAGAATAAGAAAAAAAATAGAATAAAAGCCAAAGTGAAAACCTGCAAAGGCACTTTGAAAAAAGTGAATCTAAAATGAAAATCCAAAAAGGTGTTTTAGAATGAATGATGAAGGAAACTGAAGGGATGACATAAAAGGGTTTGATTCTGAATGTGAGATAAGACCATGAGAGGAAACAATGAGATGAACTCATAATGAAGATGAAGACCGAGAAAAAAAAGAAGAGAAGATATCTATGAGAAAGTGGAAGTTATAACACTAATATAATCGACATCATGCATTCATATTTAAGCATTTACAAATAAAAACATGCATGTTCATTCAAACATATATTTTTTTATAGAAAAAACAACAAAATTTTCAAAGAAGATTTTCCCAATATAAAATGGAGTTCGATTAGGAATACAATACCTTTGAATCGTTATATTCGACAGGAATTTGTTTGAGGAAAAGGAAGTTTATATAAGAGAGCTTGTTCGAACTTGACATCAACTTTGGTGGTTGCATCCATCATAGAAGGATGTGGATCAATATCGTCATTTTGATGGATTCCATTGTAGAAAGAGTTGGATCAGCTTTGTTTTTGCTTGAATTCATCACGGGAGGAGGTGAATCAACATTTTTCGCAAGAAAGAGTTTATATAGGAGAACTTGTTCAACTTATGTTTGGCCTTTGCGGAGGAATAGAGAGTTTATATATGAGAATTTGTCTATTCTGTTCAAAAAGGAGGAAGCATTTGAGGGAATAAAAAGTTCATGTAGGAGGACTTGTTTGACCTTGGCTTGGCCCTTTGTGATGGAATGAAAGGTTCATATAGGAGATCTCGTTCGTTTTGTCCAAGATAATTATATAATGAGAGGAGTTCATATAGAAATGCTCCCTCATACTTTAACATTGGTTATTATAAAAAAGTAAATGATTTATAATTAGAAGAAATTGAAGCTTAAGTTTTGATAATGGTCCGTCGGATAAAATTAGTGTTTGTTGTCTTTGCTTCATTCCTGTTTTATATCAATGAACAAAGAAGGGAAATTGTGTCAACCATTTTATCCCAGTGATAGCTTTAATACATAGTATATACCTGCGTATTATTTTCATATAATGCGTCTTATATTTATAGTATGTGATTTTCGGTATATATTTTTTATTTTGGGTATCCCAAAAGTTTAGGTCAAGGGTGGCTCCCCCAGTCCAGGGTCAGGGCATACTTAAGACCCAATTGGAATTTACATAGGACTTTATAGATTACCCACCAAGAGTGACGGTGGTGGTATTCGAACTTGGCCTTACAAGCTCAAATTCCTGAATCTCAACCACTTGTGCCAACACTCATTGGCCGTTATATATATATATTAGGGTATAATGTATATTTTTTTATTAATAGTGTATAGTTATTTTTAATATATATAGTGTGTGGTCATATTATATAGTATATAGTTTTAATATATTGTTTATGATCATATATAGTGTGTGGTCATAATATATAATATATAGTTTAGTATATAATACATGTTAAATACATATTATGTAGTATGAGGTTTCCATGTTATATAGTATTCGTATACATATTATATTATAGGGTTTTCATATTATATAATATAATAGTTTTATATCATATTATATGGTACATATTATATAGTATCAATATACTAGTCTGTAGTATATTAAACAAATATCATATCTAAACTATTAAATAATAAAGTCCATTAAAAAATGACTCATATTATATTAATATAAGTCCAATAAAAATAAATACAAGTCCATAGAAATAAATAAGATTCTTTTTAGTATCGGGCCTATGGTTTTTAATATTAGATACAAGTCAATCCTATTACAAAAATAAAAGGCATAATGCAATAAAATACCCATAACGTTTGATAGTATTGTCGATTTTACCCATATGTTTTTAATATTTAACCCCACAACGTTTCATTTTAGTTTAAAAAACACCCATGTTAGATGGAAATAATTAATTAACTGATGGTCAAAGCTTGGATATGATATGACAAGATGACATAACATTACATGCTGATGTGACAGTGCCACATATGCAAATGTGATAATGTGGTATATGTCACATAAGCAAAAATAAAAAAAAAATCTTAAAGTAATTACATATATATTTTTTTTAATTTTTTTAAATAATTGTCAACCAATGCAACGATGACACTTGTCATCATCTCATTGGGGGTCAATTAATTATGAAATTGCAAAACTTGCATTTCTAGGATATTAAACTCAGGTTGTTAGTGTTAAAGCCTTTGCATGTCACCACCAAACCAAATCTAAAGTTTAGTCTTCACTTTCAAGATTTAATATTTATCCTATACATTGTGTCTGTCACACATTTCATCAAACAACTTCTTCTTCACTATACTTTTAACACATTCTGGAGCACTACAATAAAATGAGATCCCCAATAAAATTAGAACATTATCATCAACAAAGGAAGCTCATTCAACACCATTTTTCACAGATATATTCAACTGATAAACTAGATTTGAATCAAGCAAGAAATTATATAAAAAGAAGCAAAAACATTTACTTGGGCACTCGAGATTCAGAAAGGGAAACATGCTTCTCTGAACCTTCAATGGCAATTGAGCACACTACTCTCCTAAAAAGGCAAAACCTAGATCGAGAAATGGCCATTAAAGGTTGAATCTTCATCCTCAGCTTCGGTAATGAAGGCATGAAAAACTCAAATGCATTGGCCATATAAATTTTGAATCTTTAGAATGTTAAATAAAAAATAGAAAAATGGAATACAAAATCTTTGGAGGTGACGAAGATGAAAAGAATGTGAGAGCAAAGAAGATACATGAGAGTTTATTATGAGGTTATTACATTACCGAGTTTATTACAAGAAATCATACAGAAGAGAGTTGCCACCAACCGATAACATCCATTTCACGAAAATTATTGCTATTCACACAAATATTGTATCCCCATAATAATTCTAGGGAGAAATAAGCATAAACAAAGTGATTTAAATGAAGAATAAAATTGTCAATGAGGAAGCAAAAAATTGGGAAGCAGAAAACTCACTTTTTCATTGCATTTTTGTTTTAATCATTTTCATCCATAGGTTTTCCTACAATGTTTAACTGGGAAGCAGAAAACTACCTTTCAATGCATTTTTATCATCATATGCAGGATCGTCCCCAACTCGCTGAAGTTGCTCAACAGCTGCTTCGTCAGTCCTACAAGCCAGTTTTCCACTCCGTTTATGTGGAAATTGTATGTTGAAGTCTCTGTTTCCATCAATTTTAAAGTCTCGATCATCTGGATCTTGGCCTCTTCTATCTCTTTCTTTCATTTTGTCCTTTTCTTTTTCACCGTGCCTTCTTTCCTCTTTCTCAGTTTTTATCATAACTCTATCATGATCTGGATCAGTGCGTTCCATGCTAAGGTTAAATTTTGGTTTGTGTGAGATACATAACGTATATGATAAATATTTTTTCTTGCAAAATTATACAAACGCAAGACTTGGCTTAGTGGTTGGTGTTGGGATTTCAAGCTTGTTGGCCTAGGTTAAGTCCCCCACAAAAGTATTTTGCTTGGTTTAAATTTAAACCACTATGAAGACGATCTGGGTCACCATCTCATTGGACAAAAAATATTAAATAAAAAATATAAATATTAATAATAATAATTTTTAATTTTATATAAAAATATGGCGTGACAGTGCACGCCATAATCTACCATGACCTGGACACGCCACATCAACATCCGGGTCCACGTGTTCTTGCTTCATCAACATCAGTTGACTAATGGTGTCCATCCAACGAGGGTGTTTTTTGAACCAAAATGAAACGTTGTGGGTCAAATGTTCCAAAAAAAAGAATACGGATAAAATTGCCAATACTAATCAAACGTTTGGGTATTTCGTTCATTATGTCGAAATAAAATCCAACTCAAAGTATCTATTAATAAAAAAACTCTAAAGCCCATTACACTCAAGCCTATAGTTTTTTGGCCCATTACAGATAATGTGTTTATTATTTAGCCTATTAGGATACCTTGTTTTTTATTTTAAAGAATACGACAAATGCTTGGTGACAAGTTCCGTCGGATATATTATTTTATTGGACCCAGACGAGTAGGCCCTATGTGGGCCATTATTTTAATTTATTTAATGGGACCGTCTCCTCGAGATG
This sequence comes from Hibiscus syriacus, assembly GCF_006381635.1. Classification (NCBI taxonomy): domain Eukaryota; kingdom Viridiplantae; phylum Streptophyta; class Magnoliopsida; order Malvales; family Malvaceae; genus Hibiscus; species Hibiscus syriacus. The sequence continues at coordinate 1,182,505 of NW_024063351.1, forward strand.
ACGAGTCCATTAAAAGACATTTTTTTAATAATTTGTAAAATTAACTTAAAAATTTTAAAAAGTTAAAATAAGTGATGGAATTCGTAACTCGAGGTGACGAGTTCCTTTGAATTAAAAAAAATAGCCATTGATTAATGAGAAGCAACAACAATCAATGCCATGTGATCAGTTATGTTGGATTAAATTTCAAAAAATAATTTAATTAAAAAGTAAATTAATAATTTCATTACAAAAAACCATGTTTACAAACTAATATGTGCATAATAAAATTTATTTATATTTTCTAAGTTATTAACAATGTAGAAGAGTGATCAAATGATAATGGTGCGGGACACGTTGATATGTTGGAGTCGACGACCTTGATTATCGTTGCCTTCATCTTCATCATTATTTGGTTGTTCAAAAGGAGGTGTACACACACTCTTAGATCCACATTTGAAATATGGTGATGGGATACTTAGGGTCTGTTTGTTTCACGTAAAACATTTTCTAGAAAACGTTTTCCTCACTTTTCAGTGTTTTGTTGGAGGAAAACAGATTGATCAATGTAAAACATTTTCCTGGTCAACATAATTTCCTTTGCATTTTCTAGAAAATGACTTACGGTTTAATTTTTTATAAGTCATTTTCCAAACATATCACTTCAAAGCATAAATACTCAAAATAATATTATTTTATAAATTTAATATTAATATGATATTTTAGTATCATTTTAATAAAAATATTAATTATTAACATATTTAAAATATATTTATTAATATTTTTAATAATATATTATAATAATATTATTACAATAATATACTCAATTATATTATAATAATATATGACACTATTATATTCTTATTTTAATAATATATAATAAATTATTAATAAAAGTTATACTATTTATTAATTTCTTAAAAATAATATTATTGAATTATTAATCGTGAATACTTTTATTTATGTATTTAATAATAATATAATAGTCTAATAATATTATAAAAATTCCTTAAAATATATTTATTAATAGTTTTAAAATAGAATAGAATATTTTTATTTTTATAGATATTCAATATAATTTATCATATTTTTATTTTAATAGAATATACTGGAGTTAATATTATTATTTATAAAATTATAGAAATAATATTTTAATAATAATATTGGCATAAATAGTATTAAATAAATTACTCTAATATTTTTAAAATAATAATATTAAGTTTTTATAATAAATAATATTATTTATTATATTTTATATTTGCAATACATAATTTCTAAAAAAATTATCAATTAGTGAAAAATGGTTTACACAACATCTTCCAAACATCATAAAACATTTTTCAGAAAATGTTTTCCAGAAGATTAATTCATTTTACAGAAAATGTTTTCTGGAAAATATTTTCAATGAAACAAACAGACTCTTAAGGTATTTGACGCCATCATTGTCGTCACTGAATCAACTTGGCTACCTTATTGACCATATATGATATGATCTCATTCACCCCTACCCGCATGTTATGTCGAATAGTGTATTGCATTGCATCCAATTAACCTCCAACCCAAGTTGACTGAATCTCGATTGAAGTATGATATGGAGGATAGAAATCGAAACTAGCCTGAGATGCATAATAATAATCTTGAGATGCATATACAAAAGCAAAAGAATAAGAATATGATGACGATGATTTCTTTGACTTTGCGAATCTGGCTTTATGTTGTTCTCATTCTCCCATCCGTTTCGTTGTCGTGAGATATGATTTCTCATTTGCCTCATAATTTTGGAGATAGGGAGAAAGGTCGAAATCTAGCTCGATAGGTGTAATCTTTTAATGCGCGAATACCAATAGTTGACGTTGATTCAATTGCTCAATGTCATAAACGTGCTTCATCGGTCAATTTTTGGTATGTTTCCCACACGTATCAATTTTATGGAACACGTCCATATCAAATATTTTCGTAGGAATCGAATGATGAGACATAAACTGTCGCAACACTCTATCAGTCGCGTGCATCTCAACAATCGCGAAATGTAATAAAGGCATTACAACACACCATAACTCGAACCCATGAAAAAAATCCGGGTGGCAGTAACTGGTAGATCTCTTTGTCACAATACATAAGCCAAGAAAACTATAAGTATTAATTATGAAAGTTGGTATATACAAAGTTAAACAATTTTTTTAAAAAAGTAATATTTCAGCATGTTGATTAGTGACGTAGATCCTTATTCGTATATATTTTTTGTAGAACCCGACAACTAGGTCTCAATTATTTTATGGCGCAATCTAAAAATTATAAAAAATAAAAAACATATAAAAATGAATTAAAAATATATTTAAAAAATTAGTTAAAAATAAAGTTAAAAAATTACTTTGCAACTAGAGGAAACTCAATTGGGGTTGATTTAATTAGCATAAAAAATGGAAACCGGTACCAAACCCACGATTGTAGCAATATTAGATAGCCTGCTACATCGACTTTTTTAACCACACTCTCGATGATTGCAACCTTGAAAAGCTCCCTGTACAAAAAAAAAATCACCGAGCCCCAACTAGTATTACGACACTCAACGAAATTATTTAATACAAACAAATATTGAGTGTGCACCAAATTGCCAGATTTATCTGGTAATAATATCTCTCCAATTTGTTGGAGAAGTTATGCTCAAGATGTAAAAATAACCTCCTCCTCAGTAGAGTCGTCCGTCACTTGAAATTCAGACTCTAACCACGTCATCCGTATCCAATATCTGTCTAAGACCACGGGTGGTGGCATCCTTCCTAGAACTTTGTAGATAATATCGATGGGATTGTAATCGTTCTACCTCACGACGACGACACCATTCACGGGAACATCCAGTTAGTATCTGACGCCTTCTAAATTAATCGTCACTTCACCACTCGGGAAATGTAAAATGTGTGTCTCGGACTTCCAACATTCAATCAGAGTCGAAATCAACATCAGGTTCACCTTAAAGCCACGTACAAATATGGATGTATATAGATCAAATTGCTGAAGATATATCATCATCCGCTGATACAGATCTCTCGATGTCATTCCGCGCTGATGAATGCCTCGTTCTTCTTCAGAACAGAGTTTGACCGACGAAATATGTTGAACTATGTTTCGATATAACAATTTAAGGCAAAATGGTTTTTGGACTTGAATTGAATTTACAAAATGTATTTGGACTTAATTGAATTTATTCAAAATTTACAAAAATAATTCAAAGTTCTTTTAATTTAAAATTGAGCACAAAAATGTTTTTATGAATAGTAATTTACTATTTGAACAGTAAATTACTCTTTGAATAGTAAATCACTGTTTGAACAGTACCCGAGGCTCAAAAATTCAAGTATGTAAAAGGGGAACCGATTCCCCCTAAGGGGGTACCGATTCCCTCACTGTTCATCAGCCCAACGGTCATAATATTTGAATATTATGAAGAGGTATCGATTCCCTATGAAGGGGTACCGATTCCCCCCATTCTGGGCAACCTATTTTTACAGAAAAATCATTCCCAAACGGCTCCAAAACATCCCCAACGGCTAGATATGACTTCAAACACATTCCAAGCTATAAATACAAGCTAAGGACACTTGAAGAAATAAGAGAACAACTATCCAAGCAATCAAACACAAGAGAAGAATTTTTCATTCTTATTTCATCTTTCTCTTGTATATTTTTTGTTCTTGTGAGCTCAATCTTGTAAACACCTACCTTAGAGAGGTTTTCTTGTTTACATTTCTTATCCTTTTGTAAAGGGGAAAGGTTCTAGCTTAGCCCATGTAAAAGCTAGGGAAAGGTTCTAGTTTAGCCCGAAAAAAGTAGGGAGTTTGTAAGGTTATCTTTATCCTCAAAAGAAAGAACAAATTAATGAATTTGTTGGAAAATCCTTGGTGAGGAGCTAAGGTAGTGGACGTAGACTTTGATTGAGAAAGTCAAACCACTATAAATCATTGTCCAATTCTCTATCTTTCAATCTCCCTACTCCCTAAACACAAAACCGTTCCGACCCCTCTTTACAAATCGTTCCGGTTATCGTTTTGAGCTTCCGAAAATCCTAATAATTGGCATCAGAGCCTAACTCGTTAAGAATGTTTAACCACCTTGAGACGATCCTAGAAGAAGCTCTACCAATTCCCTACACAACCGAGAAGATGGCTTCCACCTCCGGCTCGTTCCACATGGAAGACTCCCTACCAACCGAAAAACCTCCATACTTCAATGGAGTCAACTATCATCATTGGAAGAAATTAATGAAGGTATTCATCCAATCTAATGATCTTGATGTATGGAGATAATCGAGAATGGCTACTCTTCTCCAAAGAAGAAGGAGAAGCGGAGTGACAAGAACGGAAGAAAGCTCAACTTAATGCCAAGGCCATGCACATGTTGTTTTGTGCATTTGGTCCTAAATCTATGAAGGGGTTTCTTCATGTTCAAGTGCCAAGGAGCTTTGGAATAAGCTCGAGGAAATCCATGGAAACAAGAAAGAAGAACCAACAAATGTGGTGTCTCTAATGGCTTATGAAGAGCCCGAGGTATCTTCTAACTCAAATGAATTTAATTCATATACGTTTGATGAGTTACAAGATGTTTTTAATAGGTTATATTTGGAGTTTGAGACCATGAACTCCAAAGATAAGAAAATGATTTCAAAATTTAAATTTGAAAACGATTTTCTTTTGAAAACAAAAATAGATTTTGAAAGCCAAAATGAAATTTTGAAAAAGGATTTAGAGTTTTCAAAAATAAAAATTGATAGTTTTGAAAAACAAAATTTTGATTTAAAGTTAAGCTTGAATGCTTAACAAAAGAAAAAGAAATCATTTTAAATAATTCATTTAGTTCAATAATGACAATATGCTCACATTGTCATTATCATGGTCATTTGCAACATACTTGTCCTTTGAAGAAAGGAAAACGTTTTAAAATTAGGCAAGTATAGGTTCCGAAAGGAACAAGGGGCATTGAAACTAACGTCCAAGGATCCAAAGCAATTTGGATACCAAAATCTACTTAAATGTCTCTTGTAGGTGTGTGGGAGCAATGGTGATGAGAGTGATGATATTCAAGATGCTCTAGCCACACATGAAAAAGGAATGGGTAACCTCTAAGCTTAATGCTTTTAATTTTGGTTATTTGGTTGCTCATTTGATTTTAAGCATGCATGAGTTTTGTTTTTAAATGATTATGCATCATTGTTTTAATCTCATGTATGTTGAAAAGCTGATTATGATGAACATTTTAAAGTTATATTAATTTTTAAGAATTTTAGTTCATCATAATAAAATTTTGGTCAAAATTGGTTTAATGCAATTGATATCTCTCTAACAATTGATATCAATTTTTCAAATACTTTGATTTTATAAATTTTAATTTTTGGCCTAAATTTGAATGTTTATGCATGTGGTCTAAATGAAAATGATATCTCTTTAGCAATTGATATCAAATTTTTAAAATTGCATAACATTTTTTTTGAAAACTTATGCAATGCACTTAATTTTAACAATTGATATTGATATCAAATTTCAACAATTGGTATTGCATAAAGTATTTTAGTCTTGGATATATTGAATTTCATGTGCTACTAACATGTTTGTTATTCTTTGTTGAAATTCAATTTTGTTTAAGTGTCAAGTTCTTAAAGCTAAATTTTATTTGGAATGCATTTATTGAGGGGGAGTTTTTGATTTTTCAAATAAATTTTTAAATGTCAATTTACCACTTACTCTCCAATGTTATTTTAGAACTTTAAAAGATTGAATTATTTTGATATAACAAAAAGGGGGAGAAGTTTGGTTGTTTCAAAAATTTAATTTCTTAATGAAAAAGGGGGAGCTTAACATTTTCATATGTTTTCCAACAACTAGTATCTTTTCATTAAACATTTTATTAAGGGGGAGTTTTTACCAAAAACAAATTTTCAAATGTTTTGTTATATCAAAAAGGGGGAGATTGTTGAACTATGTTTCGATATAACAATTTAAGGCAAAATGGTTTTTGGACTTGAATTGAATTTACAAAATGTATTTGGACTTAATTGAATTTATTCAAAATTTACAAAAATAATTCAAAGTTCTTTTAATTTAAAATTGAGCACAAAATGTTTTTATGAAAATTAATTTACTATTTGAACAGTAAATTACTATTTGAATAGTAAATCACTGTTTGAACAGTATCCGAGGCTCAAAAATTCCAGTATGTAAAAGGGGAACTGATTCCCCCCAAGGGGTACCGATTCCCTCACTGTTCATCAGCCCAACGGTCATAATATTTGAATATTATGAAGAGGTATCGATTCCCTATGAAGGGGTACCGATTCCCCCCATTCTGGGCAACCTATTTTACAGAAAAATCATTCCCAAACGGCTCCAAAACACCCCCAACGGTTAGATATGACTTCAAACACATTCCAAGCTATAAATACAAGCTAAGGACACTTGAAGAAATAAGAGAACAACTATCCAAGCAATCAAACACAAGAGAAGAATTTTTCATTCTTATTTCATCTTTCTCTTGTATATATTTTGTTCTTGTGAGCTCAATCTTGTAAACACTACCTTAGAGAGGTTTTCTTGTTTACATTTCTTATCCTTTTGTAAAGGGGAAATGTTCTAGCTTAGCCTATGTAAAAGCTAGGGAAAGGTTCTAGTTTAGCCCGGAAAAACTAGGGAGTTTGTAAGGTTACTCTTTATCCTCAAAAGAAAGAACAAATTAATGAATTTGTTGGAAAATCCTTGGTGAGGAGCTAAGGTAGTGGACGTAGACTTTGATTGAGAAAGTCGAACCACTATAAATCGCTGTCCAATTCTCTATCTTTCAATCTCCTTACTCCCTAAACACAAAACCGTTCCAACCCCTCTTTGCAAATCGTTCCGGTTGTCGTTTCTAGCTTCCGAAAATCCTAACAAAATATGAACATTATCGAGGCATAACATTCTATTAGAAAGTCAAATTTTGAGATTTCTTCGGAAAGTACAAAATTTTCTCAAATTTATTCGCAACAAATGATGGTAAAAAACTTAAATTCAAAACCCCTATTTATAATCTCAATCTTAACAGATATAAACAACTAGTTTTTTGAAATATCATACCGAACTCATCACCTCGAGACGACGGATTCCATGATAGCCATTAACAATTAACTGTTATTGTTGCCCGTTGTCCAAGGACTATAAACAACTAGATTTTTTGAATTCAAATGAACTCATAGCCTTAAGATGACAATTTCCATCACCTTTTTAAAACTTTTATAATTTTTAAAAAATTATTTTTTAATAAACTCATCACTTTACAAAATTGAGTCTCATTAAATAAATTAAAATAACAGCTCACGTGAGACTCACTCATATGAGTCTAATAAAATAATATATATGACGGAAGTGACGAGTTCCTCATTCATCCTTCAATGTAATATTTATTGTATTCTCCAAAATAATTCTAACATTGCTTGCTACTGCCACCTTTGGCTTGACTAGGAAGATGACTTTTTGATTTATATTTTGGAAAGGATACAAGCATTGATTAAGGTACAACTTTTCAGGAAAACCATTAATGAATGCCACGTTAGGAATCTGTGGTTAGTGGTACATTTAAATCTGGACCATTTATCAAATGTTGATCTAGTCGCCAAAATTTGACACTCTAGAAATATTCCTCGTCAATCGTTTCTCACGCGCGTCGTTATGCGTGTTCTTGACGCACCTCCGTTCATGTCGTCGTTTTCATGCAAACATCATCATAAATGAAAAATGTAATAGATCAGTTATGAGAAGTGAAATTTCTAGAAAATAAGTCTTATTGAATCTGTTTTAACCAACTAAAAGCGAGAAACGTTGGATCTAACTGATTCTAAGCATATTTGATGAATATAAATAACTAAGAAATCAACACCATTAGGGGGACGAATCATCAACCATCAACGCTAAGAATCGTAAGGGAAAACTAAAGGAAAAACGTGAAAGGAAATGAGGATCTTACCATCGCCTCCGTTAGTTGCCTTTATCACCGTCGTTCGTCGCCATTGTTGGTTATCGTAGCCGATGGGTCACTAGTGTTTGGGGGCTCCAACTAGGGGTGTAAACGAGCCGAGTCGAGCTTGAGTAGTGCTGAGCTCGACCCGACTCGAAAACTCTTAAATGAAGCTCGACTCGACTCGAAAACTTGCGAGCTTAAAATTTTCAAACTCGACTCGAAATCCTGAATTGAAGCTCGTGAGCAGCTCGAAAAGGCTCGAAATGAAGAAAAAAATCTTAAACTTAACTCGATTGAAACCTCAAACTAAAACTTGAACCTAGCCTTAAATACATGAAAATCTTACTGTATTTTTTAAAAAAATCAATACATAAATGTTAATATTATTAATAATTTATTTTTTAAAAAATAAAATCTTAATATATTATGTTTTCGAGCTGCTCACGAGCTTTTTGAGTTGAATATCAAGTAGCTCGTTTCGGCTCGTTAAGAACTTGAGTCGAGTCCATTCAATCCGAGTATTTATCGAGCCTTGATCGAGTCGATATCAAGTAGCTCACGATCTGTCTCGTCTCATTTACAGCCCTAGCTCCAACGATGACCTGAGAAAGAGGTAACAGTTGGTTTCAAGTGATTCTTTTAAAAAGAAGATGAAAAATGAAATTAGGGTTTTTAATGTTAGATAGGAACTTTCGGTTAATTGGAGTATGGGTCCTTAAAAAATTAGGGTTTTTAATGTTAGATAGGAGCTTTCGGTTAACTGGAGTATGGGTCCTTGAAGTTTTGGAATTTGTAGAGTCGGACCCATTGTCATTTCTTCCACTTTATTCACTAATTAATTGTAAATTTAATTCGATACAATTTGATCCTGGAATTTCCTTTAATTGCCTTCAATCCTAGTGATGATTTTGTTATTAAAGTTGTCTAATGCCTAATTTAGACACTAGTACAGAATTATTTAATTTAGTTACTTGTGCTTAACTATAAGATTAAATCCTTTAGATTTCTAACTTTTTAAAGTGGCATTAATTAATTATATATTAGATCTTTCAAATTTAGAAAATTATTAATTTAGTCATTAGATTAAATTTTAGATTAGAAGCTTTAGATTTAAGTTATCTAGTTAATACTAGTTTAAAATTACTAATTAGAGCCTCTGGATTCTATGTTCTTGATTTAGTCACTTATTAGAATCTTAGCCTATTACTTACAGACTTTAGATTTAGAATTATTTTAAAATAGTCACTAATTGAACTTTAAGATTAGGTTTTAAACCTTAGGTTTAGGTTATTTAAATTAGTTATTCATTAGATAAAATAGCTTAGAATTAAATCCCTTAGTCTAAGTTTCTTCTAAATTAATCCTAATTCCATAAAATAGTTTCTTTAATTAGAAATCCATAATTAAATCCATAATTGAATTAAATGTGAGTATTTGTTTATTTTTTTAGTATCGAGAAAGATCGGCCTTGATGCAACTAGACGTTCAATTTTGATATTATTAAATAAATAAGTGCTTTTTCAGTGGTTACTTAAAAAATTAATTAGGTTTTCATTAATCAAAAGCAAGAGAGAAAAAAAGTTTATTCCTATATTAAATTGTCAAGATCAAGTCCTTGACTTCCTAGGGACTAGGCCTTGGCCTTTTAAATAAATTATTTTTAATATAGATTTTTAATAATAAATCGAGTAATGATTCATTTCTTTTTAATTAGATTTATTTTGTTTTGAATTTCCTTTAAAAAATATTTAAAAATGACAATATTTAATTGTTTCAATTAAAAAAAATAATTACCTTAATACAAGTTAGGGAATTAGTTTTTTCTTTAATTTGAAATAACAACAACAACAACAATAATGTGCATTTCTTTTAATTTTCTAATTTTATAGGAAATGACAATATTTTATTTTAATTAAAAAATAAGAATAATTACCTTAATGCAAATTAGAAAATTATTATTTTAATTGGAAGTAAACAATAATATGCATTTTTCTTATTTTTCTCAATCTTAGAAAATGAAAATCAATGAGTTTTCTTCTTTGATTGGGAATATGCAGACCAACTCTATCTTTTTAAAATTTATTTTATTAAAATTCTTTAAAAATGTATTTTTCGAATTTTCGACCTACCTAATCCTAAATATCGATGAAAACTTCAAACATTTCCAAAACATTTCTAAGTTTCCTCAATTTTCGACCCTAAAATTACGCTCGATAAAAAAGTATCATGACATACAAAACGGAACATTTTTATTTTTAATGTATCATTTCATTTATCATTTATCATGACACATATGTGGCACAACATGATAAATAATTTCCATATTATCCGGTCTAGTGCTTTTAGCCAATGCATTAGTCACTTTGTTCTCCACACGACGAGTATGTTAAATGTGTAGGTCCCAGTCTCGGCGCCGAAGATCATCTAAGTGCCACTTAAGAAAGTGACTTCCACTAAAGCCATCTTTTAAAACCAGAATCGCCTCTACACTATCTAATTTTTAATAAAATTTATTATATATATATATATATATATTTATTTTTTAATAATTTAATTTATTTAGTATTTTTATATTTAATTTTTAAACATTTAAATAATTTTGTATTTTAAATTTAAATTTCAGAATATTTTTTTTAAATTAAATTTCTAAAATAATTAATATGAATTTTGACCTCAACCAAAAAATAATAGTGTATCCCTCTATCATACATCATCCACCATATATCACCACATCAACACCATAGATAATCATATTAACTTAGTAAATTGCCACATCATTGCCGTAACGGTCAATGTTTCGATTCTATTGATCAAAGAGTCAATTTTTTTTTTCAGTTGAGGAGTCACATTGAGTGCAAACAAAACAAAACAAAAATAAAAATCAAATGTCACATGGCTTTTGGGAAACTTTAAGGGCCTTTGATACAATTAAGCCTTTTTAAACCAATGGAAATTAAGTGTCCGAGACGAAAATATTTGAAAATTTAATGATAAGTTTAGTGACCAAAATGAAATGTTTTTAAATTCAAAATTTTAATTAAATTTGGGATGAATACAAGGTAATACCTATTTAAAAACTCTCATTTAACAATAAACACTCATACCCCTGACATATACGGTGTTTGAACCTAGGACATCAAAAAGATAATATCAATTCCTACTGAGCTCATTTGATTCATATTATAAATTCAGTTATTAGTGTTATTTACCTGTTTATTTATTTTGAAATATGGATCCAGACCCTGAATTCTATAAATGTAGATCATCAAACCCATAGAAATACATAAGGCCAAGCCGAATGTAACTTATCTGGGCCAGGAGTTGCTCATAAGGGTAATCCTTGTATTATCAGTTTTAAAATACTGACCGTCCGATTAATATTTCAAACAACACCATACCGTGATATAACCCGAGGCGCCTCTGTAGTAAAAATTCAAATAAATTCTAAAGCCCGCTCTTTCCTCATATTTTATTTCACAAACAAAAAAAATCCCCAAAAACCACGATAAAGAGAAGGAACCAAATTCAAAAAGCGGATCTAACAGTAGCAAAAGAAGAAAACATAGCTCAGCACCACACACACACAAATTGAAAGAAATTAACACAAATCGAAAAGGTTCGTGCGATTCTCCTGCTCTCGAAGATTGAAAATGTCCGGCCGCCACGAAAAAGAGAGAGGCGTCAACGTGCAAGTCCTCCTTCGTTGCAGGTTTCTCTTATTTTAACTCTCATTTTGTCTCTGTGCTTGTTAGATTCTTTAATTTTTGTGATTTTGATTTATTTTTTGGTGTAAAAAAATAAATCTATAGGCCGTTTAGCGAAGAGGAGTTAAGGAACAATGCGCCGCAAGTGGTGAAGTGTAATGAGTACCGCGAGAAGTCGCTGTTCTCAGAATATAGCCGGAAAACATCTCGACCGAGTTTTTACTTTCGATAAGGTTTTCTTTTTGTGACTATTAAGTTTAATTATTTAATAGTAAATTTGATTTGTTTGCTGCTGTAAATGTTGAATTTGTTTTGTTTTAATGGTGAATAGGTATTTGGGCCATCAGCACAACAAAAAGATCTATATGAACAAGCTGTGTTCCAATTGTAAATGAAGTTTTAGAAGGTTTCAACTGTACTATCTTTGCATACGGTCGACTGGTACCGGTAAAACATACACTATGGAAGGTGAATGCAAAAGGGCAAAGGTAATATTAGATTTATTACCTACAGGTTTTATTTTACTTCTAATTCTATCCTCTGTGCAATCGATGTTCTAATTTGCCAAACTAATGCAAACAAACATAATAGACGGGTCGTACTGGTGAATTGCCACCGAGGCAGGGGTTATTCCAAGAGCAGTTCAACATTTTTGATACATTGGAGGGCCAAAATGCGGAATACAGTGTAAAAGTAACATTTCTGGAACTATATAATGAAGAGATTACTGATTTGCTTGCGCCTGAAGAAATTTCAAAAGTTGCTTTGGAGGAAACAGAAGAAGCAATTGCCATTAATGGAAGATGGGAAAGGGGGAGTTCTTGTGAGAGGATTAGAAGAAGAATTGTTACAAGTGCTAACGAGATATTTACTTTGCTTGAAAGAGGGTCTGCTAAGCGTCGAACTGCTGAGACTTTGTTGAATAAGCAGTCAAGGTAATGATTTTGTCTGCTTTATGCTTGAGTGAAGCCAACCCAATTTTTCACATTTTGTTGATTGAAACGCTTTTGTCTATTTCAGTCGATCGCATTCTCTTTTTACTATTACAATTCATATCAAGGAAGCTACGCCAGAAGGTGAAGAGCTTATAAAGTGTGGGAAGCTGAATTTGGTTGATTTAGCAGGCTCAGAAAATATATCCCCTCTGGTGCTAGGGATATGTATGTTTTCTTGCATATTTGCTAGTCAATTTGGAAGTTGTTACCAGATACTCTTTAGTTAATATCATTAACGTTTGTTTGAGGTTGACATTACAGGGACGTGCAAGAGAAGCTGGTGAAATTAATAAAAGTTTACTGACTTTAGGACGAGTATAACAGCCCTTGTGGAGCATCTTGGACATATTCCGTACAGGTCTGAAACACCTCTTTTGTTGCTTGGTACCTATATCCCTTCATGTTTTACTCTATTATTTAGTTTAATGGGAATTTAGGGATAGCAAGCTTACTCGCTTCTTCGTGATTCACTTGGTGACGACAAAGACTTGCATTATAGCTACAGTTTCTCCTGCTGTCCATTGTCTTGACGAGACCTTAAGTACACTGGATTATGCACACAGGGCAAAGAATATAAGAATAAGCCTGAGGTTTGTTGTACACAATCATTGACCAACTGTTAATTCTTTCCTAATGTCAGTCTTTTGATTGAGTTTATTCCTTAGACAGTGGCTAAAAAACATGCTAAAATGTAATGATGCCTGCTATGCTTCTACCAAACTATGCTGCAATTGCATTGATTCAAAGTTGCAACATTGTTTGCTTTAAAGTTTAAACTGAATTTGATAAATGAAAGTTTATGTTCCTGGAAACTGGGCATCGGTCAATGTTCAAATAGTACAATGCGTTCTTCATGTTTCATGCCCTGCTATAGCTTCTACCAACTATGCTGCAATTGCATTGAGTTCAAAGTTGCAACATTGTTTGCTTTAAAGTTTAAACTGAATTTGATAAATGAAAGTTTATGTTCCTGGAAACTGGTGCATCGGTATGCTTCAAATAGTACAATGCGTTCTTCATGTTTCATGCCCTAAAGTTGGTTTAAATCTTCACATTTGTAACTATTCCATAAAGTACCGGGTTTACTGATGTGGAGGGAGTAATCATCTCTGTACTATATCTTGATGTAGGTTGAATACTTTAGATTGTGTAATTTTTTGCTATAAAAGTATCCACTTATGTTTCTTGCCCTTATTGTGCAACTTTTTGATGTTTATTGTCATTGGCTGGTTATATGATACTGTTGTTTGGAAATCAGAAAAAGGTTTAACATGTAACTTGTTGATCGCTTTTACGTAGGTTAACCAAAAAATGATGAAATCAACTCTTATAAAGGACCTCTATGGTGAAATTGAACGCCTAAAGTCGGGTAAAATGCTTTTTTATTGAAAGGCTGTTCAAAAAATTAAGGATATTAGCCAATTTAATATTCTTTTATAAACTGCATTGACTATCATACATTGCTTGTTTTGATGTCCATTTCTACAGAGGTGTATGCTGCTCGTGAAAAGAATGGTGTTTATATTCCAAAAGATCGATATTACCAAGAAGAAAGTGAAAGGAAGGTGTGCTGTTTGGTTCATACTTCCCATTAGATTTAGGATGCATGCTTATGCCTATAGAAGAGGTTTTATTATTTTTGTAATTTTCTATGACGTCATTTGTTGAATAAGATAGTTCTTTTGCCACTACTGGAAATTTTGATGTGTTTTTCTGATCTATCTATATGAGCTTTTCTATACAAGTATAATTGAAGTTTTTTTTTCTTTCCATCTAGTACACTCATTTACCAGGGTTACTGAATGATTCATTTGATTTGTTATTTTCATGTGTTTTGCTGGCATTTGTTTAGGCAATGGCTGAACAGATTGACCAAATGGGGACCTTCTAGAACACATCAGAAGGTTAGCCTTTGCTCTGGCGTCATTTTAATTAGCCTGGATCATGAGATCCTTGTGTCTTTGTTTGATATATCTGGCTAACAACTTGTTGTCTTTTTTGGTTTGTTACAAAACAGCAATTTCAGGAATTGCAAGATAAATTCGTTGCCAAGTTCAACAATGTTCTGATTTGAGTGGCAAACTTGAGATGACTGAGGTAAACGTCCTATGGTTTTGATCAGATCCTTTATTGGGGACTCATGCTAATCGAATAGGTGGAAAATACAGAATAATTTGACTGAAACCGTCAAATTGCTAGCCAACTCTGAAGAAGAACTGAAAAAGTGTCAATATGTGTTGACGGAGAAAGAATTTATATATGTGAACAGAAAAAAGCAGGTACATATCAATAAGTACATACTTGAATCTTGCCTATTAATATTTTTTTGTGCTAACATTATTTGGATGGTCAAAAATAGAAAATGCACTAGCGCACCAGCCTGTTTGCTAAGGTCTGACTTGGAGAAAGCTCTAAAGGATAATGCTTCATTGTTCCTAAAAATTGGTATGTGGTTCTGCTTCGTTATTTCAAATGTAGTGTATATGAAGAATTGATATCTGACCCTATGATGCTTTACTTTATAGAAGAGAAGAAAACTGAACTCTGATAACAGAATTGTGGTTAACAACTTTCAGGCAGAACTAGCCCAACAAATTTGGGTGCTTCGCAACCTGGTGGCCTCATCTGTGTCTCAGCAAAATGAGTACCTTCAGACTGTTGAGAAAACTCTGTTGCTCTTTCACCATATACATATGGTACCAAAAGCTTTCCCCTTGAAATGAGTCTCGAATATTACTTTTACCCAGCTTGGAAGTTCTTTTGTGGATGTCCTTTAGTAGCTGTGGCTGACCTGTATTCATAAATCTTGCTTTTAGGCAATATTGGAAATGAGAAAAAGGTGACTGCTGCAAGAGCTTTGCATGTTTCCCAACTGGAGGCTGTCCAAATGTTGTGCGACTGCACCAAGCTAGCTCCATGCTGCATTAGATGAATTTCTACTCAGGCTTCTTCAAATGCACATTCTATTGAAGAGGTAGGCGCCTGATATTTTGAGTTAGGTCGCATTTATTTCTTTGTTTGGTGTTTTTGTTTGGTTAATTGTTTTATTTTTGTTTTTGAATTTGCATCAGTTCCTTTCATCCGAAGCCTGCAAAGCAACTTCAATGTTTGATAATCTTCAGGTAGTCTGCAGCTCACCAGGACGAATGGCTGTTTTGCAAAAGAACTAAGACAGGTTTGTGCTCCAATGTTGAACTTAGACAAGTGGTGGTACAACTGATTAATACCTGACCTTTCCTTCTCTGTTTTCTGTGTCTTAGACCATAGGAATTTGGAAATGCATTTATTCTGCAATTAATTTTTTATTCGTGATAGTGTTTTGGTTGCGCTATTTATATTCGCATAATTTCCTACAAATAGGTGCATCTAGATAAGCTTTCAGAGAGTCTGTGAGAGTTCAGAATCATGCTGTGCAAGCTGGTGAAGTTCAAATGAAGAGCATTGCTACCTTCCAGAAGCTTATGAGTATAATGCATATATTACTATATCTTGACCTGAATACATTATTGAAATTTCTTATTCATCAAGCATATACCATGTAGGAGGAATCGAAATCTGATGCAGACAAGCTTATTGCTGATATGACAAATCTGGTGTATAACCATGTTCTTCGGCAAAAAGAGCTGGTTTGTTCATTCTCTATTTGGTTACTGCTTTCACTTATGCTTATTTGAAGACTAAGCTATGATTTCTCTGGCAGGTGGATGCAAGGCTTGTTAATATCAAAGAAAGTGCTGTCGCTAACAAAACATTTTTGGATGGGCATGTTTCCTCAATGGAGGGTATTACAGCAGATGCAAAACGAAAATGGCAGGCATTCGCCATGCAAGCAGAGAAAGATGCTAAAGACACTGCTGATTACTCAGCTGCCAAACATTGCCGTATTGAGGAACTCCTACAGCAGTGGTAAAATTATGTCTTATTCGTATTTTGAATCCATTTCTCCTCACTTTTTGGTTGACTTGTCCTTTTTTGTCTTTTGCACAAGTGTGTCTACTGCTGGATCTGCATTCAAGCACTACATATGTACTCAGGATTCCGTGAATGCAAAGGGTAGTAAACATGTTTCAGATATGGTGACACTTATCAGGTTGGTCGTACACATCTTTTGCGACGTATTTTTCATTGCAAATGGATGCAAACTAGTTCTTTCTTCAACGCTTAATAAAATACGATTCGGTACCTAAAAATATTTTTATTAACAACGTTTCTTCCGTTACACGTTTAAGGTACTTACCGATAAATTTTTAAACTTCTAAGTGCTTTGGTTATATTTTTGAATTTTTTAATAATAAAAGTATTATTTAAAAAAATAATTTTTTTTATTAAAAAGCCCACTGCCATGTCACCCCTTCCCCCTCTCCCTCCCCGTCTTCTCCCTTCTCTCCCCCTGCCATGCAACCTCACCTGTGTTGAATCCTCCATGAATTCACAGCCTTCCTCCCCCATTTAATCCCCATAAACTCCCGGTGCCAAGTCGCGTTGAATTCCCATGATTTTCAGTGTCAAATTGCTTGAAAAGTCCCATTCTTGTGGCATTTTAAACTTAGGGTTATAGATTTAGGGATTTATGTATTTAGGGATTTGGGATAATGATAAGTACAATGGTCGGCCAGTGACTGGGCGGTCGTTCGATGATCGAGGTGGGGCCAACGATAGAGGCGTGGCCAACAACAGTCGACGCTGGAAATGAGATGGGATTTGTGCGATGGGGATTAAAATTAAGTTTTTAAGACTTTTGGTTTTTTTAAAATTTTAAAAAATTAGATATTTTTAAATTATATGATTTTTAAAAAAAAGTTCTCAAAATTATCAGGACACATTTCACTTAACGTAGTTTTTTAACGGCGGTTATTATTCGGACACTTAAAATGATAATGTTGAAAATATTAAATACTTATTTTTAACAAAAACGACATCAAATCATATTTTGAGATATAGTTTAAGTACTAAAAATTATATTAAATCTTTTTTTTTTGAAAGATAACAATAAATTTTTCTAGAGCTGTTTCTTTGTTGGAATATTATTTCACAAGTATACTTGATTTCATTTTTGTAGTCTTTTATTCTCTCCTAGAAGCTAATTTGAATATGTTTTTCAGGAATGCTTCTGAAGCAAACGAGCAGCATGGTGCCGAAATTGACAGTGCCCGCAATGCGGCTGAGCAAGATGGCTTGAAGAATACTAATGATACCCTTCAGTACATTGATAGTGAGTCTATTTTCTTTCAGAGTATGTAGAGTTTATGCTTGACGCCGACTGTTGGTCCAATCATATCTTAGTTTAGTTATGAATAATCTTTCATTCAAGGGGACACAACAATTCATTTGATTCTTTGGTGTGAAAGCACCCATTTCTTCTAGCAAAAGTCAGCTTCGGAACCGGAATTCTCTTGCGAGTTAAATTTTGTGTGGAATTCTGTGCAGGATTGTCGGAGCAAGAACACGGAATTACGCAGGGCATCATGGACTCCATTAGAGCTCATAGTAAAAGCCTTGAAACATTCCAGGATGATCATTCAAGTCAAGCTTCATCCATGAAGCAGAGAGCAGAAGAAACATTCCAACAAAGATATATGGTATGCTTATGATTAAACCTCTTGACTTACAAACCTCTTGGCTTGATGACACTCAAATTTGCGCATCAACAAAAATAATGTACAGGATTACGAGCCAAGTGGGACGACACCAATACGAAGCGAGCAAGATGTTCCGAGCAAAGGGACTATCGAATCGCTACGAGCCATGCCAATGGAAGCTCTGGTCGAAGAATTTCGTGAAAACAATTCGTACGAATCATTTGAGGGAAAGGAATTAAAGGCATCACCAATACCACGCTCACCCCTTTCTCAAATCATTAAAAAAACTGGTGGTGTTGAACTTCTTCCATTTGCAAAATACATTTATAAAGTGTATGATTAGTGTAAAGTGTTATAATCAATCATGTCTTGGAAGGTTGCAAGGACGTAGCAGCTTGGAGGGTGTATTGCACTGTCTTAGAAGAACAATCCTTCTCAGAATTTAGCATTTTTGAGCGTTGGGGGAATGTGAATTGTGAGTTTAAACCCTTCACTTTTAGTAAGTTTACCTTTAAAATCGCTTGGTAATTACAAAAGTTGGCAATATACTGTATTTTGCGAATTCATTTGGCGGGTATTGTACTTCTATTTTAATGATTATTTTTTTTATAATTCTAATTACCATCATAATATTTGAATTCCTAAATGAGTTTATAAAAGTTAATTATCATTAGCTTAAATACGATGGGTTAATTTATATTCATCGTTTTAATTCTAAATGTTTGGATTGTTTTTCAAATAATGAATTTATTGCATAAATGGATATATAATTTAGAAATATAGGCAAAATAAAACATCTTGGAAGGGGAACTAGATATAAAACGGCTTTGTTAACTAAATAATTTATGGAATTTTATTTTGAAAATTAGGGTTGTTTGAAAATTATTTTGGGATTTTAGTCATTTTGTTATAATATGCGAGAAACTTGTCACGGAAGATTAATAAGTTTTATAAAATATAACAAATTATTAGAACTAGTCTTGTCCTAATGACCAGCCCTATACAATTCCTAAAAATTTATATGACAAGTTTTATTTTTTAATATATCTTATGAAATTTGTTTTGAGGACATGACGAATTTTATTTGTACTATAATAAATGACTTAAATCTTAAAATAATTCTCAAACATCATTATTTTTTATATCCACAATATTTCCAAAATTTAATTAATATAAAACATTACTGTTGTGCGTTAAATTATCTAATATAGTAATGGTAGAATGTTTATTTATTTATACTAGCGATCTTAATTTATGATTGTGTTTTTAATTAGGATTAATATCATGTGTACTAGTAATAATTTTTTTCTACAAGATTAAAAATGATGATATGTATTTTACTCTTTAATTTTCAAATTAATTATAAGAATATTTATCATGATTCAAATAATTTTTAATAATAATATAAAATAATTTATATTTAAATAAATAATTAATAATACATAATAAGCTAAATTATTTATAAAGAATAAATCTTAGTTAATGTTTACTACTATTGTTTTATATTGGGAGGGGCTGTCCAAAATTAAATCTGATAGTTAATATATTCTACATTAATAATATATATTTTCTCTTTTCTTTTTCGGCTGCCCTCCCAATTCAAAGTGGTTTTTTCTTGATTATTAATTCCCATCGACCCGCATCGCACACTTGATTTTGATAGATGAGTTTTATAGCATAGATCTTCTGCGTAAACAATAATTCAAACTTGAGACCTTATTTAAACAATATCAAGTTGTTTACCACTTGAATCAACCCTTATTGATAATATATTTTCCCTTTTAATAATATACCGTTATTTACCATCATTAATATTTAGACATACTTAAGAATACTTTAGAAGAAAAGTTTGAGAGGGATTGGTCTAAAAAAGACAGTTTAATTTAAGGTTAAAAATCTATTGATTATTTTAGCCATTATATTAATTATTTGAAAGAAATTAATAATTACTGTTGGAGGTATAAAAATAATAAAATATTGTGAAATCGGAAAATATTAGATTTCAGTAAGTATCGATACTGAAAAAATATTATTAATTAAATATAAAAAAACATTTTGTTGATTGAAATACTTTGGTCAATTTCAGTCGGTCACATTCTCTTTTTACTATTACGATTCATATCAAGGAAGTTACGCCAGAGGGTGAAGAGCTTATAAAATGTGGGAAGCTGAATTTGGTTGATTTAGCTAATCAATTTGGAAGCTGTTACCTGATGATCTTTTAGTTAAAATCATTAATGTTTTGTTTGATATTGATATTTACAGGGTCGTGCAAGAGAAGCTGGTGAGATCAATAAAAGTTTACGACGAGTTATACATGCCCTCGTGGACATATTCCGTACTGGTCTTAAACTCCTCTTTTAGTTGCTTGATACCTGTATTCCTTGCTTGTTCTTCTCTAATTATTTAGTTTAATTGGAATTTAGGGATAGCAAGCTTACTCGATTACTGATTCACTTGGGGGACGGACAAAGACTTGCATTATAGCTACAGTTTCTCCTGTTGTCCATTGTCTTGAGGAGACCTTAAGTACACTGGATTATGAACACAGGGCAAAGAATATAAAAGAATAAGCCTGAGATTTGTTGTACAAAGTCATTAATCAACAAGTCGATTTCTTTCCCATGTCACCCTTTTGATCGGTTCATCTCTTCTTTTATTACTTAAACAGTAGCTAGAAAGTTGCTAACGTTCACAGTTAATGAGTTCCTGCTATTGCTTCTACCAACTTTGTTGGAATTGCATCGACCTGCAAGTTGCAGCATTGTTTGGTTTAAATTGAATTTTGATAAATGAAAGTTTAAGTTCCTGGACACTAATGTATCATTTCATGCTTCAAATGGTACTCTGAATTCCCTCTGCACTTAAAAGTTGGTTTAATAAAGTGCCGTGATTATATATTCCCGTGGAAGAAGGTCGAAACCACCTAAACTCGACCTAGAAGAAATTAGGTCGAATCTTAAGTTATGTTGAAACTTGTCCCTAACAAAACCATTTCCGATTCAAAACTCAAAATTTAATATTAATATAACGAAAGCATTTCTCAAATTCAACTTCAAAATTTATTATTAAAATAATAGTATGAGGAAATCCAGCTCAGTTGGTAGAGCATAAGGTTCTTAAGGTCGTGGGATCGAGTCCCATGGAGGGCATTTCATAATTCGGAGGTCTCTTACGGAAGTTGCTCTCAACTTGATGTTGGGAGTAGCCTACTATCTTACCTCCCCCTACCCCATATATATGGGAAAAAGGGACAGCCATTTTTATGAGGAAATCCGATATGAAAAATAAATATATAAAACATGCGTAAATAATCTCAAAGTATTTTAATGTCTTAAGTCTCAATTACAAGTAATAAAAATAATTCCCAAAATATTATAAGTAAAGTCTGATACAGAAAAGTTAAGTAAAATTCATACGGAAATAAAGTTTTATTCTGAGCAATGATTATGATTCTTCAAGCAATGATTATGATTCTTACTGATTCTTTTAAGTACGGGTATCTGAAAGAGAGAAATTAAAGAGAGTAAGCGACAAGATTTAGTGTGTCTCTAAAGTGCAACAAAACAAATCAAAACACAAACAAATACAAAGTTCGATTCAATTAGATATATTCATGATTCGAAGTCAACCAATAATAAATCATAATCCGAGTCAAACAATGATATATATAATTCAAATGTTATACAAATGCTTATGCACCCATCCAAACTACAAACACTCTATCAGTGAGTAGATTCCTCAGAACCACTCAAATTACAATCACTCCATATTCGAAGAGAAGAGTCCACCATAAAAGCAGTGACCACTGAATCCGAAAATGTGACATTCACCCCGTCGAGTCAATGCACTGAACTTCCTCTTTCAAAACTCTTCCAATATGACATGCAAATGACACACATATCCGATATTCGATCGGATCCGAATAACACACACTCGAATATCATATATCTGAATTCCAATATGATCCGAATGTAATAATTACATACACAAATAATCCGAATTTGATAAATTAACACATATCACACATCATACATTTTTGAATTTCACCAAATATATCAATGTCACATAACCATCAAGCTCGAAATCAACTTCCAATCAAGGTGCTTATTTTAATTCTAATTAACTCAACTATACCACAATACAATCGAATGCTTCAATCATTTTTTCACTCAGACAAACAATTAAACAACACAACATAATATAGTACCGAACAGAGACACGCCCCAACAAAAATAACTAACGTCGGTTGTAGAGCCTATCACGATCAACTCAGGTAGCTGTTCGATCCAAATCAGTTTCTACCAAATAATTTAATAATTACTAAATTATTCTAAAATTAACGATAAAACTATCCGTGCTAAAATTCACAAATCTACGCTCACGGTCAACACGAGTAACCCCGGTGGGTTCGAAGTTCGTGGGTAACGGTGGAGGAGGCGGTGACTCATTCCTGAATCGATTTCTCCTGCAAATTAACAACGTCCTAATCAAATCCCAATCCAATAATTTCAGATTACGAAATACTAATTAACGTCATATTAAAAACTATTCTCGACTTGATCGGGAACCGGCAGTGGAGCTCTGAGCCGATTCAAGAATTATCTATTAGAACAAAGGTTATCGGGGTTCTTCGACTTTTGCCCTCCTATACAAGAGAAGCACCATTGATTTTAATTCTGTCTTTAAATTCAATGCTCTTGGCTTCAGTACCACCATCCTTTGTCACTTTATGGCTCCAAGACTTTGTTCCAAAACAATACTACGTTCTTTTGGACCCATGGGGACTTTAACACTGTCGGCCGGCTCTTCAACGCCCCTAAGCATCATGGCGCGTGCTTCTACACCAAACTTAATGTCTTTAGCCGCATAGCTCTGGTTCCAACTCAACCAAAACGGATCAACGACGACAACGACACAAAATAGCAAAGGAACGAGGGAATGGAAGAACGGTCGAACAACACCCTAACGATCTTGCTTGACTAGCGATGACGACGAGGAAAGGGTGAGGTGCTGCGGTGACAAGAACGAAACCAACAAGAGAGAGAGAGAGATGAAGAATGGGCGCCGTCATGGAAAGCAAAGGAAAAAAAAAACAAAATGAAGGCTGTTGCAAGAGTTCACTTAAAAAGGGTAGGTTTTGTTATCATAAAAATATTGAGATAATCACATCACAAATCACTTAATTTATTAGAAATCTTGAAAAAATATGTAACTTTTACCTGAATTACATATTGGTCACTACATTCGAATTAGGGATTTGGGAATTTCCCCCAAATTTTAGGGTTTTTAATTTGGGATAAAAATGGGGTGTTACAAAAGTAATTATTTTGTTGCTATATCCTGAATGTAAGTTGAATATAAAATTTGAATGTGCAATCTTTTTGCTACGAAAATATGTACTTATTGTTTCTTGTCCCTACTCCCTACCTGCAACTTCTTGATGTTTTATTGTTATTGGCTGGTTATATGATATTGCTGTTTGGAAAACAGAAAAAAGGTTTAACATGTAACTTGTTGATTGCTTTACGTAGGTTAACCAAAAAATGATGAAATCAGCTCTTTTAAAGGACCTGTATGGTGAAATTGAACGCCTAAAGTCGGGTAAAATGCTTCAAACAATTAAGGATATTGGCCAAGGTATTAATCTCTTATAAGCTACATTGGCTATTATACATTCCTTTTTTCATGTCCTTTTCCTCAGAGGTGTATGCTGCTCGTGAAAAGAATGGTGTATATATATTCCAAAAGAGCGATATTACCAAGAAGGAAGTGAAAGGAAGGTATGCAGTTTGACTCGTATTTCCCCTTTAGATTTAGGTGGTATGTTTATGCCTATTAGCTAGAGGTTTTGTCATTTTATAATTTTTTATGCCAATTGCTGAATAAGATATTCTTTTGCTACTATAGGAAACTTTGGTGTATTTGTCTACTCTATCTCTGACTTTTTCTATACAAGTATAATTGTAGTCTTTTTATTCAGTACACTCATTATTCAGGGCTACTAAATGATACCCTTGATTCCTTATTGTTCATGTGGTTTCTCTGGCATTTTTTTAGGCAATGACAGAACAGATTGAACAAATGGGGGTCCTTCTAGAAACACATCAGAACGCCTTTGCTATGATGTTACTTTCAATTAGCCCTGGTCATGAGATCCTTGGTGTTTGTTTGATTTATCAGGCTTAAACTTTCTGTCCTTTTTATGTTTGTTACAAAACAGCAACTTCAGGAATTGCAAGATAAATACATTGCCCAAGTTCAACAATGCTCTGATTTGAGTGGGAAACTTGAGATGACTGAGGTGAACTGTGTTAAGGTTTTTCTCCGATCCTTTTATAATATAGATTCGTGTTAATTAAATAGGTGGAAAATGCAGAAAAACTTGAATGAAACCGTCAAATTACTTGCCAACTCTGAAGAAGAACTGAAGAAGTGTCACTATGTGTTGAAGGAGAAAGAATTTATTATATGTGAACTGAAAAAAGCAGGTACACATATGTCGTAATCGGTTTTCGTCCGGGTACGAATTTTTTACTTGGCGGGAAAATTAAAATGAATAAATAAATGATTTTGATTTAAAATAAAATATTTTGGGAGTCACAATTGATTCTTTGGGTTATGTAGGTTAAATACCTAAAAGTAACCTTTTAAAATAGTTTTTAAGAAATGATTAGCACTCCTATAACGCCCAAAATTGGTACTCATTAATTATAAATTGTCTCTATTATTGGAAATTTAAAAATTCAGAAATATATTTACTTCATAATCCTGTTATTTCAAATTTATTAATATAATTTTAAGAAAATATATTAATATCTATATCTATATTTTTATTTTTTTATAAATAAGATATTTATTTACTTAGAAATATCAGAAAAGGACTTCTAGGTTCTTTAAGACAATCCATTTCTTAATATTAAAAAATAAATAAATATTAATAAAACATTTCTCTAAAAATAATTAAAATAAATTAATATATAATTTATAAAAATATGATATTTATTTATTTAAGAATATCAGAAAAGAACTTTTAGGTGCTTTAAGGCAACCCATTTCTTAATATTAATAAATGAATAAATAAAAAACATTTTCCTAATAAAATTAATATATAATTTATAAAAGAAAAATATTTATTTATTTAAAATTATCATAATAGGACTTCTAGTTGCTTTAAGATAGTCAATTTCTTAATATCGAAAAATAAATAAATATTTTTATTTAAACAAATATATATATATATATGACTAAGATAATAAAATAATTAAAATATATCAAAATTAATAATAAAATAATATTGCAAATAAATAATGATCAAAATAAAAGAAATTAAAATTATTGTATTAAAATGTAAAATATTTAAACTTAGTGCTTTAATTTGAAATATCACAATATTTAAAGACCTATAGTGTAATTTAGCCATAAATATTAACATGTGATTGAAACATAAATTAATAAAATTACAAGGTTAAATCGTGTCATTTACCCTAAATATTTAAACATTTATATACAGTGACTAGATTATAAATAAAGCAAAATTAAAAGACAAAATTAAAACATATAAAACATCAACTTAGTGACTAAAATGGAAGTTTATAAAATATGAATGGCCACAGACAGGATTTACCAATATACGAAATTACGGATACACCCTTCCCCAAAACGACGTCGTTCGGGGAGGGGTATAAATACCCTAGAACCGGTTCTTTTGGGCCAAAGCTTCATTTTTCATTCTCTCTCTAAAGAGAGAGATAACAAACTCTCTCGTTTCTCTTTAAGTTTCCCTCGCCGGAGGGAAACTGACAGCCGCAGGCCACTGTACTCCTACGTCGATCGCCGTCGTCGGCCACTGTCGATGGTGGCCGAAAAATTACAAAACCACTTAAAAGAGAGATCTAAATGCCCTAATGACTGTTCCGGTCTCCTTTTTCCCTAAATCTCTTTAGATCGAAGTAGATCTAATTTTTTTACCTTCGAAATCTCAGTTCTACGGCGGTATACAGAGGCTCCGATAAAGGTAAGTCTTCTTTTCCACTTTTGGTTCATTGTTTGGCTAATGTTGGTGTATTACTTGGCTCGAAATGGTTGATTTGCTTTGGGTTTTTGTTGTTGGTTCTCGTCAATTTCTCTGTTTTCTGCTGATGGTTGTTGTCTTGCTCTCGGGTTCTTTTTTTTTTGCAGGTGTGATGGCTTTATAGCCATCCCAGTTGCTTGCTTGGATCGGTCCCATGGGTAAAATCAGTTAGTCACCGAACTATGTGGTGACTCACCATAAGGCAACAACGTGGACGGCTGGCCTAGCGTTGGAGAGCTTCTGGAGTCTTCTGGTGAGGGCGGCAGCAACTGGAACGTCGGTGTGGAGACAGTAGAGGCTGCGACATGGCAGTGAGGTGTCAACGTGGGGCGGCAGACCGTCGACAGTGGCTGGTTGGAGCACTTGGCAGCAGAGGCGGCGACTGTAGTCCCAAGGGTATCATAACCCTAGGGTTTCATCTGGAGGCTTTTGGACCGTTGGATCTTGCCAGATCCAATGGCTGAGATTGAGGCGGCTGGCTGCTGAGATGATGAAAACCCTAATATGGTTTTAGGGTTTGGCTGGGCCGGTTCTAGTTGGGCCTGGCAGGGTTGGGCTTCTGGATCCATTTGTAATTGGACTCTGGGTTTTGGGCCTCTGATTTATTTGTAATTATTTATTAATAATAATATAATAATATTTATAATAATAAATAATAATAATAATAATAATAATAATAATGTATAATAATAATAATAAAAAATAAAAAAATAATAGTAATAATAAAAGCAAACTGAAAAATTAGTGTCTATATCTGCCCCTCTTTGCTCATTCTTGTGTTAACAAGAATAGAGTAAAGATGAAAAAGAAAATAAATTTTCATTTAGCTTCTTTTGAGTAGGATGGAAATGTTGAAAACATCATGCAGTGAAGGACTTACAGATGACCCGAAGGTTTTTAAAAACATCATGCACTGAAGGGCTTACAGATGACCCGAAGGTTTTTGAAAATATCATGCTCTGAAGGGCTTACAGATGACCTGAAGGTTTTGAAAACATCATGCACTGAAGGGCTTACAGATGACCCGAAGGTTTTGAAAACATCATGCACTGAAGGGCTTACAGATGACCTGAAGGTTTTGAAAACATCATGCACTGAAGGGCTTACAGATGACCCGAAGGTTTTGAAAACATCATGCACTGAAGGGCTTACAGATGACTTGAAGGTTTTGAAAACATCATGCATTGAAGGGCTTACAGTGTGGGAAATAGTTTACTAAGTAAGAAACTATGGAAATCGTTTTCTTACTATTCAACAATTTCATTTTCAGAAAAGATTAAATGAGAAACTTTGGAAATCGTTTTCTCATTGAAATAATTTGTTGATTGGGTAACATGCCCCAAATTAATACTTTTTCTGTGGATTGCATCCATCTATTCTTTAGATGTTTGCGTGATTCATACATTTGAGGTTTTGAATTCTACCTTCTTTTTATAAGGTATTTTTTTATCATGAATCTTCTATTTCATACGAAAACCTGTAAAACTTCATGTTTGAATGCAATGAAATGTATCAATGTAATGCATTGTCTATTGTGCAAATGATGTTCTTATGAATACATGCATGTTGATGCAATCTTCATTTGACTTCAAAGTGGCGAACTCGGTCTTCCTTCACTTGATCATTTATTGCCAGAGTTACCTTCAGATATCAGTGTAGTAACTTATGCTATATTTCTGATGAACCATTTGATCAACTGGTATCTTTATGTCTTCTTTGCTTCATTTAAGTCTCAGAAGAAATGTTTCATTTATGGAACTCTTGCCATAGTCAGAACTATGACCTTGATGCCCCATTTTGTCTTTGATAACATCGGCTTTCTTAGTATGGACTTGTGTAGAAATCCAATAAAGCTTTCATCTTTGAAAAGAGAATCTATTATCTTTGAAGAGAGAATCTATCATCTTTAAAGAATGTAGATTTGCTAAACCCAACAGAGATTAATTAAGAGAGTAGAGTCTGTTCTGATTTGACTCTTGAAACAAATCACAAGGAGGATTTTATCCTAATTCCTTTCATGTCTCCACATCTAATAAAATCTCGAACAAGGCAATTTGGACCATATCATGTCGAGATGTTTAACAACAACCTGTCGTTCAACATTAGTTGGCTCCACTAGTTTCTTATTGTTAAAATTTCTGCTTCCCTTCTATGGAAATAAATCTTCATCATATATCACTTCTGACCTTGGGGTTGAAGAAGTCAAATTTTATTTCAGATAAATAAATAAAAACACCATATGATAGCAACATTGGTTCAACACCATAATCACTGGTTCGTAAAACATGTGACAATATTGTAAACACTAAGTTTTTGTCCCATTTATTATTATTATTATTATTATAAAAAATAATAAAAATTACAATTAATTTTATAGGCCCAGATCTAGAACCCAGAGGCCCAGATCTAGACCCGACCCAATATCCATCTAGGATTTTTAGCATCTTCTCCGCCGTCTCTGCTCCAACTGCTCCGCCGCCTCTACTCCAACTGCTCCGCCGTCATGTTCCCCAATCAGTTGCTGTCACATCACCACAGCTGCAATGAAGATTCCAGAAGAGATGAAGACGGCCGCACACATATTGAAGCTAAGGTGAGTCACCATCGTAGATCCGGTGGCTCACCGAACAAATAGTGTTTTGAACGCCTATAAAAGGCCATTTAACATGCAAATAAAAAAAAAGAAAGAAGCAAGAGAACGAATCTACCACCAGCAGTAAAAAACCGAAAGGAAAAAGAAGGAAAGAACTTACCACGGTCATCGGAAAACCAAAATATCGAAGGTATAAATTTAGATCTAGAAAATTCTAGGAGTTTTTAGGAAAAATGGAGGCCGGATTCGGCTTTTGGGTTTTTCGATCTACGATTTATGGGTATTTTTATATTTTTTGGCCACCGTGAATAGTGGTCGACGGTCGAAATAGTGACCGGCGGTGGTCGGAATAGTGACCGAACGGTGACCGGCGGTGGCCGACCGGTGGCTAAGTTTAGAGAGAAGCAAAATGAAGAAATGAGGAATTTTGGGAATTTTAGGCTATTTATGGTATATTTATACCTTCCTCAAAACTACATCGTTTTGGGGAGGGACTTCTGTGTAATTTCCATCTGGGAAGAATCACGCGTGTAGCCATCTTAGTTTTGTAACTTTCTATTTCAGTCACTAAAATCAACTTCTAATTATTTTAATTCGGCTTTATAGTTTTATTTAATTTATAATTTAGTCACTATTATTATATTTACATATTTATGGTAAATACTTTATTTAGTCCCTGGAAATGACCATCCAGCTCAGTTGGTAGAGCACAAGGTTCTTAACCTTGGGGTCGTGGGATCGAGTCCCACGGAAGGCATTTCATAATTCGGAGGTCTCTTACGGAAGTTGCTCTCAACCTGGCGTTGGGGGCAGCCTACTATCATACCTCCCCCTTACCCCATTATATATGGGAATAAGGGTCAGCTAATATATTAATTACTTTATTTAGTCCCTGGTAATTTTAATAAAATTTATTTTAACCCAGATAATTAATATTGAGGCTAAATTACACTGTTAGTACATATCTTTTTTAATAATTCAAATTAGGATCTTTAGGTTTTATATTTTATATATTTTTCACTGTTTTTTTTATAATTTTCATTTTGTCTATTAATTTATATATCTTATATTTTAATCCTATAATTTTAGTTTTCTTTATTTTTTCATTGTTTTATTTATTTATATGTTTAATTGCAATTTAATTTATATTATTATCATTTCAATTTCAATATGTTTAAATTATTACTTTAATCATTATTGTTATTATTATTATTTAGTCATATTCATTCATTTATTTTATTTGTTTTTTTATTAAAATTTTACTTATAAATTTAATTTTATAAATTACTTTTAAAAAATAATATTTTAATATATATTTATTTTTCAATATTAAGAAAAGACAGTCTTAAAGCAATTGGATGTCAATTTTTTGATATTTTTAAATAAATAAATATTTTACTTTTATAAATTATATATATATTAATCTATTTTTTATTTTTAGATAAATGTTTTATTAATATTTATTTATTTTTTAATACTAAGAAAAGAGCTGTCTTAAAGCACCTAGAAGTCTTTTTCTGGTATTTCTAAATAAATATCTTATTTATAAAAATAAAATTATTTTGAAATAACAGGATTATAAATTAAATACATCTTTGAATATTTAAATTTCTAATAATAGAGACAATTTATAATTAATACGTACCAATTTTGGGCGTTGTGGGGGTGCTAATCCTTCCCCAAACATAATCGACCATGAATCCCTTTTTATTATTAAAAAAATGATTTTTTGGTTAAAACACGGACTAATTTATTTTTTAACTGATATTTTCTTAAAAAACTCTTTTAAAAGATAATTTTTAGGTATTCGACCTACCTGATCCAAAAGGCTGATGGCGACTCCCAAAACATTTTAAAAAACCATTTATTCACACATCACTTTATCATATCTCACTTCTGACCTTGGGGTTGAAGAAGTCAAACTTTATTTCAGATCAATAAATGAAAACACCATATGATAGCAACATTGGTTCAACACCATAATCACTGGTTCGTAAAACATGTGACAATATATTCATCATTTCTCATGGCTTCTGCCCAGATTTTCGTAAAGCTTTTGATAACACATTCATCCTTTCTTGTGGCACGCCTAGATGTTCGTAAAGCTTTTGAAAAGAATTCATAATTTCCTCTGTTTTCTGCACAGATGTTCATAAAGCTTTTGAAAAACATTCATCATTTCCTGTGTTTTCTGCACAGATTTCTGGTCAGGGAAGCTCTTTCATAGTGTTCACAACTTTTGTATGATGTCACAAGACCACTTGAGAACAAAACTCAATGGGAATACAAGTGAAATGTTGGCGTGTTTCATGACCAAAAACTTGGTCAAATTCACAAAATATGCTAGTGTCGAATTGAATAAGAGACACTAACTGATATTGATATCATCTCGGGCAATGGAAAAGTGTGATACCGATCACGTTTTCTTCCCTAATGAGTGTTGTAGGAAGTAAAAACACATCAGCTATAGGATCCATGTACAGAAGGAGGTCCATGGAATTATTGTTGATGTAGATGAAAAGCACATGATAAAACCCAATAGATGAAAACTCAGTTTAGTTCAGTCTGACTGACAATGATAACCCCAGTGACAACGAGAATAAGGGTAATATACATAAGCCGAGCTTCTCTCTTTAATGTCATCAAGTAGGCAAAAAATGATGTGGAAAACGGCTTCGTAGCCTTAACAACATGATTGAAACTAACCTCCAGGAACCTCAAAGAAATATTTCTAATCATCACCGACACACAAAAGATCAAATTCAAAGCCGAGATCTTGAAGAACTGAACCTGGATCGAATGGTCTACATGGAGACCATCTTTATCCATGCAACTGTGGTGTAGCTTAACCAAGAACATGTTGCCATGACACATGGTTAAGAAGATTGGGTATTTGAAACCACACTTGATGAGTAAATATTTGTTCAACACCAAGACCCTGATGTAACTACTTGATGAATGAAGCAATTATGTATAGTCAGTTCCACTGTCATTGTTTCACCATTTTCATTCTTTATTCCTTTCTGTCTTATTGGAAATATTTGCTCAAAGCAATGATATTTAACACATAATGATGTGGGCCTTCAGTATGCCCCAACATTTACTGATATGAACGTTCAAAATGTTATTCCAATTTCTGATTAAAATGGGCTTTCAGCATGCCCCATCATTTGCTAATACAGACGTTCAAAATGCGCCAATATTCCAATTTCTGATTGAAATGGGCTTTCAGCATGCCCCAACATTTGTTGACGTGAACATTCAAAATGCATCAATATTCCTGATTATGATTGAAATGGGCTTTCAGCATGCCCCAACATTTACTTCTTGTTGATGTGAGCTTTCAAAATGCCCAAATATTCATATTGACATGGGCCCTCAAAATGCTCTACATGAATAATGTCTGTCTGAAATGGGCTTTTGAGATGCCCCAATATTCTATTTTTGGTTCACTCTCAACGTCTGTTTAACCTCAACGTCTGTTTAACTTGAATATCATGATCCCCACGAGGTCCAATTTTGACAATGCACTATTGTGGGTACTTGTGGCTTTATTCGTGCCCCAATTTGTTAATCTTGAATGCTCTCATTTTGGTGTTACAAAATAGCAGTGTTGTCAAGTAATTTGAGAAATTCTCTTTATGTTGTCACAAACTTAAGAAGTAATCAATCATTTTGACAAAAATGTCTGAGATATGTGCCTCTTCTGAATGAGGTGCCCATTTTTTTTGGATCTAGAGGGATCTAGTCGGATAGAGTGGTATACATCACTTGGTAATTCATTCCAGGCTGACATAGTGAACCTTGTTTTCAGTGAAGGCTATTTCTGGAATATACTTTTCCGTGGGAGAGAAACCAATTTATGTGAACAATAATCTTATTTTGATGCAATATCAAGACTACATATACAGTGGTACATGCTCTTGAAAAGTTCGCACTCATGCAACATATTGATTCTGATAACTACTTATTTGATTATGAAGCGATCTTTCAGGATGATTTCACATATATTGATAGTTTTTTTGATACCGAGAAATCCTGAATTCTGATTCCGACGAGGAGAATAAACTGTTATACTTGACGAAAATGAGGTACTCAGAGGCTAAGGCTTCAATAGCCATGGAGAGATATGGTTCGGATTCATCAATTGCAGAGTTGACATATTTTATATGTGCTGCTCAAATGGCTAAGGCTGCTGATGCACTTCTTCCAGTAGAAGATAGGAAGCCATTATGCAATGACCCTAATTACAAGAAAAGGCAAAACTCAGGCTATGATTTTTGGAAAAGGAAGAAGCAGAGGAAGCTTAAAAAGAAGCTTCTTAATGAAGACAATCATGCGTTTCATCTTCTAAATCCAATGATTGGTTTTGGGGTTCTTACCAAACCAGATCAGATAACTCAAAGAACACTTCCAGAAGATGCTATTGGGCCTCCTTATTTCTACTATGAGAACGTGGTACTTGCTCCAGTTGGTGTTTGGACCGAAATGTCACGGTACTTATACGATATAGAGCCAGATTTTGTAGATTCGAAGTATTTTTGTGTTACTGCACGGAAAATGGGCTATATTCATAATATGCCAATTGAGAACATATTTCCTCTTATTCAGCTTCCTCCACGCATCATACATGATGCTTTTCCATTAACAAAAAAAATGGTGGCCTTCCTGGGATCCAAGAACAAAGTTGAACTGTTTACAAACGTGTACAGGAAGTGCCAAATTGACAGAAATGATCTGTAAGGCTCTTGAAGCTTATGACAATGAGCCACCTTCGAATGTCCAGAAGTATGTTCTTGATGAGTGCCGAAAATGGAATCTGGTATGCGTTGGAAGGAATAAAGTTGTTCCACTTGAACCTGATGAGGTGGAAATGCTTCCAGGTTTCCCTAAAAACCATACACGAGGAGGAGGATCTGCTAGAGACATGTTCCCCGGTGGTATCAATGTCCTATCTCTTTTCTATGGGATTAGTGGTGCAGAGGTTGTCCTTTACCGACTCAGCATATCTTTGAAAGCAAATGTGCAAGAACTGAATGGTGATCAGTTGGAGCAATTGATGAGTAGATTTGTCGAATTCGACCTTGTTGTCAGTGACATTCCGTGTAACAACCTTACCAGAAGAAATAAACATCATCAGGATGAACTAGAAGATTTTTGTTGTTCCATTTTCTTGCAATGACTGCTACAACAACTTTCTTTTCTGTAACCCCAAGATACGCACTACCATATCTCACTCTTCCCGAAACATGGAAATGTTTAGTTGATAGCAAAACTTGGTTTAATCTATTTTTGGAATCCTATAACCAAGGTTATCCAATATGAAAGATCTATAAGTGTAGAATCTATTCCAAAGTCTTATTCTGTGCCATAAGTTCTCAAATTCAAGTTCAACAATCTTCTGAAGGACATAATGAATATAATCATGACAAAGAAAATGATCGTCATAGAAGAGGCAACAATGATGCATCAAGATCTGAACCAGTATCACGGTATAACCAGAGTGCAAGTGGTGACTTGTTCATTCCCATAATACACCTTAATGGGACTTATGACTCTGTGATTGGAGAATCTGCTAGAGACATGGATTGATGGTTGGGGAAAATAATTTGTCTGGTGATGCTTATCGCCCTCAGCATGAGATAAGTGATAATCTTTCTTGATGGATTGCTAATGATGTCAAAGGAGAGCGTTACAAGTTCAATTCTCTAGACTTTCAGGCTTCTTGGACCACTTACTTTCAAGAAAGTAAAATGCTTCATCATTCTGGCCTCGTTCATTCTTTTTCTTCAATAGAGGTAGAATAGGTAACAACTTGCTTCAAGGACCTTCCTCATTTGAGACTGTCCTGTTTGAAAATGTTTTTCCTTATTTCTTTATCAAAGAATGAAAGAATTTTGTAAAATGTTGTCTATCACAGATTCACAATAGAATCAAATCATAAGCATGAATTCAAAGAATATCAATAGAATCAATAATTCTTTAATGTTTGAGAATTATATCTCTTTGACAAGTATCAAGATTTATGGGTTAGTTTCAGGATGACTTTCTTATTTTCTATGGTTACATATATTTAAGATGTCACTCATCTCTCGCTCTTTGTGAACTTTTTCACATGCCTCACTTTAAGGACTTGGTATTTTAACTGGATACGTACAAAATGACGTAACTAGGATTGCCAATTACTAGATTATCTAGAATACCTCTATTTCAGTTCTCTGAAATATTCCATTTGTGAAAGCTTTATAAAGTCTAACAAAAGCAGTGCGAAAATATTGATCTAAAAATGAAATTTCTGAGTGCTCGTGTGAAGTTGACTATAACAGGTGTTCCTTAACTCTCTTATTCCATCTTTATAACCTTTTTTTTGAATGAGTATAGGACTTCAATTGCTTTGAGAACCTTCTTTTCCATCTTGCATTTCAGAAATTCTTTCGTTGAACGGATTTGATCTTCAAGCACTTTGATATGCCTTATAGCTTGAGGCTCAATGAGTCACACATCTTGATTCAATTTATTTTCTTCTTCTTCTTCTTCTTTTTTTATTTGAAAATTATCCATAAAGCTAGGATAATTAACTAATTGCTCTAAGAGGGACAACTCAAGCTTTATTACATATAATAAAATGACATGAGTATACAACTCCAACTTGTTAAGAAGAACCTGTTATAGTCTAGGTGTTTTGGTGGAAGTCAGAAAATCTCTTCGTTAGAGTTTAATTCCCAAGCAACTGGATTAAACTAGATTTACCTATTTGTAAAAATTATGTTCATCATCGAACGCCATTAATATAAAAATACTCTAGTTGGTTTTGCAATGTAATACACAAACGATTCCCCATGTTGTATGCTCCTATATATAAATACCAAGCCTTTTTATAATTCCTTTCAATAGGAGAAGGCTGTCTCGTTTTAGTAATAAGATAGTGTTTGGGTGTATTTCTTCTGAGGTAAGGTCAAAGGTCCTTGTTTTTCTGGTTTTCAATCATGATATTCTGTCAAAGATTATAACTCTAATCATGAAGAGCTTTTTAATCTAGTTGATATTCAAAGAACTGCAAGATTGCAAAATTGACTCAATGCTCATAACCTTAAAAGCAACACAAATTTATTTATTGAACAAAAGGTGGAGAAAGGAACAAAAAACACGTGCAAACAAGATGCTGAAAATAGAAAGGTACTACAGTGGTAGATAACAACTTCCATTTATTTATTTAGTTTACCCCATCATTCCTTAAAGGTCCATGCCCCTGATTTAATTAAATTCTGAACCTGGCGTTTCAATGCCCCACAATTCTCAGTAGTATGCCTCGAGCTTCCCATGTGGTAGCTACATATTGAATTAACATCATACCCTTCAGGAAATGGGGGTTCTTTCGGTTTAGAATGAACTAGAGTCACAAGATTCTGCTGAACTAGTAATGGGAGCAGTTCTTCATATGTTATTGGGATTTCATTGATAGGAGTCTTCTCTCGGGTCATTTTAAAAGATTTGGTCCCATGATTAACTCAATAAGACCTCACTGCATTGATCTTGACTTCTTTCTCGACGTCAATACTGTCGATTCCTCTTATCCTGTCATTATTGAATAACTTCTTTGGATAAACCCTCAAATGCACAAATCTTTATTTCATTTTGAGCAGTTTCTTGATAAAATCCCATCATCATCTTTTTCTTCTATGGCTGGAAATTGAGCTCATTTTTAGATCCATAACAACTTTTACTAAGGATGATAACCTTGTCCTGATTCTGAACACATATTGCGGTTGTAATTGGAGTAGTATTCACCAGACTCTTTGTATTGCCCACTGCCTCACTTGTCTTCAGAAAATCTGATACAGGTGTTTGAGGTTTCTTCAGAGTTACATCTTTCCCATTCATTCTTAAACCTGTGGGCCAGTCTCGAATTACCTCTCATTTTACTTCTTTATCATTTATAATCAGAGAGGTATTAAAAATTGAACGTTTTATCTTTGGCTCAAACACTTTGTTTTCCTCTTCCTCTGTAGCATGTACTTCACTTGTTTTGATACTATCAACTCTATTTTGGGGTTTGATTCCTAATTATTTGATCAAAACAGACTGATTAACATCCACTTCTATGATTCCCTGAACCACAAGGTCCTAAACTCATCGTTTAAAGTGACCACAATTCTTAATGGAGTGGCCTCAAGCTCCATTATGATATTCACAAGAAACTTTCTCCTTATACCAACTCGGGTATGTAAGAGACAAAGGCTTAGCCTGACGTGGAGCTATAAGCTGAGCTTGGAGCAATTTGATATATAATTTGCTGCAAAAAAATGAAGAAAAATTGGGTAGAAATTCTTTTGACCTAATTTTCTCCTTGCCATCCTCTTGTGAATGATCATCTAGATTTTCTCTTTGTTTAGCTTTCTTCAATGGCACTGAAACTTCTTCCATACTTCTCTTCAACTTGATCTTTGTCGCATTTTCTGGGATCATACCTGATTTTTGGAGATTTATTGAATTTCCACATTCACTGACAAAGTCCTGGTAATTTGTTTCCATTGCATCAGCTACATCATTCATAATCCCATTCAAATATTTCACAACAGGATCCTCTAAGGGTTTCTCACTATGGATCACAACATTCATCAGGTCTATCAATTTGGTCAGTTGTTCCTTTGAATCATCATGAAACTTTTTTACTTGATTAGTCATCTCTTGTTGTGTCTCGATAAATTGCTCTTGCAGTTTCTCGATTCAACCAACCCTTGCTAAAATCTCATTCATGGCTATTATCCCTCTTTAGGAAGACCAAGTTAGCTCCACTTTGATTTCAAAAATTCTGTCATGGAATTCTCCACGAATTATTCCACGTTGTCATGATTAAATGCATGTAAAATAGTTTGAAATCAAATGTAATTATGCAAAGATGCAAATGTAAAAATGAAAAATGTAAATAAAAACGTAAAAAATGCAAAAATGCAAATGCAAATGTAAATATGTGAATGTAACAATGAGAATGCAAATTGTGCAATACAAAAGCAAACATAAAAGTATAAATGAAAATGCAAAGATGCAAAATGCAAATGCATGTATGAAAAGGTGTTACTCAAGAGTGATCATCTTAGAACATATTTCATTGAACACAAAAGTTTATGTGCATCAAATAAAACTTTACATATAGGGGACAACTTTCAGTCCTAACTTCTCTAAAGCCAAGTTAGTCTATCAGCTTATGGGCCATATTGCTTGTCTGAACTGTAGCTTCTTCCATGACATTCACTTTTTCCTTCATCTTCTTGTGTCAATTCTCAGAGTTGTAGGCAATGTTGCTCATTCTCCCTTGTAAGAGAACCTTTGTGTCCAAAAAGTTCTTGGACAAGATCTTCATATATGTTGCAGTTCTTTTTCAGTTTGGTGACCCCTGTTATCCACTCTTCTGGGGTGTTTCCTATGCCAACATTTTAAAAGGCTTGACTGATCTTTTGGAAATCTTTATAGATGGTTTCCATTTCTGTGCTCAATTTCTTGTTTTGATCCTTCAAATAACAAGCTTGAGCTTCATAAAAACCTCTTTTATTCTGAATTCCCTGACTGATACTCCTCTTGTAGAATGCTTTTGGTATCAATATGACAGGATCTTTGCGTAATACTTTTGGTATTAATATAACATGATCTTTGTGTGCATAGCTCACTTCTATCCTCGGAATTTCCTCAGGATGTCTTTCCTTGGCTGCATCATATTTTTTTGATCATAAAACTTTTTGTCCATTTATGAATTCTTTCCAATTTGATGAACAATCTTTCAAGTCAACACCTTTTGGTTATGCCATGATCATGCAATGCAAACAAAAGAAATCAATATAAAAAAGTTAGAGCAAAATAACATGCATGGGAAAAAATAAGAAAAAAATAAAATGGTTAGTACCAACTAATGGAAAGAAAAAAATTTTCTATCTATCAAGGTATAAATCCTAACCTCATGCTTTCTAGTTCCATGTTTTGTTTGGAAAAATTAACCTAACTGCATGATTTCTAGTTCGCATGCATTTATTCAGGAAAAAGAAAATAAAATAAAATAAATTAAAAGCTAGACCTTATTTCTCCTTTGTGTATACCTACGGACAGAGGTTCAGTACAGTCTTAGATCAGGAGAATTTCTAGGGTTTATTATATGCAAGGTTTTAGTTCTAGGAGTAAAGGTACTTGAACTGTCCTTGTTGGTGCCCCATTGGGCTGGCAAACCCTCAATTCTAATCCATTACAGAATTAAGCAGATCGAGTTCAATTCGAGGGGATACATTTCCTTATGCCTGACACGGAGAATAAATTCTCATGAAGAAATAGGACATATGAACCATGAAAGCTACTTGCTAGGTCTGACACAGAGAATAAATTCTCACGAAGACGTTGCTTTCACTCCCACTTAAAAGGGACAAGCTTAATTATAAAGCTTATGTTATGCAATATACGTGTTGTGTGTGAGGAGAAATATTCAAACCTTTGACAAACAAAAGATGAAATTTAATACTTGAAAATAAAACAAAATAAAGAAGAATATATATATATATATATATATATATATATATATATAATAGTATAAAAACTATAAGTATAAAAAAATTTTTGAAAGAAAAGAATTATAAATTAAATAAATATGAATTTTTAATTTCTAATTGATAGAGACAATTTATAATTGATTTTAAAGCTTGACCAGGTCCCCAGCAGAGTCGCCAAGCTGTCGTAACCAGTTTTCGCCCGGGTACAAATTTTTTACTTGGCGGGAAAATTAAAATGAATAAATAAATGATTTTGATTTAAAATAAAATATTTTGGGAGTCGCCATTGACCCTTTGGGTTAGGTAGGTCAAATACCTAAAAATAACCTTTTAAAATAGTTTTTAAGAAAACATATTTTAAAAGATAAACTGATCTGCATATAACCAAAAATTTTTAGTAAAGAAGGATTCGTGGTCGATTACGTTTAGGGAAGGATTAGCACCCCTATAACACCCAAAATTGATACTCATTAATTATAAAATGTCTCTATTATTAGAAATTTAAAAATTCAGAAATATATTTAATTCATAATCCTGCTATTTCAAATTTATTAATATAATTTTAAGAAAATATATTAATATCAATATATATTTTTTTATTTTTTATAAATAAGATATTTATTTACTTAGAAATATCAGAAAAGGACTTCTAGGTGCTTTAAGACAACCCATTTCTTAATATTAAAAAATAAATAAATATTAATAAAACATTTCTCTGAAAATAATTAAAATAAATTAATATATAATTTATAAAAATAGGATATTTATTTATTTAAGAATATCAGAAAAAAACTTCTAGATGCTTTAAGACAACCCATTTCTTAATATTAATAAATGAATAAATAAAAAACATTTTCCTAATAAAATTAATATATATTTTATAAAAGTAAAATATTTATTTATATAAAAATATCAGAAAAGGACTTCTAGTTGCTTTAAGACAATCAATTTCTTAATATCGAAAAATAAATAAATATTTTTATTTAAACAAAT
Organism: Hibiscus syriacus; assembly: GCF_006381635.1. Classification (NCBI taxonomy): domain Eukaryota; kingdom Viridiplantae; phylum Streptophyta; class Magnoliopsida; order Malvales; family Malvaceae; genus Hibiscus; species Hibiscus syriacus. The sequence goes on from NW_024063351.1 coordinate 1,222,931, forward strand.
ATATATATATATATATATGACTAAGATAATAAAATAATTAAAATATATCAAAAGTAATAATAAAATAATATTGCAAATAAATAATGATCAAAATAAAAGAAATTAAAATTATTGTATTAAAATGTAAAATATTTAAACTTAGTGCTTTAATTCGAAATATCACAAGATCTAAAGACCTATAGTGTAATTTAGCCATAAATATTAACAGGTGATTGAAACATAAATTAATAAAATTACAGGGTTAAATCGTGACATTTACCCTAAATATTTAAACATTTATATGCGATGACTAGATTATAAATAAAGTAAAATTAAAAGAAAAAATTAAAACGTATAAAACATCAACTTAGTGACTAAAATGGAAGTTTATAAAATATGAATGGCCACAGAGAGGATTTACCAATATACGAAATTATGGATACACTCTTACCCAAAATGACGTCGTTCGGGGAGGGGTATAAATACTTTAGAACTGGCCCTTTTGGGCCAAAGCTTCATTTTTCATTCTCTCTCTAGAGAGAGAGATAACAAACTCTCTCTCGCTTCTCTCTAAGTTTCCCTTGTTGGAGGGAAACCGGCAGCCGCAGGCCACCATACTCCGGCGCCGATCGCTGCCGCCAGCCACTGTCGATGGTGGCCGGAAAATTACAAAACCCCTTTGTCGAAACCGTCTTTCGGTTGGGCCCCGGAATTGGGCTTCGACTTGAAAAATGTGGATTGGAGTCGCCACCGATCACTTTAAAACGTTATTTAGGTAGATCGGACACCATCTTACCTGATCTGCGTTTTACCAAAAATATGTCGAGTTCGGGAGTCGGTTATGGTCAAGGAAGGATTAGCACCCTTGAACCGCCCTTTCGGTAGCAATTAATTTTTCGGTTGTCTTTAATTGCGAAAAATTAGAAATTTAAATTTAAATTTAAAAACTGATTCGGTTAATTACCTTTGATCGACTGAAATTACTACTGAAAGTAAAAGTAAATAAATATTTTAAAAAAAAGGAAAAAAAGTTTTTTTTTAAAAAAGGGCTTAAAAACAAATACATAAGATCATATTAACAAAAGAATAATAAAAAAAATTAAAATAAAAATAAAGGTATGAACACATTAACCACATGCAACTGACTAATTGAAAATTATCAGCTTATGACATAATACATGCACGCATATATATATATATATACAAGCTACAAAGTGAACCTACAGATGATACAAAGTGAACCTACAGATGGGACAAAGTGAACCCACAAAGTCAAACAATTATATCATTTTGTCAAGCAAGTTGATGTCTAGATTAAAGAAATAAAAATTATAATGAGGAAAACCAAAATTATGGGTTTCAGATTAAATACTATAACTAAAATGAAACAGTAGCGAAATTACAAAGAATATATTAAATTAAATACATACAAAAAGAGAAATAAATCGCAACACAGTGACATGCAAAGTTTGAGTAAATAAATATCAATAGTAAAATAGCTTAGATATACATTTAAAAGGAGACATGGATCAAAACGCATACACTAAAGCCATATGGGACGTTCGAAATAATAAATATAATGGACTTAACTTGTGAACCTTCCACAAGACAAATAACAACGAATGGTGCCAAAACAAGAGAATAGAAAACTTAAAGGCCAAATTAAAAACTAAATAATGCAAAAAGGGTTTAAGGACCAAAATAAATTGTGGGAAAAGTCGAAGGATCGAGGAAAGACATGTACCATATCCTAGAAGAAGGCGCATGTTTATGGGCTCACCAGGTTGCTTTAATGAGTTAATTTTTTTTAACACACTTCATTTGCTCACACTCTTAAAATAATGAATCAAAACCCCAAACTTATTTTTCTTTGTTTCGTTCATCAATTGTCTTTGGTGTTCTTGACGAGCCCAGAAACCAACGACCTCTCCACTGCCGCTCCGCCGTTACTCCGTCGCGCCTGCAACCGTCGTCGGTCTCGGAAGAAGAAAATCAACACTCTTTTTGACTTCTTTTCTCCCCCCAACCCAGATCCGAACTCAAAACCTCCTAAAAATTACGAAATCTTTACAGATCTGAAGAAAAAGAAATTTGTATTTCTCCAAACATTCGTCGGTGGCGTTACAACTTCAGGGAAATCCCTTTCTAAAGAGTACCTATGTTCTCCTCTTCCCCCTCAATCCGTTCTGATTACATGAATTTATAGTTTATTTAAATCCTATTTTAGTCATAGAGTCCTAAACAAACTGAAATTCATTGTTTGAATGCTTGTTGGTTGCTTGGAACCCACGACCGTTGCTTGTGACCGAGAGAACCGGGCGTGTTGGCGAGGCGTGGAGTATGGGGAGTCCTCGGGTATGCAGCGCTCAGCTGAGAACCATGAACTAGGGTTGTTGTGTTCGGGCCGTGGGGTCTGGTACAGCTGGGCTGTGTGCTGTGAGGTATGGGTTGGACCAGAACATTCTGTTGGGCCTGTAAAAAAACAATAAACAAATAAATATATAACACATAATAAATAATATGTTTTATATTAAATATTATAATGGGATGAAATTTGGTGTCTACAGCTGCCCCTCTTTGCTCATTATCGTGTAACGAAAATAGAGCAAAGATTAAAAGACACAAATTTCAGTCATATCGAATATCCTCTGTCATAGAGTTGAAATTCGATATGGAAACTGGTTTGTCAATACAAAATGACCCCCTCGTCGTGAGGTTGAGTCAAAACTAGAAAATTCTGAGCCTGAATCCTTCGTCGTGAAGTTGAAATCGAACTCAGAGTACTAGAAGTAGCTCATGGATTGTCTTCTAGCCAAAGATACTTCGTTGTGAAGCTGAAATTGAATCTGAATGAAATTTTGTTGACAACCAGCGGTCCCTTCATCGTGAAGTTGAACTTGCGTTGTCTGGAGTCCAATATCCTTCGCTGTGAAGTTGAAATTGACTCTGGAATTGGGAAGTTGTTTTTTTTTGACAACCAGCGGTCCCTTCGTCGTGAAGTTGAACTTGCGTTGTCTTGAGTCCAATATCCTTCGCTGTGAAGTTGAAATTGGCTCTGAAATTGAGAAGTTGTTTGTTGACAACCAGCGGTCCCTTCGTCGTGAAGTTGAACTTGCGTTGTCTGGAGTCCAATATCCTTCGCTGTGAAGTTGAAATTGGCTCTGAAATTGAGAAGTTGTTTGTTGACAACCAGCGGTCCCTTCATCGTGAAGTTGAACTTGCGTTGTCTTGAGTCCAATATCCTTCGCTGTGAAGTTGAAATTGGCTCTGAAATTGAAAAGTTGTTTGTTGACAACCAGCGGTCCCTTCGTCGTAAAGTTGAACTTGCGTTGTCTGGAGTCCAATATCCTTCGCTGTGAAGTTGAAATTGGCTCTGAAATTGAGAAGTTGTTTGTTGACAACCAGCGATCCCTTCGTCGTGAAGTTGAACTTGCGTTGTCTTGAGTCCAATATCCTTCGTTGTGAAGTTGAAATTGGCTCTGAAATTGAAAAGTTGTTTGTTGACAACCAGCGGTCCCTTCGTCGTGAAGTTGAACTTGTGTTGTCTCGAGTGGCACGATATCCTCCGTCGTGGAGTTGAAATCGCGGATGGCCCTTTCGTTGTGAAGTTGAGCCTTGACTTGAATATCCTTCGTCCTGAAGTTGAAATTCAAGTATTGTATGTTGTGGGTGGACACAATTCCCTTCGCTGTGAAGTTGAAATCGTGGAGACCCCTTTATTGTGGAGTTTGGCTTCGAGCTAGATATCCTTCGTCGTGAAGTTGAAATCCACTCTCGAGCAAATTGTGTTGTTTCAAGAGAAACTTTCAATCTGTCGAGTTGATCGAAGTGTAGCTTCTTGCTGCTGAGTTAAACAACCAACATGAATCTTTAAAGGTGCTTTTGAATCGAGTATTCTTCGTCTCGAAGTCGAAACTTGACCCTAAAGGCTGCAAAAAATTATGTATGTGGAAAATGATAAATACGATGCTCTAAAATGTATGCATAAGATGCATGTAACATGAATTGGTTATATTTTATCTCTTGAAAAAGGTCTGATAATTTGCATTAGGATGTTGAATCCCCAAATAATGCCCCAATATCCAAAAATGCCCAATATTTGATATTGAATGTTCAAAGATGCCCCAAATGTTCCTCATTTCTTGCTTCAGCATTGATTCTGAGCACGAGTTTTGTGTCTAAGAGTCACATGTCATTTACCAAGATCCACTTTAGAGAGACTGTCTTGTTTGAAAAAATGATTTTCTTTCTCTTTTTTCAAAGTTATCAATTAAAAGAGTTTTGAAAGATGTTTGATCCAAAGTTTTTGAAAATATTGTCACTTTGACGGTTTTACAATTGAGACGAATCATAAAACTAGAGTTCATTGGATATCAAAGAATTAATTACAATGTTAATCCTTCAATAAATTATAGCCATTTGACAAGTGCCAAGATCAAAGCTATGGTCAAGTAAGAAAGGATAAAAAAGTATCAGGTTATTGTGTTTGGTCAAATATTTGGCATTTTTGTTCATTTGATGCTCAAAGGTTTGGCATTGGATGCTCAAAAGATTGATGGGGTAGCTTGCATGCTCCTCTGCTGGAAGTGTTCCCTGACTCCCAACCTTTGTTGTCACACTCGGATTGTGCGATGCCTTATCAAGGAATTTACGTGATCGCCTCAGTTGCACGATTTTTATATTCGAGCCGCCTTTTCAGGTTTTCAACTCGAACCCTCCTTTGGTTTCAAGACGTTATTCAGGATTTACGTCTTGAACCCCCCCTTTGTTATGTTTTTCTACCATGCATTAATTACATTGTTTTTTTTACAAACAAAGATTAATCCTGATGGGCGGGATGAAATCTGAAGATAGTCTCTTCTGTTTAGAAATCCATGTATGATTAAAAGGGACTTTTAAGGCACGTAATGTAGGCCATGGCTCATGGTTATGAAAGAAAAGGATAAATAGGCCCAAACAAGTGTTTCAGGGTGTTGAACCAAGGATCAATTCATTCTGATGCCTTCAATCCTGTCTTGCTCAATTTGGATCTGCTCATATGTGTTTCTCTGGATTTTCTCTGGATGTTCCATGATCTTCGAGTGAAGTGATTCAGAGATTCGGGAATGATTGTGCTTGATCAATCTCATAGTTTGAAGCTTGATGTGCTATTTGTCTTTAGGGAATCTTTGCATGTGCTTTTTGTCCCTTTTACTTTTTGATTTTTGCTCTTTTTTCCTTTTGTTCTTGTTTCTCTTTTTCTTTGTTTTTTTTGCTTTTTTGCTTCTTTTCTTTTTTGTTCTTGATTGGATCTTCGCACTTGCCATTTGGTCCACCTTTTGGTGTCTCATTTTGATTGATGTCTTCACTCATGTGAGCAGATTTCTTCCCACCTTGCCCCCCAATATGGAGGGTGATCCTTGGTTAGGGTTGAATCAGAAGAAAATTACTACAGGCTCAAAAGGGGACACAAGGGATATATATTTTCTCCTGTTGTAAAGGGATAAAGAAAGAAAGTCGTTCATCATTTCATACATGGAAGTCCTCACAGAAGAGGTATCCCCAGGGGGATAGATTTTCAGGATTAATTTCATTCACATGAAAACAGTGTAGTTAATGCGTGATAGAATTATTTCGAATGAATTGTTTTTTACTCCTTGCTCCCAACATATCTCAATGTTCAGGCTCCCGGCGAGATGTCCCAAATTGTGTCTTAAAAGAATGCTCATGTTCAAATGATCAACTCAATGCCTTGGGTATTAAAATGTCAAGTTTGAGTCTAAAAAGACAATTGTGTGACTTTATTTGACTCAAAGAAATGTATGGGTGTATCAAAAAGATAAAGACAATGTTCAAGAATTTCAAAGGGAAGTTATGTCAAAATTTGGTCTTTTGGTAATGATCAAGGTATTTCATTTTGGGGTTTGAGACATGATAAGAAAGGTATAATCTTGTCATATGTCAAAAATCTATAATTCTTGAAGAGTTAAAAGAATCCTTAATTCATTTAATATTCGAAGAACTAAAGATTAAAATTTGTTCAATTGCTCCACCTTAGAAAGTAGCATAAATTCAATCGTTTAAAAGATTAAGCAAAAGATCAAAGACGTGTTCAAACAAAACAATCCTCTAAGTGCAAATGGTATATGTCATGCCCCCTTCTTCAGCAAGCGCCTTACAAGTTTCAGAGGAATGTTTGGGGCTTCTTACGTGGTAACAGCTAGCAGCTTCAACATCGTAGCCCTTAGGATATGGGATTCTTTTCTTAGATCATCCTGGCAAGCTTTGTGCTACAATCAGCTGATCCAGCTCCCCTTGTACTGATTTCAGTTTTTCTTTAATTGTTAAAATCTTGCTTTCATGTGGTGTAATGTGGTTAAGACCACTTTATCGAATCCTCTGTGACTTAATTTCATGTTTATGAAAATGCTTAAAAATGTAGATGAAGATGCAAAAATGCAAGAATGCATGAAATGTTTGAGGCATTGATCCAAGAAATGTGCCTGTTATTATGAATAATCCTTATTGGGGACAAAAATGTTTTATCTTTTAAGAGACAAAAATATCCTAACAGCTTCTGACATGTTGACTAGTCTTCTGCTTTCTTCTTTCACCGGTTGAATAACTTGTCGAACCGCTCTGGCCTCTCTGGATGAACCGTGAAAATGTTGAGTTATTTTTCGTACTGGTCCAAGAAGTCTCGAATGATCGCATCTCGAGCATTTACTTTTGTTGAGCATATTCCCAACAAATTCGTCATTGGAGCCCTTAATTGATAGGAACTATGTGAAGTTCATTAATCTGTTTCTTGAATTCGCCAGCAATGGTCTCCAATTTCAGCTATCATTTTGCCATTGTCGTGTTCAAAGGGACTTCCAAGATACATAACCTTCATCCTGCCCCTGCAACCTCTGCCAGTCAGTTCTTCAAAGATAAGCTTTCATTGTGCTTGATATAAACCCGGTTCATTCTGAGTCCTTTATAATGCAGCAGAGTGATATACTCTTCAATTGTGGGCACCACGTCTTCTGGATTGAATGTGACACATAGTCGCCTTGTAGACTATCCTCTGTATTTTCATCTCTTGTATTACAACACCTTTGTCCATGGATTTAGATTATTCGAGTTTTAACAAACACGTTTTAGTGGATCAATGACCTCTTTTGAATGATGCAAGTGATGAAAATAAAATAAAATAAAATAAAATAAAAGAAAGATGAAAAGAGTTAGTGAGGTGAAAAATAATAAAAAATGATCATAAAATGAAAGTCCTACCCCATGATATCTACCTCACATGCTTATTATTCCTACCCGAACATGATCTCTATCCCGCAAGTTGATTTTGAACAAGTCCTAACCGCATAAATTTCTAGTTCACATGCTTTGAACAGAAAGTAAAGTAGGAAATAATTCCGGCATCCTAGGGTTTGGAATGAGGTTTTGGGGTGGGCTCTAACTCTCCATAGTCTCCCGGTTTAGGTTCTAAAAAATGGTACCCGAGTTCCCCTTGTCGGTGCCCCTTTGGGCTTGCCAGACCCTTAGTCCTAAGCCCATTACAAGCTTATGTAGACTAAGTTAAACTCGAGAGGAAACATTCCCTTATGCCCATACGGAGAATAAATTCACACGAAGGCATAAGGTATATGAATCCCAAAGGTTACTTGCTAGGCCCATACGGAGAATAAATTCACACGAAGGCGTCGCTTTCACCCCCACTTAAATAGGGTTCGGGGCTCGGGTATAGAGCCAGAGATAGAAACTTTTCAAAAATCTGAAATCATTGAACAAAATGCCAGTACAACTATTTATTTGAAAAATGATCAAAGATAAATAATTGGAATCGAATAAATAAATTTAAAATTAAAATTAAAATTTTCGCATAAAAAGATAACCGAAAATTAATTTTGGCCTGACTCACTTACCTGTCCCCAGCGGAGTCGCCAAGCTGTCGAAACCGTCTTTCGGTTGGGCCCCGGAATTGGGCTTCGACTTGAAAAATGTGGATTGGAGTCGCCACCGATCACTTTAAAACGTTATTTAGGTAGATCGGACACCATCTTACCTGATCTGCGTTTTACCAAAAATATGTCGAGTTCGGGAGTCGGTTATGGTCAAGGAAGGATTAGCACCCTTGAACCGCCCTTTCGGTACCAATTAATTTTTCGGTTGTCTTTAATTGCGAAAAATTAGAAATTTAAATTTAAATTTAAAAACTGATTCGGTTAATTACCTTTGATCGACTGAAATTACTACTGAAAGTAAAGTAAATAAATATTTTAAAAAAAGGAAAAAAGTTTTTTTTAAAAAAGGGCTTAAAAACAAATACATAAGATCATATTAACAAAAGAATAATAAAAAAAATAAAAATAAAAATAAAGGTATGAACACATTAACCACATGCAACTGACTAATTGAAAATTATCAGCTTATGACATAATACATGCACGCATATATATATATACAAGCTACAAAGTGAACCTACAGATGATACAAAGTGAACCTACAGATGGGACAAAGTGAACCCACAAAGTCAAACAAATTATATCATTTTGTCAAGCAAGTTGATGTCTAGATTAAAGAAATAATAAATTATAATGAGGAAAACCAAAATTATGGGTTTCAGATTAAATACTATAACTAAAATGAAACAGTAGCGAAATTACAAAGAATATATTAAATTAAATACATACAAAAAGAGAAATAAATCGCAACACAGTGACATGCAAAGTTTGAGTAATAAATATCAATAGTAAAATAGCTTAGATATACATTTAAAAGGAGACATGGATCAAAACGCATACAACTAAAGCCATATGGGACGTTCGAAATAATATAAATAATGGACTTAACTTGTGAACCTTCCACAAGAACAAATAACAACGAATGGTGGCCAAAACAAGAGAAATAGAAAACTTAAAGGCCAAATTAAAAACTAAATAATGCAAAAAGGGTTTAAGGACCAAAATAAATTGTGGGAAAGTCGAAGGATCGAGGAAAGACATGTACCATATCCTAGAAGAAGGCGCATGTTTATGGGCTCACCAGGTTGCTTTAATGAGTTAATTTTTTTTAACACACTTCATTTGCTCACACTCTTAAAAATAATGAATCAAAACCCCAAACTTATTTTTCTTTGTTTCGTTCATCAATTGTCTTTGGTGTTCTTGACGAGCCCAGAAACCAACGACCTCTCCACTGCCGCTCCGCCGTTACTCCGTCGCGCCTGCAACCGTCGTCGGTCTCGGAAGAAGAAAATCAACACTCTTTTTGACTTCTTTTCTCCCCCCAACCCAGATCCGAACTCAAAACCTCCTAAAAATTACGAAATCTTTACAGATCTGAAGAAAAAGAAATTTGTATTTCTCCAAACATTCGTCGGTGGCGTTACAACTTCAGGGAAATCCCTTTCTAAAGAGTACCTCTGTTCTCCTCTTCCCCCTCAATCCGTTCTGATTACATGAATTTATAGTTTATTTAAATCCTATTTTAGTCATAGAGTCCTAAACAAACTGAAATTCATTGTTTGAATGCTTGTTGGTTGCTTGGAACCCACGACCGTTGCTTGTGACCGAGAGAACCGGGCGTGTTGGCGAGGCGTGGAGCATGGGGAGTCCTCGGGTATGCAGCGCTCAGCTGAGAACCATGAACTAGGGTTGTTGTGTTCGGGGCCGTGGGGTCTGGTACAGCTGGGCTGTGTGCTGTGAGGTATGGGTTGGACCAGAACATTCTGTTGGGCCTGTAAAAAAAACAATAAACAAATAAATAATATAACACATAATAAATATAATATGTTTTATATTAAATATTATAATGGGACGAAATTTGGTGTCTACACCCTTAAAAGAGAGATCTGAACGTCTCTTTAGATCGAAGTAGATCTAATTTTTTTACCTTCGAACTCTCGGTTCTACGGCGGTATACGGAGGCTACGATGAAGGTAAGTATTCTTTTCCACTTTTGGTTCGTTGTTTGGCTACTGTTGGTGTATTATTTGGCTCGAAATGGTTGATTTGCTTTGGGTTTTTGTTGTTGGTTCTCGTCAATTTCTCTGTTTTCTACTGATGGTTGTTGTCTTGCTCTCAGGTTCTTTTTTTTTTTGTAGGTGTGATGGCTTTATAGCCATCCCGGTTGCTTTCTCGGACCGATCCCATAGGTAAAGTTCAGTGAGTCACCAAAACTATGTGGTAACTCACCGTAGGGCAGCAACGTGGACGGCTGGCCTAGCGTTGGTGAGCTTCTGGAGTCTTCTGGCAAGGGCGGCAGCAACTGAAACGTCGGTGTGGAGACATTAGAGGTTGCGATGTGGCAGTGAGGTGTCAACGTGGGGTGGCTGACCGTCGGCAGTGGCCGGTTGGAGCACTTGGTAGCAGAGGCGGCGACTATAGTCCCTAGGGTATCATAACCCTAGGGTTTCATCTGGAGGCTTCTGGACCGTTGGATCTTTCCAGATCCAACGGTTGAGATTGAGACGGCTGGTTGCTGAGATGATGAAAACCCTAATTTGGTTTTAGGGTTTGGTTGGGCCGCTTCTAGTTGGGCCTGTCAGGGTTGGGCTTCTAGATCCATTTGTAATTGGGCTATGGGTTATGGGCCTCCGATGTATTTGTAATTATTTATTAATAATAATATAATAATTTTTATAATAATAATAATAATAATAAATAATAATAATAAATAATAATAAATATAATAATAAAAGCAAACTGAAAAATTAGTGTCTACAAATCAATATGTACTTGAACCGTGCCTATTAATATTTATTTTGTGCTGACATATTTTGCATGGTCAAAAATAGAAAATGCTCTGGCGCATCAACCCTGTGTGCTAAAGTCTGACTTGGACAGAGTTCTTAAGGATAATGCTTCATTGTTCCTAAAAATTAGTCTGTTGTTGTTCTTAGTTATTTCAATGTAGTGTATATAAACGAATTGATGTCTGACCCTATGATGCTTTACTTTATAGGAAGAGAAGAGAAACTGAACACTGATAATAGAGTAGTGGTTAACAACTTCCAGGCAGAACTAAGCCAACAAATTGGTACGCTTCGCAACCTGGTGGCCTCATCAGTGTCTCAGCAAAATGAGCACCTTCGGAGTGTTGAGAAACTCTGTGCTCCTTTACTGATATACATGATAAGGTACTGAAAGTTTTCCCCTTGAATTAGCCTTGAATTTTACTTCTTTTCCAGCATGGCAGTTCTTTTGTGGGTATAATTTAACAGATGTGGCTGACCTTGTACATAAATCTTGCTTTTAGGCTATCTTGGAAATGAAGAAAAAGGTGACTGCTGCAAGAGCTTTGCATGTTTCCCACATGGAGGCATTCCAAACGTAGTGGGATTGCACAAAGCTAGCTCCAATGCTGCCTTAGATAAAATTTCATCTCTGGCTTCATCAAATGCACATTATATTGAAGAGGTAGCTGCTGATATTTTGAGTTCGGTTGCTTTTATTTTATTTATTTGGAGTTTTCCCTTGGTTTAAGTGTTTCCCTTTTTCTTATGAACTAAGGATCAGTTCTTTTCATCTGAGGCTAGCAAAGCAGCTTCAATGTTTGGCGATCTTCAGAGAAGTCTTGCAATTCACCAGGGAGAAATGACTGTTTTTGCGAAGGAATTAAGACAGGTTTGTGCTCCAATTTGGAATCCATTCTTGAAGTGGAGATGCATTTAAGAAATGTATTTGTTTTGTAATTTTTTTATAAGAGTATTTGTTTTGTAATGAATATTTGTTACCTACAATATCGTTTTGCTAGTGCTATTTATATTAGAACAATTTCCTGTAGATAGGTTGCATAGCTAGATTTCTTTCCTCTCTATATTTCTTTCCTTTTCCATGATGATTTCATTTTTTTTCTCTTCCCTTTTGATTAACAGAGGTTCCATGTTAGTATTGAGCAAACAAAGGACATTTCTGATTATGCCAGTGAAATTCTGGATAAGCTTTCAGAAGAGTTTGTGAGGGTTCAGAATCATGCTGTGCAAGCTGATGAAGTTCAAATGAAGAGCATTTCTAGCTTCCAGAAGGCTTATGAGGTATATTTTGCATATTACTATTTACTGAAGTGAGATACGTTGTTGAAATTTCTTATTCATCAAGCATATGCCATGTAGGAGCAATCGAAGTCTGATGCTGCGAAGCCTATTGCTGATATGACAAATCTGGTGCATAACCATGTTCGTCGGCAAAAAGAGCTGGTTTGTTCGTTCTTTGTATGGTTTCTACTGTTTGTTAACTAAGCAATGGCTTCACTGGCAGGTGGACGCAAGGCTTTTTGTTATCAAAGAAAGCGCTGTTGTAAACAAAACATTTTTGGATGGGCATGTTTCATCCATGGAGGGTATTACAACAGATGCTAAACGAAAATGGCAAGCATTTGCCATGCAAGTAGAGAATGATGCTAAAGACACTGCTGATTTGTCAGCTGCTAAACATTGTTGTATCGAGGAACTCGTACAGCATTGGTATGTTCTTATTTTGAATCCATCTCTCCTCCCTTGTTGGTTTTGACTTGTTCTTTTTCTGCCTTTTACTCAAGTATGTCTACTGCTGAATCGGCATTCGAGCACTACAAAAGTACTCAGGAATCTGCGAATGAGATGGGTAGTAAACATGTTTCAGATATGGAATCACTTATCAGGTTGGTAGTGAACATCTTCTGCAGTGTTTTCCCATTGTAAATGCATGCAAAGTTAGTTTACTTTTCTCATTGAAAGTTAGCTATAAATTGAATCCAGAGCTAATTTCATGTTGGAATATTAATGCATAACTATAGTGGGTTTCATTGTTGTATTTTGTTGTCTCCTTGAAGTAGATTTCAAGATGTTTCTTTCAGGAATACTACTTATTCAAATGAGCAGCATGATGCTGAGATTGATAGTGCCCGCGTTGCAGCTGAGCAAGATGGCTTGAAGAAAACTGATGATACCCTTCAGTACATTGATGGCAAGTCTCTCTCTTCTAGAATCTAGACGTAGAGCTTATGTTTGGTGCTAACTGCCGGTCCTAATATCGAAAACTAGTTTTGATGCATCTTTCTTCTTGCAAAAGTTAGCTTTGGAATTGGAATCCTCTTGAGTTTTTTTTTTTTTGTGTGGGATGCTGCATAGGAATGTCAGAACAGGAACAAGGAATTACAAGGGGAATCATGGACTCAGTTAAAGCTCATGGTAAAAGTCTTGAAACATTCCAGGATAATCATTCGAGTCAAGCTTCATCCATCAAGCAGAGAGCAGAAGAAACATTCCAACAAAGATATATGGTATGCTTATGCTTAAAGCTCTTGACTTATATTATTCCTGACTGCATTACACTCAAATTTGTGCATCAACAAAATTAATGTATTGGATTATGAGCCAACTGGGACGACACCTGTCGCGGCCGTCTTTCGAGCTGGGCCCGGAATTGGGCTTCGACTTCAATAATTGGGTTAGGAGTCGCCACCAATCATTTTAAAGCGATATTAGGTAGATCGGACACCATCTTTCCTGATCTGCGTTGTACAAGAAACGTGTCGGGTTCGGGAGTCGGTTACGGTCAAGGAAGGATTAGCACCCTTGAACTGCCCTTTCGGTACCAATTAATTTCCCGATTGTCTTTATTTGCGAAAATTAAAATTTAAAAATTCAATTCGAACTACTTACCTTTGATCGATTTGAAAGTATACCCTTAAAAAGTCAGGACATTTGTTAGAAGGGAAAAAAATAGTAATGAAAATAAATAAGATAAAAAAAATTAAAAACAAATGAAATAAATAAGATAAGATAAAGGAAATAAAAATTAAATGAAGATAAATAGGATAATATAATAAAGGAAAAAATAATAAAAAATATAAAGAAAAAGAAAAAGGGAAAAAATAAAAAATATAATAAATAAATAAAAACTAGAAAGGAAAAACAAATAAATACAATAAAGATAATAAATAAATAAAAAGAGTATATATAATGATAATAAAAAAAATATATACGTTAATAATAATAATAAAAACAATGATAATAATAATAATAGTTATAATAAAAATAAAAAATATATATAAATACGTATAAACAAAGTAGTAAAAAAAGAAATAAAATAATAATAAAATAAACAAATAAAAATAATAAAAGGATTAAAATAAAATAAAATAAATAAATATATATATAATATTGTATAAAATAAAAAAATAAGAAATAAAATAAAAATAAAATAAAAAAAATAAGAAAGATAAAAGGATTAAATTAAACGGGAAAAAAATTAGGGGATTAATTTAAAAGGAAATTTGGTGTGCAAATTCGATTTAGGGGCAAAACGTACCACAAAAAAAAAGGGGACTTGAAAGGGGATTAACCCCTAAGTTAAATGAACCAAGCATGAAGTTTCCAGACCCCAGGGACTTGACATATGATTTAACCAAAATAATTGAAATTAAACACCCCCTTATCTTCCAGTACACATGCAGAGCAAAAAAAAAAAAAGCTTCCCCTTCTCCAGTTTCTTTCAATCTCTTATTCTTCTCTCCTTTCGAACCAAAATTTCAGATTTGAGTTCTCAAAGAACTCATAGCGAGGTAAGATGGCTCATATTCTCTACTCTTTTTTGGCTTTTACACTTAGACCACATAAATAAAAGAAGAAAAATGAGAAAGAAAAAAATACGGTTCGAACGAACCTTTGCCAAGAAAAATGGAGAACTTTTCTCTAATTTCTTTTGAGTATCCATGCTGAGTATATTTCCTTGTGTAATATGCGTAAATCGTGTGTACAATGGGTTTAATTACATGCCTTTTTATATAAAAAGTGCATGCTATTTTTAGTCTAGTTTGAGTCCTAATCGAACTCTGCTGTGTTGGTTGTTGGTGTCTCATGCATTCACGCCGGATGGAGGCCGAGAAAGGTGGGATTTTGGCGTGAGAAGTGGCGTGCGAGGGCTGGGTGAGTGATGTGGTGTCGTCTGGAAACCCTAGCATCAGTTCGAGTTGAAGATCTGGACCGGTTCGCGAGCCCACATTACTTGTTTGTGTTGTATGGTGATGTGTCACCCTTTGTAACACGTTGAGCTTGGGACTGCAAAACAAATGAGAACCATAATAAATATAATATGATTTATAATGTAAATATATAATATATATAAATATAGAATTATAAAATATAATTTGTAATATTATATAATACAATAACGACTGACGAAATTAAGTGTCTACAGTTGCCCCTCTTTGTCCTTTTTTCGTGGAACGAAAAATAGGACAAAGACAAAAGGACACAAATTTCATTCGGTGGAGTTGAAAAATCGATTTTGAAAGAATAACTCTATGTCAAATTGTGTTCTGGATGACTCCTCCGTCGTGAAGTTGAGTTCACCTTGAAATGATATGAGATTGAAGCCGTAGTTCAGAATTTGAATCGGAATTCGGCTTCTCGTTGCCAAATTATAGTCAACTTCGGTCTTCTTCTCGGTTTAAAGACCTTGGTTTAAATATTCAAATAGAAAATAATTCTTTGACTCCACTATGTGGTTGATAGGCCTTCGAGCTTAATAAAATCGAACTCGAAAAGTCTTCGTTGACAGATAGCTTTTCTCTACTTAAGCTATGCTGTCGAAAAACGGTTCCTTGTCACTAAGGCACAACTAACCCATGCCTTCTTTTCGACTTGAAAATCTCGACTACGACCGAACAGTAGTGATTGATGTGCCATCGAGTTGAATGGAATCAAACTCGACAATTTTATTGACAGATAGCCCTTCTTGCTTTGAGCTATGCTGCAAATGATATGCCTTGGAGCTGAGCATAGTCGAACTCGAAGGTCTTTGGTTGGCAGATAACCCTTCTAGCCTTGAGTTATACTGCAAATGATATGCATTGGAGCTGAGCGTAGTCGAACTCAAAGGTCTTTTGGTGGAAAATAACCCTTCTATCCTTGAGCTATGCTGCAAATGATGTGCCTTGAAGCTGAGCGTAGTCGAACTCGAAGGTCTTTGGTTGGCATATAACCTTTCTAGCCTTGAGTTATGCTGCAAATGATATGCCTTGGAGCTGAGCGTAGTCGAACTCGAAGGTCTTTTGGTGGCAGATAACCCTTCTAGCCTTAAGCTATGTTGCAAATGATGTGCCTTGGAGCTGAGCGTAGTTAAACTCAAAGGTCTTCGGTTGGCAAATAACCCTTCTAGCCTTGAGTTATGCTGCAAATGATGTGCCTTGGAGCTGAGCGTAGTCGAACTCGAAGGTCTTTTATTGGAAAATAACCCTTCTTGCCTTGAGCTATGTTGCAAATGATGTGCCTTGGAGCTGAGCGTAGTCAAACTCAAAGGTCTTTTGTTGGAAGATAACCCTTCTAACCTTGAGTTATGCTGCAAATGATATGCCTTTGAGCTGATCGTAGTCAAACGAAAAGGTCTTTTATTGGCAAATAACCCTTCTTGCCTTTAGCTATGTTGGAAATGATGTGCCTTGGAGTTGAGCATAGTCGAACTCAAAGGTCTTTGGTTAGCAGATAACCTTTCTAGCCTTGAGTTATGCTGCAAATGATATGCCTTTGAGCTGAGCGTAGTCGAACTTGAAGGTCTTTTATTGGCAAATAACCCTTCTTGCCTTGAGCTATGTTGCAAATGATATGCCTTGGAGCTGAGCATAGTCGAACTCGAAGGTCTTTGCTGACAAATAACCCTTCTCGCCTTAAGTTAAGCTGCCGATAGTTTCTAAAAAAATGGCTTCCCTTCACGGGTCTAAGCCGGTCATAATTCTTCAGGTGGTTCCCATGAGTGGGTCTGAACCAAGTGATATGGTTTCTGGATGACTCCCCTTCACGGGAAAACACATTGATAAATTCTGTCAGTCGGACATCTTCCGTCGTGGAATTGATATCTAGCTGGAAACCTGCTACTCATTATTGAGTTAAGCTGATATGGATTCGTTTTGAATTGGCTCTCGAACCCATATGAAATTAATTCTGAGATCTGTAGATATGTCAAGTCGGTTGAGGTGTAGTTTCTCACTGCTGAGTCAAGCAACCACCATCGATCTTTCAAAGGATCTTTCGAATTGAGTATATTTTTTTCTTGGAGTCGAAACTTGACTCTGAAAGCTGCAAAAAATTATGATGTGAAAAATGATAAATGTAATGCTCTTAAGTATGTCTAAGATGCATGCAATATGAATTAGTCTTGGACGGAGTCTCGTTCTGTCTGCCAATCTGGTCATTGGAATTGATCGTGCCCTATTTTCTTCTCAGGCTTCGGCTTTAAAGAACTTTCATATTTGAGACTGTCCTGTTTGAAAGTGTTTTCTCTTTTCACTTATTTTAGGAGGGAAAAAGATATGAGAATATAGAAATTCCATAAAACATTGCTCCCAAATTCAGGCTTGTAATCGAATCAAATAATAAACACGAGTTCAAAGAATATTAAAGGAATCAATAGCTCTTTTAATGCTTTCAGAGTTATAGCTTTTTGACAAATATTCAAGTGGATGAGTTGGCTTTAGGTTGACCTAAGGTTTCAGCCATAAAAAATGTCATTTTTTGATTATTGCAAAATGTTTTTTCTTTGGCTTGGCATTTTAATTGGATGCGGACAAAATGACGCAACTAGCATTATCAATTATTAGACCTTCTATTTCGATTCTCTAAAATCTTCCATTTGTTTAAGTTTTGTAAGCTCTTCTAACAAAGGTAGTGCAGAAATATCGGTCTAAAAATGAAATTCTTGAGTGCTCGTGTGAATTTGACTATAACAGGTGTTCCTTAACTCCCTTAGTCCATATTTACCAAAACTCCTTATTTAGATAAATTTACTTCGCCATTGTCTGGCTTGCTGAATCCATAAAGTTGGGGCGTTTAACCAATTGCTTTAGAGGGACAGCTCAATATCATTGTATAGATATTATAATCACCTCTATCAGGCTAGCTTAATATTATCCATAAAGCCGAGGCGTTTAACCAATTGCTCTAGAGGCACAACTCAAGCTCCATTGTATATTATAATCACCTTGATCAGACTAGCTGAATCTTATCCATAAAGCTGGGGTGATGTAAGGCAATTCTACCTTCTCGATTGATTGTGGATCTAGGAAGGAAGAAAAATAACTTGCATAAGTGAATGGCTCAAATAGATGGTTTGGTGGTAGATATAAAAGGTGAATAGGTAAGCTATTTATGATAAGAGAAATGGTAGCGGAAGGATTTATGGCTATGGTTAGATTGATGAAACAAATGGAATGGTTGTGATGGTAGTATCTTAAAGAAGACTCAAAGAAGAACTAATGCTATAGAGAGCAAAGACCCAGACTTTATATTACTTCTTTAAGGGGTGGTAGTAAGGACTTGGACCCACTATCTATATGGAGATAGGAACGACAAGTATCAAAGGGAAGGGGTTGACGCCACAAGTATTAAAATACTTGATAAGTCGATAAAAGTCACAAGGACTTAAGCAAAGAGAATAATCTCACTTTAATTAATCAAAAAAGTCTGATTATAAATGAAATATGATGGCCTATTTATAGGTTTTGGAGGGGCATGGCCGAATAGATACATGGTGGTTCGGCCAACCCTTGTGTCTCCCTATAAAGTCATAATTTAAATACTAAAAGAGATGATGGTTCGATCCTAAATGAAGGGTAATAACCCTTGGCCGAATAGCTCTTGTATCCCTTCAAGTTGGCGCCAAATGGGAGAGGAAATGATGCTTGGCCAAATGGTTAGATGGCTCTTCATCTTGGAGTCTAAATAAGACCACATGCAAGGTAGATGGTGGCTGGTCATATGGCACACACATTGGTGTTCTAGGGAGCCTTTTGGTGCAGTCTTGTGCATAAGATGAAGGCTGGTCATGTGCATCATCTTGGGCGTGCATGTGTCTTCCTCCAAGCTTGCTTGAGTGTGTAGCTAGCTAGCAAGTAAGGGACTGGTTGTGAATGAACTTCCTAGCCAAGAGCTTACAAGATTCATAACAACACATTCAGCAACATTCAGCTACACTTCATGTCACTTTTAGCAACTTGGTTTGAAATAGTCTAACTAGCTGAGATTAGATAGCCTTGAGCTCCTCCAGCTGAGTTGAGCTTTCCTTAGTGTTCCACGAGCTGCCATGTACTTTGTGAGATGTGTGTGAGCTACATATGATGTCCAAATAATCCACCAAGCTACCCCAACGTGTGTCATGCTCCAATGTACCTACACGTGCAAGGAAACAAGGTAAGTCCATAGCATTGAGCTGATATGAGCTAAATACCTTGCTGCCATGCATGATTATGGTAATGTGAGCTATGATTGAATGTCATGAGCTATATATATCATCATATAATATGTGTGAGCTATTGTTTAAAACTTAAGAGCTAAAATGAATGCATATGAGCTAATAACATAAATGATAAGTATGCTGCCATTATATAAATGCGATGGATTATGCTTAACATATCTAAATAACAATGTGTATCTATTGTGAAGATGTGTTCATGCTAAGTTATTTATTAATTACATAACTAGTAACCTTAACATGAGATATATCATAATAGCATATATCATTAAACTAGTATAAAGTAAATATAACATAAAAATGTTCAAGAGTACTCCCTTTATAGGTGAAAACGTGCTTGCATCATCCCCCATTCTTTAGGGCGATTTGTCCTCAAATCGAAACCTTTGAGCTGTTTAACATCTTGTCCTTGCATAGCTTCACGTTTCTTTTTCTAAAAGAAAACATCCTTTGAATGAATGTGTTCTTTCAATAGGAACCCTTTCACAAGATCTCCTTTTAGGCCTTTCTTTGGAATATAATTTTCCAAAAAGGTACCTTTTGGGAATGATCTTCTTCTAGGGACATCCCTTTTGGAATTGACCTTTCATGTGGTTGGTCCTGAAAAGTGAGGAGTGACGAGGTTACAAATGAAAGATTACTTACCTTTTGAAGATTTAGACCCTTGGTGAAGAGTTGTGACTTTGAATCCCAACCATCACCATTTTTCGTAGGAGACCCTTCATTTTCCAGCAATGAACCATCATGTTTCTTCATGAAGAAGTTTGGTTTCATCATTCTTCATTCTTTATTGGTGGTTTGTCTTTGCGCCATGCTTGTACACTTTTTATCATATGCAATTGATCTTGTTGTACTTCTTTAGGCATCAAAGGCACCAAGGTTACATTGCGTCCTTCATGCTTAAAAGTGTATTGATTGTGATAACAATCATGAATGGCCCTTTTATCATACTGCCATGGTTTACCAAGTAAAATGTGGCTAGCATACATAGGGACAATGTCACAAAGTACCTCATCCTTGTACTTACCAATTGAAAAAGGAATTAGAATCTGTTTGGTAACGTTTAACTCACCTCCTTCATTGATCCATTGGAGTTTATATGGAGTGGGATTCTTTGATGTTGGCAAACTAAGTTTTTCAACCATAAGAGTGTTGGCTACGTTTGTGCAACTCCCTCTATCTATAATCATTGTGCAAATTTTGTCCTTGACATGGCACCTGGTATGGAAAATGTTGTTTCTTCATAAATCCTCTTAAGATGTTTGTGATTGTAGGCACCTTTTTAAAACAAGCATTTCTCCATAGTCTTCATTCTCTTCTGATTCTTCATCTTGGATTGCTTCAGGTTCCTCATCATAGATAGGTTCTTCGGAATCTGAGAAAACTTCTCTATTTTCAAGTACAATCATAGCATTTCGGTTGGGACATTGACTGGCCACATGTCATTTTCTAAAACACTTAAATCATTTGATGTCTCTGTCAAAAGAGTTAGTTTGCTTTTGTTTTCCCTTGCTGGATTCACCCACTTGTATAGTTTTGGTTACCTCTACACGATTCTTTACTTGGACTAGAGTTGGCTTCCGGAAAGTACCAAGCTTTTGTTTATATTTGGGGGCTGAATTTGGACTACTCCGGGTGAAGGCTTTCCTTTTAATCTGTCGTTCAATTTTCATTGCCATATGTACCATCTCCTCAATCTCTATATAATGCTGCAGTTCAACAAGGTTAGCAATGTCAGGATTTAGGCCAGATAAAAACCTTGCCATGGTTGCTTCTCTGTCTTCATCAACATTGGCTCGAATAATGGCTTTCTCCATTTCCTTGAAATAATCTTTAACGTTCTTGCTTCCTTGTTTAAGATTTTATAGCTTATGATAAAGATCTCGGTGGTAGTGAGTAGGCACAAACCTTTTCCTCATAATGGCCTTCATTTCTTCCCATGTAGTGATGGGGCGTTCACCATTTCGTCTTCTTGAACTCACCAATTGATCTCACCAAACTAGGGCATAATCCACGAATTCCATAGCAGCAAGCCTGGCCTTCTTTTGCTCCGTATAGTTTTGACATTAAAAAATGTGCTCGATCTTGATTACCCAGTCAAGATAGGCTTCAGGATCAGTTCGTCCTTGAAATGGACGAATGGTTACCTTAATATTGCTGAAGTTATTATTCTGATTTCGATGAACATCTATTCTTGCTTCTGACGTTACTTCAGCCTCTTCTTCCTTAAATTATTCTTCCATTCTATGGTGATTTATTCTTCGGTTTCCAAAGATACTTCAATTTAATCCATACGATCATGCAAAGGCTCCAATTCTAATTTCAGTAATCTTGCCATTTCACGCATAATTGCTTGAGTTTGCAAGTTAGGGGCTTCTCTTTTAGGGGTTCGTCCTGGACTCCGAGATATGATTAGTGAAATAAGAAAAGAAAAAGATGTGTAAAAGACCTTACCAGATAATACTCTCACAAAGCCTCACGAGTCACTCCAAGAAAGCTTGAATGTTACTGAATCCGCTCGTGTTTGCACTTTAGGACTTTTAAGGCTTTTACTTGTCCTCTTATGATCTCAGATACGCTCAAGCCTTTTTCCTCTCGATTCTCTTTATCCCAAGTTCAAATAACTTTATAAAAATCGTATCAAGTAAATTTTACTTGTTGTGCATCGGCTGCAAAAGGGTTAGTAGGAATGAAAAACAAAATATAATGAAAAGGGTGGCATAGAAATAAAATGAAGAGAAAAAAAAGGGTTACTTACACAAAGTCACTTCACGACCTTCTATTACCACAATCAATTTAAAGGCTTACTTGAATGGCTTGGTCATGAGAATTGTTGTTGTGTGCTTTCAACTTTTCTTTCTTTCTTTTCTTTTCTTATTTTTCCGAGTGCTTGATTTTCTTCTTCTTTTGGAGTGCTTCAATTTCTTTTGCTGATTTTTTTTATTTCAATTCACTTGCACTTCACTTGCACTTCTTTTTGGTATTTTTGTTGTTGTTGTTGTTACACGTTGCTTCTTCCACCAAAGCTCTGATTATCGCTTGATGTAAGGTAATTTTACCTTCTCGATTGATTGTGGATCTAGAAAGGAAGCAAAACAACATGCATAAGTGAATGGCTCAAATAGATGGTTTGGTGGTAGATGTAAAGGTGAACATGTAGGCTATTTATGATAAGAGAAATGGTAGTGGAAGGATTTATGGCTATGGTTAGGTTGATGAAACAATGGAATGGTTGTGATGGTAGTATCTTAAAGAAGACTCAAAGAAGAACCAATGCTATAGAGAGCAAAGACCCAAACTTTATATTGCTTCTTTAAGGGGTGGTAGTAAGGACTTGGACCCAATATCTATATGGAGATAGGAACCACAAGTATCAAAGGGAAGGGGTTGACGCCACAAATATTAAAATACTTGATAAGTCGATAAAAGTCACAAGGACTTGAGCAAAGAGAATAATCTCACTTTAATTAATCAAAACGTTCTGATTACAAATGAAATATGATGGCCTATTTATAGGTTTTGGAAGGGCATGGCCGAATAGATACATGGTGGTTCGGCCAGCTCTTGTGTCTCCCTATAAAATCATAATTTAAATGCTAAAAGAGATGATGGTTTGGTCCTAAATGAAGGGTAATAACTTTTGGCCGAATAGCTCCTGTATCCCTTCAAGTTGGTGCCAAATGGGAGAGGAAATGATGCTTGGCCGAATGGTTAGATGGCTCTTCATCTTAGCGCCTAAATGAGGCCACATGCAAGGCACATGGTGGCTGCTCATATGGCACGCAAAGTGGTGTTCTAGGGAGCCTTGTGGTGCAGCCTTCTGTATAAGATGAAGGCTGGTCATGTGCATCATCTTGGACGTGCATGTGTCTTCCTCCAAGCTTGCTTGAGTGTGTAGATAGCTAGCAAGTAAGGGGCTGGTTGTGAATGAGCTTCCTAGACAAGAGCTTACAAGCTTCATAACAGCACATTCAGCTACATTCAGCTACACTTGATGTCACTTTTAGCAACTTGGTTTGAAATAGTCCAACTAGCTGAGATTAGCTTACCTTGAGCTCCTACAGCTGAGTTGAGTTTTCCTTAGTGTTCCACGAGATGTCATGTACTTTGTGAGCTATTTGTGAGCTGCATATGATGTCCAAATAATCCACCAAGCTACCCCAACGTGTGTCATGCTCTAATGTACCTACATGTGCGAGGAAACAAGTTAAGTCCATGGCATTGAGCTGATATGAGATAAATACCTTGTTGCCATGCATGATTATGGTAATGTGAGCTATGATTGAATGTCATGAGCTAAATATATCATCATATAATATGTGTGAGATATTGTTTAAAGCCTAAGAGCTAAAATGAATGCATATGAGCTAATAACATAAATGATAAGTTTGTTGCCATTATATAAATGTGATGGATTATGCTTAACATATCTAAATAACAATGTGCATCTATTGTGAAGATGTGTTCATGCTAAGTTATTTATTAATTACATAACTAGTAACCTTAACATGAGATATATCATAATAGCATATATCATTAAACTAGTATAAAGTAAATATAACATAAAAATGTTCAAGAGTACTCCATTTGTAGGTGAAAACGTGCTTGCATCATGGGACGTTTAACCAATTGCTTTAGAGGGACAGCTCAAGTTTTATTGTATATATATAATATTATAATCTAGGTATACAAATCTAATTTCTTAAGTTTGTCAAGAAGAACCTGTTATAGTCTAGGTGTTTTTTTGAAAGTCAAGAAATCTCATCCTTAGAGTTCAATTTCCAAGCAGTTGACCTAAACTAGAGTCACTTACTCGCCTATCCCATCTGTAAAGATTATTATCATCACCGAACATCTTAAACAAAAAAGTATAGTAATTGTCACATACAAAAGATGCCCCATGTTGTACGTACCTATGCACATCTAAATACCAAGTCTTATGAAGTGAAAAGGCTATACTGGTTATTTATAAGAGAAGGGTACGGTGTTTAAGCGTATCTTCTGGATAAGGTCATGGTCCTATTTTTTATTACTGTTATTTTGTCAAAGATCTATAACTCTGAACCATTTACAGAGTTTTTTAATTCAGCTGATAATCAAAGAATTTCAAGTTGTAAAATTGATTCAATGCTCCGTATAAATTCATTGAAATATCCAAAGAAAGTTCAAAAACAAGTTCCAAAATATGAGAAAGTTCAAAAAACAAATTCAAACAAGATGCCTCAAAATTGAATAAGGCCTCATCAGGATGCCCCACTTGCCATGACTCTTTCTACTTTGGGAGTGGCATTGCTTTCATCATAAAATTCCAGCTCTTTTCTGTCCATCATTAACTGGATCAAGGCTCAAAATTCGGCACATTCTTGTACATCATGTCCATCTTCATTGTGATAACAAAAATGACTGCCCCCTTTGGAATCTAATGTGATAGGATGTGGCGTAATAAACCCATCATTTATCATTTGCCTCCATACCCAAGCAAGAGGTGACTTCACTTCGGAAACTCTAGTTTTGGCCATTTTACCCTTTTCCTCGGTGATTGCACTTTTCTCATTCTCTTGATGATTAGGCAGAGGGTTCTGTGCAATGTGGGGTGATTCTATATTGTTGAATTGAATCCAACTCCTGTTGTGCATTCTTTGGATAATCCTCTTAAAGGCGAGGCAATTTTCAATAGTATGCCCCGGAACATCGCCATGATATTCACAGTGCGCATTTTTGTCATACCACCTAAGGTATGGGGGCTTTAGAGGTCTCTCTGGATAGGGTGACACCACTTATGCTTCAAACAGTTGTTGGTAGAGCTCCTTGTATGTCATGGAAATGGGATCGAAATGCTCATTTTCTCTCCTTGGTTCTCTAGAGGATGATACATGTGTAATTGGTTTTGATTTGCTGATGATTTCTCTTTCTTTCTTCTTCAGGGGAGGCTTTCCACTTGACCTATCTCCTGGTTTAATGGTCATTTTGACTTCTTCCCCAAATTTCAAAATACGGTAACCATCCGAATTATTTTGAAGTCCAGGTAATATTCTTGGTGAGACAACTACTTGCAGGGTAGGTGACGTAATTACCCCTTTCGATGAACCTGGCCCAGGTGCACTTGTCTGATGTAGGCCAGCTAACTTGGCAACGATCTGATCAACCAAGGACTCTTGGCCTTTTGTGATTGTATCTAGGGCACTCTGGCTATTTTGATTTATCTTTTCTTCTAGATCCTTCTGTAACCTTAGCAAGTTCTCTTCAAGTTGAGCAAATCTGGCTTCCATTTCCTTTCGGTTTGAATGGTGATGACACGTGTTTGAAGATTGTGGAGGTAAATCTGGTGTTTGTTCCTTTTGATGACATGACTTTGTTAGTTAATGCGAATGTAAAGAAATAAAAATAACAAAATGCAAAATATGTTTAAATGCATAATGCATGTAATGTTCGAGACATTGATCCAAAAATGTGTCTGTTATTATAAATAATCCTCAGTGGGGAAAAAGTGTTACGTTTTAAGAGACAAAAAACATTTTAAAGGTATAAACCCCGAACAACTTCTGACATGTTAAGTTGAATACCCTGTCGAACCGATTCAACTTCTCTGGCTAAACCGTACAAGTGACGAGCTGCTTGCCCCAAAAAAAAGGTCTCGAAGGACTGCATCTCCGACTTTCACTCTCTGCTGATCATGCCCTCAACGAAAGTGCCTTTAGAATCCTCCATTAAAGGGATGAGACTCACTTGTTTGCTTCTTAGAGTTGTCAAAAATGGCCTGTTGTCTTTGAAGGAGCTCTTTAGGTCCATAACCTTTTCTCGTCTTGCCCCTGCTGTAACATTCGTAATACCGGGTTAGTGACCAAATTGTAAAGTTTCAGAATTTGGTGACTAAAGTAGAAGAATGAAATAGTTCAATGATTATTGGATATATATGATGAAGGTTATTTAGTAATTATTAAAGGAAATAAAGGGCAAAAGGGCCAATTGACCAAAAAATAAATTAAAAATGGGATTGGTAAAGATAAATACATATGGAAAGGGATAGAATTCTCCAGAGTTCTCTTCTCCTTTCTTCTTCTTCTTCACGTGGAAGCCAAGAGCAAAGGTAAGTTTGATTTAGCTGTTGATTTCTTGAAAGTTTTAAGTTGGATTTGAGTCTTTGGGGGTTATATAAGCTTAAGGAAAGCTTATATAAGTTTAAAACACCAAAGAGAGAGAATTAGAAAGGAATTTCTATTAAGGGTTTATTAATGAACTTTTATTATAAAAAGGTTTTTGAAGTTTCAAGGATGAATTTGACTTGTCAAGGGTTTAATTAAGAAGTTAGAAGCAATAGAATTGATTTTAAAACATGTTGAAAATTTAGTGTAATTCTTTAATTACATACGGAGAATAGGATTTTGATGTTAAGGAGGTGATTAATGAATATAAATGAGTTTGAATATGTGTATGTGAGTTGAGAACATGATAGGGGATGAAAGATGAAGCATTTGAGATGATTTGAGTAGATTTTCGGGATTAAAATTGAATTCTGAGCTATGTGCATCGATGCATCAAGGGTAAATCTCTAGAAATTGTTCAGTGTGTATCGATGCACAGGGAGTGCTTCGATGCACCCATTAAAATGGAAACATCGAATGCGATTGGTGCATCGATGTATAAGGAGTGCATCGATGCATCCCCTAAAATACAAACATCGAATGGGATTTATGCACCGATGCATAGATAGTTCATCGATGCACCCGTCTAGGGATGCATCGATACATGGGGTAGTGCATCGATGCATGCTTCTATTAAAAGTTGAAAATAACTTTCTATTTATCATTTGGAGTAATAGTTTAGAATATATCAATTGGGTACTGATATGTATCAATGTATGATTATGTAGATATCGAACATGAACAAGTTCCGGAACGATTATCAAGTTAAGATTCGGTCGAAAGAAAAGAAATCATAAAAGTGGATCGAACTTAGTGAGGCCAAGGTGAGTGCATATGTATTAGTATATGATGTGTGGGGAAAAGACTCGCGATGAGTCTACTCCCAATATTTGATTACATGATTTTATGAATGTTAATATGGGTGATATGATTATTATTTATGCATGAATATAGTCATAGGTGTAACATGTGATATAAGATATAAGCTAAAAAATTACAGGATATGAGATAAGATAGACATATGTGGTTATAAGAAACATGATATAAAAAATAGTAGAAAAGGAAATTGTAATATGTGAAAGTGAAATATATATATATATAGGAATATGAGAAATGATATAAGCTATATGACATGATCTATATGATTACATGAATATGCAATATGTGATACATGTGATATGATATGAAATATATGGTTACACATACATGTGGTATGTGATAGAAGAGAAATAACAAGTGATATGAAATGTTATAGATGATAATGCCTATGTTATGTGATATGAGAGCTAGGGGTATAGTTGGCATGCCAAGAGTCGAGGGTTTACCTATGTTCTACGGAACATATAGACAATTTTACCTATGTCTTTCGAGACATATGGACAATATACCTATGTTCTAAGGAACATATGGATAATTTACCTAGGTTCTTTGGGACCTATGGACAGTTGCCGAGGTTCTTTATGACCTCTGGATAGTTACCGGGGTCTTTGTGACCTCTGAATAGGTCCTTCGGGACATTTATATGAGCTGTGGTGACAGTATAGTAGTGCACAACCTCAATAGACTCACATATCTACAGTTCTCACAGGTGCACATGGGCTAACAAGAGAATAGAAATATGAAAGGTGATAATATGATAATGATAGGAAAGAAGATAATTATATGTATGCGTGGATTATATATATATATATAGATGAATATATGAAAGGTGCATAGTAGGAATTATTATATGTATATGTGGGTGTGATGCTTGTATGTGATATGTTAGTAGAAATTGTTCAAGCATGATTACGAGTTAGAGTTTATTATATGTTTTATGCCTCACTAAGTCAACGACTTAGCGTGTGATTGTTTCACACGTAGGTTACAGAAGTGAGAAGAGTAAAGAGGTAAGAGAAGCAAGACATGTCAGCATTTTCCTTACAAAGTTTCAGATCATAAAATAGATGATTTAAATGTGTATGGTTAATCTGAATATAGTTGGAATGCACTAATTGAGTGAGTTGTATAGGCTCTGATCGATTTTTGGTTATTTTGGTAAATTTATGTAAATAAACAACTTTTATTTTAATGAAAGTTTTGAATTTTCTTTGAATTTTGTCAAGAGTCAAAGTTTGAAAAGTCAATGTGACACCTCAGACTCATATTCGGGTCAGATACGGGTTGAGGGTGTTACATTTAATGGTATCAGAGCTAAGGTTTAGCCGATTCTAGGCTTAAATTGAAGTCAAATGAGGTTTAAAAATGTGTACATGCCAACTAAAAGTGAAAATATCTGATCTGATAGTGTAAGGAGTATGTTGTCTTACTAATAGAATATGATTTGTAGGATATAGTAGAAATTTATTATAGAAATTATCGAAGTGAATCGATAGTTGACAAATATGATGGTGATAGCAGTTCACCTACCCTGGCCAGGCAGGATGAAGAGCAGAAACCTCAGAAAGTGTCTTATAAGATTAAAGGTTGATTTTAGAAAGTTGAAATCATATCTGAATAATGATAGAAAGTTTTTCATAGTTTTGAATCGGAAAAGCGATATGGAGTAGTTTTATTATTTCATGGATAAGGTAGAATATGGTGAACAAGAGTCACCATAAGAGCGTTAAAAGATCAAATGATGCCGTGAGAATTGGTAGAAGAGTTCAAGGATGAGTGTATCAGTGACAAGCGTATAAAATGTATAAAGTCAGAGCTTATGAGTTCGAAACGAAGGGATATCATTGTGTATAAGAAAGAGTGTTTACATGATAAGGGTTTACAGTTAAGACGAAAAGAGTTAGCGTTGGCTAACCAGAGTACGTGATAAAAATGTACTGGAATTATAAGATATTATCAGGATATGATAACCAAATATGAAATGGATTTGGATATAGTTATATATATGGAACATGATAATGTGATATAGTAAAGGAAATAAGGATTTGTATATTTGAGTAAAGCTGAGGATTGATAAGAAGAGTTTGAGAATGTGTATATCGATGATCAGATTATAAGACAAAGGAAGTCAGAATGTTGAGTTTGAGCAAAAGAAATTTCAGGATGTATGAGAATAGAGGTGAAATTGATAAGTTGTGTAAGCGAATTTTGAGATAATTTCGATTGGAAAGGATGTATATGATTGCTAGAATAGGGCTTGTACCCTAGATTGAACATAAGTTATTATCTAGCTGTCAGAGTAAAGGTGCTAGAGTTATAAGATTGGAGGAAAGATAAAGTTGAGTTAATCAACTATGATATGAATCTGGATGTGGTTATGTATTTTGATCATATAGATATGACGATGACAAGAAAGATTAATTAAATGAAGCAACATGAGAACTTTAGAAGATATGTTTCTATCAAGATGTCCAGTGAAAATTCGAGGATGAATTTTCTTAAAAAGGAGGGGAGATTTGTAACATCCGCAATACCGGGTAAGTGACCAAATTGTAAAGTTTCAGAATTTGGTGACTAAAGTAGAAGAATGCAATTGTTCAATGATTATTGGATATATATGATGAAGGTTATTTAGTAATTATTAAAGGAAATAAAGGGTAAAAGGGTCAATTGACCAAGAAATGAATTAAAAATGGGATTGGTAAGGATAAATACACGTGGAAAGAGAGAGAATTCTCCAGAGTTCTCTTCTCCTTTCTTCTTCTTCTTTACGTGGAAGCCAAGAGCAAAGGTAAGTTTGATTTAGCTGTTGATTTCTTGAAAGTTTTAAGTTGGATTTGAGTCTTTGGGGGTTATATAAGCTTAAGGAAAGCTTATATAAGTTTAAAACACCAAAGAGAGAGAATTAGAAAGGAATTTCTATTAAGGGTTTATTAATGAACTTTTATTATAAAAAGGTTTTTGAAGTTCCAAGGATGAATTTGACTTGTCAAGGGTTTAATTAAGAAGTTAGAAGCAATAGAATTGATTTTAGAACATGTTGAAAATTTAGTGTAATTCTTTAATTACATATGGAGAATAGGATTTTGATGTTAAGGAGGTGATTAATGAATAGAAATGAGTTTGAATATGTGTATGTGAGTTGAGAATATGATAGGGGATGAAAGATGAAGCATTTGAGTTGATTTAAGTAGATTTTCGGGATTAAAATTGAATTCTGAGCTATGTGCATCGATGCACATTCAAGGTGCACCGATGCATCAAGGGTAAATCTCTAGAAATTGTTCAGTGTGTATCGATGCATAGGGAGTGCATCGATGCACCCATTAAAATGGAAACATCAAATGGGTTTGGTGCATCGATGCATAAGAAGTGCATCGATGCATCCCCTAAAATACAAACATCGAATGGGATTTATGCACCGATGTATAGATAGTGCATCGATGCACCCGTCTAGGGATGCATCGATACATGAGGTAGTGCATCGATGCATGCTTCTATTAAAAGTTGAAAATAACTTTCTTTTTATCATTTGGAGTGATAGTTTAGAATATATTAATTGGATACTGATATGTATCAATGTATGATTATGTAGATATCGAACATGAACAAGTTCCAGAATGACTATCAAGTTAAGATTCGATCGAAAGAAAAGAAATCATAAAAGTGGATCGAACATAGTGAGGCCAAGGTGAGTGCATATGCATTAGTATATGATGTGTGGGGAAAAGACTCGCGATGAGTCTACTCCCAATATTTGATTACATGATTTTATGAATGTTAATATGGGTGATATGATTATTATTTATGCATGAATATAGTCATAGGTGTAACATGCGATATAAGATATAAGCTAAAGAATTATATGATATGAGATAAGATAGACATATGTGGTTATAAGAAACATGATATGAAAAATAGTAGAAAAGGAAATTATAATATGTGAAAGTGAACTATATATATATAGGAATACGAGAAATGATATAAGCTATATGACATGATCTATATGATTACATGAATATGAAATATGTGATACATGTGATATGATATGAAATATATGGTTACACATACATGTGGTATGTGATAGAAGATAAAGAACAAGTGATATGAAATGTTATAGATAATAATGCCCATGTTATGTGATATGAGAGCTAGGGGTATAGTTGGCATGCCAAGAGTCGAGGGTTTACCTATGTTCTACGGAACATATTGACAGTTTACCTATGTGTTTCAAGACATATGGACAGTATACCTATGTTCTAAGGAACATATGGACAGTTTACCTAGGTTCTTTGGGACCTATGGACAGTTGACGAGGTTCTTTATGACCTCTGGATAGTTACCGGGGTCTTTGTGACCTCTGGATAGGTCCTTCGGGACATTTATATGAGCTGTGGTGACAACATAGTAGTGCATAACCTCAATAGACTCATATATCTACAGTTCTCATAGGTGCACATGGGCTATCAAGAGAATAGAAATATGAAAGGTGATAATATGATAATGATAGGAAAGAAGATAATTATATGTATGCGTGGATTATATAAATATATATATATATAGATGAATATATGAAAGGTGCATAGTAGGAATTATTATATGTATATGTGGGTGTGATGCTTGTATGTGATATGTTAGTAGAAATTGTTTAAGCATGATTACGAGTTAGAGTTTATTATATGTTTTATGCCTCACTATGTCAACGACTTAGCGTGTGATTGTTTCACACGTAGGTTACAGAAGTGAGAAGAGTAAAGAGCTAAGAGAAGCAAGACAGGTCAGCACTTTCCTTACAAAGTTTCAGATCAGAAAATAGATGATTTAAATGTGTATGGTTAATCTGAATATAGTTGGCATGTACTAATTGAGTGAGTTGTATTGGCTCTGATCGATTTTTGATTATTTTGGTAAATTTATGTAAATAAACAACTTTTATTTTAATGAAAGTTTTAATTTTCTTTGAATTTTGTCTAGAGTCAAAGTTTGAAAAGTCAATGTGACACCTTAGACTTGTATTCGGGTCGGATATGGGTTGAGGGTGTTACACCTGCAACCTTTGCCAGCTCAAAAAGTTAACTTTTGGTGTGCATAGTGTAAATCCCGGTCTATTCTGAGTATTCTCTTACCATAGCTGGACTTCCGAGCTTTTCATCCCTTGTATTATAACCCCTTTGTCCATTAATGCATATTATTCATGTTTAACAAACACGTTTTTGGTGGATCAATACCTCTTTTAAATGATGCAAATGATAAAAACAAAATAATAGAGAACAAAAATGAAAAGAGTTAGCGAGGTAAAAATAATTAAATTAGTCATAAAAATAAAAGTTTTACCCCACATGCTTATTATTCCTACCCGTACATGATCTCTATCCAGCATGCTAATTTCAAACAAATCATAACCACATATTTGTCTAGTTCGCATGCTTTGAACAGAAAGTTAAGCAGAAAATAATTTAGGCATATTAGGTTTTGAAATGAGGTTTTGGGGTGGGCACTAATTCCCTGTAGTTTCCCGTTTTAGGTTCTAAAAAAGGTACCCGAGTTCTCCTTGTTGGTTCCCCCTTGGGCTTGCCAGACCCTTAGCCCTAAGCCCATTACAAGCTTATGTGGACTAAGTTAAACTCAAGAGGAAACATTCCCTTATGCCGCACGGTGAATAAATTCACACGAAGACATAAAATATATGAATCCCGAAGGTTACTTGCTAGGCCCCTACAGAGAATAAATTCTCACGAAGGCGGCACTTTCACCCCCATTTATAAAGGGTTCAGAGCTCGGGTATAGAGCCAGAGATGATAACTTTTTCAAAAATCTGAAATCATTGAAAAAAAGTCAGTACAACTATTTACTTGAAAAATAATCAAAGGCAAATAATTTGAATCGAATAAATAAATTAAAATTAAAATTTTCTATTTTCGCATAAAAAGACAAACGAAAATTAATTATGGTCTGACTCACTTACCTGTCCCCAGCAGAGTCGCCAAGCTGTCGCGGTTGTCTTTCAGGTTGGTCCCGGAATTGGGTTTCGGCTTGAATAATTGGGTTAGGAGTCGTCACCGATCATTTTAAAGCGATATTTGGTAGATCAGATACCATCTTATCTGATCTACATTGTACCAGAAACATGTCGGGTTCGGGAGTCGAGTACGGTCAAGGAAGGATTAACACCCTTAAACCGCCCTTTCGGTACCAATTAATTTGTCGGTTATTTTTATTTGCGAAAATTAAAATTTAAAAATTCAATTCGAACTACATACCTTTGATCGATTTGAAAGCGTACCCTTAAAAAGTCACGACACTTGTTAGAAGGGAAAATAGTAATGAAAATAAATAAGATAAAAAACAATAAAAAAACAAATGAAAAAAATAAGATAAGATAAAGAAAATAAAAATAAAATGAAGATAAATAGGATAAATATAATAAAGAAAAAATAATAAAAAAAATATAAAGAAAAAATAATAAAAAAAATATAAAGAAAAAATAATAAAAAAAAATATAAAGAAAAAGAAACAAGGGAAAAATTAAAATATATAATAAATAAATAAAAACTAGAAAGGAAAAAAATAAATACAATAAAGATTAAAAATAAATTAAATAAATTAAATAAATTAAATAAAAAAAAGAATATATAAATGATAATAAAAATAAAAATAAAATATATACATTAATAATAAAAATAAAAATAATGATAATAATAGTTATATTAATATATATATATATATATATATAAATACGTATAAACAAAATAGTAAAAAAATGAAATAAAATAATAATCAAATAATCAAATAAAAATAATGAAAGGATTAAAATAAAATAAAATAAATATATATATATATATATAATATCGTATAAATAAAAAAAATTAAAAAGATAAAAGAATTAAATTAAAAGGGAAAAAAATTAGGGGATGAATTTAAAAGGAAATTGTTGAAAACATTTTGATGTTTCGATATAACAAATTAACTATAAATGAATTTTAAGATTTTACAAATGATTTTCTAAGTATATTCGATTTAATTACTCGAATATCAAATTATTACTCCAAATCTTCAAGATCAATTTCAAACCTTACTAAATGTGTAAAATTGTGTTTTATACTTTTGAAACAATTTTCACAAAGTATTTTGAACCAAAATCAAGCCTAAAATCAATTTTTCAAAGTGATGCACCAATCTATGCATCAATGCACCATGGAATAAATTGAACATTGAATACATTTCATGCATCAATGCACATACTATGCATCGATGCACTCAGAGTTTTATGAAAACATCGAATGCATTTGATGCATCGATGCACCATCCATGCATCGATGCACTCAGGCTATTTTGAAACATCGAATGCATTTTATGTATCGATGCAATCTTAGTGCATCGATGCACTAAGGGTCCAACGGTCAAAATATTTTAATTTTACACTTGATGCACCGATGCACCTTGGGTATGCATCGATGCACTGACGCTCCCAACTAATTTAATTAATTGTTTTCACACTTAAACGGCTCTATTGACTCCACTAGTCATCCCCAACGTTCAGAATCATTTGAAGGAGTATTTAAATAAGCTTAGAAGCCATTGATCAACAACAAGAAAGCACAAGAAATAAGAATCAAGAGAGAATAAAAGAGAAAGCATCAAACCTCAAGTTTGAGCATTTCAAGCCTATTTTTCATTCAATATTCATTTTGCTTTCAAAACCACTACTTGTACTCAATTGTATTCATTTTTAGTGTTCTTTTCTTTGTTCTATAATTGTGCAAACAATCTACCTTGTGAGGATTTCCTTGTAAGTTTGCAAATTTGTAATATTCTCTTTGAGAAAGAGTGTTCTAAAGAATTGGGGTATATTCTTGAGGGAGTTGTAAGGTTATCTCTTTGGCCTCAAAAGAAAGAACAAATTAGTGAATTTGTTGGAAAATCCTTAGTGTGGATAGCTAAGGTAGTGGACATAGACTTTGGTTGAGAAAGTCAAACCATTCTAAATCGCTGTGCAAATCTTTTCAATTTCTGCAAAAACTTCCACCAAAATTTTAATTGCCAATTCACCCCCTCTTGGCCAATTCCATCGATCGATTAACTCAACAATTGGTATCAGAGTCTCACTCATTTGAAGGTTTAATCACATCTTGAGCCGATTCAGGAAGAGTTACATCGATTATCAAGTCATCAATGGCCTCTACTTCAAATGTCGACTCTGGTCTCGATTCAATGCTTGTCAACAAGTCTCATTTCTTCAATGGAGCTAACTATGCCTATTGGAAGAATAGGATGATGTATTTCATTCAAGCAAGTGACATGGGAGCATGTAATGTTTTAGAAGATGGATATATCAAGCCTCTCACTCATCCAAGATTGTGGAGTGAATAAGAGAAAAGAATGTTCTAGCTCAACTCCAAAGCCATCCATATCATATTTTGTGCTCTTGGACCAGATGAATATGGAAGAGTTTCATCTTGTACAACCGCCAAAGAAATATGAGATAAACTTCAAGTCACTCATGAAGGCACCGACGAGGTAAAAGAATCTAAAATTAGTCTTCTAACACATAGCTATGAAAATTTCAGGATGAAACCAAATGAAGATATCAAAGCTATGACGGATAGATTCTCAACGATTGTCAATGGTCTCAAATCATATGGAGAGATTATTCCAAACGAAAAGCTTATGAGGAAGTTAGTTTACTCACTTCCAAAATCGTGGTAATCCAAGAAGACGGCAATTATCGAGGCTAAAAACCTAAAGTCCTTAACTCTTAAAGAGCTAATCGGTTCTCTCCTCACTCATGAAATGATGCTTGAAGATGAGGTGGACCTCGATAAGATTGACGAGACACCAGAGGAGAAGAAGAAGAAGAAAAACATTGGAGTTGCTCTCAAATCCACAAAAGATGAGAGTGATTCGGATGAAGATGACGATGATGAGGAAATGTCATTGTTTTCCAAACGGTTCAAAAAAATGATGAGACCTTACCGAGGAAGAAAATTCAAATGAAATGAAGGCCTAAAAAATGAACCAAAAGAGAAGGACCTTATCATTTGCTATGAATGCAAAAAGCCAGGGCATGTTAAATATGATTGCCCATAATTGAAGAGAAAGGGTCAATCAAAGAAAAAGCACAAGGCTCATGTGGCTACATGGAGCGATGAAGAAGGTTCTGATGAAGAGGAACAAGAAGTAGCAAACTTGTGCTTGATGGTATTCAGGGAAGATTCTAAGGTAACCTCTAACTCATTTGAATTAGATGTTATGATGAATTATTAGAGGAATATAATGGGTTGGCTTCGGATTATGAGAATTTTTTTTTAAAAATATAAAAATGATGTTTCAAAATTGAAAAATGAAAATAAGCTCATATCCAAAACCAACAATGATTTTGAAAGTAAAATTAGTGATTTACAAATCAAACTAAAAGAGTTTGAAAAGAAAAAATTAGATTTGCAAAATTTACTTTCAAAGGTCAATGATGATCTTAAAACTTCTTTTAATAAAGTTGGAACAAAACATTTTGAAAAAGGGGAAAATTCAAAAACCAACTTTGTTAGAAAAAAGTTTTAAAAACTACAATCATAGAGGTCCCCGAAGAACCTCTAATAGAAAAATCGTTAGAAGTATATGGGTTCCGAAAGGACTCATTACTACTAAAGATAAGGATATCCTACACAAATGGATACCTAAGGGGACTAGGATTTTGGAAACTAATGAATATGGACCCAAAAGAATTTGGGTACCAAAAATTAAAAATTAATCTATGTTTGTAGGAAAAGAAGCATTGCTACAAGGCACGGGAAACAAATTCAAACTCATGGTACCTTGATAGTGGATGCTCAAGACACATGACCGGAGACAAAAGTCGGTTCATAGAGCTCAATGCTAAAAATAGAGGAGAAGTGACTTTTGGTGATGATTCAAAAGGTCACATTGAAGGTATAGGTACTATAGGTAATACCTCTTCCATACAAATTAATAATGTTTTAAATGTGAATGGATTAAAGCATAATCTATTGAGTATTAGTCAATTGTGTGATATGGGATTCAATGTCATGTTTGATATTAATGGTTGTAAAGTCATTGACATTGCATCTAATCGGATTGTGCTTGTTGGTCATAGAATAGGAAACATATACATGGTGCATTTAGACTCTATTGATATGACTAATTTATGCCTAGTTGCTAAGGATGAGCATGATAGTTGGTTATGGCATAGGAAACTAGGACATGCTAGTATGAGTATTTTGCAACGGCTAATTCAAGGAGATTTAATTCGAGGGTTGCCTAAACTAAAATTTGATAATGATAAATTTTTGATGCTTGTTCTAAATGAAAACAAAAGTGAGTTTCTTTTAAATCCATTAATGATGTATCAACTAGTAGAGTATTACAATTGATCCATATAGATCTTTTTGGGCCAACTAGAACTACTAGCTTGAGTGGAAAACAATATGCATTTGTCTTGGTAGATGACTATTCTAGATATACTTAGGTTCTATTTTTAAGTACTAAAGATGAAGCATTAGAACATTTCATCACATTTTTAAAAATAATCCAAAATGAAAAAGGTTACTCTATAACTAGTGTTAGGAGTGATCATGACACTGAATTTGAAAATCTTGGATTTACCGAGTTCTGTAATTCTAATGGTATTAGCCATAATTTTTCAGCACCTAGAACCCCTCAACAAAATGGAGTTGTTGAGAGGAAAAATAAAACTTTAGAAGAAATGGCTAAAACTATGCTTTGTGAAAACAATTTGCAAAAATATTTTTGGGCGGAAGCCACAAATACCGCTTGTTATGTTGTAAATCGAGTAATGATTAGGCCGATTTTAAAGAAAACTCCATATGAAATTTTCAAAAATAAAAAACCTAACATTAGCTATTTTCATCCTTTTGGATGTAAATGTTTTGTTTTAAACAACGGTAAAGAAAACCTTGGCAAATTTGATGCTAAAAGTGATGAAGGAATTTTTCTGGGTTATTCCTTAAATTCTAAAGCTTATCGAGTATTTAATAAAAGAACTTTAGTTGTAGAAGAGTCTATACATGTTGTTTTCGATGATAATCCCCTTCCGAGGAAGGATTCTTGTGTGAATGATGATGTAGGCATTATAAATATAAATGACGTTGGATATGACGTTGGAGAACCATCATCAAAGGAAGAAATGAAAGATGAGGAAACTCAAGATCCTCTCGAGAATCCAACCATTGAAGAAATGGAAGTATCTTACCCAAGGGAATACAACTATGTCAAGGATGGTGAGATTATAGGTGATCCATCTAAAGGGGTAACAACTCGATCTTCTCTTAGAAATATTTGTAATTATGTTGTATTTATCTCATGCATAGAGCCTAAGAATATTAAAGAAGCATTAAATGATGAACATTGGATTATGGCTATGCAAGAAGAGTTAAATCAATTTGAGAGAAGTAAAGTATGGACATTAGTTGAAAGGCCTAGTAATAAATCCACTGTAGGTACTAGATGGGTATTTAGGAATAAGCTTGATGAAAGTGGTAATATAGTGAGAAACAAGGCTAGACTTGTTGCTCAAGGGTATACTCAAGAAGAAGGCATGGACTATGATGAAACATACGCTCCCTTAGCTAGGATGGAAGTAATTAGAATGTTATTAGCATTTGCATGTTTTCATGAATTTAAATTATATCAAATGGATGTTAAAAATGCATTTTTAAATGGTTTTATAAAAGAAGAAGTGTATGTGGAACAACCTCCTCATTTTGAAGATTTAAAATTTCCAAATTATGTTCTTAAATTGACAAAAGAACTTTATGGTTTAAAACAAGCCCCTAGAGCTTGGTATGAAAGATTGTCAAATTTTTTAATTGAAAAAGGTTTTTCCAAAGGGAAGGTTGACACTACATTGTTTTTAAAGCATAAAGGTAAAGAATTATTAGTAGTTCAAATTTATGTTGATGATATAATATTTGGTTCTACTAATGATGTTCTTTGCCAAGAATTTTCTAAGCTAATGCAAAGTGAATTTGAGATGAGCATGATGAGGGAGCTCTCATATTTCTTGGGACTTCAAATCAAGCAAAGAAAATATGTCATCTTCATCAATCAAGCTAATTACGTCAAAGATATGCTCAAGAAGTTTGGACTAGAAAATAGGAAACCTCATGACACTCCAATGAGCTCATCAACAAAGCTTGACATAGATAAATGAGGTAAATGTGTGGATGTTAAATTATATACGTCAATGATTGGTTCTTTGCTTTATCTAACTGCAAGTAGATCGGACATTATGTTTAGTGTTTGCTTATGTGCTAGATGTCAATCATGTCCTAAGGAATAACATTTACTAGCTGTTAAGAGAATCTTTAGATACCTTAAGGACATTCCT
This sequence comes from Hibiscus syriacus, assembly GCF_006381635.1. NCBI lineage: Eukaryota > Viridiplantae > Streptophyta > Magnoliopsida > Malvales > Malvaceae > Hibiscus > Hibiscus syriacus. Next base: position 1,262,500 of record NW_024063351.1, read on the forward strand.
AGTTTAGGACTTTGGTATCCTAGAGATTATACCTTTAGTTTGCATGCCTTCTCTGATGCGGATTATGGAGGTTACAAATTAGATAGGAAAAACACCTCCGGTACTTGCCAATTCCTTGGAAATATGCTGATTTCTTGGTTTTCAAAGAAACAAAATTGTGTAGCATTATCTACCACTGAAGCAGAAAACATTTCAGCTGGTAGTTGTTGTTTACAAGTTTTATGTATGAAACAACAACTTTTTGATTATGGAATTGAAGTAGGTACCATTCCTATCAAGTGTGACAATACTAGTGATATTTGTCTCACTAAAAATCCCATCCAACACTCTAGAACTAAGCACATTGAAATTAGACATCACTTCATTAGAGACCATGTCGCTAAGAAAAATGTAGTTCTAGAATTTGTTGATACTTTGCACCAATTAGCGGATATCTTTACAAAACCTTTAGACAAATAAAGATTTTGGACACTTAGGAGATAATTAGGTTTAACTGACCTATATTCACTTAGTGTTTAAAATAATTTTAGCACTTTTAAAAATAAATGAAAAATGCTTATAATAGTAATTTTTGATTGCATTCATTGCTATTAGTTAGGGGGAGTTTATGTTCTTTGGTGAAAATTAATTTTATGTTCAAATGCAGTTTAAGAATTAATTGATTGATTGAACATGATTAATTTTCAATATATGAGTTGCCAATACCACTAGAGCTAATTAATTTAGTATTCTAAGTGTTTTAAAATGGATTTTTGACATTTTTGTGCTTCATGCAGCGATACACTTAACAGTGCATCGATGCATCCCTTTGAATGTGCATCGATACACCATGAAGGTGCACCGATGCATGCCTTGAATGTGCATCGATGCACACTGCCCTGCATCGATGCATCCTTCGGATTTTGGGTTTAAAAGGCTTATTTTCTCATTTATTTCAAACCCTAAAACTACACCCTCATCAGTCGCACGCCTCTCTCACTCTCTAAATTCTCCTCTTACTCCAAAATCATCGTTTTTAATCAGAATTCATCCTCATTTCATCTCAAAGTCCTGTTACTATCAATAAATCATGCAACACAACATCTCATTCTCATCAATCCGAGATTTTCAATGTATTTTTCTAAAAACTTCTAGTTTATCATATTTTGATCTTAGGACTAGTTTTAATTAGTTCTAGGATGAACATTATATTGTGCATTGATTGTTTGATAATTTCAAACTAGATTTTACAACCAATTTCATCAAAAACTCACAAATTTTCAAAAATTATGTTTTTTGATTTAATTATGTTGTTTTCATGAAAAATTATACATATTATGATTTTTCAAATATTATTTTCGAATAGTTTTCAAAACCTTGCCCATTAGGATTCGGTTTAGAGAACCTTGAATTATTGAGGACTCAATTGAGTTTTGGGATTGATTATTGTGCATACATGTGTTTTAAATTGCAGGTTTCATTCCTTATTCCGATACCTTAACCATGTCCAATCCTAAACGTCCTAGGACTTCATCGAGTCGTTCAACCTGACCTTCTAATCCCGTTCCACCTCCACCTAATAGTCTTATAGGATCCTATTTTAATATGCCTGAAAGTCGTAGAGACGACTTGTACTCTAGGTACATAAATTATTTCCAATCCTATAGAATCCGGGAAGAGCGTATTCATTCTCTTCAAGCCATGATAGATATTGACTTCGAATACCTTCCGATTCTTAAAACTTGGAAGTTTGATAAAATGTTTCACCTCAAACCTATCGTCTATCATCAGTTAGTCCGCATTTTCTACTCCAATGCGGTATGCATTCAAAACCAAACTCAATGTGGTACTATAGCAATTAGATCTTATCTTTTAGGCCAATATATTAATATTGACCCCGAGACTATAGCTTTATGTTTTGGGCTAGATGACGATGGGTTATATAGTGAGAATGAAACTGTGGAATATCCCTATGTTCCAAACTATAGTGTTAGTACTCTACGATCTCATCACGATCGTTTTCTTTATTTGATGATCTCTTGGTGGTTTAGACCATCCGGAGGTAAGTACTCCACTCTTCGTACTAGGGATTTATGGTGGATGCACTGTATCAAGAATAAGAACAAACTAAATCTGCCCCACATTATATTTAGTCAACTAGTGGATATCATAAACATTGTTCCTTCAAAACATGTCGAAACATTAGTTTATGGATGTCTTATTAGTAACCTTTTTATCAAACTCGGTTTAAACGTCTCTCTCGACAATCCCATCCCTCTCCAAAATCAAATCAATCTCACCTCGTTGAAGAAAGTGGATTGGAAACAAGATAAGGAAACTGGTCTTTGGGTATTTCGACTCGGTAAGCAAACTTCGGGGGCGAGTTCTTCACGAGTTGCTCCTAGCTCCTCTCGTGCTCCTCCTCCTCCTCCGGCACCGGCTGCTGACGATGATCCCGAGTTTCAACAACTTATGCAAGATATCGAAGATCACGTACCAGATGACGAGCCTGCACCGGAACAAGCTCCACAAGAGGATCAAGTGCCTCTATATTTTCGTTCGTTTTTGGAGACATTTGATCTACGATATGCTTCCATCGAATCCCACTTGACTTCTACACACGAAGCGGTAAATCATCGCTTAGACACTTTGGAAGCTTGACAGATGGAGTTTCAAAGGGAGATGCTTGTACGTATGGATGCTCTCTCTTGAGATGCAAGCACGATTTCTTCCTCCTCCCAATCCTTCGATGGAGTAGATATATCCTTGTTATGCTTTCTTGATTTTAAAACTTGGATTGAATTTGATGTTTCTGGAGTGTTTGTTTTGGTTTATTAAATGTTTGAATTTGTTAAGAGTTGGATGATTGGATGTTTGAACTTAATATATATATATATATATTTGGTTTGGTTGAATTTTCTTATTTTTGCATCATTAGACATATATGACCAATTATGCCATTTCACATTTAATTATGAATATTGTTTATGAAAGCTAATGGTTAATCTCTCTTTTGATCTTTGATCTTAGCAGCTTAAGCTATATATATATATTTAATCAATTGGCTATGTTTTTCAAAACCTTGTTTAGGACATTTGAAAGTCTTTTTGATTTAACAAAAAGGGGGAGAAGTGTAAAAGTGTTAAAGGGGAGAAGTGTTAGAGTAAGTGTTAGAGTAAGGGGAGTAATAGAAGTGTTAGAGTAAGTATTAGAGTAAGAGGGAGTAAGTTTTCAAAATTTATTTTCAAAGAAAATCTTAAAATTACACACATGTTTTGTTATATCAAAAAGGGGGAGATTGTTGAAAACATTTTGATGTTTCGATATAACAAATTAAGTATAAATGAATTTTAAGATTTTATAAATGATTTTCTAAGTATATTTGATTTAATACTCGAATATCAAATTATTACTCCAAATCTTCAAGATCAATTTCAAACCTTACTAAATGTGTAAAATTGTGTTTTATACTTTTGAAACAATTTTCACAAAGTATTTTGAACCAAAATCAAGCCTAAAATCAAATTTTCAAAGTGATGCATCGATGCACCAATCCATGCATCGATACACCATGGAATAAATTGAACATCGAATGTATTTCATGCATCGATGCACTCAGAGTTTTATGAAAACATCGAATGCATTTGATGCATCGATGCACCAGCCATGCATCGATGCACTCAGGCTATTTTGAAACATTGAATGCATTTTATGCATCGATGCACTCTTAGTGCACCGATGCACTAAGGGTCCAACGATCAAAATATTTGAATTTTATACTTGATGCACCGATGCACCTTGGGTATGCATCAGTGCACTGACGCTCCCAACTAATTTAATTAATTGTTTTCACACTTAAACTACTTTATTTACTCCACTAATCATCCCCAACGTTCAGAATCATTTGAAGGAGTATTTAAACAAGCTTAGAATCCATTGATCATCAACAAGAAAACACAAGAAACAAGAATCAAGAGAGAATCAAGCATCAAACCTCAAGTTTGAGCATTTCAAGCCTATTTTTCATTCAATATTCATTTTGCTTTCAAGAACACTACTTGTACTCAATTGTATTCATTTTTTAGTGTTATTTTCTTTGTTCTAGAATTGTGCAAACAATCTACCTTGTGAGGATTTCCTTGTAAGTTTGCAAATTTGTAATCTTCTCTTTGAGAAAGAGTGTTCTCAAGAATTGGGGTATATTCTTGAGGGAGTTGTAAGGCTTTGGCCTCAAAAGAAAGAACAAATTAGTGAATTTGTTGGAAAATCCTTAGTGTGGATAGCTAAGGTGGTGGACGTAGACTTTGGTTGAGAAAGTCGAACCACTCTAAATCGTTGTGCAAATCTTTTCAATTTTCTACAAAAGCTTCTACCAAAATTTTAATTGCCAATTCACCCCCCTCTTGGCCAATTCCATCGATCGATTAACTCAACAGAAATTCGGTGTGCAAATTGGATTTTGGGGCAAAACGAATACCATAAAACAAATAGGGGACCTGCAAGGGGATTAACCCCTAAGATAAATGAACCAAGCATGAAGTTTCCAGACCCCAGGGACTTGACATGTGATTTAGCCAAAATAATTGAAATGAAACACCCCCTTATCTTCCAGTACACGTTCTGAGCAAAAAAAAAGCTTCACCTTCTCCAGTTTCTTTCAATCTTTTCTTCTTATCTCCTTTCGAACCAAAATTTCAGATTTGAGTTCTCAAAGAACTCATGGCGAGGAACCAAAGACGAGGTAAGATGGCTCACCTTCTCTACTGTTTTTTGGCTTTTACACTTAGACCACATAAATAAAAGAAGAAAAACGAGAAAGAAAAAAATACGGTTCGAACGAACCTTTGCCAAGAAAAATGGAGAACTTTTCTCTATTTTCTTTTGAGTATCCCTCCTGAGTATATTTCCTTGTTTAATATGCGTAAATCGTGTGTACAATGGGTTCGATTACATGCCTATTTATATAAAAAGTACATGCTATTTTTAGTCTAGTTTGAGTCCTAATCGAACTCTGCTGTGTTGGTTGTTGGTGTCTCATGCATTCACGCCGGTTGGAGGCCGAGAAAGGTGGGATTGTGGCGTGAGAAGCGGTGTGCGAAGGCTGGGTGAGTGATGTGGCATCGTCTGGAAACCCTAGCATCAGTTCTGGTTGTAGATTTGGACCGGTTCGCGGGGCCAGGTCACTTGTTTGTGTTGTATGGTGATGGGTCACCCTTTGTAACACGTTGGGTTTGGGCCTGCAAAACAAATGAGAACCATAATAAATATAATATGATTTATAATGTAAATATATAATATATATAAATGCAGAATTATATAATATAATTTGTAATATTAGATAATACAATAACGACGGACGAAATTAAGTGTCTACAACACCGATACGAAATGAGCAAGTTGTTCCAAGCAAAGGGGCTATTGAATCGCTACGAGCCATGCCAATGGAAGCTCTGGTCAATGAATTTCGTGAAAACAATTCATTTGAATCATTTGAGCCAAAGGAATTAAAGCCATCGTTAATACCACACCCACCCCTTAGTCCAGTCAATTAAAACTGGAGGTGCAAATTATATTTATCTGTATGATTAATGTAAACTGTTATAACCAGTCATTTTATGGAAGATTGTAAGGATGTAGCAGTTCTGCACGGTCATAGAAGAATAATTCTTTCTCAGGATTTAGCAATTTTAAGAATTGAATGGAGAGATACAAACTAAGCCTAAACCCCACTCTTAGAATAGTCTTAGTTTAATTATCACCGAGTGATTTCCATTCACAGTATTTTTCCATTTCTGTTGGTGGGTACTACACTTCAATTTTAATGATTATTGTTCTTTTTATAGTTCTAAATACCATCATATTATGGTTGATCAGTCTACATTACAATAAAGACAATGGCAGAGATGGTTGAGAAGAGGTGGCTTAATCCAGACATGAAAACTATATAGATGAATGTAAATTTAGCATATATATAATTTTCTGAATATCAGAGATGTTACAAGATAAAAGTCGGATATATAATACATAAATTAGTTCCCCATACAATACATACAGACGAGTGCGGAAGGCAAACTTGAAGATAGAACCTTAGAAAAAAGGGAAAATGAACTAATGTAAAGTCCAATGTGGAAGGGTTTCAATTCTCATCCTGTCCAGCCTCTTTATAAGGACCGGAAGAAATGCTTGAGGCTTCTCACGCAGTCGATCCACCATTGCCCACCCTTCCTTCCCATACATTTTGGCTATGAAACTGAAATTGTATTCGGGAAATAGCTGTTCACATCCTTACCGTTGGATTCTGGATTATCCCATCCCTGATCGCTCTATCCAGCTTTGTAGCATTCTCCCTGGTGGAACGCATCCATGCCTTCCACATGTCGGTGATGAACAACTCGTCTTCTCTTTCATTCAACTCCTTTTCAGCATGGCTTATACTCCTTTCAACGTGCCTAGTGGAGTCCGATCCCTTACAATAGCAGATTCTGTTGAGAACTTGTTTTTCAAGTTCTGTGGCACCCTTGCAGCTAAGTCCTGCAACTTCTTTGGGAAGAAACTGATAGCTTTCTGTCAATAAACCATCATCAATACCTTCTTCCGCTTTCTTCTTCCCCACGTCACCCATCCCATCATAGTGCTCCAAAACACGATAAAAATCATCGATGAAACTTGGGAAGTAATCAGCTATCTTCATCTTCAGATCAACAATTGATATATTTCCTGTGCCTTATCGTGAAGGCATCGCAGCAACATCAGATAATCCTCCGAACTGGTTTCTTTCCTAACTTTTTCACAAAACCTTAACGCTTGATCCAGGTGATCCGTTTTGTTGTATGCATTGATATTCCAAGGGAAGAAGACCTCTTCCTTTTTCAGCGGCTCCGTTTTGATTGTATTGATTCCAACTTAACCAGAATGGCTTCTTCATCTTTGAGAATCGTAGGCGGCAACAAATGTTAGGTTTCTTTCAAATGGGACTTTTATAGTTTGGATGCTTTGAAGAGAGTGACGTTTACTTATTCAATAAGTAATGGGATAAATTTTGAAGGAGTTTAGCTTAGATTAGAATAATACTTAAAAGGGTAAACTATACCATTGACTACCTAACTGTAGTCCCTTTCCATTTTTGCCACCATTTTTTATCAATCAAGTCACCCAATTATTTAAATGCATTCAATTAAGCCACTTGTTATTAACATTTAACGGAAGTGCTGATGTGAGAGTTAGGGATGTAAACGAGCCGAGCCGAGCTCGACTCAACTCTAAAACTCACGAGCCTAAAATTTTCAAACTCGACTCGAAATCATAAAATGAAGCTCATAAAAGCTTGAAAAAAATCTAAACTTAACTAGATTGAAGCCTCAAACTCAAACTCAAACCTGAACTTTAAATACATGAAAACCTTATACTGCATTTTCTTGAAAAAAATCAACACGTAAATGTTAATATTATTAATGATTTTTAAAAAAAATAAAATCTTACTATATTATATTTTTCGAGATGTTCACAAGCTTTTTGAGTCGAGTATCAAGTAGCTCATTTCAGCTTGTTAAGAAATCGAGTCGAATATTTATCGAGTTTTGACCGAGTCGAATATTTATCGAGTTTTGACCGAGTCGATCTCGAGTATCTCGTGATCTGTCTCGTCTCATTTACAACCTTAGTGACAGTTAATAAAAGAGTTATAATTATACATTTAGTCCTCATTACTTATATATTCAATCAAATTAGTCATAATTTTAAATTAATTCAATATATTTAATCCTCCAATCATATGATAACACGTGTTAACGATGACATCATTGGAGGGATTTTTTTAATTGAATTGAATTTAATTTAATTTAAAGAATTTTTTTAATCCTCATCTAACGAAAGGAAAATAAATTAAATTGGAAAAGCTGTTGGGAGACTTGAATTAGGGTTTCCAACGAGCTTAAGCTTGTCTCTTTATCACTCCGCCAGATGCAATGTTTTGTAAAAGTTCCACATCATTCCTTATTAGGAATGGCAACGGGTCGGGTTCAGGGCGGGTTTTGCTTGCCCTGTCCTCGAACCCGAAATGAATCCCCATCCTCGACCCCAACCCGATCCCTGACGGGTTTTTTATCGGGGTGCTCCGTTGGGGATTTTTTTGCCCCGTCCTCTAACCCGACCTGAAATATTATACCCAAACCCGAACCCGGAAATATTTTATATATATAATTAATATAAAATATATAAAATATTATATATATAATTAATATAAAAAATATAAAATATTATATATATATATATATATAATCGGGGTGGGTCGGGGATACCTTGCCTGAACCCGAACCTGGCCCGAAAAAAATCCCTGAAAAAAATCCCGGATACTCGACTCGACCCGAACTTAATCGGGTTTCGGATTTCCCTGTCGGGTTCGGGTCATATTGCCATCCCTATTCCTTATTTAACTTATATTGTAAGCAGTGCCAGAAAAAACAAAAACAGAAGTAATAATAAAATGACTCTTACATTGGCTTATTATGAAATATAAAAAAAGCTTACGCTGATAATTCAACTTAAATATTATTAAATAATTAAAAATATTATATTTAATTTAAAATATAAAATATTATTTTTATTTTTATTTCAAATCTTATTTTAACTATATTTTTAAATATATATATAACTTGTATTAATTATTAACTAATATTTACATTTGTTTTGGTGGGTTAAATATTTTTGATATTTTGTGATAGGTTAAAAATTTGAGTCGTTAAACATAAGTTTATATATGATTAAAATAAAAAATAAATTTAAGATTTACGCATGGTTAAAATCGACTTCTAATTACACATTTTAATTATATATGCAATCCAATAAAATATAATTAAAATATAAATGATCCGTATACTTTATTTTTTTAATAAAAATAAAAATTATTAATTAAATTAAAAATTATCGAATTTTAGATTATATAATCATTAAATTATAAACATGATAAAATATTAAATTTATTTTAAAATATACAAAACTTAAATTTGATTTTTTAATAGTATATAAACTAGTCTGCAATATATAATAAAATATATCCAATTGTAAATCAAATATAAAATTTGTTTAAGTGGTTTTATGTTATCAAATTTTATATTTTACCTAGGTTCAAATCCTACCATAACACAATTGATGACGTGGGCGGAGTGGATAAATCATGCGCTTAATAGTCACGTAGGCCTATAAATCAACTGAACGAACACGAATAAGGGTATGTTCATGTTCGTTCGTTTAAGTTTAACTGAACAAACGAATGAACACGAACAATGAAGCGAACAAAATTTCTTGTTTGTGTTAGTTCATTAAGAAATTTAGCTTATTCGTGCTTGTTTATGTTCAATTGTTAAAATGATAAACGAACACAAATGAACGAATGTAAAAGAACATAAACGAACGAACATAAAATTAATTGAGTTTATATTTGATAATAGTTTTTTTCTTTCTAAATAATTTTAGGATTTATATTTTCTGTCACACCCGAATTTTTGGAATAATATTAATCTTTTAAGTATCTATTTCGAGGGACCATACAATGAAATTTTAGAAATTTGGGGTCTCTTTTGAAAGTTCTTCTATGTTCAAGGACTTGATCAAATGTTTACCCCTTTCTCCTTTGTGCTTTAAAAATAAAATAAGGTGTATTCCACGAATTTTGAACCTTTGCCTTCTAGAACCATCAATCTAAGACCCTACCATCTAGGCTAGGTCACTATAGCTAATATGGTATTAAATTTATTTTTATTTCACTGACTCATGTTAGATTTTATAACCCTTAATCTATTCCAAATCAATTCCACCAGGTGAAAACACCCTTAGCCCCAATTTGGAAAGTTCATCCTCGACCCAGCCAAGATCCACTGCCTTTGGCCAACTGCTACAACGACCCCTTGCGACCCGAAACCAACCATCGATCCCCAAACCCCTCGTTATTCATCGTATAATAGTAAGAGAAACCCCGATCTCAGCCATCGACTATCGATAAGATTCACCGTTGGTTTCAATCGATGTGTCATCTTATCCCGATCAAAACCCAAGTTGCCCCTTGTCGAGCTTCGTTTATGTCTGTTGTGGAGAGCCATAGAAAGTTTCGTCAGAAAATTATAAACTTGTTGTTGATTTTCCTATTTTTTGGTCGATTGGGTGGCCCGTTCATCTCACCGCCCTTCCCATAGAGTTCCCTGCTCTGTTCCAACCAAAACCCAGGTGAGTGCTCCTCCCATCGTCGTTGGATCTACCATTCGCCATTGTGTGAGTTCAGTTCACTTTTTCTATTGTTTTATTTTAATTTTCTTCAATGATTAGCTGATTTTTAGTGTTGTTTTGGATTGCATTTGGTGTTTGGTTGCTCTTGGAATATTCGAATGCCTTATCCCTTCTGTTTCTTCATCGAACATGCCTCCACATGCCGATGGTGCGCGTGAGCTTTGTTCTCTAGTCGATTCCTCCAAAAACTGAGTCAAACCGAGTCAACCCATTGACCATTGACATGTTCGTTGACTAGTTGACTTTGAATTTGATCGCGTTGACTTTGATTAAAAAGTCAACTTTATTGAAAAAGGCTTATTTTATGTTTTTCGACGTCCCGAGCCCAAATTCGAAGTCTGTTTCGCTAATTTTGAACTCGGTAAGCTATTTTCAACATTTTAATATCCAATTCGAATAGTTTCCCGATTAAGTTATGTTTTTGACGTAAATTCTTTTACCATGTATTCGAGACATTATGAGACATGAAATTAAACTACAAGAATGATCGAATGAGTTAAAGTATGAGAGTGATCGAATGGAGTTGATTACTATTGAATGCATGAATGAAAATATTTGGTTTTTCGATTAGCTTCAGGTGATAATTTTTATGAAGAACTATAATAACGAAATTTTTTGGTTATAAAAGGATAAAAATGCTCTTAAGATTAAATATGTTATGACTTACCTCAAATAGTGGAAATGACATGGAAATTTATATTGGACCTAATATAAGCAATGAATCATTTATTTAAGTTCTTGATCTGTTTGATAAAGGACTCGGATAACTTGTATAAGGGACTAGAGGACTGTTAAGAAATAATCAAAGTTTAGTGGTTTTGATTAGGCAATTAACCCCATAATTCTTAGATTATGACATTTCTTGTTAAATAGTCATAATGTGAGATAAAATTGACTCGTTTTGATCCTAAAAGTGGAAATAATCTAGAAAAGTCATTCTTGATCCATTAAATGACTGATTCACCTCCTAAATACTCGATTTGTTCCAAAAAAAATCTTGAAAATCAATTTTTAGCTTCCAAGATGGAAAAGGACTTAGAATTTCAGATTCTAGAATAAATACCCAAATATTAAAGTATTGGAAATGATGCATATGACTGAATCAAAGAAAATAGCCAAAATGCCCTTGAACCTTAAAAGGGTCCAAATACCTTGAACTCTAAAATGACCAAAGTAATCTCGAGTATTCAAATGACCTAAATACCTTTAAGACTTGGATTTAGTGAATGTTTATGGATGGAATCTAAAAACACTGACAAACCTAAATATTGAATTGCCGCTAAAGGTTATGAAACACGATCCAAGAACATCGACCATTTCGGATACGATTGCATTATATAAATAAATAATATCATCGAAATACATATTCCTCTCTTCAAGATATGTTCAATGGAGATTTTGGTGGTGACAGGTCCAAGTAGTGATGCCAGTATTAAGGAGTGAATATTCTTAAAATATATCAGTCCGAATAATTGGAAAGTATCGTAGTGCTAAGGCATGTTTAGCTCATTTGACCCAAAATCATGAGAATTTGATATAAGTTTGGCATATTGGAAATTATCATTTTACCATTATTGGGTTAATTCTACCAAGAATTCTTCTGGTAGTGAAATGACTTATATGCCCCTGATGGCCTGAATAACAGAATCATTTCTAGTATAATTGAATCTTAAGTTATTCTAATATAAAGATTCTTGATGTCTTCCCGATGCACCCAAAAATCCTAAATGGTTCAGAAGCATCAATTACTAAATGTCTGATTTGATCTATTAGTAATCAGACCCTTTTAATAGGAACCACGTATCTATAATATGATAAATCTATCAAAGCTACATGTTTTCTATTCTTGATAACTATCAAGTGCCTCCAAAATATATCTGAATCCTCTAGTGTGTTCCTTATCCATATAAATATTTTCTCTGATTTTAAAAGCATGACTTTGATATTTGAAATAAAAACATGGTTTTTAATCTTCAAATTCTGATCTCTGTTATATGATACTAGAAACGTCTGGCTCCTGTTTCTGATATTACTGTTTAACCTGTTTTATATTAGGGTATTATATGGGATCTATTATGAAGTTCTACTAGTTCAACCTCGATCAGGCTAGTAAATTCTTACAGACCTAAGGAGACCCTTAGGTGGGCGTCTAGGCCTAAAAGGGCATAGTGGTAAGACCTTACAGACCCTAAGGTACTCTCTTAGGGTGGCTCATTTGCTTTGTGCTTGGGGTAAGTCCTTATAGACATGGGGGGCACTCCCCTTAGGTGGCTCCTACTCTTCGGCTAAGGTAAGTCCTTATGGACCCAAGGTGCTCCTTTAGGTTGGCTTCTACGCTTATTGGTCCTAGGGTAAGTCCTTATGGATGCAGTTTTGGGGAAATGCATATGGAGTGTTTGGTTGAAGGATATTACATTGATTTAAAAATATATATATATTTTTATTGAAATAAATTACTATTTTTAAACTATACTTACATTTAATTCTAGTTTATTGGGAACACACTAGATATTTATTTTCAATCTCCTGAATTTGTTCCCTTGAACTTTAAGATTCATGTCTATTACTTGAAGAAATATGAGTAAATCCTCAACTCATCACGAAAACATGTAAATGCTAGAATCAATGAGGGAATTTTATACTTTGCCATTTATTTACATGTCCTTTAGCATAATCTGGTAGTTTTGTATTACTGAGCTTCCAAAAGCTCACTCTGTTACTCACCATTTCAGGTTAGAAGAATTGATCATGTGCATCATCGACATCACTATGGGAGTTCCTTCGGTGTTGTTGGGGAGTACGATACTAGTGTAATTAGGGGGCATGTGAGTTATGGTATGTTTGCGTGTCAGAGTGTGAAATTTGTTTTGATATTGTATCTTATTGAAATATGTTTTATCTTCAGAATGATTCTTGAACTTATATTTTAATCATAAATTATTTATGCTTTGGAATGGTTCAAGAAAAGTTTACTTTTTCTTGATTTTTATGTGAGTCACTTCGGTGGCCCTAATGTGATACCTCAGATCAGAGGGTCACCGCATCAATTTGGGGTGTTACATTTAGTGGTATCAGAGCTTAGGTTGTGTCGAGTCTTTCTGGGTAGATTGGCCAGTCGACTATCATAAGGTGTCTGGTCAGTACATGCCCCTAGATTATTACTGTACTTTTTTAAGCCTGAACTATAAGGTTCATGTAATAAGCTAACCTAAATTTTTTGTTCGTTAGAGCTCGACCTATGCATAAAAGGAATACCAGCAACCTTTGTCCAAATTCTGTAAAGCGCATCGTTAGTAACGTGAGAGTTACTTATTTGAGAAATTCTGACCCGACTCCGAATTTAAAGTTGAAATATGTTACCCTCTCTATGAACTTAACCTCATTGCTAAGGTCTGATTGTTTCTACAAGGATTACTCTATTCAGATTCTCGAATTTTGATAAGGGAGAGTTCTGATGAGAATGCATATTCAGTTGGTAAAGATTTAGTGGAGGAATCATAAATCCTGTAAAAGCTACCTGAAGATACCGATGAATTGATGAAAGTTTAGTTCCATATTTCTTTGACTTGAATAAATTTCGAGGAAAAATTATTTTAAGGAGGGGAGAATTGTCACACCCCAAAATTTGGAATAATGCTAATCTTTTAAGTATCAATTTCGAATGACCAGATAACGAAAATTTAGAAATTTAGGGTATATTTTGAAAGCTCTTCTATGTTCAAAGATTTGATAAAAGGTTTACCCCTTTCTCTTTTGTGCTTCAAAAATAAAATAAGGTGCATTTCACAGGTTTTGCACCTTTGCCTTCTAGAATCATCACTTTAAGACCTTGCCATATAGGGTAGGTCATTATAGCTGATATGGTATTAAACTTATTTTTATTTCACTGACTCATGTTAGATTTTATAACCTTTAATATATTCTAAATCAATTCCACCCGGTGAAAACACTCTTAGCCCCAATTTGGAAAGTTCATCATCGACCCAGCCACTGCCATCATTGATCCACTTCCTCTGGTTAGCGGTGGTGTGCATCGTCCCCTCAACTACTCCAGTAGCCCCTTATGACCTTAAAACCAACCATCGATCCCCCAAACCCATCGTTATTCATCGCATAGTAGTAAGAAATCATTCAAAGGCCAACTCCAATCCCAACCGTAGACTATCAATAGGTGTCACTACTTGTTAAACCCTAATTTTCAATATCAATTTATTATATTTAATTAAAGAATCAAAATGGAAATTTTTGAAAATTATAGGGTTAATTTTGAAAGTTTGGAAAGTTTAGGGACTAGCCACATAATTTTTGCATACTCTCCTAACACTAAATATAAAAAAATGGGAAACCCCTGTCGCCTAGCTTAGTTGCCCACGTCTTAGCCAATAGGTTAGGGCACTATTTGGGTTTTATTTTAATAAAATATATATGTTTTTGGTTCAGGCTTAAATCACCCAAACCAGAACCCCCAATTCGGAATTCAACCCCAATTCCCCCAAATTTACCCGAGCTGCCGCCTCTCATTTGCGATTTACTCTGATTTGGCCGCCATTATCTTGCTCTGTCACCACCGATCAAATCAAAATCCTCTGATGACTCAACCCTGACCTTCCATTCACCAGAATTGATCATGATCACCGCGAATTGAAGAGTTAAAGTTCCATCGAAATCTCATCCCCGCCATTTTGATTTTCCTCGATTTTGATCGTTCAAGTCATTGGCTCACCTCACCACCCCGAGCACTGGACTCCTCATCCTATGCAACCAAAACCTGATAGGTGTTGCTCTCCACCGTCGTCGTTCTCACCGTCCACCGGGGGTAAGATTCATGTCGCCTTTATTCGTATATTTTGCTGAGTTGTGGTTAATTGTTTTTATTGTTTTACTTTTGGTTGAGTGTAGTTATGTTTCCCGAGTGTTCAGTTGTCCGGAATTTCCCCTTGCCACCGTCTCACACGTCGCCACATGACGTCGCTTGTGCGTGGGGCTCGTCTCCAGCTCTGGTTTCTTCTAGAAACAGTCCAGGTAGATCAAACCGACCCAACTCGGTCTAAACCAGGTCTGTTTGACCCAAAAGAGTCAACCTGAACCAGTCAAGTTGAGTCAACTCATTCAAGTCAAATCATCTGAGTCAACTCGTTTGATTCAACCCATTGACTTTGACCCAGTGACTTTGACCGTTGACTTTGACCATTGACTTTAACCCAAAAAGTCAAACTTTTTGAAAAGTCATATTTTATGTTTTTCGACGTCCTGAGTTCGAATCCGAAGTTTTTTTTTCCCAAATTCGAACCCGGTAAACTAATTTTTAACATTTTACCTTTCAATCTGAATCGTTTTCCTCAATTAAGTTTCGTTTATGATGTAATTCAGTTTGTATATAACCGAGATATTATTAGACGTTGGATTCAAGTTCGAGAGTGATTGAATGGAGTCTAAATGTTTCGATCGGTTTAGCTTAGAAGTCGAGATAATACGTTGCTACCTTATGTATGCTTAATGAAACATGTTGGTATTGGTAAATGCATGGTTGAATATATATAGTTACTTGTGTGTAGTTAAAATTTCTAAACTCGATCTGAATGTGAAATAAATTAAATTAAACTGAATAAGGCTCAGACTACATGCATAGACACAAGAAGACTGATAAGAAATGATTTCAAGTTTGGTGATTATCTGGAAAAGGAAATAACCTTAGAATCTCTAAATTTTATTTGTCCTTGTTATGGAATTATCTGGTTATAAAATTACAAAATTTGCCCCTATGAGGTAAAAATGGCCTGAACTGACCTTGATAGTGAAAATACCATGAGATTTCATAATTAATTCGATAAACTATTGATTTTCCTGTTAAATTCCCGATCTGCTCGGATAGTCATTGATAATCATATCCTAACATTCAACAAGGTACAAGACCTATAATTATTGATTTATTAGTAAGCACCTAAAGACTAAAACATCAAAAGCACTATTCATATTCAGAAGGAAAAGATTGTAATACCCTTGAACTGTAAAATGACCAAAATGCACCTGGAGTGTAAATGACCTAAGATACCCCCAAGTCATGGAATGACTGAATACCTGTTCGTATCCTCAAGGTTCATTCGATGATAATTCTGACAGTGCTCAGCTCATCTCAACTCATCTCTATGGCGCAATTAGTACTATGAAGTGAACATTCGTGAGACTACTCTACCCACAAACTTGATAAATACTGAATTATTGGGATTTGATCAATTTGACTGGATTTAGAAGCTGGATAAGACACTTGAAATCTTAAATGCTATAAATCAATGCTTGTCTTTATTAAATTTAATTACAAAAATTTCTCAGGAATTTAAATGACTATATTATGACAAAGTTGAACTGAATAGAAGTATTGTACGTATCCGAATTGCATAAACAATCGAATTACCAAGGAAACTCCAAAATGACCGTAATAAACTTGAATGCTAAATGACCTAAGTACCCTCTATGACCTAGAATTCAATGGATGACTTGGACAAGTCTGAAAATGCTGATTAATTTATATGTTGTATCATTCATAAGGTTAGGAACTCCAAATCAAGCATGGCGACATTTTTTGATACCGTTGAAATATAGAAATGAAATACATATCACTAGACGACTTGTTCGTCTCCTTAAGATCCATTCAACGATGACTCTAAATGTGATTAGTTCAACTAGAGTGAATCGGTATTAAGAAGTGAATAATGGTATAATACCTTGGTCTAAATGATTGGCGAGTATCAAAATGTTGGGATTGGATGGTTTAATTGGACTTGAAATCCTAATAATTAAATATAAACCCTAAATTCTATAAAATTAAGGTTTTGCTCTTATTGGGCTAAAGTACTAAGAATTCTTCAAGAAACCAAAATGTCTAAAATGCCTATGATTGCCTAAAAAATGGAATCATTCTGTCATATATGAAAATCTCAAGTAAATCTGACTTAAAAGATTATAAATACAGTTCTGATTACTTAGTGCATCCGAAAAATATCTGAATACTATATGATCTTGATGAATTACTCCCTAAATGACTAATGAATTCGTTACCTATCAAACCCATTTTCCTAAGGATCTCGTACTAAAATTCAATCAGTACGAGCTTCACCACCGTCTGTCGTGGAGAGCCATAAAAAATTCCATCGAAAAACTTTAAACTCATCGTTGATTTCATATTTTTTGGTCGATTGGGTGGTTCGTTCATCTCATTGCCTTTCCCATCGAGTTCCCTACTCCGTTCTGACTAAAACCCAGGCGAGTGCTCCTCCCACCATTGTTGGATCCACTGTTCATCTTTAGGTGAGTTCATTTCACTTTTTTGATTGTTTTATTTTAATTTTGTTCGATGATTACCTGTTTTTTAGTGTTTTGTTTGGATTGTATTTGGTGTTTGGTTTCTTCAGGAAAACTTGACCGCCTTGTCTTGTCTGTTTCTATGTTGCACATACCTCACACGTCGGTTGAGCATGTGGGCTTCGTTCTCCAGCTTATTCTTCCAAAAACTGAGTCGGACTGAGTCAACCTAGACTGAGTCAGCCCATTGACCGTTGACCTTCCCGTTGACTAGTTCACTTTGACCAAAAAGTCAACTTTTCCAAAAAAAGGCCCATTTTATGTTTTTTGACGTCCTGAGTTCCAATTTAATGTCTGTTTTGGCAATTTCGAACCCGATTTTTTTTTTGTATTTTAATATCTAATTCAAATAGTTTTCTCGATTAAGTTTTGTTTCTTATGTAAATTCCTTTTCCATGTATTAGAGACATTCTGAGACATGAAATTAAAGTACGAAAGCGAACAGATAGAGTTAAAATGATATATCATTATGGCTTGTAAATTGAGGTAATATTATACTACCTTTTTATGCTTTATGGAATTAGTTTATTACTGGTGAATGCATGAATGAAAATATTTGGTTATTTGATTAGCTTCGGGTGATAATTTTCGTGAAGGACTGTAATACATAAATTTTTTGGTTATAAAAGGATGAAAATGCCCTTGAGATTATATATGATATGACTTACCTCAAATAGTGGAAATGACATGGAAATTTTTATTGGACGTAATATAACCCCTGAATAATTTATTTAAGTTCTTGATCTGTTTAATAAAGGACTCAGATAACTTGTATAAGGGACTAGAGGGTTGTTAAGAAATAATCTAAGTGTTGTGGTTTCGATTAGACAATTAACCCTATAATTCTTAGATTCTAATATTTCTCATTAAATAGTCACAATACCAAAATTTCAAGGATACGAAAAATATAAAATTATCCTTGTTAGATAAAATTGACCCGAATTGATCTTAAAAGTGGAAATAATCTTGAAAAGTCATTCTCGATCCATTAAATGACTAATTCACCTCCCAAATACTCGATTTGTTCCAAAAAACCTTGATAATCGATTTTTAACTTTTGAAGGTAAAGGACTTATAATTTCATATTTTGGAATAAATACCCAAAGACTAAAGTATTGGAAATTATGCATGCGATTGAATCAAAGAAAATAATCGAAATGCCCTTGAACCCTAAAAGGGTTAAAATACCTTAAACTCTAAAATGATTGAAGTAACCTTGAGTATTGAAATGAACTAAATACCCTTAAGACTTGGATTAAGTGAATGTTTATGGATGGAATCTAAAAACACCAAAAAACCTAAATATTGTATTACCGCTAAAGGTTATGGAACACGATCCAAGCACATCGACCATTTCAGATACAATTACATTACATAAATAAATAATATCATCGGAATACATGTTTGTCTCTTCTAGATCTGTTAAATGGATATTTTGGTGGTGATCAATCCAACTAGTGATGTCAGTATTAAGGAGTGAATATTCTTGAAATATATTGGTATGAACAATTAGAAAGTATCGCAGTGTAAGGTTTGTTTAGCTGATTTGATTTGAAATCATGGGAATTTGGTATAAGTTTGGCATATTGGAAATTATCATTTTACCCTTATTGGGTTAATTCTACCAAGAATTCTCCCGATAGAGAAATGACTTAAATGCCCCTGATGACTTGAATAACATAATCATTTCCAGTATAATTGAATATTAAGTTATTCTGATGTAAATATTCTTGATGTCTTCCTGATGCACTTGAAAATCATTAATAGTTCTAAAGCATCAATTACTAAATGTATGATTTGATCTGTTAGTAATCAAACCCTTTTAATAGGAACCATGTATATGAAATCCGATAAAGCTATCAAAGTTACATGTTTTATATTCTTGATAACTACCAAGTGCCTCTGAAATATGTGTTCCCAATCCACATAAATATTTTATTTGATTTTAAAAGTATGACTATGATATTTGAAATAAAAGCATGGTTTTTGATCTCCGGGTTCTGATCTCAAGTTTTTGATCTTTAATATATGATACTAGAAATGTCTGGCTCCTGATTATGATATTACTGTTTAACATGTTTTATATTGGAGTACTATTTGGGATATGTTATTGAATTCTACAAGTTCAACCCTGATCAGTGTGGTAAATCCTTACGAACCTAAGGTGACCGTTGGGTGGGCATCTGGGCCCAAAAAGGCCTAGTGGTAAGACCTTACGGACCCTAAGGTACTCTGTTAGGGTGGCTCCTTTGCTTTGTGCTAAGGGTAAGTCCTTATGGACTTGGGGGAACTCCCTTTATGTGGCTCATACACTTCGGCTAGGGTAAGTCCTTATGGACCCAAGGTGTTCCCCTAGGTTGGCTCATACGCCTATTGGGCCTAGGGTAAGTCCGTATGGATGTAGTTTTGGGGAACTGCGTATGGAGTATTTGGTTAAAGGGTATTACAATGATTTAAAAAAAATCTATTTTTACTAAAATAAATTACTATTTTTTATACTATACTTACATTTAATTATGGTTTCTTGGGAACAAACTAGACACTCGTTTTAAATCTCCTGGACGTGTTCCTCTGAATGTTTCCTCTAAACTTTAAGATTCCTGTCTATTACCTAAAGAAATATCAATAAAACCTCAACTCATCACGAAAAAAATGTAAATGTCAGAATCAATGAGGGAATTTTATACTTTTCCATTATATGCATGTCCTTTAGAATAATATGGTAGTTTTGTAATACCGAGCTTCCTAAAGCTCACTCTGTTACGCACCATTTCAGGTTAGAGGAATTGATCATGTGCAACATTGACATTAGTACGGTACTAGTGTATTTAGGGGGCATATGAGTCATAGTCTGTTTTCATATCAGAGTAGCAAATTTGTTTTGATACTTTATATTATTGATTTTTTTATCTTAAGAATGATTCTTGAACTTGTATTTTAATCAAAAATTATTTAAGCTTTGGAATGGTTCAAGAAAATTTTAATTTTTCCTGATTTTTATGATGGGTTGCTCTGGTGGCCATAATGTGACACCTTGGATCGGATCGGGTCACCCGCATCAATTTGGGGGTGTTACATTTTCTTTAAATTATTTGATTATTTTTATTTGTGATTAAAATTAATTTAGTTTTAAAATATTTATGGGTTCAAGGTTAAAAATTATTAGGTCTTAATATTCCAAACAGGTCTAGAGATTAGACTGAATATAAACGAATGAACATAAACAAACATAAATGAATGAATGAAAATAATGTACATAAATGAACGAACATAAACTAACATAAATGAGCAAATTATCGAGCGTTCACGAACATAAATGAATGAACTATCCCTTTGTTCGTGTTCGTTCATTTACTTAAACGAGCATAAAATCTTGTCCATGTTCGTTCGTTTAATAAATAAATGAACATAAATTAACTTCCCACCAAATGGTTCACTGAACATTTGGTTCGTTTACAATCTTATAGTTAGGGACATGGTTTGGGTCCTCCTTAAGCCATTGAATAACTTTTCTCATTCAACTAGATGGTGACACATGTTACTATCTGGTTGGAAGAAATATTAATTATATTAAATGATAAAATAACTATAATACCCAAAAATTTGGTTAGTGACCAAAATGAATAAAATGAAATTTTGGTGGTTAAAGTATAAACTTGGGAAAATTTAGGACTAAAATGGTAATTTTCAAAAGTATATATTTTTTCCTGTAAATGAATAGTTACCCTCCATAATGAAGTTTTGGTGTAACTCAGATTTTTAGTACGGAGATTGTATTAAAAGCTACAAATGGTGAAAGCTCGAGAACGGATAGTGAGATCAAATAAAAAAATTCATGAAATTTTGCTAGATGATAGAGAAAGGGAAAAATGCTTTTTCCATGTTTTAAAATGATAAGATTTAATGAGGACCATTGGATTTAAGTTGATCCATGTTGAATTTTAGCCATTGAATTAAAAGGGTCAAGATTGTAATTTTGGAAATTTACAAGGGCAAAGTTTGTAAATGCTAACTCCATGGTTTAATTTCATCCCTTGGATGATAAATTTGACATGTGGAATGATTAGGATCATTGGATATTAAGATTAAAGTTGTCATTTTGGATTAAAATTAATTTTAAATTCATTTAGGGTATAAAAATCCAAAAATGACTAAAATAAAAGAAAAATTAATTCATAAAAGTTATTGAATTCCTTGTTGCTGCTATGAGTTACTAAGAACACCTAGGTAATTTTTGAATTTGATTTTCAAGTCTTTTTGGTTGTATTTAAGGTTAAGATATGAAACACAATTTTAGTCTATTAAATTCTCTTTCATTTGGAACCATTTATTCATGTTCATACTTATAAACCTAAATTTTTGAAAAGGGTGGATGAAGGATATAATCAGATTTGATGTTTCAAGGCTTGAAAATGATGAAATAGGTGTTATAATGTTGATTTCATACTTCAAATGATGAAAAATCCATTAGTTTTCCTATAGGGATCAATTCAAAAAAGATGAAAAGTTAAGGGGTTGATATTTTCAATTGATTTTTAAGTTAGATATGATGGGAACATAATGTTGTATGCCTTAACATGTTTATTCAAACATGAAAATATGGAAGAATGGTTGAATCCTAATAGTGACCAAAACGACACTTTAAGAAAAGTTTAGGAATTATATACTCAACTTGAAATTGATGAAGGATATAGTAAAAAAATCAATACATGATAAAATGTGTTGTTTGAAGATTGAAATCACCTTGGATGGTGATAGATTATATTCAGCCATATGGGTTTCTTAAGGAAACATTTATTGAAAATGCAAATGACTTATTTATGATATTTGTTATCTTTCAAAGATTAATTTGGTGATTAAATTATTAGATTTAGACTTGAAATGTGAAATTTCTATGATATTTTTTATCTTTCAAGGATTAATTTGGTGATTAAAGTATGAGTCTCCAAATTTTGGAACTTTGCGAAGTATCGTAGGTTGTTTTGGTCCAATAGGGCAGTCCGAAAAAAATTGTAAAATAGGACACAAATATTTTTATTTTGGGATCTACAACATTTTTTATAGTACATACACTTGAGTTCTATTTAGGTGAAAGTTGAGTTGATGATTCAACGAGTTAAAGAAGATTATATAGGCGGGTACAACATTTTTTATAGTACATCCGAGTTAAGGTGACGAGTTTGAATAATTATTTTTTATTGGAACTCATCACCTATGAACACTATAGAAAATGCCATAGATCCCATAATAAAAACCCAAGTGTCCCAATGGGTTAAATAAAGAACTCGGATGCCCTAATGAGCTAAAAAAAACTCAGATCACATGCTACACTTACTAATGAATGTACCCGCCTATATAATCTTCTTTAACTCGTTGAATCATCAACTCAACTTTCACCTAAATAGAAAAGGGTGAATCGACGAAAATCGTCACGATCACAAATTTTCCCGTAAAACTAATGATTTTATGAAGGTTTCAATCGATGAACTTTGTTTTTTCTTCTTCTCATAATATGAAGACTTTGAAAGTTAAATTTGTACTGATATCATGTCTATATCCAATCTAAGGATAAAGAACGATGCAGATAAAGCATACAAGTAGAAGAAAGCTATGAATCTGAAACTCTGACAGAGCTCATTAATGCCATATCATCCATTACGCAACAAAACAAACAATGTTTTACAAGCAAACAATCATCAAACAAGGCCTAAACCCACTTCCCAAATCGGTAAAGAAAAAAAAAAGGTTCTTTAGGATATCATTGTTACAGGCACAGCTTGAGAATAGATCAAACACCAGTTCCAAGTGGAAATTCCAAATCCAAAATGATAAAGAATACAAAGCGAAAATCTAGTTCGAGTTAAAAAAAGTGGTTCATTTGTTCATCATTTGAGGCTCATGTTCCAAGCAAAGGCGTGTTCTAGAGTGATAGGTTCAGTCACACTCTTGAATGCGAACACATGAGCCATATCAAATATTTGCATTGCACCAATTGTTTTCCACTGGGATCAAGCAACACTGTTCGAAGTGTCGTAACCGGTTTTCGTCCGGGCACGAAATATTATACTTGGCGGTGAAATTGATGTAAATAAATGTTTTTTTTTTTGAAAATAATTTGAGAGTCGCCATCGGCCTTTTGGGTCAGGTAGGTCGAATACCTAAAAATTATTTTTTTTAAAAGAGTTTTAAGAAAACACTAATAAAAAATGAACTGATCTGCGTTTATAACCAAAAATTCGTTCTTTTTAATAATAAAAAGGGATTCGTGGTCGGTTACGTTTAGGGAAGGATTAGCACCCCTACAACGCCCAAAATTGGTACTTTTTAATTATAAATTGTCTCTATTATTAAAATTTAAAAATTCAAAAATATATTTAATTTATAATCCTATTATTTCAAAATTATATATAAAAAATATTTATTTATTTAAAAATATCAGAAAAGAACTTCTAGGTGCCTTAAGACAGCTCTTTTCTTTGATATTGATAAATATTAATTTAAATAATATTGTTTAATTTTTAATTTTAAAATATCAGAATAGGACATCCAGTTGTATTAAGACTGTCCTGTTCTTTGATATTGAAAACTAAATATTAAAATAATTTATTTAAAATAAATATTTATTTATTATATATTTATAACAACATTTAAATATATAAATAAGTAAAAAATACAATTCTAATTATATATTTAAAAGCAATAAAAAATACTTAAAATAAATGACTAAAAATATAGTGAAATTAAAATTGAAAAACCTAATTCCTAATTAATCAGAATTACAGGGATTAAACATGCTATTTTCTTATTTAATAATTTAGTGACTAAAATAAAATTATCTAAAATTCGGATATTATAATAAAATAAATTAAAAATATAAACTAGGGATTAAAATATTATTTATTAAAATTAAGGGATTAAATCTGTTATTTATCCTAAATATATTATTTTAATATAAAGGACTAAAATGAATAAAATTGAAATTCGAAGACTGAATTAAAAGTATTTATAAATTCGATTTAGTGACTAAAATGTAAAGTTTACAAGTTAGGAGGACAGCGGACGGGGTTTAACTATTGTCTAATTACGCGCATAGTCCTTCCCGAAACGACGTCGTTCGGGAAGGCCTATAAAAGGTCCAAAACCGGCTGGCCCGAAGGGCCAGCTTCATTTCTTCATTTTCCTTCTCTCTCTCTTCTCTGAGAGAGAGAATTTTCTCTCGCTTCTCTCTAAAATAGAGAGAAGCCAGCCGGCCGGCAGCCGTCAGTCGGCGCTCGTCCGCCGTCAACCACCGCCGCCGGCCACCGTCTTCGGTGGCCGGAAATTTTTTTTTTTACATCGAAACGTAGATCGGACCGTCCTAATGACGGTTCCGATGATCTTTTCCTTTAAACGGCTCCCAATCGGAGCAAAATCTAAAAAATACCTTCGGTTTTTCGAAGGTTTTGGTGAGATCCGGCGGTCGGCTTCCTCGGTAAGTTTCTCTCCTCCTTTTTCTTCTATTTTTGGTTGCTGGTTTTGGGATGTTGACTGAGATCGTTGGTAGTAGTTTTTTTTTATATTGTTTTTCTGTTTTTTTCTTTCTCCGGCTCTGTCTCTCTCTTTTCTCTCTGTCTCCTTTTTTTTTTCAGGTTCGGGTGGTGGCTTTTATAGCCACCACCGGTGTGGCCATCGGACCGGTCCGAAGAGGAGATTTCGGTGAGTCACCGGACTACCAGTGGTGACTCACCCCGTAGCCATGGCGTGGACGGCTGGCGTTGGAGCTTCTGGAGCCTTCGGTCGGGACGTGGCAGCGGCGGAGGCGGCGAGAGCAGCAGCGGCGGCCGCGTGGCCCTAGGGTATCATACCCTAGGGTTTCCATCTGGAGCCATCTGGACCGTCGGATCCTGCCAGATCCAACGACAGTAAGCTGAGGCGGCTGGGATTAGGGTTAGGAAACCCTAACTGAAACCCTAAATGTTTTTGGGTTTCAGTTTGGTTTGGGTCAGAAACTTGGTTTGTAATTAATTATTTTTTAATAATATTTATATATATATTTAATATATTTAATAATAATAATAATGATAATAATAATAATAATAATAATGATAATAATAATAATAATATTAATAATAATTATAATAATAATATAAATTAATTAATATGGGTAAAAAAATTAGTATCTTCAGCTGCCCCTCTTTGCTCATTCTTGTGTTAACAAGAATAGGGCAAAGATGAAAAGATAATAAATTTTTTTATCCATTTGGCTTCACTTGATCATAATGGAGATATTGAATAAATTCTTCTCTTTCTTCAGATGAGTTCTTCTCATTATGAACTTTCTGCTGGGGATGATGTTGACCTTTCTTTCTGTGATAGAGTCATTCAAAAGGTTGAATAAGCTTTTGACGAGTTCTTCTCATTATGAACTTTCTCTAGAAAGGCTGATGCTAATCTATCTCCTTCTGTGATAGAATTATGCAAAAAGTTGAACAAATTCTTCTTATTATGAACTTCTTCTTTCTTCTTCAGATGAGTTCTTCTCATTATGAACTTCTCTGAAAATGTTGATCCATCTAATGATGGATTTGAGCAAAAGGTTGAACAAGCTCTTCTCATTATGAACTTTCTCTTCCTTCTTCAGATGACGAGTTCTTCTCATTACGAACTCTACCTGGTAATGCTGATCCATCAAATGATGAATTCATGTAAAAGGTTGAACAAGTTCTTCTCATTATGAACTTCTTCTTCCTTCTTCAGATGAGTTCTTCTCATTATGAACTTTCTCTAGAAAAGCTGATCCATCTAATGATCGATTTGAGCAAAAGGTTGAACAAGCTCTTCTCATTATGAACTTTCTCTTCCTTCTTCAGATGACGAGTTCTTCTCATTACGAACTCTACCTGGTAATGCTGATCCATCAAATGATGAATTCATGTAAAAGGTTGAACAAGTTCTTCTCATTATGAACTTCTTCTTCCTTCTTCAGATGAGTTCTTCTCATTATGAACTTTCTCTGGAAAAGCTGATCCATCAAATGATAGATTTGAGTCTTTGCTAAAATCTTTGAAATTCCTGTTAAAAATTCAACAAGAATAAAATGAATGAAAATGCATCTATTTTTGCAAATGCCTAAATATGATGCATGAATGTTAAGTTGTTTGATTTCAGATTGGTGAATTGAGTATTTCTTCAATTGTAAAAGCCCAATAGATCTTTCTTCTTCAAATCAGAGAATCTATCCTCTTTGACAAATGTAGATGTAGATATTATGTCACAAAACCTCTTGAGAATAAAACTCAATAGTATAGGCTCTTGAAAAGCTTGTATTCAAGCAACATGTTGATTCTGATAACAACTCATTTGATTATGAAGTGACCTTTCAAGATGATTTCACAGATATCGATAGTTCTTTTAATACCGAGAAATCTTGAATTCTGATTCTGATGAGGAGAATAAACTGTTATACTTGACAAAATGGGATTCTCAAAGGCTGAAGCTTCAATAGCCACGTAGAGAAGTGGTCCAGATTCATCAATTGCAGAATTGGCAAATTTTATATGTGCTGCTCACATGACTAATGTTACTGGCACATTTCTTCCAGTACAAGATGGGAAGCCATTATGCACTGATCCCAATTACAAGAAAAGGCGAAACTTGGGCTATGATTTTTTTTTGGGAAAGGAATAAGCAAAAGAAGCTTGAAAAGAAACTTCTTAATGAAGACGATCATGCAGTTCATCTTTAAATTCCAATGATTGGTTCTGTAGTTCTTACCAAACCAGATCAAATAACTCAAAGAACACTTCCAGAAGATGCTATTGAGTATCCTTATTTTTACTATGAGCAAATTCATCTTTCAAATTCAATGATTGGTCTGCCAAACCAGATCAGATAACTCAAAGAACACTTCCAGAAGATGCTATTGGCAAATTCATCTTCTAAACTCAATGATTGTTCTGTCCAACCAGATCAGATAACTCAAAGAACACTTCCAGAAGATGCTATTGGCAAATTCATCTTCTAAATTCAATGATTGGTTCTGTCCAACCAGATCAGATAACTCAAAGAACACTTCCAGAAGATGCTATTGGCAAATTCATCTTTTAAATTCAATGATTGGTTCTGTCCAACCAGATCAGATAACTCAAAGAACACTTCCAGAAGATGCTATTGGCAAATTCATCTTCTAAATTCAATGATTGGTTCTGTCCAACCAGATCAGATAACTCAAAGAACACTTCCAGAAGATGCTATTGGCAAATTCATCTTCTAAATTCAATGATTGGTTCTGTCCAACCAGATCAGATAACTCAAAGAACACTTCCAGAAGATGCTATTGGCAAATTCATCTTCTAAATTCAATGATTGGTTCTGTCCAACCAGACCAGATAACTCAAAGAACACTTCCAGAAGATGCTATTGGCAAATTCATCTTCTAAATTCAATGATTGGTTCTGTCCAACCAGACCAGATAATTCAAAGAACACTTCCAGAAGATGCTATTGAGTCTCTTTTAGTTAATGTTTGGACTAGGATATCACAATACTTATTTGATGTAGAGCCAGAATTTGTAGATTCGAAGCATTTCCATGCTGCTACACTAAAAAGGGCTATATTCATAATTCTGCCAATTAAGAACATATTTTCTCTTATTCTGCTTCCTCCATGTGCTGATGCTTTTCCATTGACAAAGAAATAATGGCTTTCATGGGATCCAAGAATAAAGTTGAACTGTTTATAAATATGTACAGGGAGTGCCAAATTGACAGAAAGGATCTGTAAGGCTCTTGAAGCTTATGACAATGAGCCACCTTCGAGTATCCAAAAGTATGTTCTTGATGAGTGCTGAAAATGGAATCTAGTATGGGTTGGAAGGAATAAAGTTGTTCCACTTGAACCTGATGAAGTGGAAATGCTTCTAGGTTTCCTTAAAAACCATACACAAGGATCTGTATAGAGACATATTTCCCATTGATATAAATGTCTTGTTTCTTTTTGCTGGAATCAATGCTACAAAGGTTGTCTTCTATTGTCTTAGTATATCTTTGAAAACAGATGTGCAAGAACTGAATGGTGATCGGTTGGAGCAATTGATGAGTAAATTTGGCGGATTTGACCTTGTTGCCGGTAGCATCCCATGTAACAATCTTAATGGCTTTAAGATGGTGATGATTTGCTTACTTTGTATTCCATGTATTTAAAAGTATTAACATAAAGTGATATTCAGAAAATTTTAAATTATTTCAAAATTATGTTAATTCATAGAAGAATAAATTGAATTTTCGAAAATAAATTTGAATCTCAAATAAATTGAACTTGAAATAGATAGAATTGTATTCAAAGTTATGGCAAGCATAATAATGATAAAAATTCAAATGTCTCAACAAATTATAAGCATAAGTATTTCTAAATTAATCACATTGACACAATTTAGAGTAATGATGTAAGCTTTTGTCTGGAAGATCTCAAACGTTGTCGAAATGCTTGTAGATGTGAAGTTTCTTCCAAACTGTTAAAATCTTAAGAGGGTTCAATTGACATATGCCTAATATCAACCTGCATTTGAGCCGCCTTTTCAGGTTTTCAACTCAAATCCTCCCTTTTGGTTACAAGATGCCCTTTGCGGGTTTTCACCTTGACCCCCCTTTTTCTTTTTACTCTTTTTTTTTTCTTTCTTTTCTTCAAGCATAATATTTCTTGACAGAATCTGAGTTTATTGGATTTCTCAGAATTTTTCCATCCATTTCTGCCAAGATCAATGCTCATCCGGAAAAGGTCTTTTTCACAACATATGGCCCTTCCCAATTAGGCATCCATTTCCCACGGAAATCTTTATGTATAGGCAAAATATTTTTTAGTACTAGATCACCCTCTTGGAATTCTCTTGGATGTACTTTTTTGTCATGAGACTTCATCATCCGTTTCTGATACATCTGTCCATGGCAAATAGCTTTCAATCTTTTCTCCTCAATAAGGTTCAATTGATCAAATCTAGATTGGATCCATTCAGATTCATCCAATTTTGTTTCTCTCAATATTCGAAGCGATGGAATCTCAACTTCAATTGGTAAGACTGCTTCCATTCCGTAGACTAGAGAAAACGGTGTTGCCCCAGTAGATGTTCTAACAGTAGTTCGATATGCATATAAAGCAAAAGGTAACTTCTCGTGCCAATCTTTATAAGTTTCAGTGGTCTTTGTAATGATTCTCTTGATGTTCTTATTTGCTGCTTCAACTGCCCCATTCATCTTTGGACGATATGCCACTGAGTTTGCATGTTTGATCTTAAACTGCGCACAAAGTTCGGTCATCATTTTGTTGTTCAGGTTCAGAGCATTATCTGTAATGATCCTTTCTGGTAGGCCATACCGGCAAACTATCTCTTTCTTTATGAATTTGCAGACTGTGGACCTCTTAATATTAGTATATGAAGCAGCTTCAACCCATTTGGTAAAATAATCAATTGCCACCAGAATGAAACAATGTCCATTCGATGCTTTTGGTGTGATTGCACCAATGACATCTATTCCCCACATAGAAAATGGCCAGGGTGCTGTCATTATATGTAAAGGAGATGGGGGTACATGAATCTTGTCTGCATATATCTGGCATTTATGACATTTCTTTGCATAATCAATGCAATCTGTGTACATGGTAGCCCAATAGTATCCATATCTCATTATTTTTCTGGCCATGGAAAGACCATTTGCATGTGTTCCACATATTCCACTATGTACTTCTTCAATGACGTTTCGAGCTTCGCTGGTATTTAAACATCTCAATAGCATTTGATCATTGCTTCTTCTATACATAATCTCGCCATCAAGAAAATATCCAGCAGCCATTCTTCTCAAGGTTCTTTTATCAATTTCCGATGCATTTGGTGGATAACTTTGATTTTTGATATATTGCAGAATATCATGATACCATGGTTTACCATCTACCTCTTCTTCCACACTATAACAATGTGCAGGAATTTCATATACTTGCATTTTGATTGGCATCATATCAACTTTCTTAGTTGCCTGAAACATAGCAGCTAATGTAGCCAAAGCATCTGCCATTTGATTTTCTTCTCGAGGGAGATAATTGAAGGTAACTTTCTCAAATTCTTTCACTAATTCGAGGGTAAAATTTCGATATTCCAACAATTTGGGATCTTTTGTTTCCCATTCTCCTCGCAATTGATACACCACTGACGATGAATCTCCATATATTTTGAGACATTTGATTTTTCTTTCTATAGCTGCTTTTAATCCCATGACACAAGCTTCGTATTCCGCCATGTTATTGGTGCAAAAGAAATCCAGTCTACTTGTAAAGGGATAATAAATATTTTCTGGAGAAATTAACACTGCCCCGATTCCTCGTCCCAAAGCATTAGATGCTCCGTCAAAGTAAAGCTTCCAAGTTGCAAATGCATCATTTGTTCTGACTTCTTCATTCACGGATATGCACAACAAATCTTCATCGGGAAAATTAAAACTCAAAGGCTGATAATCATTTGATACACAACTGGCCAGAAAATCAGCTATGACACTTCCTTTTATCGCTTTTTGGTTGACATATACAATATCAAACTCAGATAATAGCATCTGCCATCTAGCCATTCTGCCTGTCAAAGCTGGTGATTCCATTAAGAATTTCAAAGGGTCAAGTTTTGATATCAACCAAGTAGTATGGTATAGCATATATTGTCTGAGTCTTCGAGTAGCCCACACCAAAGCACAACATAATTTTTGTATTGGTGGATATCGAATTTCACAATCGGTAAATTTCTTGCTCAGATAATAAATAGCTTTTTCTTTTCTTCCAGATTCATCATGCTGTCCTAGTACACATCCCATCGAATTTTCGAAGACCGTCAAGTAGAGAATTAACGGTCTATCAGGCATTGGTGATACTAAAATTGGGGCATTGGATAAATATTTCTTAATAATATCCAAAGTTTCTTGACATTCTTCATTCCAGACTTCAGGATTATTCTTTCGAAGTAATTTGAACACTGGATCACATTTGTCAGTTAATTGAGAAATGAACCGAGATATATAATTTAATCTTCCCAAGAAGCCTCGAACTTCTTTTTTTGTATTGGGTGGTGGAAGATCTTGAATTGCTTTGACTTTATCTGGATCAATCTCGATTCCTTTTTTGCTGACCACAAATCCCAAAAGTTTCCCAGAAGTTACTCCAAAAGTGCATTTTGCGGGGTTGAGCTTTAATTGATACTTCCTCAATCTCTGGAAAAGCTTTCTCAGATTTTGAATATGTTATTCTTCAGTTCGGGATTTGGCAATCATGTCATCCACGTATACTTCAATCTCTCTGTGCATCATGTCATGAAACAAAGTTACCATGGCTCTTTGATACGTTGCCCCTGCATTTTTCAATCCAAATGGCATCACTTTATAACAGAATGTGCCCCACATGGTTATAAATGTTGTTTTTTCCATGTCTTCAGGATTCATTTTTATCTGATTATATCCTGAAAATACATCCATGAATGAAAACCATGCATGTCCTGCAGTATTGTCCACCAATGTGTCTATGTGGGGTAATGGAAAGCTATCTTTTGGAATAGCTTTGTTGAGATCTCTGTAATCCACACACATTCGAACTTTTCCATTTTTCTTTGGTACGGGAACAATGTTGGCTATCCATTCGGGGTATTTAGATGCTTGTAGGAAACCTGCATTGATCTGTTTCATCACTTCCTCTTTGATCTGCAATAACATTTCTGGCCTCATTCGTCTGAGCTTTTGTTGGACCGGTTTATATTCTGGATTGATTGGAAGTTTGTGTATCACTATATCTATGCTCAAACCAGGCATATCTTGATAAGACCAAGCAAAGATATCTTTGAACTCTTGAAGGAGATTTATCAATTCTTGTTTTATCTGGATGGTTAGAGTAGTACCAATTTTCACCTCTTTTATTTCTTCATCTGTTCCCAAATTCACAGTCTCAACCTCTTCTTTGTGAGGTAGAATTTGTTTGTCTTCTTTTTCTACCAATCTTAATAGTTCAGTAGGAACATCACATTCCAGTTCATCCTCACACCCATTGATTTCTTCCAGACATATAGGCTGCTCTAAATTTATCACTGGATTAAATCTAGGAATAAACATGCTATTAACACTGTGACACCTGCAAATTTAAGTCGGACATATTTCTGAAAGAATATAGTAAATTTATGAAATGTAAAAATGTAATAAAATGTAAAGAATGATTGCCATATGAAAATTTTAAAGAAAATTCCTTATATTTAACATAATTTCTTTTACAAGATAACAAAAAGTTTTCATATTTTTGAGCTAAACATAAAGATTAGTTCTGAATATTACTCTGCGTTAATATTAAAAACTATAGGAAGATCTTCAGTGGTCCAATTGTTGAGTGTTTCTCCAGGAAAACATGGGCGAATCCTAATCAAGTATTTGCCAGTCTTGTTGTCCTTCATGATCATGTTGATAAATAATCCATTCATAGCTTCTTCGACTATGTCTTGATCTTTCGTCAACTTTTCTTCTTTAAAGGCTTCAACAAGCTGCTGTTCTACATTAACTGTTCCCCCTGATCTGAATGTGGTCTTTATTTGTGGGAAAGACATGTGTTTCCAAAGGATTTCTCCCCCTTTCAATTTTGCCTTTCTGTCTTCACATCTTCTTTTCATCTCTTTGTTCTTTTGTTGAAGATTGGGCTTAAACCCCAGCCCAAAACGATCTTTCTTCATCTTTATACTGATAGGAATTGAAATCCCTTGAAGATTTTTTCCTAGACCTTTCCCAGCTTTAGCTCCGATGCCTAAAGTTTGTCGTACTGTCATCTTGGTGCAATCAGACAATCTGGGATATGGAATTTTGCTTCCTTCTGCAATAAAGGTTGCATTTACAAATTCAAGAGCTCGGAAAGAGCATTCAAGAGCATCATCATTGGTGTCGATATATGGAACATTGCTTGTTACAGACGCAATGATTTCTTCTTCAGCTCCGACGCATATTAGTTGTCCATCAACAACAAATTTTAATTTCTGATGTAATGAAGAAGGAACGGCTCCTGCTGAATGAATCCATGGCCTCCCTAATAGACAATTATATGTAGGGTGGATGTCCATCACCACAAAGTCAATATTGTACACGACTGGGCCAATTAACAACGGTATTTCCATTTTCCCAAGCACTTCTTTTTGAGTACCATCAAATGCTCGTACTACATTCTGATAACTCTTCATGTGTGATTGATCCAGAGGCATTCTTTGAAGTGTGACTAGAGGCATTAAATTGAGAGCGGACCCATTGTCAATCAATACTCCTGGCAACACATGACCATGACAATGTGTCGTGATGTTCAAAGCTTTTACCGACCCCATTCCGCCTTCTGGTATTTCATCATCTGTGAACGTTATGTAATTGTCAGCGGCTATATGTCCCACAATTCTGTCAAGTTTATTGAGGGATATATCTTCAAGGATAAATGTTTGATTGAGAATTTTCATCAAAGCATTTCTATGTGCTTCTGAATTCATCAATAGATCAAGAATAGAAATTCTCGCTTGTTGTTTGTGTAGTTGTTCAACCACACTATACCCACTATGTTTCAGGAATTTCAAAAATTCTTGAGCTTGTTTTTCTGTCACAGGCTCATTAAATGCTGGAGGGGATTCATCCTCAAATACCTTCTGAGGTATTTCCATGGCTTTTCCTTTTGTTTTCACTTGTTCTGAAGCATTGGATGTTTCGGGAGAGTAACATCTCCCACTTCTTGTAAAGAAACCGACTTCGCTCACTGCTTCAGACTTCGATGTTGTACCCAAACTCTGTTTTTTCTCTTCTGTTTTTTCTAGAGAAACAGATCCTCCTACCATTGAAACATTGGTAGTATAATTCCAAGGTACCCTGCGGGTATCTTTGTATGGAAATGGTAGAGGAGCGGTGATAACTACTTTCGGCTTTATTGGTGCAGGAATCACCGTAGATGATTTCACATTAATGATCACAGGATCATTTATTCTTTGACTCGGTTTAGAATCCTCTGCTGAGCAAACATCATTTTCTTTTTTCCCTGGTTCTTCTTCAAAGAATTCTATTTCTCTGTTGTTCATCAATTTTTGCACCAAATCCCTAAATTCAGGACATAGTTGGATTTTATGCCCTTTCTCCTGATGATATTCACAATAATTCTTGCCTTCATTCTGCTTTGGCCTGAATTGTTGTAGAATTATACCGGCTAAAGAGAGTTGTTGGAATACCCAAACAAACGGAGATTTAATTTCAGAAATGTCACTTTTTGCTTTCTTTCTGTTCTCTTCCTGAATTGCATTCACATTTTTATCTCCATGATTTGGCAATGGATGATTTGATGCAGATGGTGTATTGAATTCCAGCTTCCCAGTGTTGATCAAATTTTGAACCACCCTTTTGAATGCCAAACAATTTTCAATAGAATGACCCGTGATTCCTTCATGATAAACACAGTGTGCCTTTGTATCATACCAAGGAGGGAATGGTGGTTGTATGGGAACCAAAGGATAGGGCCGTATGACATCTACTTTTAAAAGCGAATCATAGATCTCAGCATATGGTACTGGTAAAGGTGTAAAAGACAACCTTTCATTTTCCTTTCGAGATCCTCTAGAATCTGCTCGATTAGTGTTTGTTTCCTCTTTCTTAACCCTTGGCTGGGTTATTGTAACACTTTTCGATGGATCATTGCTGTAAGAATTGGCATTGTTGACTTCATTTTCCTTTTTCCGGTACGTAGGTCTTTTGGAACTAGACCCTTCATTTGATTCAATCTTGCCACTTTTTAAAACATTTTCAATGAGTTCTCCAGAAATGACCAAATCTGCAAAATTTCTGGTTGTATTCCCCATTAGATGATTTAAATAAGGAGCCTTCAATGTATGAACAAATATTACTTTGGCCTCTTTTTCTGACAAAGGTGGTTGAACTTGGGCCGCAATGTCACGCCATCTCTGGGCATACTGTCTGAATGTTTCATTATTCTTTTTCTCCAAATTTTGGAGAGTCCATCTATCAGGAACCATGTCTGTTACGTGGCGATACTGCTCTAAGAATGCTTTAGCCAGATCTTTCCAGGATCTAATGTTGGCTTTGGTCAATTGAGTATACCATTTTAAAGCCGGTCCTGTCAAACTATCCTGAAAGCAGTGAATTAATAATTTCTCATCCTTCACATATCCTGCCATTCTTCGACAAAACATAGTAATG
This sequence comes from Hibiscus syriacus, assembly GCF_006381635.1. NCBI lineage: Eukaryota > Viridiplantae > Streptophyta > Magnoliopsida > Malvales > Malvaceae > Hibiscus > Hibiscus syriacus. Next base: position 1,298,325 of record NW_024063351.1, read on the forward strand.
TGGGATGAAGGGCATGTAGTACCGTCATATTTATCAAATTCAGGAGCTTTGAACTTGATGGGGAGGATTAGGTCTGGAACCAAACTCAACTCACTAGCATCAAACCCATAGAATGATTCAGTTATTTCCACGGATTTCATTCGTTCTTCTAAGCTCTTGATCTGTCTGGTCAATTCTTCATTTACTTTTTGTTTCTCATTCAGCTCATTCAAATCTGGGATTAAATGCTCAGTATTAAGATCCCCTATTTTCACATCTGATATAAGCGGATTTTTGCTTGAAGATGCAGGATCCACTTGTTGATTTTCATGTGGTTTGGATTCTTGTAATGCAGATGTACGAGCATTGATTTGTATAGGTGTAGTACCAGAGTGATAAATTGGTTCTGGTGGAAAACCTAGAGGATATATGGGTTCTTGGTCGAAAGATACAGGATTTTCATGCATTTTTCCAATGATTGCCTGCCTTTTAAACATGTCCTCTATTTTCTGCATCATATTGTCTTGTGAATTTGCAATATTGGCTTCAATTTTCTCCAGCTTCATTCTCATTTCTTCTTGTTCTTTATGATGTTGTTCTTCAATACGTTGTATTTTATCTTCCATAATTCTCTTAGTAGCTTGTCTAGTACCGTAGTGATGTTGTATTTCTCTTTTGGCCAGAATAACTTCGATTAAAAAAATTTTTAATATTATTTTTTCCAAATTTTAATTAATGAATTTTATCTTAATAATAAAAATTATTCATAAAGAAAATTATGAAATGAATGATGAATGTATGCAAAATGTATGTATGCAAAAAAAACATTGATCCCAAAAAGTTAACTGTCATAGAACAACTTTCATCGGTATACAAAAGTTTCTTTATAATAGTTCATAACTACAGATAAGGCATAGTTTTTCTATTAAGCTCTATAATTTCTTTCATTAACCATGACACCTTCTTTCCGCACTTAGAAACTGGATCAACGTGATGCTCAATTATTTTGGCTTCAACAGCTAGTTCCCCAATATATCTAGCAACTTCGCTCATTTGTACCATGGCCTCGAACACCATATTACTTCTTTCTTCACTTCTTTCCACATAGAACTCAGTTGACTTTTGCCATTGTTCATTCGTTCCTTCAAGAGTTTGCTCTAACTCAGTGATTCTGACTTGACAATTGTGCAGAATTTTTTCAAGATCTCTAATGCGTCTTCGTAGTGAAGCATTTTCCTCATTACTTTCTTTGAGATCATTAGGCCCTAGACGAACCTTTTCTTGAAATAATGATTCTTCAAGTTGCAAAATGTAATCGTTAAACTCTGAGTTTTTATTTCTAGACTGATCCAGATCTTCTTTAAGTTTTGTTCGTGCTTCTTGCGTTCTTTGATTAAGCTTCTGGAATTGAATATCCTTGTTTCTGCATCTTTGCATCCAATTGCTAGCTACTTCCTGCTCTACCTCAAGTCTGGTATTGAAATTTTTCCTTTCCAGCTCCCATTTTTCTTTTTCAACATTGGATTCTTCCATCTTTTGGCCTCTGACTTCAAGTTTAGCAATCAACTGGTTCATTTCAGATTCAAATCCCTTGAACATGATATTTTTCTCACCTTCAAATTTATTAAAGATGTCATTCTTCATTTCTTCTAAATCTTTGGCTCGATCCCTTTCTCTTCGCATTTCATTCATGATCTCACGGTGTTCAGCCTTGCTTTTTATAATTCGCTCTCTTTTGTCAACAACAAAATCTTCCATTTTTTTCTTTCCCTTCTCAAGGCTTTTGAGTAGACGGCTATTCTTTCCTTTCAGATCTTCAACTCGTCTTTTCTCGATGTTCAATTCTCTGGTCATCTGTATTGTTGTTTGGCTTGATCCTGATGCTTTACGAGATTTATATAACTCCTGATAATTTTTCTGTAATGCTCTGAATTCATCATCAACTTTTTCTTTATCTTTTCTCAACATTGCACATTGTGATGAATGAAAATCAATGTCAACACCTAACATAGCTTTATCTTGTCTCATTTGCTCTAATTCTTTCGACCAGCCTTTTCTTTCTGCTTCAAACTCAGCTCTCAAGATTTCAATCTCTGACGGAACCACCTTAATGCGATCTTCCATAGAGATATCCTCATTTTGATCTGGTAGAGGAATATTTTCGTTTTTCCTGACAGATCTCCATTATTCATAATCAGGAGTTAGCATTTCTTTTGCTGCTTTAGCTCGGATACAAAAAGTTGTTTTCCAAGCTGTAACGGCTTCCATGATACTTCTTTTATAATTTTTGCTATGGAACGCAAACTCAGATGACTGTAATCCAGCAGTGACAGGTACAAATTGACGACCTTCATACTGTCTTATAACCAGAAGTGGTGCATATCCAATTCCTCCCCATAATCCGAGTAGCATTATCCAGTTGTAATCTCCACATCTGTAAAAGAATTCCCTTTGGATTTGCCACGGGGCTCGCCAAACAATGTCATTGCTTTGCAGATTTCGAAAGGCATTAATCCACATATCTTTCTTAATTTCCTTCGGCCATTCTTGCTCCAGAAATTCTTTTAATGGTGAATAATCCGTATTAAAGCGTCGGTATGACACTTTTTCTGTCCTCCAGAAATGACTACGGATCCAAACATATAACAACTGGGTACACCCTGAGAATCGTCTACCTCCTAGCCTTCTACAAGCATTTAACGATCTGAAAGTCTTAGCTAGGATTGCAGAAACAGGATTAATCTTTTTCGGTAGCTGTTCAAACAAATCTACCACTGCAGCTTCAACATATCCCAACACTTTTGGGAAGATGACCATACCATACATACCCAGAGCAAATAAATCGAACCGTACTTTAATATCTGGATGACTCTGAATAAGTTCTTGTTAGTGCCCCCTTGGGTTGCTAACCCTCAACCCTAGTCCATCACAGACTAAAGTGGGTTGAGTTCAATTCGAGGGGATACATTTCTCTATGCCTGACACGGAGAATAAATTCTCACGAAGACATAGAGCATATGAACCCCGGAAGTTACTTGCTAGGTCTGACACGGAGAATAAATTCTCACGAAAACGTCGCTTTCACTCCCACTTAAAAGGGACAACTCAATTATAGAGCTTTATGTTATGCAATGCAAGTGTTGTGTGTGAGGAGAAATGTTCATACCTCTGACAAAATAAATAATGAAATAAAATACTTACAAATAAAATAAAATATGTAAATATTATGAAAATAATAATTGAATATAAAAATTTTGAAAAGAAAGAATTAAAAATTAAATATATAAATTTTTAATTTCTAATTAATGGAGACAATTTATAATTGATTTTTAAAAGTTTTACCAAGTCCCCAACAGAGTCGTCAAGCTGTCGTAACCGGTTTTCGTCCGGGCACGAAATATTATACTTGGCGGTGAAATTGATGTAAATAAATGTTTTTTTTTTTTTGAAAATAATTTGAGAGTCGCCATCGGCCTTTTGGGTCAGGTAGGTCGAATACCTAAAAATTATTTTTTTTAAAGAGTTTTAAGAAAACACTAATAAAAAATGAACTGATCTGCGTTTAAACCAAAAATTCGTTCTTTTTAATAAAAAGGGATTCGTGGTCTGTTACGTTTAGGGAAGGATTAGCACCCCTACAACGCCCAAAATTGGTACTTTTTAATTATAAATTATCTCTATTATTAAAATTTAAAAATTCAAAAATATATTTAATTTATAATCCTATTATTTCAAAATTATATATAAAAATATTATTTATTTAAAAATATCAGAAAAGAACTTCTAGGTGCCTTAAGACAGCTCTTTTCTTTGATATTGATAAATATTAATTTAATAATATTGTTTAATTTTTAATTTTAAAATATCAGAATAGGACATCCAGTTGTATTAAGACTGTCCTGTTCTTTGATATTGAAAACTAAATATTAAAATAATTTATTTAAATAAATATTTATTTATTATATATTTATAACAACATTAAATATATAAATAAGTAAAAAATACAATTCTAATTATATATTTAAAAGAAATAAAAATACTTAAAATAAATGACTAAAATATAGTGAAATTAAATTGAAAAACCTAATTCCTAATTAATCAGAATTACAGGGATTAAACATGCTATTTTCTTATTTAATAATTTAGTGACTAAATAAAATTATCTAAAATTCGGATATTATAATAAAATAAATTAAAAATATAAACTAGGGATTAAAATATTATTTATTAAAATTAAGGGATTAAATCTGTTATTTATCCTAAATATATTATTTTAATATAAAGGACTAAAATGAATAAAATTGAAATTCGAAGACTGAATTAAAAGTATTTATAAATTCGATTTAGTGACTAAAATGTAAAGTTTACAAGTTAGGAGGACGACGGACGGGGTTTAACTATTGTCTAATTACGCGCATGTCCTTCCCGAAATGACGTCGTTCGGGAAGGCCTATAAAAGGTCCAAACCGGCTGGCCGAAGGGCCTGCTTCATTTCTTCATTTTCCTTTCTCTCTCTTCTCTGAGAGAGAGAATTTTCTCTCGCTTCTCTCTAAAATAGAGAGAAGCCAGCCGGCCGGCAGCCGTCAGTCGGCGTTCGTCCGCCGTCAACCACCGCCGCCGGCCACCGTCTTCGGTGGCCGGAAAAAATTTTTTTTACATCGAAACGTAGATCGGACCGTCCTAATGACGGTTCCGATGATCTTTTCCTTTAAACGGCTCCCAATCGGAGCAAAATCTAAAAAATACCTTCGGTTTTTCGAAGGTTTTGGTGAGATCCGGCGGTCGGCTTCCTCGGTAAGTTTCTCTCCTCCTTTTTCTTCTATTTTTGGTTGCTGGTTTTGGGATGTTGACTGAGATCGTTGGTAGTAGTTTTTTTTTATATTGTTTCTCTGTTTTTTTCTTTCTCCGGCTCTGTCTCTCTCTTTTCTCTCTGTCTCCTTTTTTTTTTTCAGGTTCGGGTGGTAGCCACCACCAGTGTGGCCATCGGACCGGTCCGAAGAGGAGATTTCGGTGAGTCACCGGACTACCAGTGGTGACTCACCCCGTAGCCATGGCGTGGACGGCTGGCGTTGGAGCTTCTGGAGCCTTCGGTCGGGACGTGGCAGCGGCGGAGGCGGCGAGAGCAGCAGCGGCGGCCGCGTGGCCCTAGGGTAGCATACCCTAGGGGTTCCATCTGGAGCCATCTGGACCGTCGGATCCTGCCAGATCCAACGGCAGTAAGCTGAGGCGGCTGGGATTAGGGTTAGGAAACCCTAACTGAAACCCTAAATGTTTTTGGGTTTCAGTTTGGTTTGGGCCAGAAACTTGGTTTGTAATTAATTATTTTTTAATAATATTTATATATGTATTTAATATATTTAATAATAATAATAATAATGATAATAATAATAATAATAATAATAATGATAATAATAATAATAATAATAATAATTATTATAATAATAATATAAATTAATTAATATGGGTAAAAAAATTAGTATCTTCACGAAAAATCAAATGAGATCAACATCCATTGAAGTTCTCATCACTATACTTATATAACTCACTTGGTAATCAAGAGATTTATATATAGATGATGGTACCTGAATTCCAGCCCATCCCTTTTTAGCATCATATTCGACTCATTGCTCCTAGTCCAAACAATCTCCCTGTGCTTCACTGTGTCAAAGAACGACTTTGCTGCATAAAAGTTACCATTATCAAATCTATGTCCATCCCAGCAATGCTATGTTGCCCCCACACTGAAACCCCAAGTTAGTGATGACAATGTTAGTGACAATCTTAACTTTGTATCTATCACAATCAAATTGGAGATTGGAGATAGATAGCAGTTATATAATGGGATCATAGGTGACAATTTATGCATTAAAATAAGGGGTAAACTACTTAAATGACCACTTAAGTATGGGGTTAGTGTTGATATGACCACCATACTTTCAATTTACATTGAAACCACTTAAATAGTTATGTGGTCATATTATCAAAATTGAAAGTTTGATAATCATATTAACACTGACCTATAGTTAAGTGATCATTTGAGCAGTTTACTCTAAAATAAAGGTGTGAGATGCCACCCAATAAATGATTCCCAAGAGAGTTTAATAAATGCCATTGAAGATGATATCCACCCACTTCTAAAACAATGAAACTTTGACAACATAATCCACAAACACAATGGGAAAGTACATTTGTATCTATTTAGATTACCGAACTCAACAAGCTGTGAAAATTGAAAAAAGGGATTTCTATTTTCATTTCAGAATTGTGGGTTAGTTCTATGTGAATAGTGGGGTTAGGAAAGGACATAAAGTACGTAGCAAGTGTCCTTTTTTACTCTAAATGGAAGTCTTTTCTTAATGATTCACCGATACTATTTATATATGGTAGTGATAAAAAGTGTTTATATATATATACGAACATGTAAGAAGACGACTCTTCAAACAATTTGTCATGGTGACACAGCTGAAGCTTGTAGTGGCATGCGTGATTCCACCATTAAAGAACTAAAAAGCAAATAAAGTTGGCAGTGGCTAATTAGTTCTTACAAGATGCGTCCACCAATTTTTGAGGATTCCATATAAATTAGGGTTGTAACTTAATGTTAACTTTGTACATTCCACTTTCATGTTTGCTTTATTCCTCTTTCGTTATGCAAGATTGTTGGAATAAACTCACACTTGAGATTTTCTTATTAAAATAAAGAAATAAAACTGAAAATAATATAATAAATAAACAAAAGAATATTAAGTGGAAACTCCTAACTTAGAAAAATCACAATCGTTATTAAAAAAACATTCAGAAAATTTATTATGTGAAAATTGTTAATTACAACACTTATTGTTCTCAATATTTAAATACACCGAGAAAAATATTTAACTAAATCTCCACCAATCTAATACAAGAGAATAAAGAGAAATTTAAAATTCAAATATACATCTCAATACTTGACTTGGTACTTCTAGGGATTGACATGATACTTGAACCCGACGAATTTCAATCCGATTCAATTTGATTGGGTCAGATTTCTTTTAAAATGTTTTGGGTTCAAGTCGAGTCGGATCATGTTTTTTTTAAAGTTATGTTCGGGTCGGGTCGGGTTCGGGTGTAGGGTGAAAAATAGCCAACTCGAAAAGCTTAAAATTTTACCTTACATATTTAGGGATAATTGCAATAATACCACTCTATATATTTTTTTTCACTTAAATCCCTATTTTTATGAATAAAAACAATATTTTTTAATAAATATATTATTTCAGGTCGGATCGAGTTCGAATTTTATATCAAAAAATCGAGTCGGTTTGGACCGGATGAAAGGTGTATATTTTTCAGATCAAATGCATGATTTATAATTTTCAGTCGGATTGGGTCGAGTACCGAAAATTCGACCCGACCTAACCAATGCCGATCGCTAGGTACGTCTAAAACCAAGGATTGAGTATCTTTTCTACACAAAATCTCACATCCCTTATTTTCTCAGTCAATGCGAGATTCTTGTCCTTTATCACATTTCCTATTTTCAATCAAAATACTTAAAAAAGCTTCGTTTTGATTGAAAATGACTACCACTTTTAAATTATCTAGACCAAGAATTGCCATACTCCAACCAGAAAAGTACACCCACACAAAATAACTTCGACGCATCTTGAAAATGCTAAAAATTATGGTGCAACTTCTATGTTAGCTCGCTCTAGATGTTCATCAGCCATCGATATCACAAACGCCTTACATTAATTTTCACCAATGTATGTGTAATTTCAAAACTATAATGCCCTAAATCCGACTTAAAATATCCGATAAATTTAAGAGTGTCACAGTCAAACCATTAGAGTGACGCATACAATTCCTTCAAAAATCTTTTCTCGAAATGAAATAAATTCAGATAGCCAAAAGTCGATTAATAATATAAAACATAAAAATAAAAACAATTTGTAAAAATGGAGCTCCGCATATTAAACAACTATACCAAATACTAAAGATGAATCAAATGAGTTTACAGATATAAATTACTAGTATAAGATACATGCCCAACTTAAGTAAATAAGTATTGCACTTAAAGAAATCAATTGTTGGAACCCCTAAAAATAATAATTCCCTAACTCGATCAAAGTCAAAATCTAACTAGATATATGGAGAAATAATTTCAAATACAAATCTTAGTAATAATAACTATTAGAACCAGATCATAATAATTATGAAAATAACCAAGATCTAATCATTTCAAATCATCAAGAATCAAATACTAGATATGGAAGTGTACATGACAAGTGTCGTATATTGTCAAGTAAATTATCCTTTATCTCAAATGAATAATTAAATAGAATAGTAAAGACAATGAAGGTCGATCTGCAAGGACTAAGGAATTACTAATGTTGAAAGGTTCTGATTTTGACTTTGTAAGAAAATAAAGAAATGAGGGGATCTTAGTTAAGTAGAAAATAAATGTAAAATAATAAAAGTGAAATTGAAAACAAATTTAGAGGAACTAACGAAAGTACAAATTTGAGAAGAAAATCAATTGAATAAAACATCCTCAGGCCTCGCTTTGCCTCAATTCCAATTGATCATCGAAGAGGATTTTACTCCGGATATATGATGATTACACTCTACAAGGTCCAACCCTTGTAACTTGCTTTTCTCTCTGATAAACCAACAATCCAAGGCCAATCCTTGGAATTCAGTTATATTTGGACTAACCACGACTATCGTCGCTAGCACCAATCCTGTTTTAGCTCTAAAAAAGCCTTACTCGGATCATGTTGTCTCAATGAGAATCGAATCCCATCTCAATTTCCCTTACCAGACTGCCACTAAGTGTGTTCATAGGAAGTTGAATCTGCTACAAGTAGATCATTCCTCCCAACTTTAAATCAAAACAACATCCAAGCCAATGTGCACTTTTTGAAATGAAAGTGTTTTGATTTTTAAAGGTACGGTCGATTGCCAAACCAAGTTTGTAGAAAATTGAGAATAATATCCAAAGCTATTAAGTGCTTTTCAATTCTCACGATCGGAATTGAGTCATCGCTTAAGCCTTTGGTTTATTGGGAAATTAGCTAAGCATTGTAGAGATCATACTTAGCATGTTTTTGAATAAAATAAAATAAAAACAAAAAGTAAAACGAAAGAGAAGAAAAACTTTATAAAAATAAAAGCAAAGAAAAAAACTAAATCGAAGAATGTTTCAAGCTTTACACAGAGAGGGTATTTATAATTTTCTAAAACCCTAAAAATGAAATTAAAAAATAGCTAAAGATAAAATCCTAAAAATATTTAAATCATAAAATCATAAAGATAAACAAGTGATAATTCCCAAATTCAAATTCAAACTAAATCTAAATCCTATGTCCATCCTTCTAGAATGATGTCTTGACTACTTTCTAGAGGCCACTGCTAACTGTACCTTTTATAAATTGTCACGTCAGACACCATCATGCCCCAAGTCATGCATGCTAGTCCATCATTGATTCCAGAAAATCTGCAGAACTTGCTCTTAAAGCACAATTTTCTTGAAATTAAAGTCATGAATAGAAAACAAATCAAAACACCCCAAATTAGCAATATCAAAAAGACAACAATGAGTAATTAACGATAAAATACGAGCAAAATAAATCACTCATCAAATTATCCCTCACCTATTCAATACTCGTCCTCAAGCTTGCCTCAATCAAATACATCAAAATATCGAGTTACCATCCTTAATCTCAAAACATATCCAAGACAACAAAATGAATCAAGATCACAAAAATTATCGAAATCAAGCAACAATCAAGTAAAGGCATAACTAGTAACAAGTTAAGTAAAACCATGACATCTCAAATTTGTCAATTTTAATGTAACAAGACTCAATACCTCATAGGATTCACTCATTAGCGGTCAATGTGTTTTAGATAAAAGAAAAATGGTCAAGCTAGAACTAATCAAGACATTACCATAAGCTTGTAATTAAATCAAGTCTCCACTACTAAAATGAACATGATGCAATAATCAAAGGGTCTTTAAACAAGGTTGTAACGAGGCTTAGGCTAAGGTAGGAAAAGGCAAAAAATATGGTTTAAGTGCCAAGAAAAGAGTAACAAAACATAAAAGTTTGAACCACAAAATAAACAAAGTAACTGAATGCAAAAATCAAACAACCAATGTTTTTTCTTATTTTTTTCCTCTTTTTTTTTTTTGCTCGGTCACTGTTCGAACTAGATTTTTTTGAACGTTTCTTCTACTATTGTTTTCTATTTTTTTCGTGGAATAAATCAATTTTCTATATTGACAAGGAAAACAAAAGAGGGTAGAATAAAAGGTATGAGTTTAATAATGGGGTAAAAACAAAGAAAGGGCAAAGGCACAAAATCGGTAAAGTAAGGGAAATAAATAAATAGGAAGGCAATTTGGGTAGACAAGTGGTTAAATCCTAAGTACCTTAATCATATGAAAGAATCAAGTTCAACATGTAATCTTGATATGCATATAATATCAAATTCTAGAATAACAAAATTAGTACATCACACTTAGTCAAACAAATGAGCAAGAATGAAATATATGCTTGTTTAAGCTCAAACCTCACATAAATGTGTAATGTGTATCGATTCAAGAAACATATCAATCAACAAACGCATGAGATATCAAGAATAATTTTAAAAAAAACACTAGTCATGTCATTTTACTATTATGCACCCTAATTCCAATAAAAGCGAGATCATAAACTCATAAGGCAACCAAAGAAATAAGGCAAGAGTCAGGATGGGAAAAATATTCCAATATATCAATCAAGGCAACTCAAATTCCAACATGAGAACAAGAGAGAGAAAATCGATGCAAACTCTACTCCCTCACTTAAAGTATATTGTCCAAATATGAAAAATTGTAGTGAAGAAGAGGGAATAAAGATTCTCCCCTTGTTTAATGACGGTAGTGGTCGTGACCACGATGAGATGTGCCTGGGCGAAGATACGATAAAATCTCGGCAAGGTTGGTTTCAATGGAGTTGAGATGACCGTGCACTTCATGGATCTGGGTGTACAGTCCGACTGCGGATCCTCTACCAGTGCCAGAGGTGGCACAGTCTTCCGAAGGTAAACATGTTCATTACGAGATGTCATGGTGCCGAGAGGGATAATGTAAGGTGCATCAGGCATGCCGACAAGGAGTCTAGTCATGTCCAAACATTGTGCATCTAAACCATCCGTTGAAAAAAGTATAAGTAAATTGTTCAACATCAAAAGTCAATGGAAAAATATGAGAGGCAAGATGAGTGATGTAAGGGCCAAGAATAAGCGGGCGATTGGAGCGCACAACATGCTCAAAAGCGTGTGCAAACCAAAAACCCAAATTTACCTTATTGTTAGTTTGCATACACCATAAAAAGAATAATTCAACTTTCCTTAAGCTGGATGTAGTGTCATTACGTCATGAGTAGTTGTTTGCGAGAAACCAGTGAATGTATCAATGCCCTAGGTCATGGATTTACCATCCTACGGAATATCATGAAAACCTTTTATGTTGGTTTTATAAATAAACTTTAGTAGTTAATATTCTAAATTGCTATGAATATTAATAGGGGTTATTTCCATCGATTAGTAAAACATTTATTATCCTATAGGAAAATTCTACAACGCTCGACGAGTACCGATGAGTATCACTAACGATGAAAATCATTAATTTAATTTATAAAAATTTAAAATTCTAAAGAACTCAACGTATAATTATAAATTACTTAAAAATTTAAAGGTAAATTATTTAAAATAAAAAGTAAACTATACAATGACCACCATTTTTTAAATTTTGTCAATCATGTCACTCAACTATTTAATTGCATTCCATTAAGCCACTTGTCGTTAATATTTAACGGAAAAGCTAATGTGATAGTTAAAATATTTGATTATTACACATTTGGTGCACGTTACTTATATATTCTATCAATTTGGTTCTAATTTTAATAAATTAAAATAAACTTAACCCTCAAATCAAATGGTACCAAAGTAGTCTTTATTCATCTTATTCTTTCAATTTGTAGGAAAACAAACAAGAAAGAAAAGAACACTTACAAAAAAATTGATTTCATTTTTGAGAAATAAAAAAAATATAAAACACTTTTATTTCAAAAATACACACACACACACACACACATACATATATATATATTAAGTAAAATCAAAATTTAAACTCTTAAAAATTAATCCAAAAAATTAGATTTTACTTATAATGTGATGAATTAGGTAAAAGTAAAGTTATAATGCTTGGATAGTTGAGTAATAAAAAATAATTAGTTTTAAATTAACGGTCTAAAATTAATTATAAAATAAAATAAAACATCTAATTTAAACTCCTAAAATCATTGAAAGATGTAATTTAAAAACATGAATTTGTCACACCAATTGTCTTGCATGTATCAATGTAAAATATAGTATTTTAAGCTAAAATTGAAGAAGATGGAGAAATACTGGCATGTCTCATCACAAAACATTGGCATGTTTATTTTTACTTTATTATTAGAAATAATAAAAATCGACAAAGAGAAAAAAAATTGTACTTGATTCCATTAAATTGGATTTCTCTCCAATTAACTACTTTGGCATCAAATTTAAATTCTTACCAAGCTTTTCGCCTGATACTGCGAGTTCATGTTAGAAGGGATATCAGTTTCAACTTTCGAATTCCTGTACAACTCATAAAAAATTATGTTCAACATGTTCATTCACAAAAGGTTTAATTATATCGACAAAGCTAACATTAACCACAGAGTCAGGATGCTTCATCGCCTTATAAACGTCAAATTTTACAACCTCACCATCGAAGACGTCAGTTATAGTATTTTTGTGCTTAGAAAATGGAAGCCAAGAAGGATTTCGGAGAAAGAATTGGTTCGATCATTTTCCATGTCAATGACATAAAAATCTATCGGAAAAATCAATTCATTTACCTTAAACCAGTACATTCTCAATGAGTCCTTTGGGATAAATGACAGATCTATCAACGAGTTAGATAGTCACTTTCGTTTCCTTTAATGGCTATGTACTAAGTGAACTGTAAACGAAAAATGACATAACATTTATATAAGCACCAAGATCACACATAGCACCTTTCAATTCTATCTTACTAATTTTACAATGTATAACGAACATACCTTGGTCCTTTAATTTCGGTGGAAGCATGCGTTGAAAAAAAAACGATACATTTTCACCAAAATTTACCTTTTCATTGTCAATAAGTGTCCATTTGTTTGTGAAAAGATCTTTTAGGAATATGGTATATCACGATATTTTTTTGAATTACTTTAAGAAGCGATATATTAATCTCCACCTTTTGAAAAATATCAAGAATTTCTTTTTTCTCGAGTTGTTTGTTGTATTTTACTAACCTCGAGGGGGAGGGGGTGGCATGGCATAGGGGGATATTGTGTGAGGAGTTGGCATTGAATCTTTCTTTTTCCTCTGAGGTTGTGCGTTAACTTCCTTTTTTTCTTCCAAAGATTTTTTTTCTTTCTTTTTCTTTTTCCCATACGTCAACCTCTTCTTGATTTCTTTGGGATATTAGTTCTTCTTTTTCTTTTTCTTTATTGAAATTTGTGACAGTTTCTTTAGGGATTAGCCCGATCACGGTGTCACTCTAAAAGGTGATGGCACTAACGTTTTCTCGTGGGTTGTCTCAGTTTGAAATGGTAGCTTTCTCTACGATTCCATGTGTCCCATGCTCTGAGCCAGTTGACTCATTTGCTTATCTAATTCCTGTAGATGTACTTCAGTTCAATTTTGAAACTTCTCTTGAGACAATGCCAACTTCTCAATGATACATTTCAGTAAGGGTTTTGATGGTTGGTATTGTTGTTGTTGAGGTGGCCTCGGTTAATATAGTTATTGTTGAGGAGGCCTTTGGTTCTATGCATAGTTGAAATTTGAATGGTCCCTCCACCCTAGATTATAGGTATTAGCATTAGGTTTGTATTTTCTCTGGGGAGGTCCTGGAAAATTTCTAACTATATTAACTTGTGCGGTAGAGTCTTATTGTAACATCAGACAATAATCTATAGGACGGTCTGATATTATGCATATTTTGCAAAGTATAGTTGTAGTCGTTTTACCTAAAACAAGATATTGAACTTTATCAACTAATTTATTAATTTTTTTCCAATGAAATTGTACTTATCTCATGAGCCTCGTAGAGCCAAATTGTTGAGAGTTAGCAACCATAGTTGAGATCAGATTTTTGGATGCGTTCAGAGTCATATTAAAGAGTGCTCTTCCACTAGCTGTGTCAATCATCTCCATCTCCAAATGAAGTAACCATTCATAAAAGTATTGAAGAAGTGTTTTCTCTGATAGTCCATGATGTGGGCAGCTAGTGTAGAGTTTCTTGAATCGTTCCCAGTAATCATATAATGTTTCTCCATTTGTTTTTCGTACTCCTAAGATTTTCGTTCTTAATTCAATCTATTTTGCTGTAGGGAAGAACCTGGAAAGAAAAATACAAGTCATATCAGCCCATGTATTAACAAAATTAGGAGGTAAATAAAAAAAACTAATCTTTAGACAAGTTGGCTAAGAAAAATAGAAAAGAGCAGAGTTTAATTTGATCATCAGATACTCCCTATTGTTTCATGCTCGAGCAAACCATATGAAACTCAGTAAGATACTTGTGAGGACTTTCATTGGGCAGTCTATGGTAAATAGGTAGATGATGGATCAAACCCGTTTTCAGCTTAAACAATGTCTCTTTGTGAGGGAATGCAATGCATAATGGTTGTTGTTCGATAGGTGCCACAACTAATTCTTTGATTGTCTGTTTAGCCATCAGAATTAGTTCTTTGAAGTCTTCTTCGACGTCTAAGAAGGTCTCGGCTTCAAAGGATGTCTTCAGATTAGGTTCTGAATTTAATTTGGATTATTGTTGTTCTTGTTGTTGTTGTCGCTTTTCTTGTAGTGTACGTACGCGTATTTTCTGGGCTAGTGCTTCGATTTAAGGTACCCAATCTATTAGTTCTCCTGGATTTTTCCTGGTCATCAATCAAAAGAAACTTTAATCAATAATTTTACTGTGATCCCGACAACGACATCAATTTGACAAACGTCATAATTGTCAAATTAATAACCCCTTTTTCTCATATAAGTAAGCTATAAACGCATAATAGTGAAAAAATGGTTGGTCCATAGGGATTCAAAAATTTCTAATTTAAATTTGATTTGATGCTAACCAAGAAACTTGTAAAACAAAAGAATTAAAAAGAGTGAGTTTTAAATAATCAAGTAACTAAATAAACAAAATAAAAGTAAAGTAAAAACAATAAAAATAAGAAAAGTAGATTGTAGAAAATCAATTAAGATAAGAGATAGCCTCTAGCTTCACTTTGCTCAAACCCGCCTCGATCACTGAAATTAATTTCACTTCGGATACCAACCCTTGTAACTTTCTCTTCTCTCTGATAAATTAATTTCACTTCGGATACCAACCCTTATAACTTTCTCTTCTCTCTGGTGAATTAATTTCCTAAGCCAATCCTTGAAATTTAGCCATTGTTTGGATTAATATCGACTATTGCTATTAACACCAATTTCAGTTTAGGAAATGGAAAAGCTCGTGGTTGAATTATAGTGTCTCGATGAGAATCGAACCCGATCTTTATCTCCCTTAGCGGACCACATCTAAGTTTGTTCTTAGGGAAATGAATTTGCTACAAGCCGACTTTCCTCCCAACTTTAGATCAAAACGTCAATCAAGCCAATGTGCACTCTTTGGATTGAAGATATTGAGATGTTTGAAAAAATGTTGATTGCCTCTCCTTATCTGCCGAAAAAATCAAGAAAGAATCTGAAGATATAAAGTGCTTTTGCAATTCTCACGAGATCAAATCGAGTCATAGCTTAGCTATCTGCTAAGAAAAAATTTATCCAAGTATGATAGAATTCATACTTTGTGTGTGGAAGAGAGAAACGATGAAGAAGAAAATAATTTTATTGAAAGAAACTAAAACAAATGAAAAGCCAAAATCAGTTCTATATTGAATTATGAGCATGTTCTCCAAAGCTTCACCCTTAGACAGTATTTATAGCTTTGAGATAATCCTAATGAGAATAAAATTCTAACTCTCAAGAAAATTAAATCATTAAATTCTTAATTAATAGTAAACTAAAAATCCTAATCATAAATAACTAAAATCCTAATTGAAATTCTAAGCAAACTAGAACCTAATTAAATAAATTATAAAATCTCAAATGTTTGTATTTAATTATAATTTTTAATTCCTAAAGAATTGTGGTTCGCTTTGATTTTGTCATTTGATCTTGATGACTAGATTATTTAATTAGAGTTGATACATGGATTGGTCTTCTAATTTGAATTTGCGCTGACTACTCCCAGAAAATAGGATAAAATTGCTTTAATTCACTTTTTAATTGTTGTTTTCTATAAAGTAGAGTCCTGCACATAATCTAACATAAATAACCCAAATTAGCACTATAAAACGAGGTAATATGGATTAATTAATAACAAAATATTAACCAAATAAAACACTCATCAAGGGTTAAATTTATTTTAATTTATTAAAATTAGGATCAGATTAATAGAATATATAAGTAATAGTAATTAAATGTGTAATTATACTAAATATTTTAACTGCCACATCAACTTTTCCGTTAAATGTTAATGATAAGTGGTTTTATTGAATGCATTTAAATAATACTTGAGTGACTTGATTGACAAAATTTCAAAAATGATGATCAAACTAAAAAAAGGACAATAGTTAGGTGGTCATTGTATAGTTAACCTTTTATTTTTAAATAATTTACCTTTAAATTTTCAACTAATTTATAATTATACGTTGAGTCCTTTAGAATTTTAACATTTTATAAATTAATTTATCGGTGCTCATCATTAGTGGTGTTCATCGCCGCTCGTCGAGCATGGAAGAATCATCCTTATGCTATAAGTTGTCATTCACTTGAACCTCGATTTTTTTTTTGTTTTTACACTCATTGTGGCCCTTGAACTTAGAAAAAGAATCCAATGTGGCCCTTTGGCTAACGATTTCTGTCGTTGACCGTTACGATATTGACATGACAATTCACGGTGCTGATATGACTGTCCACAGTGGATGATGACATAGTAGATGGGCTCTTGTTTTTTTTTTCAAGTTTGAAAGTCAATTTGAATATTTAAAAATTTAAAGGCTTATTTAATTTTTTAATAAAATAAAAATATTTTTAAATTTAAAATATAAAATATTAAAAAATAAATATAAAATATCATTATTAGTAGTTTTTTTGGAATAAAAACATGTTATATTTAGTTTTAAAATATTAATATTTTATTTAATTTATTATTTTATTTTCCATCGATATTACAAAATCCTTCCATATTTAAAGGCGGCTTTTTTTTACTATATTTACTAAATAGGTTATTTTTATTAAATACTCAATTTCTTCCAAGAGATATATCAAGTTGCTATATGAGACCTGTCGAGCTGCACCCCTCACTATTGGAAATGCATTTCCCTATTTAAATGTTGCTTTTTTAACTGAGGTTTCTCTTCGCAAAAATTCAGTTGAGATTGTGCAAAATAACTTTCGGACGGCTTTTGGTGAACTAAAATAATTGAAAATACTGTAATGCCATTAATTGAATATTTAATAAATATAGCCAATAAAACAACATTTAAATAGGGAAGGATTTTGTAGTTTCAATGGAAAATAAAATAGTAAATTAAATAATAATATTATAAACTAAATATAACTTATTTTTTATTTAATAAATAATGCTAATAATTAATGGTATTTTTAAATTTAACTTTTTAATATTTTAATATTTTAAATTTTTGTATTTTTAAATAAGTAAAATAGACCCATGAATTTTAAAAAAAAATAATTTGGCACTTGAATTTGAAAAAAAATCAATTTAACTCATTTGTCATATCATCAGTCTCGTTACTAGCCGCTTTATCTGAGATATTGGCTCATTGGCACATTTTTTTGTCTGAGTTTGACATCCAATATGTAAGCCAAAAAGCAATTAAATGGAGTGTTATAGCCGATTTCATTGCAAGCAGGGCTTCGGAAGAATATGAATCGCTAAACTTTGATTTCCCAGACGAAGATTTGATGGCTATTTAAGCTGAAAAGGCAGTTTCCTCTACTGATAAACATTGGAAGATGAATTTTGATGGTGCCTCGAATGCCTTGGGACACGTGATTGAGGCAATTTTGGTCTCACCTAGTGGAGAACATTATCCTTTAACCAGTCGGCTGAACTTCGATTGCACGAACAACATGGCTTAGTATGAAGCATGTATTTTGGTTCATAGAGCCGCCATTGAACGTAAAGTAAAAACACTCAAAGTGTATGGGGATTCATCTTTGGTAATTTATCAATTTAGAGGTTGATGGAATATCGAAAATTGGTCCTGGAGCTTATCAAAGAGTTTGAAGAAGTGATATTCCATTACCTCCCCAGAGAAGATAATCAAATGGCGAATGCTCTAGCCACTTTAGCAGCATCCTTCAAAGTCAATGAACATTCAAGTATGATGCCTATCGAGATGAAAGCTTATGAGTATCCAGCCCACTGTTATAGCATATAAGAGGAAGAGGATGGAAATCCCTGGTATTATGATATTTTGCAGTACATCAGATATCAAAGCTACCCTGAGCAGGCAACTGAGAATGACAAAAGAACTATTCGAAGAATGGTTGTAGGATATGTGCTTGATGGCGAAATCTTGTACAAGAAAAGTCATGATCAGGTTTTGTTGAGGTATGTGGATGCCAAATAAGCTAATACGATCATAGAAGAAGTGCATGAGGGAGAATGTGGTACCTATGCTAATGGACATGCAATGACAAAACAAATAATGAGATTTGGGTATTATTGGTCAACCATGGAAAATGATTGTATCAATTACGCCAGAAAATACCACAAATGCCAGATTTATGGAGACAGTATACATACTCCTCCTCATCTGTTGCACGTAATGACTGCCCCGTGACCCTTCTCTATGTGAGGCATGGATGTCATTGGGAAAATTTTGCCCAAAGCTTCAAATAGTCATCGTTTCATATTGGTGGCAATAGACTACTTCACCAAATGGGTAGAAGCGGCTTCCTATGCAAATGTCACTCAGTCGACAGTCTGCAAGTTCTTAAAGAAAGAGATTATATGTCGGTATGGGTTACCTAAAAGGATCACACCTACAATGCCTTGAATTTAAACAATAAGATGATGGATTTAGTACGTAAACAATTCCAGATAAAACATCATAATTCCACCACTTATCGCCCAAAGATGAATGGGTAAGTAGAGGCAGCCAATAAGAACATCAAGAGGCTCATAGAGAAAATGATTGAGACTTATAAAGACTGGCATAAGAAGTTACCATTTGCTATGTTTACCTATCAAACTTCAGTAAGGACATCAACTGGGGAAACTCCATTTTCTTTAGCCTATGAGATGAAAGATGTATTACCCATCGAGGTTGAAATTCCATCACTTTAGGTGCTATTAGAGGTTAAGCTAGATGAAGCGGAATATATACAAGCTAGGTATGACCAACTAAATTTGGTTAAAAACTATCTATCATGGGAAAATGTACCATAAATGTATGATGAGGGGACATAACAAGAAGGTTTGCCCATAAGAGTTTCAGGAAGGAAATATGGTACTTAGAAAGATTTCGCTAATTCAAAAAGACTTTCGAGATAAATGGATTGACCAGAATTACCTAACCACGTGGATTTTGATGCTGTTAAGAAGTACTTCACCTGAAGAATAAAAAATGAAAAAAGAAAAAAAAATGAAAAATGAAAAAGAAAAATAAAGAAAAAAAAAATAAAGAAAAAAAATAGAAAAAAAATAGAAAAAAAAAGAAAGAAAAATAGAAAACAAAATGGGGGACCAAGATGAAAACCCGAAAATGGCATCTTGAAACCAAATAAGGTCTCAAGTTGAAAACCCGTAAAGGGAAGCTTGAGAATTATTCATTCAATATTCGTGCATGGTGGAGGTTCTGAATTAGTTTTGAATACTTGAACAGTGACATCAAATGATGGTCAGTGTTAAGACCAGAAATAAAAAAGGCTTGGATAACCAGAAAAGCAATGAAGAACGCATGCGATTAAAATATTGATTTATGACATCCAACATTCGAAAATTTGTTAGTAAAAGGGAAATTTCACACCTTGGCGCATTGTCACCATCCTCAAGATCCCTTTGACAGAAGCTATATTCAAGTCATTTTACGGCGTACCAATTCAAAAGCATTCGTACTATTGATATCTGAGAACGCCTACTGTGTTTTCTTTTGATTATTCCAGTTAAAACTTTACCATGTTTTTACCCAAAAACTCTTTATTTATATAAATAAAAAGAGGTCTTTTTTCTTGTTAAAACTATGTTGCAAGCATCCTAATATAAAATAAAAACATGTAGATTAACTCGGGAAACATGAGATCCTAGTGTATTATTGTACAAAAGGTTTTGGAAAAGTGCAGGTATTCCAAAACTAAAAGTGGCTTTAGCATGAGGCTTACATAATGTTGGGCTATAGAAAGTTAAAGCCTGGGGTTACACGTAAAATCTCAGCAAGGTGGGATAATTCAAGAGCATTATCGCTGATCAAGTAGTTGGTCAATCAGAGTCACATTCAACCAAAGAGTGTCCGACCAGAGTTATCAGTCAGGATGAATTGTTGTTGATTTCTCATGTCCAAGGTTCGACTGAATTACAAGGTTGTCGATAAAAGAGAGTTCTCGTTTGAAAAGAAAAATACACTAAAACGAAATGCACCATTGCACATATTTTAGGCATAAATAGGATCATGACATAAAATGCATGACAATGATAAATGCAATTGAGTACTTACAGGTTCTCCAAAAGGAAATGATGGAGATGTAAGGACCCAATATAAAAGTAATCAATTCAGATTTCCATGTTTGGTGGTGGCAAGAAAAGCTCCCACAAGAGAAATCACTTTCCAAAGAGTATTCTCCCAAGACTTTCAGGTATGATGTTTTCGAATCCTCAAACACATACTAACAAGGGTTAATGTTTACTTTTAGATTTGATATTTTTTTGAAGACAAGAAAAACAAACCGAACTCGATTTAATCTTCCCTAAGTAACAGTGGAATGAATCAACGTCCCCAGATCTGATTTTCTCTCAAGAAGAAGCAGAACATATCCCTTTCTTTTAAGATTTGATATTCCTTGAGTAACAGTGGAACAAATCAAACTCGATTCAATCTTCCCTGAAGAATAGTGGAATGAATCAAAGTCCCCAGATCCGATTTTCCCTCAAGAAGAAGATGAACATATCCCTTTCTTTCAAGATTTTATGTTCCCTGAGAAACAGTGAACAAGTCTGCCGCGATTCAATCTTCCCTAAAGAACAGTGTAATGAATCAACATCCCCAGATCTGATTTTCCCTCAAGAAGAAGTGAAACAAATCCCTCTCTTTCAAGATTTGATATTATCAAAGTGACAGTTGAACAAGTCTACCTCGATTCAATCTTTCTTGAAGAACAATGGAATGAATCAACATTTCTCGATCTACTCTACCCCTGAAGAAACAGTGGAGCATATCTCTCATCAGATTTCAAAGCATGGAGTCGACCAGATGAAAACTCATTGTCTCTTCGTCTTTGCCCTATTCTTGTTAACACAAGAATGGGAAAAGAGGAGCAGCTGTTGATAGTGGTTTTCATCCTTATTATTATTATTATTATTATTATTACATTTCATTTACATGCCCAATGTTAATTGACCCAAATCTAGTTACAAATCTAACATGTCCCAGGCAAGCCCAACTACAATAAATCCAGGCCTAAGATCAAACCCATCAACCCGAAGCCCAAGGCTACAGCCCACATGTGGCACAAACCCGACTAGGGTTTCTATCTTATATCTAGCCGCCTCTAGCTCACAACCGTTGGATCTAAGATCAGATCCAATAGTCAAGATCACCCATCAGCTAGGGTTTTAATTTAATGTTGCATACAGTCGTCTCTTATCATCTCCAATCGTTGGATCTGGTTTAAATCCAACGGCTCGCATGATACCTCTTAGGGTTATTGCTGAAACCTCCAATGTCGTACATCTATGGTCGTACTATCTGGACCCATACAATGGTTCATATATGTCATCGAAACTAGGGTTCAGTTCCCACCAACTGTCATCACTTTGTGTCCCTGTCGCCATACTCTGTCATTATCGAGACAGAGGACAAGCCCCTTATCATCTGCCACTACAGGAGATGGCCTTCCCCCTCTGTATGAGTGCCCAGAGCATCTTGTGCATGTAATGAAGATGAGAAAAATGAAATTAAAAAGGGGATTAACCCCCATAACAAAGGCAATCAGCAGAAATAAGAGAGAATATACGAAAAAATAGAGAGAAAAAATAAACAAAAACAAAAAAACTGGAAAAGAGAACAATCGAACCAAAAAAAAGGGAAAAGAAACCTACCTTTAGCAAGATCCGACCATTGCCTACCTCACCGTAGGCGATAAACCTTGTTATCGAAGGTAAAGCTCCGACCTTTTGGATTTTGTTTTTCAGTTTTAGGTTTTTAGGGAGTGGGTAGCTTAAGGTTTTGGGTTTTTTTGAAGGATCTAGAGAAAATAGAGGAGAGTTTTGAGTTGGTTCGCTCTCTTCGCCGCCGATTTACGGGGAAGGGTTCAGCGTGTAAATATTTGCAGGGGATAATAGTGTCTTTAGTCTTTTCGTTTTTGTAATACCCTATTTTGGTTATTGATTGAAATTTTGTGATATATTGTTTTGGGCTTTTGTTTTTCCATTTTTATGATTAAGACACCGTCCTAAGTAGGGGTGTTCAAATAACCGAACTAATTCGGTTAACCGACCGAACCGAATTAGTTCGGTTAATTCGGTTCGGTTACCGAATTAGTTCGGTCGGTTAACGGTTAAGAAAAATTTTAGAATTCGGTTAACGGTTAATTCGGTTCGAATTCGGTTAATTAACCGAATTAACCGAATTAACCAAAATTAAATTTTAAATATTAAATATATTATATATAACATATGGGCTCAACCCAAATCATTTAAAACCCAATTAATAATTTAAGATCCAATAACTTTTAAACTTAAATCAATATTAATTAATTAAAAAATTATATAAATTTTTTATTTTATAATTATATATTATTTAAATTAATTGTAAACTATTTTTTAATTAAAAAATATTAAATATATTATATATAAAATATGGGCTAAACCCAAACCATTTAAAACCCAATTAATAATTTAAGATCCAATAACTTTTAATCTTAAATCAATATTAATTAATTAAAAAATTTATCTAAAATTTTTATTTTATACTTATATATTATTTAAATTAATTATAAACTTTTTTTGAATTAAAAAATATTTAATTTTTATATAAATTAGAAAATTTTAAAAAAATCGGTTAATTCGAAATTAACCGAATTAACCGAAATTTATTCGGTTCGGTTAATATGTTCGGAAAAAAATTCGGTTCGGTTAACGGTTAAAGAAAAAAAAGTTTAGTTAATTCGGTTATGGTTAATTTGGTTCGGTCGGCCACCGTTTTAACCGAATGAACACCCCTAGTCCTAAGTGTTATGTTGATTTTGCTGATATTCGACTTTGGTTGATATTTTTGTAAATCTTACATTTTAGTCATTGTTTGTACATAGATGCCTTTAGGTAAAATTACCGATTATCCTCCCTAATTTTTTTTAAATTTGTGTTTTAAATTTTTCCCGTATTCTATTTTAGTTCCTTCTTGCTTGTTATATTATTTTTAGGATTATTTTAATTTGAATGCATTACTTTCATTATTTCCACTTTTGTCATGGATGATTGAAGTTGGTTTATTTACGATTGTAGTACCTAGCTTGTAAAATATTTGCAATAGTTGCCTTGATTTCTTGTTGGTTTTATAGTTTAATCCCTAAAGTTACCATATTTATTATTTTGATCCTTCATTTACATGTTCGTAAATTTTCTATTAGTTGTAATATTTTTCAAATAATTTTTATGAGGAATTTATGGAAATGCGCCTAAGAAGTGAATTTCCATGATTGTTTGAATAAAAACATCTCTTACATAATTTTTTTTTAAATTACGTGGAAAATCAACAATAAATAATATAAATGGGAATGGGGGATTATTATTTTATTATCACTAATATAATCAATCAAACAGGAGTATTTCATTATATTATCTCACTCGTATAATAACTAATTATGTTCACCGTCTGTTTTTAGTCGTCAGTCGACTCACCCTCCCAAAGAAAAAAGCCTTTCTAGTCTGTTCTCACTAAATCAATTAATGCATTATCGTGTTTAACATATTCAAATAAATTCATAAGTTCCTTATTATGTATCTATAAATACCCAACCCAACTTCATCCCTCCTACAAGTCTAGTTTCTTTTGTATTTTAGGTTTCAATGGCTGTTACAAAGTTGCTCTCTCTTGCTTTATTCATCACTTTCCTCGGTGTCGTCAACAATGGCCGAGTGGAAGCATCTCACAGTGTCTATCCACAACTCCAGTCTCTAACTGCAGTTAATGTCCTGCAACTTCACAGAACTGGCTTTCACTTTCAGCCTCGAAAGAATTGGATCAACGGTATGTTTCTTCCCCTTATCTGCAATATTTTTTCCCTTTTTAGTATATATATAGTTATTGCCTCTTCTTCATGCATTGACTTGCTGAAAATAGTTCAAGGGCTTAATTTTCGTCCTAAACGTGTTGGTTTCTCCTAGGTTAATATGCTGTGTCCCACTCCATTTCCTTTTAGTTTTTGTTGGATTTTCAGCTTAAAAAAATCCTAGACATATCCATGCTAAAGCACGGTGTTTTAGTGTCATGCATGCATGGTTTTGCTTTCTTGCAAGATTAATTTTGCAGGTTGATTCTTTCCAGTCTTTCTATGGTATTCAAATTCCTCCAAAAAATTTTGTTTTATTTGTAAGAATACGAAAGAGGAAGAATCTGGCTTCTGCAAAGTGATATTATAAAGGGTTTTATTAGTGCGATGAAGATCGTGTAAACTGAACTAAACAGCCTACTCCCTTTTGAGTTTTAGTGGGGTGGCGTCACGCGTGAGAACTAAAGTTTAATCCATTTATACACGTGTACAGTTTTCCACTTCGTTTTCAAGTTTATCTGTTGTTGCATGCAGTGTTGTTTTTTTGTGAACCAAAAATTAAAAGACAAGTTTTACATGCTTTTCTACTCCCATTAATGATTAATCTCAAGAAAAGTTACAGATTAAGCAGCCAATTTTTTTACTACTAAAGTCGTCATTGAGGGTTTTTTCTTCTTCCTATTTTTCATATTCATTTTATGATATATTTGCTGTCCCTTTTTCCTATATATATATATATGAGGTAAAGGGAGATAAGATAGTAGGCTACCCCCAACACTAGGTTGAGAGAGCTTTCGTAAGAGACCTCCGAATTATGAAATACCCTCCATGGGACTCGATCCCACGACCTCAAGGTTAAGAATATATGACAATTTTTAATTTATAGGAGACGATTGCCACCTTCTCCGGTCCATCCCTACCTTTTAACCTTCAAATGTTTTCTTAATTTCTGCTTCTGCAATACTCCCAAATTTTGAACAGTATAAACATGCATAATTTTTTTTTTCATTTTCATGACTTTTTAGTTCAGAATCACATCAGACTTGAAATTCTCAACATGAGAATGATTGCATGAACTTTCTCGGTTTCCAAACAATATGGCCTAGAATTGCATCTCACCTTTGCAATTTCCCCTGCCGACTAGCTTTTGTGGTTGAGAGAAATAACTTCTACTAGTGGAACACCTAAGAATAGTCGATTTTACATAAATTCACTTTCATGAGTGCTGTATATTTCCTGAGCTGAGCTTTTGTAATTTTAATTTTTCTCAATTACCCGTATAGATATCAATAAGGTTATTCTTTTTATCGTTCCTACAAAGGAACTATAAAAGATATTTAGTACCCTTTTAATTTATGAAATGTAAAATATTTTTAATTTTATAAATATGATTAAGAAATATAAGATTATTGCTTAGATTACATTAATTTTATCGCTTCATCTCATGAAAATATAAAACTATAGTATTTGATTAAGGAAATATAATATTATCTAAAAATATATTTTTTATAGTTTTTTTTTAAATCTTAGGACCTTTAATATTTTCAGTCCAAATTTCCTTACATATATAGTATATTTTTTTTACAAAAAAAAGTTTAGGTCAGGAGTGTCTCTCCCAGTCTAGAGTCGAGCATACCTAAAACTTAATTAGGATTTACATAGAAATTTACATATTACTCACATGAGTAACGGTAGTAGGATTCGAACTCAATAAATAAATATGATGTTGAAATAAATCTTAGCTCCTTTAATATTTTAAGTCCAAATTTCCATACAGATATAGTATATTGTTATTCTTATTATTATTGACTATAATTTATATATTTATAAATAAATATATGTTGAAATATATTTACAAATTAGAATTATAATAATTCATGAATCACCTATCATAATTAATATACTGATAAACAACTCAATAGAATATGTATACTAATTATAATTTTTTATTATGACATCTATGGTTTCACTTTTAAGAAATATATATATATTTTTATTAGTTTCAAATTTTATTTGGAAAAAAAGGAATTAAATTGATAAAATAATAAACATAAATAATAAATTGATCCATAATTTGTGATTACAGGTGTAATATATGATAACTTAAAGTATTGGTGATAATGAAATTATACTCTATCTTACATGATATTTATATTGTTGGAAATTGGAGATTATAATCTCAAAAGAATGTTTGAGAACCAAACATCATAATTCTATGTTAAATTTAAGATCAAGCCCCAATATATTTTTTTTACTTAATTTTGTAAATGATAGTTTAATGACTAATTAACCTATTGTTTTGTTTTGTATTTGTTTGCCCCTTGGGTTCCTTCAATCGCCAAACAGATCCAAACGGTGAGTTTGACTAACATAGTCCCATAAATTTGATGTCCTTTCCTTAATTAGTCTTTCCTTTGTTCCTCATGCAATCCTGCTCATGCAGCTCCGATGTACTTCAATGGAATATACCATTTTTTCTACCAATACAACCCCAAAGGCGCAGTTTGGGGCAACGTTGTTTGGGGCCATTCAGTTTCAAAAGACATGGTCAACTGGGAAGCACTCGAACCTCCAATTTACCCTTCACATCGCTTCGACAAAAATGCCGCCTGGTCCGGTTCAGCCACCATTCTCCCCAACAATAAACCCATCATTCTATACACCGGTGTCGATCAGAATAACAGGCAAGTCCAAAACTACGCTGTCCCGGCCAACTTCTCCGATCCTTATCTACGTAGATGGATCAAGCCGGCTCGTCTCAACCCGGTGGTCGAACCCGACCAAGGCGTAAACGCCAGTGCGTTTCGTGACCCATCCACCGCTTGGTGGCTGAACCGCCATTGGAGAATGGTGGTCGGCAGCAAAAGGAACCACAGAGGGATAGCCTATCTGTATAGAAGCAGGGATTTCTTCCATTGGGTTAAAGCTAAACACCCTTTGCATTCAGCACCTCATACAGGCATGTGGGAATGCCCTGATTTTTACCCCGTCTTGTTATCCGGCAAACAAGGTCTGGACACGTCTGTGGTGGGAAAACATGTTAAGCATGTTCTGAAAGTGAGCTTGGATGTTACCAGATACGATTACTATACGGTCGGTACGTATTTAACCGATAAGGATCGATACTTGCCGGATAATACATCGGCCGATGGCTGGGTTGGCCTTAGATATGATTATGGAAACTTTTATGCTTCAAAGACGTTCTTTGATCCTGCTAAAAAGAGGAGGGTTTTGTGGGGTTGGGTTAATGAATCTGACTCCACTTCTGATGATGTTAAAAAAGGATGGGCTGGAATTCAGGTACTCATTCAATCTGTATGTATATGTCTATGTATATGTACCTAGCATACTCAGCTATGCTAAATGGCTTAGAAATTGTTTTTCCTAGGCAATTCCAAGAACAGTGTGGCTTTATCCCAATCAAAGGCAATTGATGCAATGGCCTATTCAAGAGTTGGAGAGTCTCAGAGGGAAAAAGGTTAAAATCAGCCATCGAAAGCTTATGACAGGCCAACGCATTGAAGTGAAGGGAATTAGTGCTGCTCAGGTTTATTATTTATTTGCATTGAAGATATAATTTTTTCAAGTTGTCAACTTTGTATTTGAAATGATCTTCTCTAACTGTTCACAGGTTGATGTTGATGTTACCTTCTTTATTCCTAGTTTGGATAAAGTTGAGCCATTTAACCCTAGTTGGAGTTTGACAGATGCCCAACTTCTCTGTGCTAAAAAGGGTTCAAAGATTCAAGGTGGAGTTGGTCCATTCGGGCTTTTGGCTTTGGCTTCAGAAAACCTTGAAGAATATACTCCAGTCTTTTTCAGAATATTCAAGACTTCAATCAAACATATAGTTATGTTGTGTTCTGATGCAAGAAGGTATGTATGTCATTTTGTTTATGTCTATCAAATTTCGGAACTCGACTTTAATTAATCGTTTTGCAGCTCGTCGTTGGAGGATGGTCTTTATAAGCCATCATTTGCCGGCTTTGTCAATGTAGATTTGGCTGATAAGAAGCTTTCTTTGAGGAGTTTGGTATGAACCATAATGAACCAAGATTCATTCTCAAACTTTATATACCTGAAACTATGTTTGGTTTTTTGTTGCAGATTGATCATTCTGTAGTGGAAAGCTTCGGAGGCGGAGGAAAAACATGCATAACATCTAGGGTTTATCCTACATTAGCATTGCTTGAGAATGCTCATTTGCATGCATTCAACAATGGGAGTCAGACCATCGTTGTTGAGAATCTTGATGCATGGAGCATGAAGAAGCCTGTAACGATGAACTGATATTTCATTGGACTTTGATTATACATGTGCTGTGCAGCATGTCTACCGATTAATAAGTTTTGCACGTCTAATCGTGCAATATAGTGATAATCTTAAGGTTGTAATGCTAGTTTATGTTCAACATTGTTATGTCTTCGAAATTTAACGTTATACAAATTCCATAACAAAAAATAAGATGAGTTCTAAAGAAAGACCTTGGCATCACCAGTCTAGTTTTGGTTACCCTTACTTAAAGGTAGTAAAAACATCCATTTTAACTCTCTCCGTCAGTTACCAAATCCAGAAGCCATACATAAAATCTCAACAAAATAGAATAATAGCAAAGTAGATGGAAATATTATCCAAGTCTGGTATTCAAATTGTTTTAAAGCAGAGAAGATAACCACTGTCATAGTCTACTTGATCTTCTTCTTGGGCCTCAACTGCAACAAAAGAGAAAATTCAGTTACATAGCATATTCGCAACAAAAAGGATACTAGGTAGACAATAACAACATTCAATAACCCAAATATATAGGTTACACAAACCTGATTGCTGTGACCACACTTCTTCTTGCGGCAGTTCACGGCCCTCGGATGCAGACGAGCATAACACCTACCAAGGCACATCATCAAGTATTAATTAATACCAACAACAACCTATGTTAGAGCAAAGCAGCAATCAAAGAGCATTCTACTAAGTGGTTCATGTCACTAGGCTCTTCAAGTTAATCATTTACTTGAATCTTGTCATACATAAAACATAAATCTATGTAAGAACGACTCTCTTCGAATCCTTAAACGTCTCAATAACTAAAATAAACAAATCTCGGGATTTCTCTAGACATATAAACAAGTAACAGAGCATCAATTTTAATGTACCACACGAGAAAATCAACTGACAAAAGAACTTTAGAACAGTTGACAAAGTTGAGAATGGAAAATTGAATTTTGGGAACTAAGATGCCGCATTTTCAGTGGTTAGTTCAAAAGAGGGTTCAACTTGCAGTCCCATTCATACTTTACACTACTACAATATACTAAAAAGTAGGATCAATTTCTAGCATTTTATAAATTGTGCCATTCATGAAAATCAGCTGTCAGTAGAAGTAGATCAGCTGACAAAGTAGAAAAATGATTATCATTATTGGGACCTCATATAGCCTCTATCCCATTTCAAGTAAAGAAGTAGAGGTTAAGTTAGATCCCCATTTGCAAAAACTGAAACATGTCGACAAAAAAAAGCAAAGAAAAAGAGCTTTACTTGCGGCAAATCATCTTGTCTTGGTTGTATTTGCGAGCCAAAGCCATCAAAGAAGGCTCAATAATTCCACCCCTCAACCTCAGAACAAGATGAAGCGTTGATTCTGCATCGAAAAAAAAAACCCAAAGTATGTTAATCAACTGAGAAGCAACAAAAAAATGCTGCTCAAATGGAAGAAGAAAAACCCAAAAGATTAACCTTTCTGGATGTTGTAGTCAGCCAAGGTACGTCCGTCTTCGAGCTGTTTTCCGGCGAAGATTAGACGTTGTTGGTCCGGCGGGATTCCTTTTTTAGTTCAGAAAAGCAAACCAATTTAAATAAACCTAAGGAGAAGAGAAATGGGACTTGGATGGAACAAAACAAAAGAGGGAGAATGACCTTCTTTGTCTTGGATCTTGGCTTTGACATTGTCAATGGTGTCGCTGCTCTCGACCTCGAGGGTTATGGTCTTGCCGGTAAGGGTTTTCACGAAGATCTGCATCTTTTGCTGCCCGTCTCTCTTCCTTCGCAAAAACAATTAAGTGGCTATAGCTGTTGATACATAGGGTTTTATAGTCATTTTTCTAGGGTTTCCTCCTTGAAGGGTGAAATAGTATTAGGCCTTTTTCTTTGAGACCCAAACATTCGGGTAAAATAAACTATATAAACCCAATTTTAAGTTATGATAGTTTATTTCTTAGGCTTAAATTAATAGTTTTCCCTCAATTATATCTTTTTTATCGAGTTGATCCTTAAAATATTTTTTGAAACTTTTTGTCTCTCTAACTATAAATTGTTATTTGATCTTCTCAAATCGCTAATATCGTTAAAAGTAAAATTTACGGACCAATCGAAACACGACACGTTACCTTTTAACTTTTATTTCTTTATCTAAATAAATAAAAATAATAATTAATAAAATAAATATATAACATACCAAAAATACCCCTCTTCATCTCCACCATCAACACCACCCTCCTTTCCCAACCGAACTCCCCTATAAATTAACAAACCCCTTTCCCTATTCTCACCTGTTTTACTTTCTTCATAATGTATTTCTAACACTCATCTCTCCCCAAGCTTCCCAAGCACTCTTTATTTCCTATTCTTTTCTGCCTTCTTTTTCTCTCTAATAGCCAACAAAAGGTAGAAGCTTTTTGAGATTTCCAAGTCTAGTTGAAGCAACCAAGGAAAGAATCTTAATCCTCACTTCTTAAACTTTAATTAAAGCCCTAAATCTTTATTTAAGCATGTTTTTAGAAAATAGGTTTTTAAGAGGTTCAAGGGATTCAAGGAATCTAAGCTTGTTTTTAGTAAAATTAGGTTGTTAGAGTGTTTTTAACTCTATTTCAAGCTCTAAATAGGTTAGTAATTATCTTATCTTGCTTTGGCTTAGTAAAAGAGGTATGATAGAATACTAAAGCAAGGGGTAAGAAAAAGGTGACCCCTAGTTGATTCTAGAGGAGTTTTAGTAGCCAAGGAAACCAGGCAACACACTCATAGCTTTCTCATACCAGTTGTGGATTATTAGAAATGAGTTTTAGCTAGAAAGTTAATATTGGAGCATGTTGAATAAATTTCCAGGGTAAATTCACATTATAGTTGTTTTAGTATGTTTTAAGGCCTTATTTATGACCCTTATAATCACATAAGACTTAATTAATGATTGGGAACCTCAATAAATAATTTGATGAGAAATTGAGTGTCAAATTCATGCCTAGTAGGGTATCGATACTGGAGTAATAGTACCGATATTGTTCTTCGTGAAAGGCTAAAATCCAGCATATTATAAGGACAGTATTGATACCCCTTCAAGGAGTATTGATACTAAGTGTTTAGTATCGATACCCAAATGGTCAGTATCGATACTGAGGTATTTTTGAAAACATCGAACCAAAATTTGGTACCGATACTTACCATAGAGTATTGATACTACTTAAACCAAGTAGCCTATAGCAGTTGAGGGGTATCGATACCAAGGGGTTAGTATCAATACTAAAAGGTCAGTATCGATACCCACAGATAAATTTGGATAAATAATCTGAGGAATGTTATCAGGAGTTGAGGTTTCCCAAAAGATTATAATTACTCCTAAATAAGACTACAAGTGAGATAATAATAATGTTTAATTCAAAAGTAGAAACGAGATAAAGTAGGGTGAAACAATACTATCCTTATTTGTATGCTCGAGAAACGATCAGGACACCCGAGTTCCTTTAGAAAAGCCAGCACTGTTAAAAGTATAGACTCAATCTGGATATATCCTTATGGAGTGCGTGAGGCACTTTAAGTTGACTAACTAAGGCCAAGGCCTGACACTTGCAAGGGTGGGGGTATGGTGTCCAATACAAAGATTCTGGAGGACCTCATCCTCGGTAGACTAGAAGGGTGTGTAAGCTCCGAGATGCAGAACCCTCAACCGCACCATTATGTCTACCATAAAGTAGAGAGTGACTATACAAGTATACTCACTAAAGCACAGCAGTAGACTTGATAGCTTGAGTATTTCAGTAATACATAGTTAGTATGATTTAGTTGTTAGTATGACACTGAGCTAGTTAGGTCAGCGTTTGGAATTTATTTCCTTACGTAGATTAGGTGGAGCAGTTGAGGAGCTTAGAGTGATCGAGGTCTAGACCCATAGCAGATCAGAGTACGTCTCAAGTTTTTGAAGGGCATGTATATTTATAAACCCTTTTGTAAAATTGAGTTGTAAATATATTCAAAAGTCAGTTTGTATTAATGTTTTTTACTGTAAATATTTATTTTGGGAGTTTCTTATTGTACAATTTTCATTATTTTTTACAGTTGAATTTTATAAAGAAAATAGTCGTTTTAAAGCAAGAGAAATGAGAACAAGGTTGGTCAACCATTTCGGTGGTTCCGTGTAGCACCCTCATTGGTCGACTTTGTGTCATATTAGTTCATGGTGTTACATTTAGTGGTATCAGAGCATCAGGTTTAGACATTCCCATGACCCGCGAGTCAATGTCGATAAAGAGTTTATGAGTATACATGCCCCTAAAAAGTTTTGTCGTACTCTTATATCTGCAATAGCAATAGTAATACTTTTTTTCTCTCTTAATCTCATATTTTAGAGATGGATGATAGCCCAGGCCACAGTAGAGCGGGTAGGCAGGAGAGTAGATATTATTTAATTGGTGATTCAGGAGATGAGTTCATCCCACACTCTAAACATAAAGAGCCTAGAGACACGGGGGTCAATAAATCAACCTTATTTAGAAATTTGAACCTCTACCTTAAGGCGATTAGTGAGATCCATTCCCCATACACCTCCTACCCTACCTATTCAACCAACCCAACTAGTTCCTCCAGTAGTAGCACTTTAGGAAACCCAGTAGAGAGGCTTCGTAAGTATCAAACCATCGATTTCTTTGGTACATGAGATGATGATCATGTCGTAGCCACCAGTGGTCAAGAGAAACCCTTAAAACTCTTCATCAGCTGTATCTCACTCCCAAAGGTATGTTAGAGTATAACATATTCCTATTAAATGATGACACGATAGACTGGTGAAAGACTACGGAGATGTCGTTAGAGCTCGAGTAACCCACATGGGACTAATTTTTAGAGGAGTTTCGTCAAAGGTATGTCAGAGAGACTCGCATGGATACAATGAGGGACCAATCGGCTTAGTTGACCAAAGGGAACATATAAATATATGAGTATAAGGTAAAGTTCCTTCGGATGAGTAGGTATGCCCCAGAGTTTGTCTCGTCATAGTATCATCGCTGTAGAAAAGTTCAGAGAAGTCTTCGTCTGGAAATCTTGACTTAGTTAGCCGCTAATCCACTACTAGTTCTTACTGTAACGTTCTAAAGTCGGGTATGGTAGTTAGGGTTGGTTTTGGGCTGATTTTCGGATTTTCGATAAAATGAAATAAAATTTCTAAAATTCATATTTTAGTTTTAAAAATATTTTGGAAAGTTTTAAATGATTTTAGATGATTAATTTTAATTATAGAAGTTTAATTAAATGATTTGGTGACTGAATTGAAAGAATTAAAAATTATAATTTCTGTGATCATTTTGTAAATTTTCACAATGTTCAAAGTCTATGAGCAATTATACCAAGGATTATATTTAGAGCTTTTCCTTCTAAATTAAAATGTTTTAATTCTCCCTTTTTACCATTTTTCCATCTAGATTCATTTCAATATAAAATTCCATTTCCTTATTTGCTTGTTTTTATTTACGTGCTTTTCATTTCCTTCTTATTTTACATTTTAGTAACTCCTCTTAACTTCCTCCATTTTCTTTCGTTTTCTTC
The DNA here is from genome assembly GCF_006381635.1 of Hibiscus syriacus. Classification (NCBI taxonomy): domain Eukaryota; kingdom Viridiplantae; phylum Streptophyta; class Magnoliopsida; order Malvales; family Malvaceae; genus Hibiscus; species Hibiscus syriacus. The sequence goes on from NW_024063351.1 coordinate 1,332,713, forward strand.
CAAACAAGTTGATCAATTCTTTCTCTTTTTTTATTGATTTCTAAATTCACTCATCTCAATCTTTATTTTAATTCTCAAGTTTCTTTTCTTTTCACTTCTTGTTTTTAAAGATTTGGTCATAATGGATGACAACTGTCGTTTTGGGTGTCAAAATAAAGTTTCTTCTTCTCGATTAATAAATAGAGGGAAATTCGTAGTATAGAAAAGTAAAGGTCGATTCCACAGAGACTTGGAAAATTATAAATTTATGTTCGGTTTGTTTATGCCAGACGTGAATGTAGTAACAGGGGGTTTTTGGTAAAAAGATATTTAAATAAATAAAACGATTAAATAAATAAAAGCAATTTAAGTAAAAATAAGAGAATAAAGATTGTGAATAAATACAGTAAAAGTAGCCCCAAGCCTTGCTTTGACTCAATTTCCTTTTAATCATCGAATTAGATTTTCCTTTCGGGATTCACGTCGGTTATTTTGTCTACAAGGACAATTCTCATGACTCTATCTTGTATACCGAATACCCAAGAAAATCTTTGATTCCGGATTTGGAAATTGATCTAATCGACATCAATTGTCATAGATCAACTACAGTTTAAGTTCGTGGCGACCGACTCGGATTGTTTCTTCAATAACCGTCAATTTCGATCTCAATTCCCTCTTGGCGAAGCCATCTCGCCAAGTGTGTTCCCAGGAAGTCGAATGTACTTTCTATAAGCTGAATATTCCTCCCACACATTTAATCACAACAACCTCTTGACCAAAGTCAATCTTTGATTTTGAAAACTATTTTAATTTTTGAAAAATAAGCGCAGAGATTGAGAGAGATATTCTGAAGATATTAAGGGCTTGTTTCAATTCTCCCGTCGGAATTGAGTCATCGCGTCAGCTTTCGGCTTATGAAAAATTTAGCTAAGCATGACAAAAGTCATACTTAGCATATTAAAAACAAAACTTTAAAATAAAAGAAAATTTTAGAACTTGAAAAGTAAAAAAAAAAAGCTTTAATAAAAACATAGAGAAAAGAAGATTGTAATTTGAGTGATGAGTTTAGGCTTACCCCAAGAGGGTATTTATAGCCTCTCAAAGCCTAAGGATAAACAAAAAAAATAATCCTAAAGATAATTATTTTTTTTCTAAATTTAAACTTTAAACTAGTCTCCTAATGCAACTCTGCTCGTCCATCTTCCAGAAGGTGTGTTGAGGAGATCTTCTAGAAACCGCCACTGACTGGACCTTATAGAAACTGCCACGTCAGACCGCGTCGTGCCCATGTCTCCAGCTGTGACCAAATAATAATAAAAAATGCAGAATGCACCCGTTTTGTCACTAATTCTGAAAAGTAAGGACATGCACAAAAATAGGCATAACACAACCAAATTAGCAATAATAAATCCATAAAATCGAAGAAATAACGAGCAAATATTAACGATTCTGAACACTCATCAATGGAGTTCCATTGATGATCTCAATTTCAATCTATTTCTAGCAAGGTAAGGATCTTTTCCTTGGTTTTCTTACAAGTTTCTAGGGCAAGTGACTAAGTATTAATGATTCCATAGAATTGTTGATTTAATTGAAAGGATTTCTAAGATTTCAATTGATTTTCGGAGCTAATTAATGTGTTGATTTCTTGAATTGGTTTTGAGATTTTCTTATTGAAATTTAATTTTTTTGGAGTGATTATAATCTTATTAAATCAATTTTTTATTACAAATGATTTGGATATTGATTTCTGGAAAACAATGTCGATTTGTGATATTTTTGGGAATCTAGAAATTTAGGTTTGTAGATGTTAATTTGTGCGATTCTAGCTGAGTTAGATGTTGATTATAGTTTTTTTATCAGCTTTTAGTGTGGAGAATCATGTGTTTCGGTTTGGAGCTTCGGAGTGACGTTTCGGTAAGATTTTCTATGTTTTTGACTTTTGTGCTCTGTTTTAGAAATATAGGATTCTGCTTTGTTTTAGATTAGATTGTGATGTGTTAATTTGGTTTGCAAGGTTCTTATTGTGTTTTTAGTGGAGGAAACTTGGTGCTTTGAACTTGGTTCTTATTGTGTTTGCAAGGTTTGTAGTGTTACATTTGTAATTATGATATATTTTTCTATTTGGTTAATTATGATTATGCAATATGAATTATGTAGATTTACATATGATGTCACTTGTGTCAGAAATGAGAATGTGAATTATGAATATGATGTGTTGCAAATGATGCACATGATTTTGGAAACGAATTGTGAAAATCTATATATATTCTAAATGTGAATTGGATGAGTTGAACTTTCTCACTGTCCAAATATGTGGGTTCATCATGACAACTATCCGTGAGTGTGTTTCAAAATGTATTTGAATCAATAGGTGAAAACTATGCATCATTGACAACCGCTCTTAGTGAATTGGATTAATTGGATATTGTTCTTAATATGACCTTTGGATAAGAAAGACATGCCTAGGAAAGAGTACTCTATGTGTTTTGCATTAGTGTGTAATTTGAGATTATACGGGGTTCGGATGGTACATTGAGCTTTGCTCAGAGAAGATACGAGGTAAGGTTGGGTGTTGAGTTTGTTTTGTGATTCGTGGTTTTGGACCTATGTGAGTCCGTAAGTAAAACGAGAGTTGTATGAAGTCCATTTATCCAATGAGTGAGTTGTGTTTTGAACAAAAGCCATAGATCTTGAAATGGAAAATGTGTGTGTTTGTGTGACTTGCCAAGGACGGTAATTGTGCATGTGTTATTTGCTTTGAATTGTATGGTTCTTGATATTTGTTTAATATGGAAATCAAGTAATTTGGAAAACATTAGTTGATCATTCAAGTATGAGATGTTGAATTATATGTATAGAGTAAAGAACAAGTTATATATGAACATATAGGGTTGATCTTTATCTTGGTTATGTGCACTGCTTTGAATGTTATTCGTTCACTGGGCTTTATACACACTCGTTGTTAACAATTTTTAGAGGATTATAGTCGAGTTTGGAGGCAATGAGCTTGGCATCGGTGTGATCAAGCAAGGGTAAGGCATAAAGCTATACAAATGTGGTTTTTAGAAACTTTGTGTGATAATTTAGGGATGTTTGGGACTTAGACCTATTATTCACTTTGTTGGACTTATATTGTTGGATTTTGGTTTATAATTATTGGATTTACGATTGGTATTTTTTGTTGGTTTGATTCGTTGAATTTGGATTTGTAAGTAGGAACTTGTTGCTTAAAGCATGAGATTACTCAAATATTGTTTGTCTTTAAAGAAGTGTTTGGAGTATTTAGTTAAGTGTATCTTGGTAAACTAAACATACTAGACTCTTAGGTTGCATGAAACGACCTTAAATGCCAAGAATGATTAGGTGACTTGTGTTTGAAATGAACTTTTATGCAATTGTTGACTTTTGATGTCAAATCCTTGATTAATGTGTTGACTTGTGTTATAAAGCATGCTATACCTTTGTTTTGACATGTATGAAGTGGTTGAAAGGTGTTCAAGCATGTTCCTAGTCCATGATTACTTTTATGTGGGTGATTAGTTGACCAAATATGCATGTTCTTTATAAATCTTCAATTTTTCAGAAATAGGATCGATCCCTTAGGAGAAAGGATCGATCCCAAAGTTTCGATTTTGTAAATGATTTATCCGTTTTCAAAATGATTGATCCCCCGTGAAAAAGGATTGATCCTTTTCAAGAAAGGATCAATTCCTTCGTTATTTTACTCGATGGAGAAAGATGAAATTGCATTCATTAAAGGTATGAAGTTTACTTAAATTCTAATTTGATCCCTGAATGATTATATGAGTTCAATTTAACTCATAAATTGATTTGTTTAATTACTTAAACTCTTAAATTGAAATTTTGATGAGATTTGTATAATCATTTCTTAAACAAACTTAATTACATAATAGAACCATTAATTGCATGTTACTGTTTGGTACATAATTTTTGAATATTTATGTTTAGGTCCCTAATCTTGTATGATCGATTGAGTGATTGTTTGATTTACGATTGGTATAAAATTTTGCATGTTACTTTCTTATAATGATGTTTTATATTTGGTAACCTTAATTGGGTGATCTAAATTGTTGATTTATTATATGATGTGAAATGACTAAAATATCCTTAAATGTTTAAATGTAATGTTTGCATGTTTAATCTAGATTCAATTGCACATTAGTTACATTGAACATTGTGTGTGAAGTATATTAAGATATTTTAATTTGTTGCTTTCACGAAATGTGCGTAAAGTGGATCTTGAATCCGTCTAACACGATTGAAACCTAATGTACACTCATATATACGGCTTAGACTCCTGGGCCGGGTATAGGGCGTTACATTTACCGAGATAGTTTGTCAGACAAAGGTAGTAGAGACAATTATAGGAAGGAAAACAGCGGAAGAATGTGCCACCTTCGGTCATAGTAGAGAATTGGCCAAGTCAGCTGAACCACCCCAACCATCCAAGAGGTTGAGATATTCTCAGGAGCCTTGGAGAGCCCCAATAGGCCAGACGAGTCGACTGGCATAGAGTGCAAGCGGGAGTGGGAGTAGGACCAGTCATTGCAGAAGTCCATTATCTACCGCACCATTGGCTAGTTTTGGGGGATCATCGAGAGTGTTTTCTCAGTCCAGTTGTTCACTCTGTGGTAAGAGATACCTAGGAGTTTGTAGCCTTGGGATCAGGGGTTGTTACCATTGTTGATCCCTGGATCATTTCCTCTGAGATTGCCCAGAAGCTCAGGATGTGACTCCAGAGTCGACTCAGTAGTCAACTCTGATAATGCAGAGAAGTAGAGGAACTCAGAGAGGACAGAGTTCTTTTGGTCAGGATAATAGGGGTGTAGTTTAGTCTAGAGCTAGTATAGAGACTAGAGTCGCAGCCCGTTAGTTTGCGATCCAAGATCAAGAGGATGACTATGCAACTGATGTGAACTCAAGTATCCTTACCCTATTTCCTATTCTAGTAATCCTCCTAGTTGACCTAGTGCCCAACCCTTAAGATTAGTGCTCTGATAATACGAGGACATAATTTCTCGTAGGATGAGAGAGTTGTACACCCCGAATTTTGGGTCAGTAGTTCGAGTCAACCAAAAACCCGTAATTTGAGCTCATTAGATCTTTTAAACCAGTTTAGACTAGAGTATGAGGGTATTAGGCTCAAGGTGAGCCCAATAACTAATGCTAAGTGGGGGTTTTAAGTTGGATTTTAAAGGTGAGAGACCAAAATTATAGTTTACCCATTTCTTGTTTTAATTGATAGAAACCCCTTATTTTAAAAGGTTTCATGTGAAACCAAATCTTCCCAATCACTCTTCATTTCCTCTTTTATTCTTCCTTTATTTTCATTCCAATAGCCAACCAAAGGTAGAATCTTTATGAGATTTCCAAGTCTAGTTTAAGCAACCAAGGTAAGAATCCTAATCCTCACTCCTTAAGCTTTAATTTAAGCTCTAAATCTTTATTTGGACATGGTTTTAGAAAATGGATTTTTTAAGAGGTACTAGTAGGAAAAAAACCCCTTTAATGACGCGCATTACGTGTCATCTATGGAGCGGATAGCACACAAATGCCTGTCGTTGAAGCCACCGACATGAATTTTTTATGACGCGTAATTGTGTGTCATAAATCTATGACGTGTATTTATGACACGCATTTATGACGCGTATTTATGACGCGAATTGAGCGTCATTGAAGCCCCCATCATAAATTAAGATGACACACATTTGTGTGTCATAAATTTATAACACGCATGTATGACTTACATTGAGCGTCATTGAAGCTGCCATCATTAAAAAAAAGATGACACATTCAGGGGTCGTGATTGTATTTCATAAATTATATATATATATATATATATTAGATTGACAAATAATTAAACTAAATCACATTTAATGCTTCATAATACTAAATATATATATCATATTATATATAAGCAATCCATTTGCATATAATATATTCACATTAAGTTATAAAAAATATTGTAATCATATGTCGATACAAAATATCATGGCATAATAAAGTTCTACAAATATGCCCTCGCCATCTGGGCGTTTACACAAGAAATCATCATCAAGTTCTACTAAAGGGGAGTCTTGTGAAAAATCAAAAGTAGCATGGTATTCCAACATATCATCAGTTTCACCATTTGCTCCATACTTGTACATATTATGTGGTGTGAAGCTGACAACAGACAAATTCACACCTTGTCTACCTAGCAAAAAGAACATAACTTGGAAGATTCATTGTATACTATTAAGTCTGTTAACTAGTTAAGATTCTATAGAACTTTGATAAGTTAGAGAACTACTAAGTACAATACAATTCTCCCAAGTTTCAATTCATACCTTCTGCATATCTGATCCAATGGAGTGCGGTAATGATCAAACAGTAGCCAAATACCATATCCAAGCTTCCAGTGCTTTTGCAACTTGTATTTCAGAACCATATTGTGTCATTGAAGCACTAGCACTTTCTGAACCATATTGTGTCATTGAAGAAGTGTTATCTCACCATCAATTTGATCATTCTCATCCTTGGGAGTAGGAACTCGCTCTCTGTAAAGAAGATATTCAGGCAAATTGAAATATGACACATGAACTAGACAGACTAAGTTTGGGGGAGAAATTATGGAACTAACTGATTCCTAAAATTTTATGAAGCATACCTAGGCAAAAAAGCAGATGTCTTAGAAGTGGAGTACTTCTTTCACCTTTACCATAATGCTCCTCCAAATGTGCAAATTGTCGTTTGAATCGCTCAATGCCACTATTTGATTGAAAAAAGAAAAAGAATACATATTTTTTCTTTTATAATTAATTTTATACGACATATTTAAAGTTTGTATTAATTTTTTTGGGGTTGGGACAGGGAGGGTTGGGCTTTTTATTTAAAATTTTGGGGTTGTTGAGTGATAGGTTGGATTAAAATCTACCGATATCGGGGTTGGGTGAAAACTCCTAACTTTTGGGTTTGGGCCAGGACAATAAAAAATCTGACCCGATCCATATTGTTGTCATTCCTAATCTCCTCCCTTAATCTTAGAGAAAAGTTCTAGATAATTGAGTGAGATAAAAATTGCAATCATACCAGAGGGCCTTCAGGGTCACTAAGAAGCGTGTCCCATATGTGGAGACTGTCCGCAAAGTTGAATTCATGTGTCAAGAGCAAAGTAATCCACCTGAATGCGTAAAACTGGGGGTTAACCTGTGTGATATTTAAACACAAAAAGTTAGCATTCAAGCCTAACTAATTACCTTGACAAGCTGCGTAAAACGACAAAGGTGAAAGTGTTCAAAATTTTGCAGATAAGAGGCAAGCATGAGCCAAGATATAAAAGATGTTTAAATTTTGCAATAATATCTTACTTTAGTTGTGATCTCTATATGATTCCAAAGCTCTTCATCATGTTCCTTCAGAAGCTGTGACAACCTAGAAATTGTGGAACGAATTCCCACATTGATGTTGTCAAGTTGCTGGCAGAAATGATCACAGAATCCACTCAATAACTCAACAAAACAAAAGAATGTGTCGGCTTCATGTTATTCTTACTGAAATTGTAATTGGTCTATGGCTATATGTTGGAATAGATACTCCATATTTGGTGTATATGATATATATATATATATATATATATATATATATATATGTCCGCCAAGTTGATAACAATAATGATAAATGAACATTACCATACTGTTTTTCAAAAGTTGTAATCTATTTGAAAGTTATTGTTTTTGTTTAAACTTTTTGGGTATCTTGGGGCAAGAAAAGGGATGGATTTGATGCAATGGAGTTGCAAACAGAAACAAGAAAATCATGGAAACCTCCTTTCATATTCAATACATGAAAATCAAAACAATCGCATGTTAGAGATTTAATAAAAAAGAACTGGGTGGGGACAATAATGAGATCTTACCACCATTTCTGCATCAGGGTCATTCTTGAATACATAAAATAGAGGTGTCAAGATTTCATTAATTCCTTAAACATATCTTATGCCCGGATTTAACTTGGCAAATACGATTAATATGTTTCTCATTGCATCCTGAAACAAGCAATATGCATGTAAGTCTGGAAATTATTCAATCCATATCTAAACTTAAGTCCAAAGGGGTGAAACACTAAATTCACATGAAATAATAAAAGAAAAGAAGAAGATGGTTACCTGATTAGATTTTGCAAGTTGCGAGTCCCTAGAGAAAAATTAGTGTAAAAATTAGAATCAAGTCAATAGTTCAGTGATCTTTTACTAGAAGATGGTTACCTGACAAAGTTTAACCGGAAATTAGTCTAAAAATTAGATTACAACATCAAGATATTCTTTTACTAGCTCTCTCCACACTTGAAATTGAAGTGCAAGTTTTGAAGCACATGATATTTTTTATCAATGTGTTTACCTGTTGCACATACAAGACAACCTCCAAGCGCATAGCTGAGTTTCTCTTGAAGTATAAATAGACATGAACATGATTAAATGCCCTCAAGACACTTGCATCATGCTTAACAAGATTGTAAATTCCAGTACCTGCTAAAGAACAAAACCATATGAACAAAGTAGGGCCTACAACAAGTCCTACTTGAATTGTTCCAAACTTCTGTACACTGAACAAAATTACAAGAAAGGCAACCAAAATCATCACCACTTCATCTGCAAATAAAGAAAAGAAAATAAGGAAACATAATAGTTAATGACTATTTACCTATAATAATATAGAAAATCATAAAAGAACATAAACCATAGGATGTAAAGGAGGGAAGGCAAAAGAAAAAAGGCCATATTGTTTCTAATAAATACAGATTTAACATTTAGCTAGACTGGAAACTCTAGTCCGACTAAAGTTAAACTATCATTACAAATAGCACATGATCACGAAAAAGGAAACTGCAGAAACACAATGAAGATTTGTAGACTCGTGATCAAACTATGAGATCTACAGGTTAATAACCATCGCATGATATATTCAAAATAACAAATAATTTTCAATAGCATACAATTTAAATTATGCAAAAGATTCCTAGCCAAAAAGGTCAATTAGAAACAGGAATGTCCTCTCTAACAGTATTTACTAACAATCAGTGAAATGTGAGTCAGCAAAGCAATAATGTTTTATAGATTTGATAACAACATGGAATAACAGCTTAATTTGTTCAATTGCACCAACTCCAACCTTCAGACCACCAACAGAATACATAACTACAAATAAAAATGCAAAAATTATCATCTAAAAATTAAAAATGAAAATAGATTTAATAAAACAGTTATGTTGTATTCTACCATAGCATGATTCCGTAAACAAAAGAGATGAAAGAACAGCAACACATAAAAACCTGTCATTGCTGGGGTAATAACCCCATCAGCTATTACCATATAAGTGTCAGCAAGCACTAACATCAGAACAAGTTTGTTCAGAGTCAATGAAGTCTCTAGTCTCTCATTTATTTTTAGTGATCTCTCGAGCTCAGAAGATGGCACCTTTAGCATGAAGCCAGATATTCGGGTATCTGATGGAACCAGATTCGAGAGAAGACTGACCTTAGCATGCCGAGAAATTAATAAGTACAAATGCAAAAGTACCACCTTCAAGAAAAAAGCAGCAACAAATGATGTAAAACAGTTGACAAGGAATATATACTTAACATATTTGTTTAAGGCCTACATAAAAGAATGAAATATCATAAAATACAGCAACAAAAGATGTCAAACAATTGACATGGAATTAATATTTAACATATTTGTTTAAGGTCTGTATAAAAAATCATAAACAATGACTTGATTGGGATTGAGGAACATCTGGCATACCTTCACCGTCATCATTAGCCCAAAAAATGATAAGGACATATTTGACAAGCGGAATCACGAGTAGAGCGTATAGAACCGGTGATAGTTCTCCAATAACATCTTCATCTCCGTTGATAGGTGCCTTGCTAAACATCACACTAAACGTATATAAAGGACTTATTCCAACATCACCAAGAGTCTGAAACGCATGAATTATTATCCTTCCTATACCAAAGTTCTGAGATCAAAAGTCAAGTATACACATAAAAGTAAGCTGCAAAATTAAAGCACATTAAAAAAATGTATGCCTTAACGTGATAAAGTTATATTCCAAACAAATTCGATTTTTCAAGATTACAAACAGATGACTGATTTATTGCATTAGCATCATGAAACAAGAACAATATACCTCGTAGTCACTTCTATACGCGCCATGGACTTCGAGAGCTTCAACGTCGAAAGAATTAACACGCAGTTCGGTGCGAATCAAATGTTGTACCGGATTATCCTCGTCTTCGAAATCTACTCCAGCTCCATACGACACATCTGTATTATCTTCCTTGTCCTCAATCTCAGATTCATCTTCGCCTGGGAACACCCAACGAGATTCCAACGAATCCATCGAGCCTGATCTTACTACTCTTTTGATCTCTCCTCCGCCTCCTCTATCCGACGATGAACTTCTGCCGGCCTTCTCCGCCATTGAGGAAACAAATGATTCATAAGAGATTCGATGAACATCTGTTTTTTCTTGAAAGTTTTTTTATTTTTTGATATGAGAGATTTGGACACACATGTATGTCGGGGAAGAAACGAGAAAGGATGAAAATAAGGGGGGAAAATTAAAAGACGACTTTTACAGATGACACACAATTAAAATTGTACTCTGTGTTTTTGCAAATTCTTTGGATTATGACTATTAAATATGACACACATTATTGTAAGTCATAAATCGTTCGGATTTTAAAAAACATGACATTTTTTTATGACACACATGTTTTGCAAGTCATAAATTAGCGTGTGTCATCGTTCGTATGTCATTAAAGGTATATTTTCTTGTAGTGAGTTTCAAGGGATTCAATGAATCCAAGCTTGGTTTTAGTAAAATTAGGTTGTTAGAGTGTTTTTAACTCTATTTTCAAGCTCTAACTAAGTATTAATCTCCTTATCTTGATTTGTCTTAATGAAAGAGTTAGGAGAGAGTTATAAAGAAATGGGTAAGGAAAATAAAACCCCTAGTTGAGTTTAGAGGAGTTTTAGCAACTAAAGAAGCCATGTAACACACTCATAGCTTTCTCATACCAGGTATGGATTATTAGAAATGAGTTTTATCTAGAAAGTTAAGATTGGAACATGTTGAGTAGATTTCTATGGTATATTCATATTATAGTTATTTTAATATGTTTTAAGGTCTTATTTATGAACATTATGATCACATAAGACTTAATTAATGATTGAGAACCTCAATATAACAGTTTGAGTGTCAAATTCGTGCCCAAGCAGGGCATTCTGGTTTGCTAGTGTCAGTACTGGAGAAACAATACCGATATTGTTCTTCGTAAAAGGCTAAAATCCAGCATATTATTAGGGCAGTATCGATACCCATTCAAGGAGTACTGATACTCAATGTTTAGTATCGATACCTATATGGTTAGTATCGATACTGAGGTATTTTTTAAAACATCGAACCTAAATTTGGTATTAATACTCATGATAGTATCAATACCCAGCACTAGAGTATCGATACTCTGTATAGAGTATATAAACTACCTAAACCAAGTACCCTATAGTAGTTAAGGGGTATCGATACCAACAGGTGGGTATCGATACCAGGGGTTAGTATTGATACTGAAGGGTCAATATTGATACCCACAAACAGATTTGGATAAATAATCTAAGGAATGTTATGAGGAGTTGAGGTTTCCCAAAAGCTTATAATTACTCTCAAATAAGACTACAAGTGGGAATAGTAATAATGTTTAATTCAAACGTATAAAAGAAATAAAGTATAGTGAAATAATACTAGCATTGTTTGTATGCTCGGGAAACGATTAGGACACATGAGTTCCTTTAGAAAAGCTAGCAATGTCGAAAGTATAGACTCAGTCTAGATATATCCTTAAGGAGTGCACGAGGCACTTTAAGCTGACTAACTAAGGCAAAGACTTGACACTTGCAAGGGGTGGGTTAGTCGAGGGTGTGGTGTCCAATGCAGAAGTTTCGGGGACCTTATATTCGCTAGACTAAAGGGGTGTGTGAGCTCCGAGATGCAAAACCCTCGTTCGCACCATGATGTCTACTATAAAGTAGAGAGTGAGTATGCAAGTATACTCACTAAAGTAAAGCAGTAGACTTGATAGCTTGAGCCTTTCAGTGATACACAGTTAGTATGATTTAGTTCTTAGTGTGACATTGAGTTATATAGCTCAGCGTTTGGAATTTGTTTCCTTATGCAGATTAGGTGGTGCAGTTGAAGAGCTTAGAGTGATCGAGTTCTAGACCCAGAGCATATTAGAGTTCGTCTCAAGTTTTTGAAGGGCATGTATATTTATAAACCTTGTTGTAAAATTGAGTCATAAATGTATTCAAAAGTTGGTATGTATTAATATTTTTGAATGTAAATATTTATTTTTCGAGCTCCCAGTGTACAGTTTTAATTATGTTTTTACAGTTGAATTTTATAAAGAAAATATTCGTTTTATAGCAAGAGAAATGAGAACAAGTTTGGTCAGTCACTTCAATGGTTCCGTGTAGCACCCTCATTATTCGACTGTGTGTCGTATTGGTTCAGGGTGTTACAGGTGTTGGGGTTAGAGATGGTGATGTTATAGAGGTAAAAAGAAATTTTCTGCTGAAACGGAGGAGAATGTGGTTTGGAATATAGAGGGAAGAAGAAAAAAGAGGGATGCTTGGAAATAAGGGGTTTGATGTCAAGTGTGGGTGTGGAAGAAGGTATTTTGGGGATATTACTTATTTTATTTTATTATTTGATTTTTATTTATTTAGATAAAGAAAAGAAAAGTTATAGGGTGACATGACGTGTTCTGATTGGTCTATGAATTTTATTTTTAACGGTGTTAACAATTTGGGGCTAACGGGGTAATGATTTATAGTTGAGGGGGCAAAATGTCCCGAAATATACTTTAAGGGATAACTCGGTAAAAAGGGTATAATTCAGGGGGAAATATGCATTTAAGTCTATTTGTTATTATTTTGAGCTTATCGTTCAGTTCAAAATTTCAATTGATCGAGCTATCAGAATACGTCTTAAATATTATTAAAGGATATGTATTATTTAAAGATCTTTTGTATATTTGAGTAGTAATTCTAATTCGTTATATTGTATTATTTTAAAATGAATTATTGAAAACTCCTCATTTTAGTAAACTTATTATTTATGACGGTAAAACTTATGGGTTTATTTATGATTACAATGTTTATTTATGATTTCGTGTGGTACTCAAATTTTCTAGATTTGTGATAGATCGAGTTAGGGTATTACATATATATTCATTTTAATTCTCAAAGTTCACAAATTCGTTTCAATTAAGTTATCATATTTATTTTCTTTCGATTTAAAACTTATGGACTTTTTATTTAATTCAAATGAACCCTTCAACTTTATAATCTTTAGAATTGAGTCCCAAACTTTAAGAATCATAGTTTCCTTACTAAATATTTGGGCATTACAACTTTGTACTCCCTTTTTCACGTCCGATCATTTTGTATGTCGCTGATCGTCCAAATGCCTCATACCGTAACCCTCAACTCACGTCATCACCGTTTGGTGGTGTCGGGTAGGAACCGCGAGCCATTCTCGACATTTTATGGTCGTGAAGGCTGCTACTTGGCCGAAGGTTTGCGGTTGAGAGTTGAGGCGGCCTGATGAAGGGTGTGTGCCCCCTCGATCGACCGAGAAAGCTTGTTGTTGACCCTATTTACGTTCTGGCACCTGTTACCATTTGGTGGCTAGTCGTTTGAGGTTAAGGCGAGGCCGACCCTGAAATCACCAACCCTTGGGACTGTTTCCGGTGTTGCTTCGTCATCGGCAGTCCCGATCATTCATTCCCGCAATCTTTTGTTCGAGCCGAAAATCCAGCTATCGGTTCCCTGAGTCGAACCAGAAAATTTTAGTTAACATCGTAAAATTATTTCTTAAATCTGGAATTCGTGTATTGGAATTTGAAATTGGTCAACGTTCCTTTTGTAGGTGAAATCAAGTCGAGAGCTGAATTACCGCCCCGCCGTTACCCGCGAATTTCGAATAGACACGTGTTGCTTGAATTGACCATAGGGATGGAAAAAACATTGAATCCGTCGGAAAACCGAAAATCAAATTAAACGGGTCGGGTTTAGGGATGATAAATGAGGACGAGAACGGGGAAAAATTGAATGTTTTAAACGGGGAGGGGACGGGTTTGGTAATCCCCGCCCCGATTACCCGAATACCCGACCCGATATCCGGCTCGATAAATATTAAAAATAATTATATATATATATATATATATATATATATAATAAATTTAATTTAAATTAAATATATATATATATAATATTTATATATTTAATTTAAATATATATACCCGACCCGATACTCGATCCGATATCTTTTTAAATAATCGTTTATGCTAAACTGTGATACCCATTTCTCCGCGATTTTTCCCGATTACCCGATGGGGATCCCCGTTTAAATTCCCGCGATTTTTTAAGCGGAGACGGGTACGAGTTTTTTAAACGGAGACAGAGGGACCAATACCCGGCCCTAAACCGCTCCGTTACCATCCCTAATTGACCATGAGTTTTAGTTGAAGTATTTAGATTAATTGTCGATGATGTTATTTATTATACTAATTTATTCATTAAATTAATACATAGGAATTGATTCAAGTCGATCCACTGTTCGAGCTGACCGTGGAAAACATGACGATCATCATAGTTATTTTATCGAGTTTTGTCTTTATCGGATGCTACATTTCATTTGTGAATTATCTGGTTGTCTAGCTTATGCTTTGGTTATTGTGATGTGACCTTTGATTGTCTAGCTTATGCTTTGGTTATTGTTCTGTGAACAAGATAAATTAACATGCTTCACATAACACAAATTTATTACCGACAGATCAACATTCAACATATACCATTTTTCGAGATTTGGCAAATTATCATATTGATCTCTTCAGATGGTGTAAGGTGTATGAGTGCATGATCGTTTGCATAATATTTGGACTTTGATTAGTACGGTTTGAATCGGACTATAATTTGATTTGTAATTTTTGCAATTTAGAGACATACTAAACTTAACAACTTACAAGCTTTTAGTTTTTATTTTAGATTTTTCAAGTTTAAGTGAATCGGTACTTGGAGATTTACGTTGCTATTTCGATTTCATTATTATTCATAGTATGAAATTTTTACGCATATTTCTTATTTCAGATTTTATTAGTATTCTTATTTGGTTAATGTTATTATTTGAAATTATTTTTGGACACTACACATTATATTTATTTTGGACATTAGACTTTGAATTTTGGTTTTATATGCGTTTGCTTTACGACTTAATTCATTAAATGAATTATTTCGGTTACATTATACTTTTGAAATCAAGAAACGCGGGGATAATTACAATACATTTTAAATAATACCTGAGCGAATTTTGGGAGTAAAGTTAACGTATTGTAAGGCTTGGTTGTCACGTTGAATAGAGAAAAAATATTGGTTTTGGTTCTGAATTTTGATTGGCATCTGCCATAAAAAGGAAAACAAATGGAAAAAGCTTTTCCAATAATTGCGCCATTCTCATTAATCATGTAAATTGAACCCATGTTCTAAAGAATGCTACTTCACAGCGAAGGCAAACCTTTTTTTTTTTTATCCTCCAATTTCAAGGTTTCATTTTAATTAATCAGGACCAACTGGAATCGCACATCTGATTTTGGTGAGTGAGTCTCCTAATGGAGATTTTCTGCATAGACAAGGATTCGAACCTAAAACCTTACTTAAGTGATATCAAACTGTTTACCACTTAAACCAACTCGGTTGGTGAAAAGGCAAACCACTTTGACTGTGTGGGGGTTACAGTCTAGCAAAAGAAGTGCTTTCTTCCTTTTTACACAATAGATTACGCTCCAAGCAATTGTTTTGTTCTTTGCATGAGACAACTTATACACCAAGCTTCCAATCCTCACTACTCACTCGCTCGACTCACCTATTCAAGGATAAGAATCATTTCATATCAAAGATTACTAGTCCAACTATCATCGGAAAAAAAAAAGATTACTAATCCAACGCTCTTATAATACCCTATAGGCTATGTCATCAAACATTGATGCTTGGCTTGAAGAAAATAATATGGACATCTCATATGATGAAGAAGCTTGGCTTGAAGAAACTTGGGTAGAAGAAGACTGGCTGGGAGAACATTCTATTTACATCGCTGATTTTGAAGAAACTTGGGTGGAAGACAATGCAGATACTCGTATTTCTGATGCATGGTCAGATGAAAATTCTACAGCCGCCATGGATGAAGGGGAAATTTCAGAAGCTAAGGTAATGCGGCATCTTACACGTGCCCCCATCCCATTATTACATGCTTCTTTTCATATCAAGTGGTGTTGCTACCAACTCAGTAGCCTTTCCAATATAGTTCAACTCGAAAGCTGAAGAAAATAATACTAGAGTTGAACCGAGAACTTAGCACAGTTGGTTCATACACCCCTCATCTATAAATGTCATTTTGCAGGTTTGGGGTTTTAATCCCAGAATCTGCTACCTTTCATCTATTCCCAGATTGCAGCCTCATTTGTATCCAAAAGAAAAGTAATGCTAAGTACTAAATATGATACCTTTTTCGATCATTTGATAGGTTAACATCCCAGAACGGATCTTTCTATGTGTCAATATTCTACTGAGCTTCTATCAGCAACATTTGACCAGCTCTCCTCGGTGAACAAGCATCGATACGCGTTAACTGCCATGTTAATTCTTTTGTGGCTGCCATGACATGCATCATTGAGCTTGCTTACAAGGCTGGAAAGGAAAGAGTCATCTGGAAGTGGGAAAGCAAGTTGCCCTGGTTTTACCATTCTCCTCCAAACCACAGGCGTTTCGGTACTTTCCCTGAAATGATTGGATTAGTTTGTGCCATTCTGCAAACTATATTATCAGCAATTGCTTACACTTTCTACCTTAGAAATACTAATTATCCCATCAATATCTCTTACTGGCCGCTTGTCTTCGCTCTTGGTCTATTTTGGTCTAAATTTTTGTAGAAGCCGCCGGCACTCTTTCACGAGATTAGGTAACGAGTTAATCAAGTCCTTGTAATAGTCCCTCAAGGGGTTCTATGAACCACTACTAAAAACTAATTTTCTTCATTAGCTTGTAGTGTCTTTGTCCTAATGTCATAACAATGTTTCTCTTATTTCCCTCTTTTTGACATTATCTTTTTGGCTAATAATGTACTAGATTTGCTGATATAAGATTCAGATGTGGAACAGATACACTCTTATTATAAAAGAACAGGAACAGATAGTTAAACTCTTCAAAGCAAGAAAGGAATAACGATAAAAATGAAGGCGTACATACCTGTTTGAGAATTTTGACATATTTACAGTATCATGTCCATCTTCTCCGTCAAAAAGCATTTGTTTCGAACATGTTGGTTTCTCCATTTTCTTCGAAATCCAGAACTGAAGTATACATGACCTTCTGATTATGACCATTAGCTTATCTCATGAGCAATGAAAAGAACACAAGGAATATTCAGTTTCATGTTCAACAATTTTGTAGAATACAAACAAGAGCCTGAGGAAGTAACATCATGCAGAATTTTGTTCAAGGAGAGTCATAATATCATTGCTTTTGCATGAAGAATCCAATTATTTATTGATGACATAAGAATGACTAAGAAAGTGGCTAGATAATGAACAATTAGTAGATCATATTTCTTTATATTAGAAACAGAATGTTTAAATTATCTAGAAAAGTCGGGGATGGTGAGAAATGGAGCATATTGGTACATACTGAACAAAAATCTAGCTCAAACTCTAGCAATTTCAACAGACTTCTGCAGGGCTTGAAGAAGACTTCTCATGATCCTCGGCTCACCTGGGGGAGATTGATCTTTTAATGATCCATTTCTTATAGCTCGAAAGATTGGACCGGAAATATCTGTTGCTGGGAAGACTGAGCAATCTATATACACCAGAACTTCAGTCTTTCCATCGCCAACTGTAATAAAACCAAGTCGAACCCCGCCTGCTATTTTATCTATCTGTGCAGACAAATTGTGGAGAAACATTTCAAGCCATTAGGAGTTAGTACGTTTTGTTATGGTTGGAGAAGAAGAGGGAAGAGGAAGCATCGAAGAAGAGAGACGAGGAAGCAGTGAGGAACAATTGGGAAATGGGGATCGAGGGTTAGGGATTGAAGATAGGGATTGGGAATTAAATCACGTGAGATGCACAGGGAAACTTACCACAGCAGAGGCAGGCCTGGAAGGATAATGGCATGATGGAGCAGCCCAAACACGAAGGCCCAGTATCTGAGAAAGAATAGAAAGAGAAGAATCATTCTGTTAGATAGTTGTTATGACACTGGACAGCTGGCAGGAATTCTATGGCTCATGTAATTAAATAATACTAGGCTTGATTGTAAAAATCTTCTTATGAAATGAATGATGCAAACTTCTTTCTATAATCTCTCTCAATTCTTCTTCTAAAACCTATTTTCTTTCGACATTCTTCTCTACAAAATCCATCTATAACAAATTGTATTCAGAGCCTCGATTCTGGCATGCCAAAGAAGAATCAAACTATGGCTGAAGCTGATTTATCAAGGTTGTAAAAGCAGATTGAAGAATAATGCTTTAGTTAAACAAGGACGGATGAAACCAATCCACCCAAATGGTGGGAAAATAAAGAGAATCGAATCAATGCATTGGAGTCTAGAATGGAAACGAATCAGGGCTATGTGGAAGAGTTATTGAAGATATTGACAGGCAGAACTGGAGACCAAGAGCAATCTGTTGGTGAGCAGGTACAATCTCCTGATACTTCTAAAAATAAGGAAAAGACTCCTGTTATGGTGACTGTGCTGAATGACAAATCTAGGTTTACTTATAAAACTGATGAACCTGGGATATTAAAGTCTAAACCTGATGCTTGTATAGCCATTAAGAACAGTTATAGGCCTGAGAATCAAATGGGTGAAAATAGTGACTCTAGACCTATTATAGTGGGACTAGAAGCTGAAAAAAAGGGGCCAGGGAGTTCATTTAGTTCTGGGATTATGTGGAATAGACCTAAAATAGAACTTCCTTTCTTTGAAGGGGTTAATCCGAGAGGGTGGGTGCAGAAGTGCCTGAAATACTTTTCTATTTGTGGGGTTCCTGTTGAGCAGAGTGGAACTAGCTACAATGTATTTAACAGCAAGGCAGAAGTTTGGTTTGATGGTTACATTATGCAGAAACACCATGTGACATGGCATGAATTTGAAGCTGATCTTTGTCATAGATTCAGTGATAGAATTTTTCTGATATTGTTGAGGAGTTCACTAAATTGACTCAGAAAGGGTCTTGGAAGATTATCAAGAGAAGTTTGAGGAGTTACAACCTCATATGTTGTTGCAGAATCCTACTTTGACTGAGGAATTTTTTGTGTCACTTTTTATTAGTGGACTTAGAGATGATCAAGCATAGGGTCAAGGCTTTAGATCCTAAAAACTTATCTGAAGCTCTAAACAGGCCAAACTGTATGAACTGTCTGTGGAGTTTGAGAACAGAAGAGTGAGGTCTTCTTTTAAAACCCCACCCTACCCAAACCCCTTATATACATCTAAACCTACACTGCCAGTACCTACAAAACCTACAGCAGTACCAATCCAAAGCAAGTCTTATGGATTACAGAAGGCAAAATAACCTCTGCTTTAAATGTGGTGAAAAGTATTGCCGGGCCATCAGTGTAAAACCAGGCAATTGAATATGATTACTGAAGAAGTTGATCCTTCTATTAGAGGTATGTCCTAATGATGCTGAGCAAATTCAACACAAGAAGAGGAAAATCTGGAAATTTCTATGAATGCTATTACTGGCTGCATTGGCCATAATACATTGAGAATACAGGCACTATTCAGGGAAACCATTGAATCCTAATTGACATGGCAGTACACACATTTTTTAACTCCTACAGGGCTGATGCTGGCATACAGATTAATACTGCTTATCCTTTGGCTATTACTGTGGCTAATGGCCAACAGTTGTTTAGTTCTGCTAGATGCAACAAGGTTAAATGGGAAATGCAGGGACATACTTTTTCCATGATTTTAGATTACTTAATTGGGAGGCAGTGACATGGTATTGGGAGTTGATTGGATGAAGTTATTCAGTCCAATTTTGATGGACTTTAATATATGACACTAAGTTTTGATCATGAAGGGGAACAGATTTGTATTCAGGGTCAACAACCCTCTACTGATTATATCAAATATCAGGAGCTACTTTGCTTAAAATGGTGCAAGGGATTCTGATATTATTGGTCATATTATCCTATTGACTATGACACTGCTATGCTTTCTTCTTCTGTCATTCAGCCAGCAGGAGCCCTTTTGCCTCTCCCTGCCTTCTTATTAAAAAGAGGATGGCACTTGGAGGTTTTGTGTGGACTACAGACAACTAAACAGTTTGACCATCAAAGATAAGTTCCTATTCCTATAGTGGAAGACTTACTGATGAGTTAAATGGGGCAGTTTACTTTTCTAAGATTGATTTGAGATCAGGTTATTGGCAGATCAGAATTAAACCAGAAGATATTTACAAAACTGCCTTTAGAACTCATCAAGGGCATTATGAGTTTAAGGTAATGCCTTTTGGCCTTACTAATGCACCTGCTACATTTCAGGCTCTCATGAATGAGTTGTTCAGTTCCTTTCTTAGAAAATTTGTTTTAGTCTTCTTTGATGATATTTGATTTATAGCAGCAGTATGCAACAACATGTTGAACATTTGAGGCTTGTTTGGAAGTTTGAAGGTGAACCAGTTATTTGCAAAGTTATCTAAGTGTTTTTTTGGCCAGACTACAGTGGAATATCTTGGTCATATTATCTCTGCTGCAGGAGTGTCTACTGATCATAGCAAAGTGGAAGTTATGCAGAATTGGCCTCAGCCTAAAACCCTTAATCTCTCAGAGGATTTCTAGGTCTAACTGGATATTACAGATTTATCAGGCACTATGGTATATTAGCAAACCATTAACACAGATGTTAAAAAGGATGGTTTTCACTGGAATTCTGCTGCTTACAGTGCTTTTGAAGATCTTAAGAAGGCTATGTGTTTTGCTCTAGTTTTAGCATTGCCTGATTTTTCTAAAACATTTTATAGAAACAGATGCTAGCTCAGGAGGTGTAGGGGCTGTTTATCTCAGGAGGGAAGACCTATTGCTTATTTGAGTAAAGCTCTAAGCCCTAGACACTCAGCATTATCTATTTATGAAAGAAATATCTTGCTATTCTCTTGGCTGTTTCTAAATGGAGGCATTATTTTGGAGAGTGCATCATTTATTATTAAGACTGATCATGAGCCCCTAAAGTTTTCTTTTGGAGAAAAAGTTAACTACACTATCCAAAAGAAGGGTTGACAAAGTTATGGGATTAGATATACAATTCAGTATAGAAAGGGGAAATCAAATGTGGTTGCTGATGCTTTATCTAGAAGATGGGAGGATCAAGCTCAATGCTTGACTATGGGAGTGACAGTTTTGATACCTAGTTGGGTTCAGGAGATTGAAGAAAGCTATAAGGGTGACTCTTTAGCTCAGAATTGGATTTCAATTCTGACTATTACTCCTCTGGCTGACAGTAAGTGGAAGTTTTCTAAGGCTGTTCTTAGATATGATGGGAGAGTTTATATTGGAGCTACTGGAAGCCTTAGATTTACAGATTATCAATCTTTACATGACTCTCCTCAAGGGGGACACTCGGGCTCAGGCTACATTATAAGATTAGTCTAATTTTATGGCCAAATCTAAATCTATGGTTGCTGCTTATTTAGATGTTGCCAGACTTGCCAGCAAACTAAAGTGGAGCATTAGCAAAGCCTGGTTTATTACAGCCACTACCTATTCCTAACCAGGCTTGGGAAATAATTTCTATAGATTTCATTGAAGGGTTGCCTACTTCACTAAAGAAAACCCCTATTCTGCAGCAGAGGTGGCTAAAGCTACTTAGACAATGTGTACAAGCTACATGCCAGCCTAAAATGGCCATTTCTGATAGGGATAAGACCTTCACAAGTTTATTTTGGAAGGAATTTATGAAACAGTTAGGCACCAAGACAGTGTTCAGCACTGCTTACCATCCAGAAACAGATGGTCAAACAGAGAGAGTTAACCAGTGTTTGGAGCAGTATTTGAGAGGGTTTGTTTCTATAAACCTAAGCAATGGACTAAGTGGCTATCACATCTGAATGGTGGTACAATACCACTTATCATACTGCCCTCAAGTTAACTCCTTTCAGGCTTTATATGGCTACAAACCACCTATTATGGTTTGGCCTACAGAGTCTACAGTACATACTATTGCAGAAATCATGAACAACAGAGAAGTTACTAGACAGTTAATTCAAACTCAATTGCAGATGGCAAGTAATCGCATGAAGCAGCAACAAGATAAAAACAGAACTGAAAGGGTTTTGAAGTAGGAGATATGGTCTACCTGAAATTGCAGCCCTATCGACAGACATCTATTGCACTGAGAAAGAATTTGAAATTAGCAGCAAAATTATGGACCTTATAAAATTCTTGAAAGATTGGAAAAGTCGCTTATCGATTGGACTTACCGAAATCCTCTCGCTTGCATCCAGTCTTCCATGTGACCTTTTGAAGAAGTTCATCGGTGATTCATTGATTGCTGTCACTGAACCTCCTACAGTAGATGAAGAAGGAGGGTTACAAATCAAACCCTTGAGATTATGGCATCAGCTTTTGGTCGTTGGGAGAATCTGACTGAAGAAAAATGATACTTGGGAGGATTATACGACTCTCAAAGGCCAGTTCCTGCGTTCGATCCTTGGGGACAAGGCTCGTCTCGAGGGATGGATATTGTTATGGTTGGAGAAGAAGAGGGAAGAGGAAGCATCGAAGAAGAGAGACGAGGAAGCAGTGAGGAACAATTGGGAAATGGGGATCGAGGGTTAGGGATTGAAGATAGGGATTGGGAATTAAATCACGTGAGATGCACAGGGAAACTTACCACAGCAGAGGAGCAGGCCTGGAAGGATAATGGCATGATGGAGCAGCCCAAACACGAAGGCCCAGTATCTGAGAAAGAATAGAAAGAGAAGAATCATTCTATTAGATAGTTGTTATGACACTGGACAGCTGGCAGGAATTCTATGGCTCATGTAATTAAATAATACTAGGCTTGATTGTAAAAATCTTCTTATGAAATGAATGATGCAAACTTCTTTCTGTAATCTCTCTCAATTCTTCTTCTAAAACCTATTTTCTTTCGACATTCTTCTCTACAAAAATCCAGTCTATAACACGTTTATCCCAAGACACCAAAATTTGAGTAATCACTACAGCAAAATTGTTATACAACGGCGTTTTTAGCGGCCAGATAAGAATCCCCAAGGTCTGTACATTATCAAAATTATCAGGTACTAGATAGAGTAATCCGACCAGATTAGCAATCAAAGAAATCAAACTAAAAACATGGACAAGACTTGGGGCAAAAGCAAGGTTCATAGACCATTATGATTAAGTTAAGAACCAAGAGATTGGTCACCTAAAACCTTCAAGGTTTCGCAAAAAAACTAGATATTGTACAGCAAAAAAAAAAAAAAAAAAAGTGGCATCAAGGTAGAAACTCGGACCTGTTACGTATCTAGCAAGAACACGAAATTTATCGATTTAAAGTTGCATGCCTCGTTAAAACCGTGTGAACGTGTGTGTTTATAGAATTAGCAGTAAAAAAACACTTTAAGGTAACGAGAATTCAGATGGCAAACCTTCAAGGCACTGGAAGAGGCAGATTAGCTCCTTGGCAAAGACTGTTGGCCCACTGTTAAATAAAAAGAAAAAAAAGATTACAACTAGAAAAAAATCAAATACACTGATAGAACAGTTCCTTTGAGGGAATTGAGATCCAAAGAGTGCCATCGTAAATCAAGAAAGTTGGACCTTTATGTTTATTTTTTTTCTTTTTCATTGGCTAGCAGCTATATTATGGTCTAGCCTCTACCCAACGGTGGTGTTCAAGCATTGATGACATAAGTGTCATAGAAAATTAGGTAAAGTACACAAATAGTCCCTCAACTATGAGATATTATTTTGTTGAGTCTTTTGACTATTAAAAGTTATAAAACAATTCATCGACTATAGGACGTTATTTTGTTGAATCTACCAACTATAAAAAATGACAAATGATCCCCAAACTTTTTATATGTTTCATTTTGTTGAAAAATTGGTGGACTTCTGGACGTTAGCCTGGATATGATAATCTAATCCCAAATCCGTTTGAGCGGTATTTTGTAATCGAATCTATATTTAAATTTTATTGTCGATCCAGTGCTTGAAACATTATATCATAAAATCAATGCACATAAGCAACGGTGGTACTAGTAGATATTATTAAAATGTGACTTTATCATATCTCAGTCGGTAAGTTCGTCCAACTCAAATAATCATCAATTTTTTAATGAAAAAAAAGAGTAAAAACATATTAATAATCAAATCATCATTTTGTAACTTTTAATAATTAGAGACTCAATAATTTTATAATTTTTAAAAATTGGAGTACTCAACAAAACAGGGTAAGTAACCAGTGGCAGAGCCACGGCTTAGTTAGGGGAGCAAATCCGAATTTTCTTTGGTTATTTATTTATTTTACTGATGGTGCCTAACTTGAAATTTTTCGTGTACACCCTAAAATCCGAGTTTTCTTATATTAATTATTTATTTTATGGACAGTGACCATCCTGAAAATTTTATATGCACATTATCATTTAAAATTTTATTTTGTTAATATAAGTGTCTAGTCTGAAAATATTTCTGAATCGGTTACTGTATTTAACATTGTGTACTTTATTTACCTAAAATTTTACAACCGGAAGCAAAAGAAGAAATGGAAGTGAAAAGGTACCTGAAACAACAAGGTTTCGAAGCGAGGAAGATCAGTATTGGAAGGCAATTTCATGGTACCAAGAGAGACTCCATTTTCAGGGTCATCAGCAGCAGGCATAATGTCATCCTTTGCAGGTGAAGCCTTGCAGTCTAACTTCAAAACCAGGTTCCGGTGGCCGTAATATCCACGCAGCCTTGACAGCACTTGGTGCCATTTGTCGTTTTGGAATACAGAGGGTAAGGAGGAAATACACCTGGCCCTGGGTTTACAGGGTTGTGATGGCGGATTGGAAGGAGCGGTTAGGTGGAGGGGCTGCCTTAAAGCTCCGGCCATGACAGTAATTTCGAGTAGACGGAGAAGAAGAGTGCGAAATAGTGGACAACATGGGATAAGGAAGATGATCGGCTCATCCAATTATTGCATCACATGCCATGTCACCCTATCATCACCAAATCTATGTTTACAATATAATTAGTGTTGTAGGTTCAATTTCGTTTTGCATTTTAAGTACATGAGCTAGGGATGTGGGATTTATTTATTTTAGTTCTTGTACTTTCATTTTTCATTTTTTGATATCAAAATTATAAAAATAATTAAAGTCTTACATTTTGATATTAAAATTATAAAAACAATTAGAGTAAACTTGTTATTAGTTACTGATGATTTTGCAAAATCTTTTTTTTTGTTCTCCCGGTTTCTAGGCTTTGCCTCGATTAATTCGGTCCGACCCATGTTGCATACCTCGCTTTGGTGGGTGACTCTCCCAACATGGAGTTTCTGCATACACAATGACTCAAACCTAAGACCTTGCTTAAGCGGAATCAAGTTGTTTACCACTTGTATCAACCCTGTCGGTTGCAAAATCATTTTAAATTGTAGAAGATTTAGCAAATATTGTAACATCCTCCCTATTTTCTTAAATATTTTTTATGATTCTTATTTATTATTATTTTTTATCTTTTTTCAAGATCAATATTAGCTAAAGGAGAATGGTACAATATAGGAACTTGGAAAAAATAGAAGCATGTTGAATAAGGTGAATGTTGTAGTAATTAGAAAATTCATTGGCAATTGGGAACAGCTTTGGTAAAGTTGTCGATGATTATTGACGATTTTACTCTTCTTTTACATTTTTGGATCGAATTATAAAAAAAATAAAAATACAGAAGATGAAATAAGAATCTTTTAAAATTCCGTCTTTCAACAAAAGATGTGAATAAGGAGTTTAATATCGGTGCTTCACATATAATTTTACGTAAACTTTTTGAAAGGAAAATATAAATTATAGGGATTAAAATATTTAAAAAAAAATTTATAGTAAATATGTATATTTAGTTTAATATAAAAAAATAATGTATGCTAGTTGTTAATTTTTCATTAATGTTGTCGGAATCCATGACCGTTGTTGACAAATAGAGGTGCACAAAAAATTCGAATATTCGATTTTACACAAAAAAATATCTGAAACCGAATTTGAGAAAAACCATTTTTTTTAAACCGGATCGGATATTTTAAAACCGGATAGTATAACCGGTTTGGAAAAAAATTGAACGACCGAATTTTTTACCAGATTAAAAACCGGTTTGAAAAAAACCGGATAAAAAACTGATTTTTTATCCGGAAAAAAATCCGGTCTGAGATTTAAAAAATTGGATGACAGGATTTTTTACCGGATTAAAAAACGATTTTTTAAAAAAATCTGTCTTTTTCAAACCGAAACCGGTTACACCGGTTACATCATCCGGCCCTCCAAACCGGTTATGATCCGAATCGATTTTTTTATAAACCGATTTTTTGGTTTAGTGAAAAAACCGGATCGATTTTTATCCGATCCGGATCGGATTTAAATCCGACTATGTGCATCTCTACTGACAAGTTTAATTTGTTTATAATTTCATTTTGCATCATAGGGATTAAATTGAAAGAAACAAGGTCCAAAATAAAATTTTTAGAAATTCTATAAATAAAATTTACAAGTATCAAATTTAATGATATAATTTTATAAAATTAAATAAATTTTTAAGTTCGACCGATCATAAAAGAATATAGTCAAAATTTTAAAATCAAAAACCTAAAAAATTTTGGTTTCCCCTCACCTCTTCTCTGTAAATGAGTTTGATCATTGACTTTTTTTGATGAAAAGTTTGATCATTGACTTTTAACTACTCATTCGGTTTAAAATGTGTACAAGTGGAACCCAGTCAAACTGTACCACAACTGGTACAACATAAAATGATAGAACTACTTCCTGATCGTCGTGTTTTTACATAGCAAAGAGCCATTCTGCAATCCCTCAGATCTAATAATCGCCAAGGACGAGGAATAAGATCAATTATAATAAAAAAGACCGACCTTCATTACACAGAAGAGCAAGCCTCGTGATTAGGAAGGAGACTCCGCCAGGCGTCTGCAACAGTATTTGCCAGTCGGGCCTGTCCCTTGGCAAATTCATGAAAAGCGATCCCCATGTCTTGTGTTTTCTGTTCCTGGATGCGTACAATCTCTTCATTCATCAGTTGGACGATTGTCTCGAATCTTCTGGTTGCCTCCTCACTCGCCGCCTTCAACTGCAAGCGTAGAACTAATTGTTAGCAGAGGTAAAAGCAATAAAGGCCTAAATAGGCATAAAGTGAAAGTTTTGAAGGAATGACTTGCCTCCTTGTATTCATGCTCAGCTTCTCCCACCCTGTCGGAGCTTGTTAGCATGAGCTTATCACTGCAAACAATGGATCTCAAATTACAAATCTGATTACCAAATGCTACAAGTTTCAAAGATTGTCAAAGTAAGCTGCTTGTTTGCAATTTTCGTGCAAACATAACTAATTAGGGGTGCTTAATGAGTTGAACTCGACTCAGGTTGACTAGACTAGAAGGTAAATATTCTGGTGAGCTTAACAAGCAACGAGTTAATTTTTGTTCATTTTTTGTTCAAACCAAAAGGAGATCAAAACTTGATAAAGATATAAAGTGTTCAGAGCCTCAAAATTCTCCTTACCTCTGTGTCTCTTTACAAGACGATATGCTTCTGAGCTTCGGCCAAATGATTTCAAGCTCAAAAAACATAGTGTTTAAGTTTCTCATATTCGGGATTCGATTCTTCACGGGTTTTTCTTTCAAGGACAACATCACTCACCTTAGTCTGTATCCTGTTAATTTTCTAGACGAGTAATTCAAGACTAGGAATTTCAATACTATAAACATGTCATATTCAAGCCTGAGGAACCGGCGCGGCTTCAATGGAATGAAGAAAAAAAAATTACAATATAGAAAGCATGTAGTGAGTTTCGACTGTTTCAGCTTCAGAAAAAAATGGAGCAAGTTATTTTTGAAAGATCTGTAAGGTCTATTAGATATCTTCTCACCTAAAACTGTGGTATTAAAAGAAACTGAACTTTAGTTCATAAAGGAAGACTGGAGTCTTAGTACTTGTTAAAGAATGACGTTTCATATATTGAAAAATTATTCTACGAGGGAAATAAATAAATTGAAATAAAACTAGAATCAAGAAACCTTAGGAAAGAAATAAAATCGCAATCTTCGCCATAATTAGAGAATCGAAATAAATGATCTTTCTTAATATGGATTTGGTCCATAACATTACTCTCCTCCTGTAGGAAAAGCTTGTCTTCGAGCTCATAGTTAGGATAAACCTGGCAAAAGGCCCCACAAAAGAATCTTCCCTTATTAATGGTCAAAACCGATAAGGGCCGAGGTCCTCCACAAACTTATTTTCAATTATCAGCACCATTGAATAAATCTCTTCAAACATCAAATCAATTGTCATTCAGTCAAATTTTCAAAAATACATCAAGAAGTTAGACTTATCAACCTCTACAATATATAGTAAAAAGTTTTTTGCATTGGGTTTTAACAAAAAGATGGGTTGTAGAATATGAATTTAGGAAGGGTTAATGAAGACAAGCAGTAGATGTGGTTGTGGCTGCCATGTTTTTTCGAGAAGAGTTCAGGAGGTTGGATGCAAAGGATAAGAAAGAGATCAATAGAGGCTGCCATGATTTGAGTGTTAAGTTAAAGGATCTACTTTCGTATCTACCATGAGAATTACTAGCCTATTTACCAGCAGTTATTTTATCTAATTCATTCACACATTGGATCTAAAAGTTGGGTTTTGGTTTTAGCAATACTTTCATTAATATTCGACAACGTACGTACAACCTAATATACGTTTTATCTTTGTTTGCATATGCTCAAGCTGCTTGAAATTTCTGCTCGCCATTTTGCCGACCATTTTTCTACCATTAATTGAGAACCGTTGGCACTAAATACCAAATTTTTATGACAGTGTGTTTGGACTTGATAGTTCAGCTCATTAAAAGGAGACTGAAACCTTTCAGATCATTAAAGGGAGAATAAAACCTTAGGAATCGTTGTCTAGATCTCTTTAGGGTTTTTCATAAAAATTCTGCTCAGGTTTTATTAAAAAAAATGTCCCTTTAAATGTGACAAATCTAATTACATATATTGGAAAACTATTCTAGAAAGAAACAAAGTACAATCCTAAGGAAAGAAATAAATACCTGTCCAATACAGATTCAATCCACAATATCATGTTGCCAGGTTGAATTTCTAGTAGGAACTTTTTTTGTGGCAAGAATTTTTTTATAATAATTTAATCACCAAATCATATACTATAGAAAAAATGTTTAGATTAAAAATTTTGACTTCTCAATAATCATTAGAAATTTTATTAGCACTGTCTGGTGTCTACTATACAGTCACTTGCACTAACTCATAATAATGTCATAAAAAACTAGTTTACCTTGAAGATCTGCATCAAATCAGCCAACTTCTTTTAAAAATACCAGTCTCATAAGATATCAGTCTCTCCATTGTCTGAAAAGTAGCCACAAAGTTAACATAAATTTCTGTTAAAAAATCAAAAATCAAATACAAAATGAGAAATAAATAAATTTCTTGTTAAAAAAATCAAAAATCAAATACAAAATGAGAAATAAATGTGGCATAAATTGGAGCAATTTGTTGCCAATTTTCCAGAGAACAAGATAATTTATATTAGTAAGAAAGACAAGACATAGCACGAAGACAATGAAAACATAGTTGTTGCCTATTGTCCAAATAACAAGATAATTTATAAGCAAGACAAGTTACAGCATGAAAGGAAGACATGTCAAGTAACTAAAATCACAATGCTTCCTTATCAACATAAATTGCCCAAAGAAAATCCCTAATATCAGCATGGTCTTCGATGGAGCAATAGTGTTACTATTTTCGTCAAGAATTCATTTAGAAAGAAAAGGGCACCTTACCATAGTGTTTCAAGGAATTGTAGAGCTGAGCATTGCAATGAAGACAAACGTCAAAAATTGCTAACCCCATATGAAAACAATGTTAATATGTATAATTCTATAATATAAACACAAATTATATGTTTATAACCGTAAATTTAATTGGCAATTTTATAGAACAATAGTAATCGTATTTATACTGAAGAATGAGCTTAAGAACTTTAAATGCAAAAACACAATTAGCCATATATAACACTTGAAATAAGAAAAATCCCAAAGTGATAATAAGACAATAGTATTCGAACATGCAGAAGTAAAAAGCAAACTGAACCATTCAAAGCAACAAAACCTAAAGCATCACCTCTTCATCAGCCTGCAAAAAGGTTCTAAGATCTTCACTCTGTTGAAGCAAATTATGAGAAGTAATCCGATTAACAAATACGTCCAGTGCTTGGCGTCATTTCAATAAATTCAACACTAAACCGAAACTTCTCTGCAGAGGGACAAGGAAAACGTGTATCACTTCTAGCTCATGCACAAGCAATTGTACACTCAAAAGCATTGATCATGAACTTATTGCTATAAACCGGTCATAATTAAGGCAAAAATGGGTTGAATTTGTTTACCTACAGCACTCTTTTCGGGAAGAGGGGGGAATGAAAATGCATTTTTACTTCTCGAAAAGACGATCCCGTAACCAAATAAAATCACTGTAACGCCTAATAACAATCTTTTCCGGGCCTTGGTAATCCGGGAAATTGGTCTGTCCAAATAGTGAAATTCACCCCCAAAAAATTCAAATGTTTATCACGCTAAAAAAAGGGAAAGAAAAAGTCATTTCGATTAGTAACACCGATTACCTTGGTGATGACACGATAGGATATGTAAGCTTGGACGCCGTTTCCTAATTTAACGGGATCCGTCACGGAAACTGACAGATACGGCTGTGACGACGGAGATCTGGGGCTCTGCGACAACCCCGATACACTTCTTTGCTGCTCCATTTTTTTCAATCAAACAAAAAAATCAATTAATTAGTACTAATAATCCGATGGGGCCAGAATCGAAAGGAAAGGGAAAAAGACAAAGATAGGTAGGTTGGTAGTGGTAGAGTTGTAATTATTGCAGGACTCGTGGTTTGTTGCGGAATTGTGTAGCCCAGTAAATGCAGTTCATTTTACTTCTTTTACAGAGTCGATTCTATTTTGGATAAACTACACACATGGTCTTAATGTTTGAGCAAATTTTTTGTTTTCTCTCTTAAAGTTTCCAAAGTAACAAATTGATTAATAACGTTATCGATTTGTAACAAATCAATAACTCGACGTTAATAACCATTAATGTTATTGACGAAAGGCTTATCTGGTCTGTTAACAATCTACACGGATCGTTAACTATAAATAGGGGAGGCAATCGAGTACCGTTAGGATCCCGACGGGGATGGGAATAACTGAAATCTTCACCCACAAGGAGGAGGTGGGGGAAGTTTTATTCTCGAAGCTCAAATGGGGATGGGGACGGGGATAATCGAACCGTACCTGTGTGAATAACTGTGGAGATCCCCAAAAAATAACCATAAGGATCCCTGATATTTTACAAAAATAATCGTGAGGATCCCCGAAAAATATATGTGAGATTACGTGTCGCCATTGTTACATCTCAAAGGAACTAAAATTGAAGTTAAAATCTTTTCTCATTTAATATACATTGATTTGTTTAGATTTAAAATGATTAAGATTTTACATATACATTAGGTGTTAGACGAATATTGACGTTTGAAACTTTCATATTATAGATAGAGACCAATTTGAGACAATCTGATATATCTTACAAGTTTTAGGTGTTCTATTGATTTCAAAAATGTTTGTTTATTTTTTGGGAGGAAGATTAATTGAAACTCGTAAGGATCCATAAGGGATAGGTATGTGGACAAAAAATTTCCTGAAACATATAATGGGGATTTCCCAAAACCGTACCCACAAGTATTAGGAATGGAATGGGTAATACAAAATCGTCCCTACCCTGCCCCGTTGCTACCCCTAACTGTCAATTGAACAACCGTTGAACTCTTAAAACTTATATTTTCACCATTTTCCCTACAAACACATGGGTTAAAATTCAAATTGTGTGACCCAACGACACCGTCAATTGGTGTCTCACCCACTTTCTAGATTATTAGACCTATCTCGCTTCCACCATTTCTATCTTTTCCTCTAACATCCCATTGATGATACTCGCAACATTTAAGTTCGTCTCTACATTACCTTCCTCCCTATTGACAACCAACAACTCATTCACATTCTAATTTTTTCCCATCGGAGGCGGCTTCAACTTTCTAAGCATTGACACCCTCTGCCTCGACATAGATTGTCATAACTTCGTCTCCAAGATCCATGTAGATAGTAGGGAGTTCAACGGTTCTCCAACTGTTAGTCAACAGTTAATGTAGATGGTTATCAGTCTAGGGAAGCCTTCTGTCATTAACGGTTATCAAGGCTGAATGATAGATTTGTTATAAATCGATAACTTTAATGATCAATTTGTTACTTTTGTAATTTCAACAGGAAAAATAAAAACTTACTCAAACATTAGTGATCTTGTGTGTAGTTTACCTATCTATTTTTTTGTTGCTTTATTTTTTTCTTTTTATAAAAATATTTTATGATGATTTAATTAGACAAAAGAATGTGGCATTAAACTCTTTAACCCCTAGTAGTCTTGGTGCTTGAACTCGGAACCTCAAAGATTAATAACAATTCATTTACCTCTGAGATTACTAGGTTCGTGCATTAGATAAAAGAATTAAATATTAAAATTAAAAAGTACTTAATTAAAGGTTTGTAATATACCATGTTCAAAATTTAAATTGACGTATCTTATCAATGCATTTAATATTTATGGGTGTTGAATTAATTAATTTAACAAAAACAAATTTAAATGTTCGTATACTCTTGCATATGTATATGTAGTGCTTGAACCAGAAACAATAAAAATAATAACAATTTATTAACCACTAAAATAATTTGATTCATTATATAAATAACTATAAAGGAAATAAAAAATAAAACCATGTACAACGGATCAACAAACTTCTCGTTATCTGTATCGGACCAAATGTATTATTTTCATTTAACCGATTGCAACGACCAATCGAGTTTATAAAAATATGTTTAGCACAATTATTCTATTGTCGAAACGAGAAAGACATATCATGATACAAGGAGAAAAATAAATGAAGAAGAAATAAAGCTAACAATTGTGTCAAAAGTATACATAAGACGAATTTTACAAGTGGACACGTTTTTGTTCCATTTCCTTTTCAAATGGAGGATAAACAAAACATCAGAGATCCCCAAAGAATAAGACATTTAATAATCTCAAGAGAGGGTATTTATCACTAGTCATATTTGAGGCTAGCACTGTAATGCCCCGAATCCCGGGTTAGGAATTTCAGGCTAACCCGAGATGGGCTTTAGACAAGTTCTTTGGCTTGCAAGAACACTTGACCCAAAAACAAGTGAAAATGGGTTTGGTTTAAGCCCAATAGTGGATAAAAAGGGGCATGTTTAGTTTACAACTAAACTCAGGAGAACCAAGAGTGTAATTAGACCATGGTTTAAAGTTAAAGCTGAAATCCTTTAATTGAAGATGATATTACGTCTAAAAACTAAGCCTTATCTTTTTCTTTACCTTTGTCTTCTTCTCTCATACTCTCTTCTTCTTCTTCTTCTTCTTCTTCTTCTTCTTCTTCTTCTTTATCTTCTTTTTGAGCAAGCTAAGTTAAAGGAGGGAACTTTAGTTTGTTTCTAGAATTTCATAGCAAGCCAAGGTAGGAATCATATTATACTCACCCCGAGCTTCATTCCAAACCCAACTTTGCAAGGTTTGGCCATGATTTTCAAGAAACATGTTTTGTGAAGGTTTAAGTAATTCAAAGAATTCAACCATTTTTTAGTAATTTATAGACTTATTCTTAAAACCTCCTAAACCATTAAACTCAACTAGTAACTCAAGTGTTTGATTTTAGCTAGTGAGAAAAGTTAGAGAAAGCTAAAAGCATGGGAAATGAGGAGCTCACCTTCGGTTGATATTTAGACACTCCTAGCAACTTAGAATCACCACGTAACTCATTTCTAACTCAACTCTACCACATGTAGTTCATTAAGTGAGATTTGGTAGGTTAAATGAGCTTTGGAGAATGTTCATGGTAGATTGTATTTTTTGATGTTTCAATATGTTCTAAGACCTCTTTATGACCCCTTTAAATCATCAATAAGACTCTAATAACAATTGGGACCCTTACTATGACATTTTGGGATGAAAGTTGTCATCTTTTGTGGCCAAAATAGGGTATTTTCGAGCAGGGTATCGATAATGTAAGAATAATATCGATACTATTCTTCATCTAAGGCTAAAATAGTTCAAATTTAATAAGGGAGTATCGATACACATACAAGAGATATCGATACTGCAAGGCCAGTATCGAAACTCACAGGGTAGTATCAATATCAAGAACACAAATCAGATTCCAGAATATATTTTTGGTATCAGTACTCAAGGGAGTATCGATACTCAGGGTAAAGCATGGATACTCCCTTTAGAGGTATCGATACTAAGATAATTTTTCAAAAAATCAAACCTAATTTTGGTATCGATACTTAGACTAGTATCGATACCCCATCCCTAGAGTATTGATACTCAACCAGAAGTATTGATAATGTCTCTTCAAATCAGCCTAAATTAGTTGGTAGGTATCGATACCAACAGATGGGTATCGGTACCAAGGGTTTAGTAAGATACTGAAGGGACAATATCGATACCCACAGACAGTTTTGTAAAAGAAATCAATGGTTAAGGGATTAGACTCGAGGGGACCAGAATAACAACAGATAAAACTACAAGTGATAATAGTAATTAATACAAGTATAATAGAAACATTAACAGTTAGGTTCACATAAAACTGGCCTTGTTTGAAGCTTGGAAAATAGTAAAGACACCCGAGTTAGTGCCAAGACACTTCAACAATCGACTGGGCGCAAATGCCCCAAGACTCGACGGAGTAAGTTTTTGGGGTGTATGTTTCTGATGCAGCTCCAGATCTCACCCCAAATAAATCCAAGGGGCTGGTGTATTCTCCGATGCAGTTCTAAACCTCACCTAGGCACCCAAGGGTATTCTGGCAGGCTAGAGAGGTGTGTGAGCTCCGAGATACAGAACCCTCAACTACACCATGATGTCAGCCATGGCTCAGTAGATCAATATATATATATATAGTGCATGTTTCAGACCTATACCACTAGCCAACTCATTTAGTGAATGCATGTAGTATAGTACAATTATTAGTGAGTCATTGAGCTTGTAAGCTTAACGTTCGGAATGTGTTTCTGTGTGCCAGTTTTTAGTTGGCCGTTCATGGGGAGATTATCGTCACAGACATTCTAGTGCAACAAATCATATCTGCAACACCCCAAATCTTGAGCCAGTAGTTCTAGTCAATTGCGAGACCCGAAATTGAGCCCAAAAAGACCTTATAAATAAGCTAAACCAGTTTTATGTTAACAGGCTTATGTTGGGCCCAAAAGATTAGGTGATAGGTGATTAGTGTTTTATGTAATAGAATGTAGAGGGGTTAATAGTGTAATTTTCCCTTATTTTTTTCAAGCTAAAAACCCTCCCCTTTTTCCATTTTTCTCACCAAACACTAATCTATTCTTCTTCTTCATCTTTTTCTCTTTTCTTCTTCGTTTCTTAAGTGAAAAGTATTAAGAATTCAAGCTTAGTTTGTTGTAACCAATGTAAGAATATTTCTCTCCGTCAAGCTTTGTTTTAAGCTCCATTTTATAAGTTTTATAATTAGTTTTCAAAAATGGGTTTTATGGAAGTTAAGGGGATCCATGAATCCAAGCTTGGTTATAGTGTATTCAAGTTACCTATAGTATCTTAAGCTTTAATCCAAGAGCTTAGTTAGTTTACTAAACCCTTTTCTTATCTTTGTTAGTAAATGAGGTGGAAGAAAACTCTGAAGCAAGAGGGAAAGAGAAGTTGCCCCTTGGTTAACTTGAGAGAGTTTCTAGCAATCAAGAAGCAAGGTAACACACTATCATATCTTCCATACTCCTAGTGATAATTAGAAATAAGTTCTTGCTCGAGAGTAAGTTGTGAAGCTTAAAGTTATATGTTAATGGTAGATTACATGATTTATGTTATAAGCATGATATAAAGCCTTATTTATGATCATTGTAATCACATAAGACTTTAAATAATGTTTGGGGACCTCACTAGGGTCTTTGGGATTGAAATATAGCATTTTCATATGTTTTTTATGACTTATGCAGGTAGAGTATGGATACTATAAGGATAGTATTGATATTTGTTCTTCGTTTTGAGCAAATTCATTAGTTTTTGGGTAATAGTATCAATACTCTTTCAAGAGTATCAAAACTTTGGGTCATAGTTTCCGAACTAGGCAGAACATAATGTTTAAAAGTATCAATACTTATATAAATTATCAAAACTTTTGCAGGAGTATCGTTACTCTTGGGCTAGTATCGATACTTTTAGTCTGTTTTGGCCAAAACGTTACCTGAGAGGCCCTAGACCCATAGTATGACCATAAATGGGATCGAAAATATGTAAAACACTAGAATAAGTGTTATAGATGGTGTTTAAAGTTGGGTTAAAATAGATGAAATAACTGTAGGGGTATTAATACCTTAGGTAGGGTATCGATACTGCAGAGAGGGTATTGATAATGTAAGTCCAGTATCGATACCAAGGTTGAGAAATGAGCTTTAAGTCAAGAGAAAGTATAGAGGTAAGTGAGGTTTCCCAAAAGCTTATAATTTCTCTAAAATAAGACTAAAAGTGAGAACATTTATTAATGTTTAATCAAAACATAGAAACGATAATAAAGTAGGATCAAATAAGACTAGCATTGTTTGCATACTCGGGAAAACGACTAGGACACTTGATTTCCTTTAGAAAAGATAGCAGCGTCAAAAGTATAGATTCAGTCCGGATATCCTTAGGGAGTGTGCAAGGCACTATAAGCCAACTAGCTTGGGCTCAAGGTCCAACACTCAAGGAGTGGGCTAGTTGAGAGTGTGGCGTCTGATGTAGAGATTTCGGGGGCCATATTCTTGGAAGACTAGAGGGGTGTGTGAGCTCCGAGATACAGAACCCTCGGTCGTACCATAATGTCTGCCATAGAGTAGAGAGTGTATACTCACTAAAGTAAAGCAGAACATACAGGTAACAGTAGACCAGATAATAATAGACCAGATAATAGTAGACCATATAACAGTAGACCATATAACAGTATACCAGATAGTAGCAAACTTGATAGCTTGAGCATTTCAGTGATAAACTTTTAGTATGTTTTAGTTGTTAGTGTGGGGTAAATTATTTTCTATGGGCAGGTCAATAGATCGAGAGTTTGAGGAGCAGTAAATAGATCAAGGTCTATACTTAGTGCAGATTTAGAGTACGTTTCAGCGATTTTTGAAGGACATGTTGAGGCAAAAATTATATTAGGAGTCAGACTGTAATATTTTGATTGTAAATATTTTTTTGGGAGCTCACTAGTATAATGTTTTAAATAATATTATTTAATGGATGTTTTTATTTGTGGAAATTGTCATTTTATAATACAAGAAAAGAGTAAGGTGTTGGTCAACCATTTCAGTGGTTTTGTGTGGCATCCTACATCGGTCGACTGTGCGTCTTACTGGTCTAAGGTGTTATAAGATCAACAGAGACTTTCAAAGTGCATCTTGAGTCATCTTTATAGGGCATGTACTATTTATGGACCTTTATGTGTATTCAGTCGTAACTTTGATTTGTACTCAGTATTTGTATTATTTTGGATTTATTTTGGGAGCTCCACATATTTTGTAAACTCATATATTTATCATGTTTTATTCTAACAACTATATATGAACTATTATCAGGTGTTTTATTAAGCGGTTTTTAAAGAAAATTTCGGGTCTCTATTTCGGTAGTCCAGTGTAACATTGTAATACATAGATCTTCAGGTCATACTAGATTAGGGTGTTATAGGCCCAATGAAAACACAAGACGGTGTAGATGAATATGATGAATGATGTAAACTCGATGAACATTGCACCACGTGAAATCATATGAGAATACCTAATAATAACATGAATCACAAAGCTTCCAACAGCGGACGCCCTTGTAAGAAATTTGGCAGTATCTATCTAACTGCAATGAAGTTAAATATATTAAGTGAACAAGATAGTAAGGCAACAGATCGAAGAACTACTTTTGTCACGAGTTCAAACACTACATTCCCAAATCAACCATTGATCTTTTTTTCTTATTAAACAAATAGGAAAAATAATAGAAGAAAACAATTTTAAAAGCTTAGATTTATAAGTATTCTACTCACCCCACTATATCGGCTTGTTAGAAACTGAGTCGATCAACCTCCAAAGAATAAACAAGGCATTGATATTGGGACATACATAAGATCTGTGAATAGTAGTAGATTCACATTATCAATCATTTAAAGGTAACCAATCCAATTTATAAGAGGCGTGATCAACTTTTAATATGTCATTTCACCTGAAAGCATTGGCCACCAGTTGTTGTACGATACACAAGCATGAAGCGGAAATTAATGAAACTTGGTAATTAACATTAATGAAATATTATTGCTAAGTGAATTTAGAAGGATGAAATCTACAAACATGTATTTTAAGCACTTAAAACGGTTAAGATCGATCGATGGATAAATAGATACAATCATAAGCCACTTCATTATAAATTCAATTTTATATGGAAAATTCAAACAATCAAATTAATACAACAAATACTCTATAGTAGGAGAAAACTACACCCTCCAACTAAACCCCTTTAGAAAATGTTTGCTTTTCTTTTTGCCTACCTGAGGCTGAATTAGTAGTGATACCCAAAAGCATATAATCTATTCCATAACAACAATTAGAGAAAAGTGGAAGGAGTGTCAATTAAATAAAGTACTAGTCACTTTAATGCTCTTAAAGAACATCAAATCTAGGGAACCATAAAGATCTTAAATACAAACATTAAGAAAATTTGGTTTTCAACAAGTATCATTAAACCCTCCCAAAGAAGGTAAGATAACACACACTATGTTTTCCACAAAACACCAAAGGCATATTATCCAGTACGACTCTAATTTAATTGG
This sequence comes from Hibiscus syriacus, assembly GCF_006381635.1. Taxonomy (NCBI): domain Eukaryota; kingdom Viridiplantae; phylum Streptophyta; class Magnoliopsida; order Malvales; family Malvaceae; genus Hibiscus; species Hibiscus syriacus. Next base: position 1,372,044 of record NW_024063351.1, read on the forward strand.
AGACCACATATCATACATTTCGAATGATGAAGTTGTAATATACAGCCTAGAGACGCACAACATAGGTTCACAACTAACCCCCATTCTACATCAGGTAAAAAAGTTTACATATATTCCAACTTCATACAAAAGAAGACATCACAATTATAAAAAGCTTCTAAATGATTTAGGATTTCACTTAAATAGTCCATAGCATCACTAAATACAACTGCAAGACCATTAAGCTTACTTGATGGATAGGTATTATATACCAAGATAGGATGATGTCAAGAAATATGTTATACTTACTAGAATGAGAATATATCAAAGGATAAATGAGCCTAACTTTACTTGATCTCATGGCATTACCATAAGTCCAAACTAATTAAATCTCAAATAGATCAAGAACTTGAACCTCTTACATATAGCCTACAGACTTATTTAGACATCCTAACAGAGTTTCACAAATCCAATAATCCTCTCTTCATTCATGAGAGTTAACAATTACAATGCTATCCAAAAGTTATCCTCCCCAAACTTGTGGAGTTAATACAGATGGCGTTAGACGGCATAATATCGAGGAAGCAGCATGTGGAGTGGTTCCATGTGACCACAACAGTGATTGTCATTAGGGATACAACAGGAAGGTTGGTTTTTATTCTAACATTGAAGTTGAGTTGTGGGGTATCTATGAAAGATTACATCTTGCAAAGAGAAAAGGAGAAAAATGTCATCTAGGAATCATATATTAGATAAAAAGTAAACTTGAGTAATGAGAGATCATTGGAAAGAAGACAGTTCACGATTCTGCAACACATTGAATCCCTACTGAAGAATAGTTGGTCTGTTGCCATCAATTATGTGCCAAGAGAAGCAAATACATCTACTGATTTCATGGAAAAACATGTGATAACTCCCCTAAAAAGGCTATATTTAGGGCCTTTTCACTTAAGTTATTGGTTATCTTAAAGCACATATAGGTTCATATAGATATATATAGGAGCATATAACTACATTTGGTGGTTTGTCTTTCTCATGTAATATTATTGTATAACTGATGCTATTTTATGGGGAAGGTTTGTACTTTGTTGATGGTGTGCAGGTTAATAAAGAAAATGGTGAACATGGAGGAATGCCAAGGCAATTTAAAATGACCGAGCATGAGAAAAATTGTTGTTACAGCTATGAGAGCATTTTTGGGTACAGAAAAAGATAGAAACCTAAAGATATTTTTATGATGTTATCCATCCCATAGGTGAATCTCATCTGCTAGCCCGTTTAACCCACCCATATGAAGGGAATATGCCCTTTTTAAACGATAAAGATATATCATTATTAAGGAGGAGTTATGGAATTTATAAGCTTTGGAGTTAGAGAGTTATTGGTAATTTATTAGCTTCTTGGAGTTTTTGAATTGATGATAATTTAAAAGCCTCTTAGAAGTTAGATGTGAATTTAAGAGCTTCTTCGAAGCTGAAGAGTCTTTTGTTTTTTTAGTATAAATAAGATAAGAGAAAAGAGACAATGGAAAAAAACAAGTAACTCATTTTTCTTCCTTTCATCTTGTCAAGAGTTTCCTCCATAGTCAAGCTCAAGAGAGTGGCGTGCTAGGCTTTCGAGAGGAGCTAACTCGCTAAGGTTTCGTTCGTTGTAGTCTGAGGAGCAACCGACAACGTGTGTTAGGAGTGTCCTCCACCCTTATGCTTTACTTTCCTTTTGATTTATTGGGTTGTATGGTTTGGAATATTTTCATGAATATTTTGAACCCCACCATGAACTAAACCTTATATGGTGTGGGATTTTATAGATGATTAAGTACTTACTTTAATGAATGATTTGAGTTTTTATGTTTACCTATTTGTTTTGCTTATTGTACTTAATTACATAAGATTGTACGAGGCATGTGAGTGTCTATTTCTTAAGTATAATGCTTAGTGTTTGAGAGAAACTAGGTTAAAGATCCTTAGTGTTCAAGAGAAACTAAGGGATGATATATGTGAGCAATGGGTTTTAGTCGCTAACTAAAACATAATCTACCTTATAGATAAGGATAGTATTTCAACGACTAAAAGGAGTAGTGCAGATTCGATAGGTTCAATGTTACTGTTCACACTGAGAGGTATTGAGGTGGCATTTGCATCTATCAGGTTCTTTGACTTGAGAGAGCGTGAGGACACTCCTATTAAACTCTGTCGAGAAAATAGACCATAGAAGCTTGAATTATTTTGAGAGGCAAGGCTTAAGATTCCTTAGTAACTCCACCATTCATTCATGTTGTAACTTGTTTTTGTAAGGATTGCCAGCTACTGTATTTATCCCTGAATCCTCAATCTATTTTGCTTTAACATTTTTAATTGGTTACAATCTAAACATCTCGATTTTCCATAGCATTTCCATCTCACTTGTTCATACCACTTTAACTATACTTAGTTATTTTAGAATATTGCATAAACTTTACTCTATATCCCTCCAATCCCTGTGGAGATGATACTAACTCATCATTTTATTACTTGTTCGATTATGTATACTTGCATATATTTCATGTAATTTTATAATACTCACAAAATGCGAATAAGTTTTTGGCACTGTTATCGAGGATTGACAATTAATGATGTTGAGTTTAGTTGTTGTAATATTTTATTAATTTTTTTACATGTTTACTTGTTTTTGTGTTTATCATGTTTAGGTGTTATAACGTTGCATGACCTGTAAAAGACCCAAAAAACCATTATTTCATTTTGAATATGAGGTTCCTGTAGTTCAAAATTAAGTGAAGGATTCTACAGTTCTAAATGCCACAGTAATTCGAAATGATAGGGTTGTAGCTCGACCATGAACTTCTAGAGATCACTTAGCTCCCACTTTAGACGTCCTCAAACTTAGTATCGTAGCTCTATAGATTTAGGCAACCTACTTTGATCTCAAACTGATAATGTTCAATATGTTGGACTTGATTGGATAATTTGTTGGTGTGCCTCATGAGGAAGCAAGACATCATATGCAAGCATTTCTAAAGGTGTGTGATTCCTTTCGACATCAAGACATGCATGAGAATGTGTTGAAATTGAAGTTGTTTTCATACTCATTGAGAGATCAAGCAATGGTGTGGCTTAATGGAGTACCTTATGGCTCAATAAAATCATGGGCAGACTTGTGCAAAACATTTTTTCTATGGCATAATCCACCCAATATGAACAACCATCTTAGAAATGCCATAACATCTTTTTGTCAAGCTGATGATGAGTCTATGTATGAGTGTTGGGACCGATAAAAGGACTGCTTTGCAAGTGCATTAACCATGGAATTCACAATTAGATGCAAGTTGTTATGTTCTACCATGGTGTGAAAACTTCCACAAGAATGATGCTAGATGTTGCAGCAAATGGAACTCTGCTAGACAAGTCAACTGAAGAAACATTTGTCATCCTTGATAGGATAGTGGATTGCGACTATCAGTTTTCTTCTTCAAGGCTTAAAACTAGGAGGAAGGTACATAGGAGGTTTGAGCTAGGTACTAAAGATTCGGTGTCTACCCAACTCATATTTATCACCAATATGTTGAACAATATGCAACATTCCAATGAGGTGAAAGAAGTAAGGGTGGCCAACTCAGTATGTCTATTATATTGTGGTAACCACCATGAGAGTGAATACCTAGAAAATCAAGAGTCCATCACTATGTAGGGAACTTCAACCAAAGCCACAACAACAACCCTTACTATAACACCTACAATCCAAGATGACGACAACATCTAAATTTCTCATTGGGAAATCAAGGAGCAAGTAATTCTAGTTATCCCCCCGACAGTAGATTGTAAATGAGCCCCCAACCTTTCAAATGAATATACCAATGCATAATTCTAACAAGGGGCAATGTCTTCATCTAATACCAACTCATTGGAGGCTACAATGCAAGAATTTATAGCAAGTACAAATACTATGATACAAGAACATTTTTTAGCTATCATAAATCAAGGAATATTGCTATGAAATCACAGCGTATCACTGCGAGCTTTGGACTGTCAGGTTGGTCAAATTGTTGCGGCATTACAAGAACGTTAGCCAGGTCGTTTACCAAGTGACACTAAATTCACTAAAACTCATGGGAAGAAGCAATGTAGTGCATTCACCTTAGGGAGTAGCACCCATATCACCAAAGATGGTAAGTTTAAGGGGAAGAAAACTGATGATCCTAACCCTAAACTTATGCATGAAGATTCTAAGTTGCAAGAAGATTCACATTTGATAGAAGACAAGGCTAAAGGTGTGATGAATAAACCTAATGATGACAGGCAAAATATTGCCACAACAAAAGACAAATCCCCAACAGCATGAGTGGATTACCATAGGGTAACCCCCAATATCTTCAACACTAAAAAATATGGTGATGATTCTAGAGAGTGTGAATCGCTTCAAGATGCAAAATCTATGATGGAAGAGGAAGCTACAAAATTTTTGCAACAATTTTCTATGCACTAGTGATTACTTGAAGCTCAATAAAGAAGACTAAGAGGAGCTCAAGGATATTGCAAAGAAGATGAGTCAGTGTAGCCTACTCATAGCTAGACCAAGTACGAAATTCAAACCTTTGGCTTTATTGAATTTAATTCTCCAAAACCCTTATTTGAGCACCAACCCACTCTAAAGCTAAAATCCTTACCTTCACCCCTTAAGCATGTTAATTTGGGATGCCATGACAATTTTCCTATGCTTCATAACCAAGTGTCTGCCCATCTTTCTAGGCTAGAAATTATAAAAGAACTAAGGAATAAAATAGATATTTTATGAAAATTTCCATGATGAGAAATTATTATTTTCCGCGATAATTTCATGGCATGCTAACATTGTCAATTTTCTCGTTATTGGTATTTTCCTTCTAAATTGATTAGCCAGGGAAAGAACAAGTTCATGCACGAGGGTGGCTACTGTGATTGGGATGACCCCTACCTTTTCAAAGAATTTTTTTCCTAAACGAGTAAAAGATACTACAACAAAGAAGAGTGAAAAGAGATCCTCTTCAACTACCATTCAGCTTCATGTGGAGAGCACTTAGGAGGAGAAATAACTACTGCAAAAGTCCTCCAATTTGGGTTCACTGGCTTACACTGAAGGTTGCACTATTATATGTGTGGAGCATTTTGGTCTATATCGGTGCTCCAATCGAACGCGACAAATATTGTCATATCAATTCAGGATGTTTTGGAGTTTGTACCCGTTCAACCCTATTTAATTTATGCTATAGCAATTTTTTGTTGTCGTTGTGTGTGTTTGTGTGTTTTTTTCTTTCTTTTCTTTATTTATTTCAATTTTAGTTTTTTTAGTAGATCAAAATCCCAAGACGAGCCAAAACAATCAATAGAGCAAGACACTACCACAGTGAGGTACCTCCATTGCATTAGCATTTACATTCATGTCATTAATTTAGTTTAGTTTTTATTCATTAAGGACAATACATCACTTAAGTTTGGGGGAGGTAGTATTTTTTAGGTCATTTGCATGATAGGGTTAACTGAATTAATTTTCCTTGGTATTAGTGGGTTTTAGGATAGTTTGTTGGAATATGTTGATGATGCCTGATGATGATACTTCTTTATGGCTAGAACTTAATGTACATGACTATGAAATTGGATAGGATTTGTTTTAGGACTTGGTTGTTTGTGCTTTTAATTATTACACGATTGTATGCTCTATATGCTTAGGAATTTTAGAATTTTTTTAGGAAAAAAAGCTTGAATGCCTTAATGTGTATTAATATGATTGAACTTAATTGCTTAAATTAAACTCCCTTGTATATTTTAAATTGTGGTTAATTGTGAATAAATGTTTCGGCATAACCGTAGATGGACACTCTTTTTTGCCATGTCATTGCTTGGATGATGCATTTTCATAAATGTTAGTCATAGGAATATGAGTGAATGAAAGTAGTCACGGGGTGACTCTGCCTGACTAGCTCAGGGATGGAAGGTATGCTCCCATTCATTTAGAGTGTGGGATGGTAGTTGTGATAAGCTGAATCCCTTCGTAGTAGTGCTATAAAAATTAAAAATTAATTAAATGTTAAGTGAATGGAGTAATGAACTTGTGCTTAAATTTGAAAACATGCTACGAGAGAATAGTAGACTTTCTTTAGAATTTTTATAACTTGACTAAACATAGACTGGATATAGTCACGCACACACACTCGCAAAAGACCTTGTCCTAGGGTACTATTCTTGAAATCTCCACTTGTTTAACTTGTTGATGCTGAGACATTTCTGATGGTAAAAACTCTAAACCACCTGATTGTCTAAAACTAAACTTTTTCATGACATTTTTTTTTCTAACCACTATCCATTGCTTGAGGATAAGCAATAGTTTAAGTTTGAGGGTGCGATAACTCCCCAAAAAAGTTATATTTAAGGCCTTTTTACTTAAGTTATTGGCTATCTTAAAGTACATATAGGTTCATACAGATACATATAAGAGCATATAATTGTATTTGGTGGTTTGGCTTTGTTATGTCATATACAGGTTAATAAAGAAAATGGTGAACATGGAGAAATGCCAAGGCAATTTGAAATCACTGATCATGAGAAAAATGTCGAGGCAGCTAGGATGGTATTTTATAGGCGCAAAAAAATAAATCTAAAGATATTTTATGGTGTTATCCAGTCCACACCTGTATCTCATCTTCTAGCCCGTTCAGCGCACACATGTGTAGGGAATAGACCATTTAAGAGATAAGGATATCCCATTATTAAGGAGGAGTTATGGAATTTATGAGTTTAGGAGTTATGGAATTTATGAGTTTGGGAGTTAGATAGTCATTGATTAATTTATTAGCTTCTTGGGAGATTTCGAATTGATGATAATTTAAGAGCCTCCTATAAGTTAGATGTGAATTTAAGAGCTTCTTGAAAGCTGGAGAATCTTTTGTTTTTTTAGTATAAATAAGATAAGAGAGAAAATGCAACAAAAAAAACAAGTAACTCATTTATTTTCCATTTTTTCCTTTTATCTTTTCAAGAGTTTCCTCTATAGTCATGCTCAGGGGAGTGGTGTACTAGGCGTCCGAGAGGAGCTAGTTCGCTAAGGTACCATTTTTGGTAGTCTGAGGAGCAACTATCAGTGCGCTTTGGGAGTGTCCTCCACCCTTATGCTTCACTTTCTTTTTGATTTATTGGGTTGTATGGTTTGGAATATTTTCATGAATATTTTGAACCCCACCATGAACTAAACCTTATATGGTGTGGGTTTTTATGGATGATTGAGTACTTACTTTAATGAATGATTTGAGTTTTTATGTTTACCTTATTTTTTTTTGCTCATTGTGCTTAACTACTTAAGACTGTAAGAGGCATGAGAGTGTCTATTTCTTAAGTATATTGCTTAGTGTTCGAGAGAAACTATGTTAAAGATCCTTAGTGTTCGAGAGAAACTAAGGGAAGATCTACGCGAGCAATGGGTTTTAGTCGCTAACTAAGACCTAATCCACCTTAGCGATAAGGATATGATTTCAACTACTAAAAGAAGTAATGCAGATCAGGCCCAATGTTCACCACTTGGGTTGTGGGTATATCTACTAAGTCTGCTTACAGCGTAGGCAATATCAGGCCGAGTATAGTTCATTAAGAACATTGGTTCCCTATCACTTTAGCATATTCAGTTTGAGAAACATTACTTCCTTTATTCTTAAAGAGATGTATTCTAGGGTCATAAGGAGTTCAAACAGGGACAACGTTGAAACTGTCAAATTTCTTAAACAACATCTCAATATAGTGTGTTTGACTCAAAGAAAAACCTTTTTCAGTTTTGGTAACTTTGACTCCTAATATCATATCGACTTCTCCCATATTCATCAACTCAAACTTAGTAGAGAAGAAATCTTTTGTTTTTTAATTGACTCAATGTTAGTACTGAAAATAAACATGTCATCAACATACAAACTTATGATAATGCAATCAGTACCAAATATCCTCGAATACACGTATGCATCTGAATCATTCACAACAAAACTAAAACTAAGGATAGTTTTATGAAATTTCTCGTACCACTATTTAGGAGCTTGCTTGATGTCGTAAAGAGACTTTTTGAGTCTACATAATTTGCTCTCCATACCAGGCACCTCAAAACCAAAGGCACCTCAATACTAAGAAACAACGTCGCATACCAAAGGGTTGCTTCATATAGATCTCCTCATCTAGATCTCCTCATTTAGATCTCCATTCATAAATGTAGTCTTTACATCTATTTGATGTACTTGCAACTTGTGAATGGAGGCTAGTGAAAATAATGCACGGATCGTTGAGATTTTTGTAATTGAAGAGTAAGTATCAAAGAAGCCTAAACCAAACTTTTGTGTGAACCCTTTGATAACTAGTATTTCCTTGTACCGTTGGATCGAACCATCTGGTATGAGTTTCTTCCGAAAGACCCATTTGTTGTTTATCAGTTTGAATCCTCTAGGCAAGTCAACCAATTCTCAAGTATGATTATACATTATCGATTCTAGTTCATTATTGATAGCACTTTTCCAAAAACTAGCATCGATAGATCGTATAACTTCCTCATAAGATTTTAGGATCCTCATATAACATAAATATTTGAGCTATAGAATCAGAAAGAGAGTCTAAATCATTTATCTCATAAATAAAGGAAGTTATGAAGTCTGGTCCAAAAGAGGTTTCAACTCTTTGCCTCTTACTTCTTCGAGGCTCGAAAACGATTTTTTCAGAAGACCTAACAAGTACACTAGAAGAAGTGGATATAATGTTTTCTATTTGTATTTCTTTATTCAGTCTAGATTTCTTTAAAGGAAAAGAATCTTTGAAGAAAACAACATCTCTCAACTTACAAATAGAATAGTCTTGTATAAGCATGAATTTGTATGCGACGTTGTTTGTAGCATACCCTATTAACACTGCATAAACGATTTTAGGTTCGATGGTGGACTTCTTAAAATATGATAGCCCAACTTTAGCCAGACAACCCCACACTTTCAAGTATTATAGATTTGGAGCGTATCATTTCCACAACTCGTATAGAGTAGAACCTAATTTCTTATGAGGTACTCGATTCAAGATATGATTTGTTGATAGAATGGCGTCCCCCAACATGTTATCAAATAACCAATAACTTATCAATAATGAGTTCATCATCTCATTTAAAGTTCTATTTTTCCTTTCGAATATAATGTTTCGTTGAGGAAAATAAAGGGCTAAAGTTTTGTGAATTATGTCATTCTTCTCACACATCTCTTTTAAGAAATATGATTCATATTCACCACCTCTATCATATCTAAGTCATTTAATTCTACTATCTAACTAATTCTCAACTTTTGTCTTATAAATAAGAAAGAAGCTTTCACCATCATCTTTAGTTCTAAGGAGATAAACTTTTGTATATCTCGTGTAATCATCAACAAAAGTTATGTAGTAGTGTTTTCCTCCTTTACTTTCAGTGTTTTTAAAGACTGCTAGATCAATATAAATGAGTTCTAACAATTCAATCTTTCGTTTAGAAACAGTCTTAAAGTAAGGTTTAACATGCTTGGCTTCTACATAAATTTCACATTTGTTAAACCTAGTTATGTCTAGTTTAGGTAGAACATTCATTTTCATCAATTTCTTTAAAGCATGAATGTTAACATGTCATAATCTAGCATTCCACGTATCAATAGATTCAAAAGTGTAAATAGAAATGGTAGCTTTATTTTCATTAAGTTGAGTTTCTATGACAAATGAACCCCTATTTAAAAAAAAATTTCGCTATATAATCACAGTTTCAGGAAAGTACAAGTTTATCTGCCTAAAAAACTAACTTAATGCCTACCTTATTCAGAAGCCTGCCACTTATTAAATTTCTATGCAATGCAGGTTCATACAGAACATTATTAAGGCTCAAGTTTTATCGGAAACCAGCTTGAGTAAAACCTTGCCTTTGCCCAACACTTCAAAACTGTTGGAGTTCCCTATGTACACTCGTTCACCTTCGTTCCCATCCTCGAACTTGGTGAAAAATAATCATTTCTTGCACAGAAATGTTTGAAAGTGCCAGTATATACCACCCACTCAAAATTGTTCTTCACTAGGTTGACTTTGAAAACCACCACAATAATGATGTCATCATCATTCTCCACAACATGCATATTTGGCTTATTGTCATTCTAGTGGTTTGAGCGATGTTGGGATTGATAGGCTTTGTGACCGACTAGACAACAAATATGGCATTGAGTGTCTTTCCATTAACTTTGGTCTTTCCCAGTTTCTTGAAATTGGTACCCATATGAGGTTTCATATTTTTGTTCAAATTCCTTCGTTTCATGGTCTTTTTTATCTTAGACCTATGACACCACAAGCTTCAACCAAGTTAGACTTAATAGACATATTACTAAAGGAACTTGCAACCTTATCCTTCAGACGGTTGGCCTCCTTGATTTTTATGTGGCCCACTAGTTCTTCTAGTGAAATATCTCTCTTCTTATGCTTGAGAGAATTGTGGTAGTCGGACCAAGACTTGGGTAGATTTTCGATGAGGACATTGGCCCGAAGTACTTTACACATTTGCATTCCTTCAGTAACGATGTTGATGACCAGGTTCTCGTAGTAATAGACTTGATCCATTATGGGCTTATCATCCTTCATATGGAATTTGAGCAATTCTCCGACAATGTATTTCTTTATGCTCACATTGTCAGCACCGTACTTCTTTTCCAGAGTGTCTCAGATTGCCTTGGCACTTCTTTCCTTAAGGAACATGTTAAACAATTTGTTAGATATATGGCTGAGAATGTGTCCTCGAACCATCTTATTGTCCTTATCATATTTCTCAGTGATAGCGGTAGCCGCAATAGTAGTGGATAAGGCAACATCTGACATAACAACATCAATTTCATCTCTTGCAACCGAGGTGGTCAACGACATGGTAGGTAGTGGCTTGAGCAACACGTAATCCAAGTCAAGCTTCTCGAAAAATATCAGTATCCATTGGGACTACCTCCGATAAATCTTTCCATCGAGTGTGTCAAGCTTGGAAAAGTCAGGAATCAGCTTGCTCAAAGGTGATGTCATATTTGTAGTATATTAATTCGTTTCTAAATTGTTGGAAATATTGACTGCAAAACCACACTGTTAGCACTGACTGGAAAAATAAGCAAAAAATAAATAATTTGATCAGCCGAAATTGTGTCGTGGCTAAAACCACTACCTTGGAAATGAATTTGTCCTGATATGTGTAATCGATACAATAGGTGGTCGTCCCCCAAGGTTAACATAGTCGCTCCGAATTTCGTACACTCAAAACTGGAGTGGACTGTTGGTGGTGCTGCTCTTCACCAGAAAGAGTCAAAAGCTTAGAAAGCTTTGAGAGAGTTGAGAGATGCTTGAGTGAATTGGTGAGTTGAGAATCTTATGAAGCTCCCTTTTTATAGGCTTCATGTTAGGGGTAAAATGGTCCAACAAAAATAAGATATAAATCTAATTAATTTCTTTATTTAATCTCCTGTTGAAACTGTTGAAATAAAAGGATGAACCTAGCCTCAAAATAGTCCAGGTTTGAGGTATAATATTAGTCGTTTTGCAATTACTTTGTAACTCTCAAGTAATTGTTGTTACAACTCATATTATAACTCTTGTAACTGGCATAATAAACAGCTGAACAAAGCTAAAATATCGTCAAGATACACTCAACATTTCACAGGAAACTGATTACACATATTTTAAACTTTAGAAATAAAAAAGACAACTAATTAATCTCATATGTTAACCTCTGAAATTTAAATCAAATGTGCAACCGAGACACGACCACGTCCATAAGAACGAGACAAACGGCAGCAATGGTAGCGTACGAGATTTCCCCTTGTTCTCAATCTCTCAATAAAGGAGTGCAGAATGAAAGCCTTAAATACCTAATCTCATTGTATTTCCCACTCAATGTGGGAATGAGCACTACTAACATCCTCTAGCTTCCTCGAGTCTATTTTCTTGAAATTGTCAGAGCATTGAAGGTTTTATCTCTAAGTCCTCCCTCAAACCAGAACCGTTGATTCTTCTAGTTTTCTTTTCTGCTGTTAAAGCTACACAATAGGAGATTGGTTTCTATCAGGGTTTTAAAAAATGGTCCGCGACCGCGATATAGCGGTTTCGCCGCCGTCCGAGTTACCTGCGACGGCCGTAATCACAGTAAATCCGAAATAACCGAAAACGCGGCCGCGACCGCGATTTGAAACCCTAATTTCTATATTGAAAGTGCATGAATACCTCCCTCTTTTGCACTCTGACTATAAAAAATCTTCGCTAATACAACCAAATAAGCTTCAAAGCTAGGCGGTAATGTTGTCTTTCAAAGATTCAAGCTTTAGCGTTTTGTAAATAGCAAAGCACTTTATTTTTGCTAAAACATTAAAAACAACAGTAACCAATATTGTTGAACCAAGAATCTGCTTTTATAAGACCGAAGAAGAATTCGCCATAAAGAAGAGGAAAGGAAAATAGAGTATCTAGGGATGACTCGACTCCCGATCGAGTTGGGTCGGTTATTTTTAAAAAAAAGGGTTCAAATCAGGTTGGATCGGATTTTTTTAGAGGTTATATCCAGGTCGGGTCAAGTTTAGGTTTAGTGTAAAAAAATATCCGACTCAATCCGACCTGACTCAAAAAAAATATAATTTTAACTTATATATTTAGGTATAATTATAATAATACCTCTCCACATATTATTTTTTAATTAAATCCCTATTTTTTATTTAATAAAAATAATATATTTTCAATAAATATATTATTTCAGGTCAAGTTCGGATTCTATTTCAAGAAGTCAAATATGGTGGAAGTTGTATCTATCTTATTAGAAATGGTTATGTACATGTTGAAACGATCCGCGATTCAACTTGAATTAAGTGATGTAATTGCCATCGACCTTTTTAAAAATTAGGTAAGGTCAAACAACTAATACTTACCTTTTTCTGGATATGTATTTTACCAGAAATTTATCGGATTCATAAATCAATTATAAATAATGAAAGATGAGCACCCGCAAATTGCCTTTCCGATATCAATACGATTACTGGTCTTCTTAATTGCGAAAAATTAAAATTTAGGCAAAAATTTAAAGGATGATTTGAGTTACTTACCTTCAATTGTAGGTTATTGTATAATAAAATAAATTAAGGGTTTAAAGAATGAAAATAAGATAAATTTTGGTTCTAATTTGCATGCACAAGGTAAAAAGGTCACAAATACGATATAAAAATGATAAAATAAACTAAAAATAAAATTAAAGATATAAGAAATAAACATATGTATACTAAAAAATAACAAATTATAAAAAAATGAATATCACCACTTCCACATATGGTGGTCTTCTCCCATATCATCGCTAGGGCCGGTAATAAATAGAAACAAAAAATTTGAATATCCGATTTTGCGTAAAAAATATCTGAAATTGGATTTGGAAAAAATCGGTTTTTTAAAATTGGATCGGATATTTTAAAATCGGATAGTATAACCGGTTTAGGAAAAAATTGGACGACCGGTTTTTTTACCGGATTGAAAAAAACCGGATAAAAAACTGGTTTTTATCGAAAAAATCCGGTCTGGAGTTTAAAAACTAGCTATTAATATAACCGGTTTGAGAAAAAATTGGACAACCGATTTTTTTACCGGAATAGAAACCAGTTTTTTCAAATCGAAACCGGTTACACCATCCGGCCCTCCAAACCGATTAGAATTCGAACCGATTTTTTTAAAATTTGATTTTAGGACTAGGTGAAAAAATTGAATCAATTTTTATCCGATTCAGATCAGATTTAAATCCGACTTTGCGCATCCCTAGCCGGGATGGCCAGTACATACTGCATCGTCTCATCATCAAAGTGTAAACACAAAAGAGTAATGTTCCAATTCCCATTACTATCAATAAAATCACGCACAACATTGCTTCGGTTAAAAGTGGAGGGGGACTTTCTGACATGGGCGAGTTGCTCTGTTCCTGGAATCCAAGTATTGAACCAAAAGTTCGTTTTCCTCCCATTACAAATGGACCAGCACGCATTCCCACGGATAAAATCCCAAAATCCGAGTAAGATACCTCCAAATAAAGGAACAACTTTTAGCTCAATATTTAAAAGAAGAGTTTCATTCGTCTTATACTTGGATCGAAGAACTTTGACCCAAAGAGCCTCCGACCACATTAATAAATTATATCCCAGTTTATAAGAAAAGCCTTGTTTTGGGAGCGGAGCGAGTCTTGAACCGAGGCCCCCATGAATGGGAGGTTGACAAGTCATTCCAACTAACAAGTGCCATCTTAGAATTAGCATTCGTTTCCCCCAAATAAAACGACGAGCGATATGTTCAATATGGTTACAAACGCCTTTTCGGGTGGCAACAATTTGTATGAAGTTGTTTGGAATAGCCATAAGAGTGGCCTTAGCGAGGGTAACCCTTCCGGCCAAGGACAAATTGGTCACCACCCAATTATTCAATTTATTACGAACTTCGTCAATAACGAATTGAATTGTACTCTTAGTTACCCTGCTATAAGAAAAAGGCATACCCAGATATGTATCTAGGTCTAAACTACATTGGCAACCCAATTGAGAATATATTTTATCCACAAAGGCATCTTCCACATTAACAAAGAAGAAGGCTTTAGTTCTGTTCGAATTCACTTTATGGCCAGAGAAAAGCTAAACTGATCAAGGATAACCCTAACAAGAGTATCTTGGTATTCCGTCGCTTTACTAAGCAAGATCAAATCATCAGTAAAAAACAAGTGGGTAAGAGGAGACCCTCTCGAGAAAAGGTCACTGGGTCCAGAGATCCATCTAAGACATAGTGAGTACTATGTTCCAATCTCTCGATACAAAGAACGAACAGGTAGGGAGAGAGTGGACATCCTTACCTAATACCTTTTGAAGGCTTAAATTCATCAGAAAAAGAACCATTCTAAAGAATTTGAAAGGATGAAGAAGTAACACCTCCATTATGATGTGATGAATATTCTTTGGGTAGCCCATTTCTCTTAAGGAACGGTTTAGAAAGCTAAACCTACTCAGTCGTAAAACTTCTCAATATCAATTTTCAGAGTCATCCATTTCATGTTACCCTTCTTTTTCCTCATAAAGTGAATAACCTCATGAACTATAAGGATATAATCGGTAATACGTCGACCCGCGATAAAGTTAACTTGATTGGGCGCAATTAATCTAGGGAGAATCAGCTTGAAACGATTGGCAATAATTTTCATGAGCAACTTATAGAGAACTGTGCAGAGATTGATAGGCCGACAATTAGAGAACGATTCATGACTATCCACTATAGAGATGAGGACCCGGATGGTTTTATTGAGCACAGTCTTTAAGGCCTTGCCGGCAAAAATACCTTTAACCCAACTATCAAAGAAATTGTTCGGATCAATCTTGGTGGAAAAAACATCAACATTTCCCGTTGTTGACTTAGAGAGCTTGGATACAATTCTTTTTCCTACGGGTGACAGCACGACTATGGAAGTAATTGGAGTTTCGATCTCTCTCCGATAACCAAGTGCATCTGGATTTCTACTTCCATAGGAGTTCTTCATTATCAAGAATATCTTCCAACATGGCATGAATATCCATCTCTATCTCTTTTAAGTTATCATTTTTATGAACATCCATAGTTGCTTGAACACGAGAAAGTTGCTTCTTAAGACGATTCTTTTTTTTTTAGATAAGTAAAAAAAATTTATTCATAGAAGCAGTAGCTACAAAAATCGTCCCAAAAGGGAGTATAAACAATACTTACAACAAAATAATGGTTAGTCTATACCCCAATTACAACAAATATTATAGTTAACAGTATTTATTCTGTTGATGTTTTTTCCACTAAGCTTGATCAGAACAATTTCTTTGATAGTTGACAGAAGTTGAGCAGCCTCCCTTGTTCTTTGTTGGAAAATTCTTTTATTCCTCTCCTCCCAAATCGCATAGATGCAGGAAGGCCATACAATTTTCAGTAGGATAGGATGGAGATCAAAGATTTACCCCTTCATTCATCGCAAGCCCATTCAATCATTGTTTCCCAAGACATTTGGGGTTTATGCAAGTGAGTCAAGTTTAAGATAGAGTTCCACAGATTTTTAGCAAAGCTACAATCTGCAAAAAGATGGCTCCTAGATTCGATAGTCTCATTGCATTGAGCATCATTGACAATTCCCATCCTTAAGTCTTTCCCGAGTTGGAAGTCTGTCTAGGATTGTCATCCAAGCTATCATACTAAACTTAGGAACATGCATAAGGAACCATATGATTTTATGCCAAGAAACCTTACTCTTTCTATCTCTGACAGCTTCCCAAATATCTTTAGTGGAAATTGTTCATGTATTCAGAATGGGAAGAGCAGTATGTCTCAGTTTCAGAAGTTTTTTAGTACTCCAGCTGTGTTCATTGCTTACAACCATGTCACGTAAATCATTATTCTTGAGAACATAGCAGTGCAGCCAAGCCACCCAAAGGGATCATTCACCTGTCAGAATATTTCGAATTAACTGCATCATGCAAGCAATATTCCAGGATTTTAAGTTCTTCATACCTAAGCCACCTTCTGATTTAGGACAACAAATATTAGACCAACTAACTCATGCCCCTGAAGCAGCCTGATCAGTACCTTTTCACAGGAACCGAGAACAAAGCTGATCAATACGGTTAATAATAGACTAAGGGAGCATGAATTGCCTGTACCAGAAATTAGCCACGCTGAAAAGGACTGTTTTGATTAACTCAAGTCTCCCGGCATAACTGAGCAGCTTACTAGACCAATGATACAACCTTAACTTGATTTTATCCAGATGAGGATGGCAATCAAGTTCAGACAGTTTTTTAGTGATTAATGGAACCCCTAAATACCTAACTGGAAGCTGGCCATGCTTAAAGCCAGAAATGGTATGAATAATTTCAAGATTTCTAGAGGAAATACCAGCAGCAAATAATTCGGTCTTGCTAACATTAAGCTTGAGTCCAGACAAGGCATAGAAATGGTTTAAAACAGAAATGATTCTAGCAATAGATTCAGGATTTCCTTTGCAGAAAATAAGAAGGTCGTCAGTAAAAGCGAGATGGGTTAGACCAATTTTTTTGCATTTAGGGTGATACCCAAAGATCCCTTTAGAAGTAACAAGATTAAGGATTTTGGAGAGTATGTTCAAAGCAAGCACAAAAAGGATAGGGGATAAGGGATCTCCTTGTCTAATCCCCCTTTGACCTTTTAAATAGCCCACTAAGCTACCATTGAAGGAGATAGAATATATGGCTTCTTTGAAACAAACCTCTATCCAATTTAAAAAGGTACTAGGAAGACCAATGGCTTTGAGAGTAGTAGAGATGAAATCCCAATGGAGAGAATAAAAAGCCTTATGAAGATCAATTTTAAGATCACACCTTGGAGAGATATGTTTTCTTCCATAGCCTTTAACAAGTTCATGAGCTAGAAGAGTGTTGTCGATAATAGATCTACCACGAACAAAAGTAGATTGGTTAGGAGTAATAATAGCAGGAAGCAAAGTGGTCAGTCTTTTTACAAGGATTTTGGAGATGGTTTTGTACACCACTGAGCAACATGAGATGGGTCTATAATCCTTGATAGTACTAGGATTATGAGTCTTAGGAATCAAGGCTATAATCGTGGAGTTAAAAGCAGACAATATGAATGCTTCTTCAAAAAAGAATCTGATTGCTTTGGTAGCATCATCTCCTACCACTGACCAAGATCTTTTAAAGAAAAGAGGGGTAAAACCATATGGGTCAGGAGATTTATCATTTCCTTGGCTGAATATGGCTTCTTTGATCTCTTGATTTGTAACATTTTTTACTAAGTCTGAAGAGAGCTCAGGACCCAAGAGCTTCAGAAAACTTAAATAAAGTTTTCCGCATAGACTCTTCCATATGCCAATTCTCCCAAACAAAAAGAAGGTGATACGGACCGACCAACAAAAAAACAAAAAGGACGCTTACCAGCATTGGTCAGAGTCGTGGTGATACGGAGAAAGAGAGGCCTGTGATCTGACTTGGGGTGCGAGAGGTGATACATGGTAGCCTCAAGGGCGATCCTAATCCAATGTTTATTAGCCAACTTCCTATCCAGCCTTTCAAAAGTTCCTCCCCTCTTCCAAGTAAACGGCGGATCTTTGAAACCTAAGTCAATAAGATTACAGTTTTGAACGAAATCATGGAACTGCTTGCAGCCAATTCCTCTTTTATTACCTTCTGTCTTGTCGGAACCAGCGAGAATGGCGTTAAAATCACCTCCAATAATCTAAGATGTACCACTTGCCACATTGACGTTCCCAAGGTCCTTCCATAAAGTCTTGCATGTCAGAGCTGTCATAAACATGAGTTATCATAATAGGTAAGGGAAAATTTGTACATGTAACCTTCGTATGGATGAACTGAGGGTGAATCGTAGTGACCTCGACCGTGAGGGAAGATTTCCAAAGTAACCAGATATCGGCCAAGAAGCCAATAGCCACAACACGAAACGAGGAATCAAAACCAAGTTTAGTGATAACTTTATGTGCTTTACCACCACTGATACAAGATTCAAGAAGACCCACCATGTTTGGTTTGTACTCTCGCACATATTTCTTGACAATTCAAAGATAAATATGTAAAATCTATAACAAAAAATGAGGGGAAGTTACCTTTACTGGCTAGTTCCAGGCAGACCATTTTCCTTGTTCGTCCCAATAGACTGGGCATTAACCTGTTCCTGAATGTTATTAATAACATTTTAAATGTCTTTCTAGACTGAAATACAAATCTGGTTCTTCCTTTCGATTCTTAATCCCTTACTACGAATGGCATAAGGAGTTGCCCTACTTTCGGTCGAGAAAGTTCGACGAATAGTAGAGGGTATGAAATCGTTCGGAGAGATCTCATTAGTAGAGTCAGAGGTCGGTTGGAAGGTCATCGGCTTGTGAGCCATTGGGTCAAGCGTTATTGATAGCAAACGTCCACCTGCACCCAAAGAAAATTCAAAGGTGGGTTAGAATTGCAGATAAAGTTAGAACCATTCAGACTTACCATCAGTGTATCCTTGGGATCAATCGTGATATTATCTAGATCCATTCTCGAAGAGTTCAAAGCTAAATTGCTTTGCATGGAAGTAGCAGACTCATTTTTTGTGCGTGGGAGAGTTAACGTGGGAAGAGGCGAGAATAGGCAAATCCATAGGACTAGAATTTGCTCGTGTTTTTTGTTGGGTTCCATCTTCAATGTAAGGTCTGCATACAGTTTATTTTGGATAGTCGGTTGAAATGTTTTGGCCTTGGTTAGACACTTTGTTTTTTTCCTTGGGATTTGACTAGGTCATTATTACCATTAGAAAGATTGTTGGTCGAATCCAGCATAATCTCTTTGTTTTTGGAATTATCTCTAGAATTGGCAACTGCAGATTTTTCTCATGAAGTATCCCCACTAGAGTGCTTAGACTTTCCTTGAGACATGAGATTCTCCATCAAGGCCTCAAAATGAGATCCAGACTTAGCACTTTCCTTATTCGATTCCATCTTTTTGGTTATTCCTGTTTGAGGCCCCCGGCATCGTCGTTCTACCATCATCCACGAACTATACGAGTCATCCGCCGAATTGATGTGATTATTATTCTCCATGGATTTCGAACCATTGCTCGCATTATTGGCTAAGTTAGTTTCCTGATTCGAATCTTAGCCATTGATTTGATTCTCGCTGCTGCTTTGTTCTTTGGAGGTGAAGGTGCAAGCCTCCTTCAAATGGTCGAATCTACCGTAGGAAAAACAAATGAGCGGGAGGTTTTCATATTCTACGATCTGAATTTTATTCTCAATAACAACGCGAGAGACCAAAGGTTTATTAAGATCAACATAAATGACTACTACAGCAAACCTTCTTCTGTTACTTGTGTTCTTTTAAAAGTCGAGCTTCACGACCTTCTCGACTAATTTGCTAATACTGGTAAGGATCGATTTTTTGTACATGAATTTCGACAGCCCTAGGAAATGGATCCAAGCGATGACCGTTGTGAGAAATGGATGAGATGTGCTAAACTCCCTAGTTCATGGCTGAACTGTAAGATTCTGACCGAGGATTCAAAAAACGGCCGTGTAATGGTATAACGGCCGTTATATCACGGTATCGGCGGCCCCTGTTACCGATATCAGCCAAAATCACTGTGTGAAACGGAATCACACCCATAACGATCGATAACGGCCGCAATTTAACGGGTAACGGTCGATCGCGGCTATAACAGACCGTTTTTCCCGTTAATCCCCGTTACAACACTAAACATCAAGTTTGATTCTATAATTCCTCTAATTGTTGCTTCAAATCTCTGTTTCTTTCCAAGTTGTTTCTGCAATTCCTCTAATTGTTGCTTCAAGCTTTCATTTGAAGAAGAATAAGGCCACGAGATGGGTGTGTTGAGATATGAAGTCTAGGATAAGGACCAAGTCCGATTTCACCGTTTTCGGATCCATTTTAGGTTTAGATTTTAAGGGGATGGGTGATGGTGGTAGTGGTGGAAGCGGCGGGAGGGTTTAAGGAGGAAGGGTGATGGAAATTAAGGTTTCGATATAGGCAGGAAATAGGGCTTTTTATTTACATGTAAAAAGGAGCAAAATATATTACTTACTTTGTTTTAGGGTAAATTGCCTAAATGGACACTCAACTTTTAAGGCACTAACATTTCAATTAAACATCATTTCAATTTAATAATCTAACTTAAGAACGTTTCACTACAGCAAAACTGATATGTAGCGGCGTTTTTAGCGGCGTTTGGAGAGGAAACGCCACAAAAGTTAAACATATAGCAACGTTTACAATCGTAGCACCACAAATTGATACTTTAGAGGCGTTTGTAGTAAAAACGCTGTAATAGAGTTGACATATAGCGGCTTTTTTGTAAAAAAGCCGCAATAGGGTGATAAATTAGTGGCGTTTATATCACAAACGTCGCAATAGATTATAAATTTTACGGCGATTTAGCCAAAACGCCGCAATAGAGTGGTAAACTGGCGGCATTTTTTCCACAAACGCCGCAATAGAGTATAAATTTTGCGGCGATTTAGCCAAAACGTCGCAATAGAGTGGTAAATTAGCGGCGTTTTTACCACAAACGCCGCAATATATTACACATATAGTGGCGTTTGTTCCTAAAACGCCGCAATAGTGTTAATCAATAGTGGCGTTTTTGTACAAACGCCGCAATAGTGTTAATCAATAGTGGCGTTTTTATACAAACGCCGTAATAGTGTTAATCAATAGTGGCGTTTTTAGACAAACATCGCAATAGTGTTAAACAATAGTGGCGTTTATTAGCAAACGCCACAATAATGTAATCAAAAGTGGCTTTTTTTGTATAAACGCCGCAAAATGTTAAATATATAGTCCTTCTTTTCTCCTACTTGAACCCTAAAATCATTCAAACTCTTCTTCCCTCAAAGCTTCTTCTTTGGTACAACAACAGCTCTCAAACAATTCAGGCAACCAAATCGGGCCTCTCACCGACGAACTATAACATAATTGCACGGTTTGATGCCTATTATCATTAATGATCTTTTTCATTTTTTTGGTCTTCTGAAAATGGGGAAAACCTAGATAGCTAACGTATTTGAGAAAAAAGAGCAGGTGTTACCTTGACTAAGAGAAATTATCGTCGGAATGTCTACGTGGCGTATTTGCTCTGATGATGGATCAAATTATCGTTGGGAGGATATCGGTCCGGTCTCGCCGCTGAAACTCGATGATGACCCGAAAGGAACTCCTATTGCTCCATACCCTTCCATGGCCGATCTTCTTCTTGAAGGTAATAATCTATGAATCTTTCAGCCACTATAATTTGTTTTTCTACGCTCAGTCAAATTTTATAGATCGTACGCATATAGGATCTTCGAAGCTTATTGAGAACGATGATAGAGGAGTGGATAAATACCCGATGTTTAGAACTGAATTTGGTAACTTTGTGGCGTTGAAAGAATCTTCAATTGCAAAAGCAGTATCTATCCTCAATGAAGATGAAGTTGCCTCTACTGTTACTCCAAGTAAACATTTATATCATCTATTTAAATTTATTTTAATTTTTATTTAGTTCGCAAGCCACCTACCATCAAGTTTCATACTATAGGTGGAAGGTCGTTATCTGTTTCAAGTGAAGCACTGAAGCGCGCAAGGACTCTTCTTGGTGAACCGAAGGTAGGAGATTTATTTGGTGAAATGGATGAAGAGTTTATCCATATAGAGTTTACAAGGACGAAAAACTTAACGATGCGTCGTCAAACAAGGAAAACAACTTTTCTACATCCTTTCCCCACGAATGACCAAAACTAAATTCTACTGAACAATATGGTGAAGATTGTTTATGCATAAATTTAATGTTTCTAAATTGTAATGTATTATGTTGTTAAGAATTTTTATGCATACCTTATGTCTTAATTCAAATGTATGGTTGTTGTTACTTATATAAAGCTACATATATAAGTTTTTTAGTAGATGTAGAGCATAAATGATTAGTTGTAAAATGAACTAATATTATGTAAATTAAAGGTTATTAGCGGTGTTTTTGGGTACTAACGCCACAACAGAGTTGATATTAGGTGGCGTTTTTTAATAAACACCGCAATAGAATAGTTCCTTAGTGGCGTTTTCGTAAAAAACGCAGTAATAGAGTAGTTCTTTTGCGGCGTTTTTAATATAAACACCGCAATTGTCCTTTAATTTATCAGATATCCCAATTGTGAAGCCCGAACCCCTTATTTGTTTTATCCCCAAATCTTCTTCCTCGAATTAGCAGTGCGAAAACAAACGATTAGTATATACAACAGCTTCTCTTCATTTTGATTCTCCATATCTGTTCATTACGAATTTATAATTTTGTGAACAAACGGTTAGTTGATCTATCACTTGTTTATTTTTCTTTCTAGTTTTCCTTTTCCCATTTTGATTCTCGTTCTTTGGAAGTCGGTGCTGGGTCAGGGCAATTGAGTTAGAGGCATTTGTTTGCGGTTGGAGAAGACCAACCATTGCAGTTCATTCCTCCTCAAATTTTAGATAGGGATCTTGTCGTTAAACCTCCAACGAAAGTTTTCAACGAGGGAATCCAGATTTGGCAAAGCTCATTGGTGACTCAATTTTTGGCAGGCCTTCAGATCTTAGTTCTGTTCAAAGGTTAGTAAACTCTGTTCAATTTTTGTTCTCTTAGTCTATTGAAAGCTTCATAGGGTTCTAGTTTCTTTTCCTGGTTGGATTTGTTTCCTCATGCTCGAGTGGAGTTAATTTAACAAACTTAACGAGCAATTAGTTTTTTACTGAACACGAATTGTTTTTTTACTGAACACGAATGATGTTTCATAATTAAGGGAATGTTGTTTTAAACAGTTATTGAATATGAATTAGGAAATCAAATCCAAGAAATTTCGAAGAAATTTAACGGAATATTAAAAAAGGTGTTCGATAAATGTTTGATGAAGTAAGTTTATCACTTCTGCCTGGTTATGCTAGCATTAAATAGGGTTCTGATCAAATAAATCTGCATTTCTCTAATGTTTTTAAGTGCTTTTCTGCTTATGAGTTCTGTATTGCGCATGACATTAGCTTCATTGCTGAAAAAGCTGGTTTAAACCTTTTCAGGATTAGAATCTGGTTTTAATTGGAAGTACATGACCAATGTATGTATGATTTGGTATGCAAGAATTTTAGTTATGATATTGAAGTGATTTGCTAACTCGAAGTATTTTCTTCAGGTTGAATAACCTGCTGACATTTTGAGCTTGTATGATACATTCGTATCCATACTTGTTTGTCTTGTGGTAATGACATTCATCATGAGTTGAAGTAAATTATACATAAATGGTCTCTTTTCTTGCAATTATTTCCATAGTTTAGAAACTCTTGGCAAGCTTTGTTGAGTAATTTAGTCCAAATCCCATGTCGGGTAACTTCATTGAGTGTAGTTTGGTTAAGAGAGGTTTCGATTTTTGCTAGATTCAAAGTAAACTCCCGTTATGATGCGTTGAGTTTTGTAAAATGATTTGTTTGGACTGGAATATCAGAGGTCATGGAGCATTGGTTAAGAGAGGGTCGGGGTGGTAAAGAGTTCAACGATTTCATCTCGGGGTGTAAAAAAATGATAAGTAATGAAGTGACAGCGCCATGATAGGAGACATAAGCTCTTGCAAAAATTAGAAAGTAATAAATCTGCACAATTCAATGACATCATATTGTATTTAACCTTTATTTAACTCCATGTCATTATTATTTTATTTTCAAATAGAGAACCAAACAAAAGACTTGCTTTTCAATGACATCATATTGTCTTTTCAAAAATTAACCAAGCAATGATTTACTTCATTTTTCATGCTCACTTCTCTTAGTATCGTTCATGGATTACAGAACACGATATAATAATATTAGTGCTATGTTAATTCCTTGACCATAGCATCTATAGTCTTGTTGAAAAAGGAAATTGTGCGGGGACTTGTATAGTTAAATTTTGAAACTAGAAGTTTAGATGCCTTGCTTGTATTTTTTGTCTTAAGTCTCAGTAATTAGTAAGACTTAAGAGACTAATTTTCAGTACTTAAGCCAAAAGAAAACATGTCCAGATTTCTGCAAATCGATCTACAATGAACCCAATGCACATCCTCAAACAATCTACAGCTAACACAAGAATATAGAAACTACGTCATCATCGTGTAAGTT
This sequence comes from Hibiscus syriacus, assembly GCF_006381635.1. NCBI lineage: Eukaryota > Viridiplantae > Streptophyta > Magnoliopsida > Malvales > Malvaceae > Hibiscus > Hibiscus syriacus. The sequence continues at coordinate 1,396,702 of NW_024063351.1, forward strand.
CATTGCAAAAAAAAAAAAAGAAACTCAAGCCTCATCAACACCAATCACATATGATAAAAATTCAAAGCATCATATTTCAGAAACAATACACAAATAAAGGAGCATAATGAAAAACCAACCTTTGGTATAGTAGGTCCTAATTTTCTCACAAGGTTATCTACATGTCTTGTCCGAACCCCCTATAAGAAAATTCAAAGCACTAATTATTAGGACTAAACAAATTCCTCAGAAATAAAAATTGATTAGCGCGTTTACTACTTTAACTTGATAAAAATTAGGACTACTTTTGTATGTCTTTGTCATCTCTTTTGCCATCGCCAACCCTATTTTGCTTAATAAAAATAGTTTCATTTTCAGCTTTGGTTACATTTGTTCGACGTGGACATTCAGAACCAGTTGAAACTACCTGCTCATTTCCTCCAACAAGATCAGGTTCCTCAGCTTATTAAAAATAGTTTCATTTTCTATGAATTCTTTAATTGATTGAAATTGTAGTTATCATCATATTCTGCAAAGGGAATTTTTCCTTGTGAATAGTATCCGTTTTACTTTTGTGTTTTTTATTTTCATTCTCTTGAACCTTTATTACATGGAACAACGGTAATGAACTTGGTCACGAAGAAATTGTTAAACATGAGTTTGTTTATATTTAAATGCTTGATTTCGATGAAACATCTATGAAAGTGATAGTTCTATACTAAATTTATGGAGGTTTAACATATGTGAAAGTGATTAGTTCTATACTAAATCTGATAGTTTAATGCTTATGTTTAGGTTCGAACTTCTGTATAATATTAGCATTTAACATTTGAAATTGAAACTCCAGAAATAACAAAATGGATAAGAGTTGGATAGATTTCTCAAGGGTAAGTATCGAATATCGAAATGGAGTCGAAAACTTTCTAAATATAGCTTTTGTGAATGCAAGCCAAGAGAATATGATTCTTTTCCCTTGTAAGAATTGTGTGAACATTAATTGGCACATTCGTGAAGTTGTGTACGAGCATCTAGTTGTTTTTGGATTTGTTCGGGGGTATAGAAAATGGATCTTTCATGGAGAGTTTGTATCAGATAGATCTGCTTCCACGAGCTATTCGACTTATCCTGCTCCTTCTCACCATCCAACTTTCAGAGAAGATGACATGGAAGGGATGTTATGAGATGCATTTAATATGCACAATCACCAGCCGTATGTTACAGAAAATTATTGTCAGAATGATGTTAATGATTTCATTGAGACAGGAAGAATTGGATGTGATGAAGAGCCAAATGTTGAAGCGGCAAAGTTTTACAAGTTGCTGAATGAAATGAATGAACAACTTTATGAGGGATCAAAGTTTTCAAAGATTTCTTTCTGCATTCGTCTTTTCCACTTAAAATGCCTGGGAGGGTGGACTGGTAACTCCTTTACGCAATTGTTGGAGTTACTAGGAGAAGTGTTTCCTTTTGTAAAAATCCCTCAATCATGCAAAGATGTGAAGAAAATGATAAAAGATTTGGGTCTTGGATATGACAAAATTCATAGTTGTCCGAATGATTGTATGTTGTATTGGGGTGATCGAGAAAATCAGGAGTCTTGTCATGTATGCGGAAAATCTCGATGGATGACTACGGAGGCAGAAAATGTTACTGAGGATGACGCTCAAGCACGATCAAGAAATAAACCGGTCAAGATTCTGTGATATTTTCCTCTCATACCTAGGCTACAAAGATTGTTTATGTCCTCAAAGACTGCTGAGTCTATGAGGTGGCATCATGATGGTAGAACCGATGATGGATTATTACGGCATCCTGCGGATTCTTTAGCTTGGAAGTCATTTGACAACAAGTATCCAAGTTTTACGAGAGATCCTCAAAATGTCAGGCTCGGTCTTGCAACTGATGGGTTTAATCCATTCAAAATCATGAGTACTTCGTATAGTACTAGGCCTGTTGTACTTGTTCCATACAATTTGCCTCCATGGATTTGCATGAAACAATCATCTTTCATCTTATCCATGATAATCCCCAGCGAGAAAGGCCCCGAAAATGATATTGATATTTACATGCAGCCGCTAATTGCAGAGTTGAAACAGTTATGGGAAGGGGTCGAAACGTACGATGTGTTGACGAAGGAGAACTTTAATCTACGCGCGACTTTATTATGGACAATTAATGATTTTCCTGCGTATGCAAATTTATCTGGTTGGAGTACCAAAGGTCGTTACGCTTGTCCTTGTTGTGCTCTACAAACATGTTCGAAGTGGTTGGTTAATGGAAAGAAGTTCTCTTATATGGGACATCGTCGATGGTTACCTGATAATCATAGATTTAGAAGTCAAAAGAATATGTTTGATGGTGATGAAGAGTTTTGAAATGCTCCTGACCAAACAACCGGTTCTCAAATATTCAGAATGTTGAAAAATATCAATTTTACTTATGGAAAGATGAATCAACCAAGTAGTAAACGATCAAAGAAAAAGGCAAAGCAGGTCAATGAAGAGGTTGAAGTTGACGAACAAACTGATGATGAGTCTGATGAAGAGGATGATCCAAATGAGGTAGACTTGTGGAAAAAGAGGAGTATATTCTTCGAGTTGCCTTATTGGATAAAACAGATTTTGAGACATAATCTTGATGTAATGCATATTGAGAAAAATGTTTGTGAGAATATTATCGGGACCATTCTAAATGATGGCAGAAAATCTAAAGATAATCTTAAGAGTCGACTTGACTTAGTGGACATGGGGATTCGGCATGATCTTCATCCGCAATTACGTCCAAATGGAAGAAATTTCTTACCGCCTTCTATATTTTCTCTTTCGAAGAAAGAAAAAGAAGTGTTTTGCACAGTGTTGAAGGATATAAAGGTCCCAGATGGGTATGCATCAAACATTTCTCGATGTGTCAGTATTAAAGATTGAAGACTTTATGGTTTAAAGTCACATGATTATCACATATTAATGCAAGATTTACTGCCAGTAGTATGTCGAGTAAGGTGACGTCTTGTATCATTGAACTTTCTAATATAATGAAAGCCATCTGTGGGAAAGTTCTAATGGTTGAAGAACTTGATAAACTACAAGATCGAGTCGCCTTGACTTTATGCAATTTGGAGAAGATATTTCCGCCTTCATTCTTCACAATTATGGTGCATCTGCTAATTCATCTTTACGAAGCAAGAGTTGGTGGTCCAGTTTTCTATCGATGGATGTACCCTATAGAGAGGTGTTAATTGAATCACACGTTTCAAATTACTACTGATTATACCTCTCACTCAAATGTATTTATGTAGTATGTTGTTTTGTGTATAGGTTCTTGGGCAAGTTGAAGTCTTATTGTCGTAATAAGCATTATCCTGAAGGATCAATTGCTGAAGGGTATTTGGCAGAGTATGACATTTTGCTCTAGATATTTGGAAGATGTTGAAACAAGATGGAATATACCAAATTGAAAAGATGTGTTAAGTACTGATGACTTACATCAACATTATTTGTTTGGAAGTTATGGTCAACCATTAGGGAAAGTTGAAATTGCACACTTAGATGACACGTCTTGGGTACAAGCACACCGATATGTTCTTTTCCATCACGATTCAATAGATCCCTTTCGCACGTAAGTCTTTCGGACTCAATCCTAATGAAATCTCTTTATCTTTTATATTTATCAATTTTTAACGACATAATATTCTTTATAGTGAGTTTAAAGAAGTATTGAGATATCGAGCACGCTCCCGAAGATTAAATCAGCGAGAGCTACAGAAGTTATTCACATAAACTTTTCATGAATGGTTAGGCCAGACGGTAAACAACTAAATCTTATGGAACACTTATAAATTATATATGTCTTGCTTTTTATATAGACATCAATGCAAATTAATTCACCATTCATGTGTAATAGGTTTGGAGTGGGAGAGAAGTTAGTGATGAAGTTAAATGGCTTTCTCAAGGTCCGAATAGAATATTTAAAAGATATAATGCCTTCTTCATCAATGGGTTCAGGTTCCACACGAAATCTCGTGAAAGATTAAGGAGGACACAAAATTGTGGAGTCGTAGTTACTTCATCAACTATAAGTTATGCTACTATAAGGGACAATAATCTGCATGAGGGAGAGGTCGATTATTATGGAAATATTACGAACATTATTGAGTTAGATTATTATGGAAAATGAAAGGTTGTGTTGTTTCGGTGTGACTGGGTTGATGTAAACATATGTATTAAAATAGATAAATTCGGGTTAACAATGGTGAATTTCTCTCGATTAATTCACGCGGGTCAACGTTTGATGGATGAACCATATGTATTTTTCTTCTCAAGTGAAACAAGTATTTTATTGTCACGATCCAATGGATAACTGTTGGTATGTTGTGCTTCAAAATACTCCCAGAGACTTGATAGACATCGGGGATGGAAGTAGAGATGACATTGAAACAAGATCAGAATGTTTACCTCTACTACCACAAAACTTAGATGAAATTATCACTAATACAACACAATTTCAATGGGTTCGGGAGGACGTTGATGAAGATATTTATGACAACTGACATTACATAAGACTTTTGTACGCTTTTATATCTTCATTTATTTATTTATAATGTTATAACATTTAAAATGTTGTCCTTCAATATATTTATTACTCATGTTTGTTTATTATAGATAGCATGCCGAGGAGAAAAATAATTGATTTGCGGGTTGTTCGAGCTTCTGAAGATCATGAAGAAAGAAATAACGAGGAATCGAATGCACCTAACTCTTCCGAAGTTCCTGAAACTGTTGAAGAAGAAGTAGAAATTCAAAGTAATCTTCGAAACATTATTTACTACTTTGTTCATTTTCAAAACTGTCATTTAATAATTTATTATATAGTTGAAAATGCTGGAACGCACAAGACTCGAGGACGTACAACTTTGAAGGAATTATACCAACTTCCTCCTGGGCATCGTTTCAAAGTTTCAAGAAATGATGTCGGTCAACCTATTGGCCTAGAATCACGTCTTCTAGCAGGTTACTTAGGCATAGTTGGACGTAATGCGAATCTGTTACCCATTAATTACGAGTCATGGCGCGAAATGCCTAATAGTAACAAAAATCAAGCAGTGGATTTTGTTAAGGTAATAATGTCATTATAATATATACTCTATACAAATTCAATACTAATTTATACTTACGGTGCACACTTATTTGCTGTATAGGATAAATTTTCTTTAGAGGTCTCTGACGATTATGTGAAGAAAGCTTTAGGAAAGAGATGGAGGGACCACAAGAGCTCCTTAAAGAAGAAATACTTCAAGAATGGTCTCAGCCTTGAAGAGAAGTTGCAAACAGTCCCACCAGGAATGCTCAGGTACCAATGGGAAGATGCAGTCAGATTTTGGAGTTCAAAAAAAGGACAGATATGATGTATTTTTCAGAAATAATTGTAACGAATTTTAAATCATCATTAAAAGTGATTGTTTGACATTGTAGGACCGAGAGCATGTTGGTGTTGCTAGCAGGCAACAACAAAAGTTTACACACACGGCTGGATCAAAGAGCTTTGCTTGTATAGCTCATAAGGATGTATTATAGATTAATGAAATAGTTTTTTGTATTCCATGTACATACTTACTCATAGTAATTATATTATGGTACATTGTAGGAAAATACATCCGGTTCTAAAGTTGGTCGAATACAACTCTTCGACATGACACATACGAAGAAGGATGGCACTCCTATGACCGCTGACGCTGCAGAAATTATGGTACGCTTATTGGGTAGATGTTTTAAATTTACCTGACTTTATTTATATTTGTACCATGACATTTTTTATTTTAATTAATTATTCACTTTATTATTAGAAAAAATTGAGGGAGAAAAAGGCGGAGCATCATACTGCCGCTTCGAGTCAAGGTATTGTTAATGATGATGACATTGAAAACCAAGCTATTAATGACGTTTTGGGTCCTGAAAGATATGGTCGGGTGCGATGTCAAGGATCATTCGTTACTCCCACCAAATATTTTGGATCTAGCTCATTACAATACATGTCATCACAGTCTCGATCTTCCCACCACGAAGTTAGTCGTTTAAAAGAAAAGTTGGCTGAGACGGATCAACAAATGGCTAACTTGAAAGCGGAAAATGAAGCAAGGGAAGTAGAGAGAGCAGCAGTGGAAGCAGCTAGAGCAGCAGCGGAAGCGGAGAAAGAAGCAGCGGCAGCACAGAGAGAAGCAGCGGTAGTACAGAGAGAAGCAACGATAGCACAGAGAGAAGTAGCGACAGCACAGAGAGAAGCAGCATATCAGCATAGATGTGAAGAATTTGAAAAACGACTCAATGATATGATGCTAATGATACAGAAAACGCAACCTCAGAATCCACCATCGTAGTCCCATTTATGTTATGAGCATTCTGTTAATGTTACTGAACCTTGTTTAACTGAACTTATATTACGTTAATGAAAACTTTTATTTATTAGATTGGATTTGATGATGTTTGTTATGGATATAGAGTTTGATGTTATTGTTGTTTTGTTTGTTGGATAATGGAACAGGTTGAAAAAATAGATTTGGGGTAATCAAGCATTATTTTTATAACTATAAAAATTTTGTGTTATTTAGCGGCGTTTGTTAAAAAAATGCCGCAATATACCATACATTTAGCGGCGTTTGTATACTATAAACGCCGCGATATACCGAACTTTAGCGGCGTTTATATGAAAAACACCGCTAAAGCTCAACACCTATTGCTGCGTTTTTAATAAAAACGCCACTAATTCTTAACCCTTATTGCTTCATTTTCGATACAAACGCCGCTTAATCTGAAAACCTACTGCGACGTTTGGGGAGAAACGCCGCTAAACATCATCACCTATTGCGTCGTTTGTTGAAAAAACGCCGTAAAATATCAACACCTACTGCGGCGTTTGTAAGTAAAACGCAGCTAAATATCAACACCTACTGCGGCGTTTGTAGGGAAAACGCCGCTAAACATCAAAACCTATTGCTGCGTTTTTGTGACAAACGCTGCTAAATAACAACACCTATTGCGGCGTTTGTTCAACAAACACTGCTATATGTTGTTACCTATTGCGGCGTTTTTTGTTAAAAAAACGCCGTTAACTTTAGCGACGTTATTTTCAACGGCGCTTTTTGCGGCGTTTTGACAAACGCCGCATTTGTTTTTAGCGGCGCTTAAAAACGTCGCTATATGTAAAAAAAAAACACCGCAAAATACCTATTTTGCTGTAGTGTTTGGATAATTAAAATATTTTTTTATAATTTAATTATTAAACCATTATTTTTCTTAGTAAACATATATTTATATTAATAACAGATTCCAAAAACTTAAATATAAATCAAATCTAAATATTAATTGAGATTTATAACTCGAATTAATAATTTAAATGTTTTAGATCATTTTTTTGGATTTATAAAATAACTCCAAAAAGTAAATTTTAAAGGTAAAATGAATATAATTTTTATAGAGTTTTTGAATTTGAGTAATATATATATATGTAGAATGTATATATTTTGAATAATTAAAAATTTATTAAGTAAATATCTTTTTCATCCTAATCTTCCATTTTATTTTTTGAAACGTTCGGGAAATCCCTGGGACCTAGAGAGGAAAATCAAGTCTCCATGTTTGGGCTAATGGGCTACTCTTGGAGGAGTTTTGGGGTAGGTAGTCTAATATAAGGTTAAAAAAATGTGTGACCTAAAAATGTTACAAACAACATAACATTTTAGTTTACACGCAACTTAAAAGATCATATTTTTTAACATTTTCAGTTCAACCTGAAATATTATGAAAAATTATGATAAATGTAACATTTTTTGTTGCAACTTAAAATATTACGAAAAAGATTTACACCAGAAAAAAAGTAAGGAAAAGTTAACATTTTAAGAAAAAGTAAGAAAAAACATTTTAAGTTGTGCGTAACCTAAAATATAATATTTTTTTGTAATATTTTAGGTCACGTTTTTCCAAAGACAGATGATTAATTCGTTCTTTTGTAGTTTTAAGATTTCAATAAAATTTTATTTCTTTAATAACATCCAATTGTTGCATTGAAAACTTTCTCCAGCCCTACTCTATGTTGAACTCAATATTTTCTATTTTATTATTTGTTATGAGTTAATATAATATTTTTAAGAAATTTATAAATAAATACAAAAATAATTAATGATGATAAAAATTGTGTTTATGTATTAATAAAAGTCTATAAGTGTTACAAAATACTCTAAAAATCATTCAAAGTGATTTTTTTATAATTATAATTATAATTACTATATTTTATAATAAGTTGTGCGAATTTAAAAAAAAAATCATTTATAATAAGTTGTGCGAATTTAAAAAAAATTCATGTCCGTGATACCCGCAATGACCGCGATAGCATCCGTTACGTCCACGACCGCGATAAACGCAACGCGACCAAAAACGCGACCGCAATTTGAATCACTTATTCTGACCATAAACGATCCAGGATCCTTCGGATAGCACCTTCCCATAATCCTCCTCCGATTGGAATCTGGCTAGAAAATATTCATTCTCTAAGTCCATTAAAGTAAAAGGGTTGGACGGCTTCCAAAGGGAAAAGACTTTGTTGGTAAGAGCGTTCAGGCCGATATTTCTCTTAAACCTTCAACACAACTGTTAACTCGCTTCCATGAGTTGGTAAGCACAATCTGAAAATTGAACCGACGGTAAGCCGTATTTGGTGCCCATCATGATATCCTCATCATTGATGTCAATATTTTCTTCATCTTCTAGATTACTATCTTCCTTGCTGGTTCCATCTCTGGATTTGCCAGCCAAGATCGCCGCATAAGACTGAGAATTCGTCTCCTGACTTTCAATAATCATGTCTGATTCGTGGTTCAATCCATCTTCACTTTCCTTTAAGCGAACCTTCTTGGTAGCATTGGATATCGTCGGAGGAATCCCGGATTCCGATAGAGATACAAGCTCTGACTAGTTCACCATTTTTTCTACGTACATGATATGATTTTAGGGGGGAACCGACTTTTAATTTCACTTATTTTTTATTTTCATTAACTGACATAAAATATATAAAATATGTTGCAACCCCCTCACCAAAAATTGAATTTATCCAAATGGTAAAGGCGTGCGTAGTCTTCACATAGATCATAGGTTTAATTTGTCATGGTGCCTTTTTTACTTAAATTGAATTGAAAAATAACTAGCAATCACATGGTGACATATATCATTTATTTAATTGAGTGATTAAATTTATTAAATTGAATTAAAATTATGACCACATTGATAGAATATATAAACATTGAGGACCAAATATATAATTATATCAAATTTTTTAATTGATATGTGTGCTTCTCCGTTAACAGTTAACAACAAATGACTTAACTGAATACATTTAAATAGTTGGATAACCTGATTGAAAACATTTCAAAAATGATGGTCAAAGTAAAAAGTGAAAATAGTTAGGTGGTGAATAATATAGTTTATACTTTTCAAAAAGGGTTCGGTTTTATCTAGGATTTTCCCGACAATAAACATTGTTTTAGGGTAAATTACATAATTAATAACTATATTTTCTTCTCTCTCCTATTTTGGTAAATGTATTTTAAAAGTTTTCAATTTAATAATTTAAATTTACACATTGATTTTTTTTATCACTCCACTGTTAACTTTATAATGACATTATGACATGGCTTAATCAACGATTTTGACTCTAGCAGCACCGATTTGATTGGTAATGGCAAACAAAAACAAACTCAAGTGAATATACCAATAATAGTTTAGCCATTGTCGCTAAAATCCTGAGTTTGTTGATTAGTTTCTATATTTCGAATCATCGGAGATTGTTTGAGTTTGTTGATTAGAGTTCCCTGCTTGGATTAGTCTCACTTATAGGATACTGTTGTAGGAGTCCAAGCCTACATAAAATGCTATCGCGACTAAAGATAGTTTTTGCCATTTCAAGACGATCAAAATAAGAGAGCCCAAAATTATTTGATTAAGTTTTGTGAGAGGATATATAAGAGAGAGCCTTTAGCCAAATAAAAAGTAAAGCTAAATTAGGAAATACACGATGGTCATGGAGTTTTTTTCGATGCTTGTTGTTTTTATACTTTACACCACTATGTTTGTTACACAAAAATAAGTATGTTTTCTTATTTTAATTTTTATGTTCATTTTCTAATCATATAATTTGGGGTGGAAATAGGTAAGATCAGGCTTTAAAAGGCTTAAGCCTGGCCTACGATGAATTTTGTAGGCCTGAGCCTAGCCTATAACCTGTCAAAGGTTTTTATTTTGGTTCGGCCTGGCCTTTTTAAAAGTCTGATCCGACCTGATAGCCTATTTAAAAGCATTTTTTTTAAAATAACACACCTTCTATAAATTAATAGGCTAAATTAATTTTTAATATAAACCGAAATCAATATAAAATAATCCAAAACAAAAGAGAACATCATACTTGAGATAGCATCATCCAAGTCTATCAAACCAACATATTAACTATTACAAACAAAATATAAGGGTCAGCTAAAAAAACAAAAAATAAAGCCTACATCTCCATTCCATTTGAACAAAACTGGTACATCAAGACTTCAATGTGATTTGTATCTCTTCGTTTTCAGCCTTCAAAATAAGAAGAAAAATACATATATGTTAATGTTAGTTACTGGATTGAAAAACACTACATAAATAAATGAACAAGTTGCTAAAAATGATTAATTATTACTTATAAAAATTATAATAAGTAATATTAACCTTTGATTTTTTTCTTCACATTATATTTCTCACGAAACCAATCTCCACCACAAATTAGAGCTTCAACATATTCTTCATTTAATTTAGAGCGAAATTCATCAATTACTCTACCTCCAGCACTAAATGTGGACTCCGATGCCACAGATGAAATTGGAATAGCTAGTAATATTTGACACTTTCACGAATATTGAAAATGATATCCTTAATTGTACTAAGGCCATCTTGCACTAACAAATTCAATATGTGAGCACAATATCTAACATGGTGAACGACAAAGCCCTCGCAATCAGTTCACTGCTGTTAGAGGAAAATAATAATTCTATGTGCAACACTACTAAAGCAACTAAAAGTTACACTACCTAATCCGCTGATGCAGAGTCTGCGTCCGGCTTCAATAAGCACAACTCCACTACCTTAAGCTTCCACCAAATTCAATCACAAGCACTACATGTTGAACACTTTGGTTGCTGTCAGTGGGAAAACCAGTTCTATGAGCAACCCATGTATGAAAAATGCTGCTAAAAGTTACGAAATTCGTAACACAAACACTAGATGTTGCAGACTCTGGTTGCTGCTACTGGGAAAAAGAATTATATGAGCAAACCATATCTGAAGAAACCATATTTAGAAGCTTGAACTCTCGATCAATGCAGATCAACAAAAACATACGCAACCAAGAAAAAACACATCCAAGAAGATTCAAAATGCAATCGGAACAGGCAAAGGGTCTGAAAATGTTTCAGGTTAGCTAAACAAAGTCATTTTGGATTCGAAATCAAAAAATAAATCAGTTGAAATGCTAAAATTATACAAAAGTTCGAACATTAAAAGATTCAATTCTCAGCCTCCATTGATATAAAGATCTACAGTAAAGCAAAGCGATAAATCATACAGAAACCTAGAATAGTTCAAAAGCTTAAATTTCTTATAGAAACGAGCAAATCAAGATTGATAATATAACAATAATAAGAACCCATAAATATCTTAACGAAACAAATTCAAATCAGTCCTTAAATTCAAAAATGTTCCAAAAGAAAACTACATAAACATTAGGCATTTTGTCCCAATAAAATGCCTAGAACCTGAGCTTAGTAAAGAACCACCTGTTTTTTCCAGTCTTGAACCTCTCTTCAAACCTCTCCTTAGTCGCCTTGCAAGCTGCAGGGGCAGAGTGCTCAGGTGAAAAAGGTAAAATGGAAAATGAAGAAGGAATTGGGGGAGAACCTGCAGGTATGGGCGTGGTCAGGAAGGCGAGCATGGGGAGAACCTGCAGGTAGGTGGCCGACAGGCATGGATGGACTCGGTGTTTTATTATCGCGCCGGTGGCGCACTGTTTCGGGCAGAGTGCTGGCATGGTCTGATTGTTCTGTAATCTGTGCTGTTCAGTGTTCTGCAATAACAATATATATTGGTATAAAAAATATAATATAAATATATATACATAAGTATATATACATACGTGTATATACATATCTATATAGGCCACCTATCACACTTATAAGACTTTATAATAACCCTAAGCCTAATCTATTTAAGTTAATAAGATTTTAAAAAAATCTGAGCCTGATCATTTTATTAAATAGGTCAGGCTTTATGTAAGCCAGACCGTAGGTCCCTGTAGGCCGACCTGGCCTATTCTCATCCCTATATATAATAGATGATTTGAGTTTTAGGTTTGAAAGCTTTCATTCTAATTTCTCAACAATTGAATCATCTATCAATGAAAAAAAAGATTCGAGAAAAAAATTGAATCTTAACACTCACCTTCTACCGTCTTTGTCGTGAATTTGATATAGCTTATATTAATAACTGATTATTGTGTCCTTGGTTTTTAAGGAATACACAGCCTCGATTCCAATTCATTGTGATGAATCAACGTAACACAGGTAGAAATTATTGCTCGTAATGATTTAGCATGGAACTTGTCTTGATCTGGTATTAAAGTTGTTTTTTAACAAACAGATTGTTGGAAAATAAACTGAGTACAAGTAATTTCCCTATAACCAGATTAGTGAGAATGCGAAATAAAAGATGAAAAATAATACCCGAAATTGATAACGGAGTTCAGCCAATTACGCCTAAGTCTCCGGGCTGCTGCAGATTTTTTACTAAAGAGAAAATTTACAGGTGTTTACAAAAATACTCACAACTCACAAGAGAACTCTCTAAACTCTTTAGTATTGAGAGAAATAAATGATTTTGGGATGATTTTGAAGCTAAATGGGCTAGGGTATTTATAGTTGAAGCGTAAGGACTAATCTTATAAATACCCTAAAGTGTGTAGTGGCTAAAATATAATTAACCCATTTCCAAAAAAATAAAAAAATTGGGGTGCACCGAAAGCCACCGAATTCGGTGCATTAATGAGCAGCAAAATATGACTTTGATGATTTCTGCGACCCCCCTTCTTGGACTTTCAACAATCTCCCACTTGAAGACTGATTTTAATATATATTCACACCTCGATCAATGCAGCAACATTTCTGGTCTTGTTACTCTAGCATGCCAACTGAAGCTGAACACAACTTCAGTTTGTCCATGGTCATCGTCTTTGTCAACATGTCTGCCGGATTTTAAGCTCCACTAATCTTTTCAAGTTTCAAAATCCCATCTTCCAGAAGAGATCGGATAAAATGATATCGTAATTGTATGTGCTTCGTCCTGGAATGAAAAGAAGGATTCTTTGCTAGATGTATAACACTTTGACTATCGCAATACAAGGCATTGTTTTCTTGTTTCTTGCCCAACTCTTCTAAGAAACTTTGGAGCCAAACAATCTCCTTGCTGGCTTCCGTAACAACGACATATTATTCTTCAGTTATAGAGAGAGCAACTATCTTCTGTAGTTGAGAAACCCAACTCACTGCAGTACCTCCTAGAGTATAGACATACCTTGTAGTGCTCATTCTGATGTCAACATTTCCGGCTAAGTCAACATCTACATAGCCTGTCAATATCGTATCTCCACCTTTGAAACAAAGTGCTCTGTTTGTGGTACCCCGCAGATATCAGAGGATCCATTTGACTGCTTCCCAATGTACCTTGCCCGGATTATTCATGTACCTGTTAACAACTCCTACTGCATGAGCAATATCTGGTCTGGTACAAACCATGGCATACATCAGACTTCCAATTACTGAGGCATATGACACCTTTACCATGTATGCACGTTCTTCATCTGTCTTTGGTGACTGCTCTTTGGAGAGTCTAAAATGAACACCTAAAGGTGTACTTATCGGTTTAGCATCTTGCATATTGAACCTAGAGAGTACTTTGTTGATGTACTCAACCTGTGATAACATCAAAGTCCTTGACTTTGTGTCTCTCTTAATCCTCATCCCAAGAATCTGCTTTGCAGCGCCCAGATCCTTCATAGCAAACTGCTTTGATAATTTTTGCTTCAAGTTTATAATCTCTTGCATATCTGAGCCTGCAACGAGCATGCCATCAACGTACAATAATAAAATAATGAAGTTGTTGTCGAACCTCTTGATGTAGCAACAATGATCTGCTTGGCATCTGGTAAAACCACTGCTACTCATGAAACTATAGAACTTTTAGGAGCTTTTTTTAAACCATAGAAGCTCTTCTTCAACCTGTATACTAGGTTTTTCTTATTTGCCTTTATGAAGCCTTCTGGTTGTCTCATATAGATTTCTTCCTCTAAATCACCATGAAGGAAAGCTGTCTTTACATCTAACTGCTCAAGATGTAAATTCTCTACAGCTACAATTTTCAACATCAATATGATTGTAGACAGTTTTACGACTGGAGAGAAAATTTCATTGTAGTCAATACCTTTTTTTTGCTGAAAGCCTTTGATAACCAATCTTGCTTTGTAGCGTTTGCTCCCATCGTGCTCTTCTTTGATACTGTAAATCCACTTGTTATGGAGTGCTTTCTTGCCTAGTGGTAATTCAGTTAATTCCCACATCTGATTTGACATAAGCGAGTCCATCTCATATTTCATGGAAGACTCCCACTTGATTGAATCATCCACCTGCATTGCTTCATCAGAGCACTCTGGTTCACCATTGTCAGTCAGCAACAAGTAGTGCAAAGAAGGCGAATAACGCTGGGTTGGTGTAGGAATTCTGGAGGAGCGTCTTAGTTCCAGTGTGCCTGGTTCTTCTTGAACTGCTTTAGGTCTGACCTAAACATCATTTCCAGAAATCTCCTCGAACTCAACAAATTCTTTTATTTCAGCTTTGGTATTGGAGCTACTTGTTTCTATGGTTGACTTGTCTTTGTACATCACATTCTCATTGAAAATGACATCTCTGCTTCTGATGATCTTCCGATTTTCGTAGTCCCAAAACCAATAACCGAACTCCTCACTACCATAACCAACAAAGATGCATTTGTTGGACTTGGCATCAAGTTTGCTTCTTTCAACAGAATTTATGTGTACATAAGAAATACAACCAAACACTCTTAAGTGTGAAAGGTTTATTTCTTTCTTGCTCCAAACTTCCTCTGGTATTCCACCATCCAAAGAAACTGAGGGCCCACGGTTGATCAGGTAAGCTGCAGTGTTGATAGCTTCAACCCATAGCAATTTGGGTAATCCGGCATGTATCCTCATGCTTTTGGTACGTTCATTCAGAGTTCTGTTCATGCGCTTTGCTATGTCATTCTCCTGCGGTGTCATGGGAACTGTTGTCTCCATCTTGATCCCATTATTCGCTTAGAAATCTCTGAATCTACTATTTCTGTACTCTCCTCCATTATCAGACCTCAACCGCTTGACTTTCAAACCAGTCTCATTTTCCACCATGACCTTCCATTTTCTGAAGGTATCAAAGACTTCTGATTTCTTCTTCAGAAAATAAACCCACACATTCCTCGTAGAATCATCGATGAAGGTGACATAATATAATGAACCTGCAAGAGATGGAACTGGAGATGGTTCCCATACATCAGTATGAACCAACTCTAACTTTTCTGCCTTGTGTGTCTTGCCAATCTTTGTAAAACTGACTTTCTTTTGTTTTCCAAATATACAATCTTCACATAGTCCGACATCTACATTCTTTAGATCCGGCAGCTTCCCTTTTGACAAAAGTGTCTTCATCCCTTTCTCGCTCATATGACAAAGCCTTTGGTGACATAGGTTCGATTTTTCATCAACGTCTGCTACTGCAATGATATTCTCTAAATTTGTGGTTACATAGAGAGTACTAGTCTTCTTACCACGAGCAATGATGAGTGCTCCTTTGGTAATCTTTCATTCACAACCTGAAAAGGTTGTACTATATCCTTCTCCATCAAGCTATCCTACAGAAATCAAATTTCTTTTGAGGCCTGGAATATGTCTCACTCCTTTTAGCTTTCAGGTGTTCTGGTTTGGCAACTTTAGTCGGATGTCTCCTTTTCCGACGATCTTCAAGGTTTCATCATCAACTAGATGAACCTTCCCAAAATCACCACTGGCATAGTTCTCCATGATTTCTTGGCATGGGGTGGAGTGGAAATATGCCCCTGAATCCAAGATCAATGATTCAATCGGACTGTTGACGCTTAGAATCATGGCATCACCTGTCTCTTCTGTCATGTTGGCAGATTCCTGTGCACCGGTATCTTTCTTCAGTGCTCGACAATCTCTTTTAAAGTGACCCTTCTTGCCACAATTATAACAAGTAAAATCTTTCTTTCCCGTTCTTGATTTTTCCGTTCTGGATTTCGATCTGCCACGATTTGAATTTCTTTATGAAGTTCTCCCTCTAGACTCCGTGTGCTAGGCTGAAGAGCTTGATGCTTCACCCGATTCTCTCCGTCGAATTTCTTCACTCAATACCAGATCCCGAACATCGTCGAATTTTAATTTGCTGTTTCCCGATGAGCTGATGACTGCTGTAACAGTAACATTCCAACTGTCTGGTAGAGATGATAAGAGAATTAAAGCTCGAACTTCATCATCGAATTCAATTTCCATGGAACTCAACTAGGTTGTGATTATGTTGAGTTCATTTAGGTGTTGAGCCACTGATGCCCCTTTCGCCATCCGCAAATTGAATAATTGCCTCATCAAATGAACTTTGTTTGAGGCCGATGGCTTCTCATACATACTGGAGAGAGCCTTCATAAGACCCGCCGTGGTCTTTTCCTTTGCTATGTTGAAAGCAACATTGCGGGATAACGTCAGTCGGATAACTCCGAGGGCTTGTATATCGAGAAGAGCTCAGTCTTCATTCTTCATGCCCTCTGGTTTCTTTCCTGAGAGAGGTTGATATAGATTTTTCTGGTATAAAAAATCTTCAATCTGCATCTTCCAAAAGCCAAAGTTCGCACCATCAAACTTTTCAATTTTCACATTCCCTTCGTCTGCAGCCATCGCTCCCACTCGAATCTGGCTTCGTTTGGATCATTTCTGACAATTCTTGCGAACCACCGTGTATTAGAACACCTCCGTCGACAAATTCGTATCGCCGACAAATTTTTTACTATTCACAAAATTTACTAATTATGTGAATAGTAACCTCACAAAAAAATTGATAAAATTCATAACCAAAAGCTCTGATTACCAGTTGTTAGGAAATAAACTGAGTACGAGTAATTTCCCTATAATCAGATTAGTGATAATGCAAATAAAAGCGGAAAACTAATAGCCGAAATTGATAACGGAGTTTAGCCAATTACGCCTACGTCTCCGGACTGCTGCAAATCTTTTACTAAAGAGAAAATTTACAGGTGTTTACAAAAACAATCACAACTCACAAGAGAACTCTCTAAACTCTTTAGTATTGAGAGGAAGAAATGATTTTGGGATGAGTTTGAAGCTAAATGGCCTAGGGTATTTATAGTTGAAGTTTAAGGACTAATCTTGAAAATACCCTAAAGTGTACAGTGGCTAAAATGTAATTAACCCATTTCCAAAAAAATAAAAAATTGGGGTGCACCGAAAGCCACTGATTCAGTGCATTAATGAGCAGCAAAATATGACTTTGATGATTTCTGCAGCCCCCCTTCATTTCTGCGGCCCCCCTTCTTGGACTTTCAACACAGATAATTTAGTGGATAATTTGCTGGGAGATTTCAAATATGAGGTCCAAGTCCCTTACTTGTTGTATCGGATTGCAGCACAAGAAGTTAATGGCATGTGGTTCTACAATTCTCGTGAATGTGAGGATGTTGCAAACCTCTTTAGTAGGTATAATATCCTTCTCGTTTTTGTCCATTTAGCTGACTTTTATTATCATCTTTGAGCATGGTTATCGCAAGTGAATTCAAAGATGGGGTTCAGACTATCTTTTATGGGTGGTTTTAAGCTGCCCACACTCTTATGGTTAATTGATTTTTTAAGTATTCATAAATGTGTGACAAAATTTTAGATAAGTATGTCCATGCACTAAAATGTTGAACCGTTGATGTTTGTGTTTTTAGCTCTACAAAACTATCAAGTCTAGGCTTATTAATTGTATGCACTAGAGTATATTTCCATATCTAAATCAGTTGTTCCTAGGACCTTACAACAATTTTGCAACTTCCATAATTTAGAATAAACCTCACAAGCATTCATACAAATTTATATCAATGTGTTTTGTGAGTTACAATTCAATAAGTGATGTTATGAGTCTGTTTCTTTGGGTGATTTACTTGTAACATTGTAATTGTTGTCTTCCTTGCAGGATACTTAATGCATATTCAAAAGTTCCTGCAAAGCCAAAAGTATCTTCAAGCAAAAGGTAATGCTTTTTACAAAGCAAAAGGTCGTTATGTATAAGGAAGTTACTGCTTCCTTGGAAGCCTTAGAATATATTTAACTGTTGATTTGCCCCTGCAGTTGTGGGGCATACAACTCGTCTTACCTTTCATGTTATTTTGTTAGATACCTGTATGGCATTTTGTCAGTTGTCTGTTTATTGCATGTATAGAGTAGAGGTCCTTATGTGAATAAGTTAAGGTTTCCCCGCAATTTCAAACATTAAGGATTGAGGTAAAGGTGGTGGAGAGGAGGAGTAGGATGGACTATGGTCTATGAGTGCCAAATTTTGTGGCAGATGGAGGAACTAGATAGTAGCAAGTGAACAGAATACCAAGTAGGAACTGAGAACACGGAAAATTTAGGAGATGTAATTAATAATCGGTATTGTACTGTATTCTTGAAGGAGGTGGGTGAAACAAGAGTTTTTCGTGAAAAGTGTATTGCTATAACAATGAGCCTCAACTCCCATATCTACAGGTTATAAGGTGCACCGTAATGTAACTCAATAGTTAATACTTGTCAGACATGCTAAGTCACATGGGTAAATGTTTAACATTATGACTAGCCAGAGAACAAGCATCTACATATTGTAATATTAATTATTTTCTAGTAATTTAGTGATTTTGACGCTGCTGGTTGTCACTATTTTAATTTTGTTTCCTTTCTGCAGTGTGCAAGTTTTCTAAGCTTTTTTGTTACCATCATGCAGTGAGTTTGGGAGCTAGAAGCAGTTCCTAGCATGTCTGTAATCGAAGGTCCCTTGGAGCCACCAGCAACTGCTGCTCCTACAACTGATGCACCCGAAGATTCATTGTTTGTTAATTTTTTTAGTGTATGCCCACATCTAATGCTCATCTTTTGGCCTTTCAGGGCCTAATATTTATCCTATCTCTCTTATTAAACTTACTTTATTAACTAATTTCAGGCTTCTATTAAACTCGGAATTAATGCTCCAAATCTTACAAATTCAATACAGCCTTACCACTCTATATCGACTGCACCTGCGTCTTCTCATGCACCAGCTGTCGTCTCTGCTCCAGCACCAACTCCACCAGTGCCGTCCCATACTCCTGCTCCACCTTCACTTGATTCAGTAAGTAGCAGCAGCCAAGTGACCAATCTCATTAAGCCTTCTTCATTTTTGCTCCTCCTACCTCATCACCATCCTCATTGATGATGCCATCTGTCTCTTCATCAACACCAACTGCTTCTGCTCTTCATCCTCCCCTCAACCTGCAACGTCCCTATGACACTCCTCTGCTCCAACCCTTTCCACCACCTACTCCACCTGCTTCTCTCACTCCTAGTGCACCACCTACTTTGCATGATGGAACCCTTATTAGCAGGGATAAAGTCCGCAATGCACTTCATATGCTTGTTCAGGTATTTATATAACTTTTTCTGCCTCTTGATTCCTGTTTTTAACTTAAAATGTTAATTTGTAGCCAGCGCATATGGCTTTTGTATGATTACTAATTAAGCCAGAAGATAAATTCTAAAAGGAAGAAAAAAAATTATTCTTCAGACTATGATAGTAGGTAATGCAAATGCCCTCGAGGAGATGCAATAAGCAGTATTGTTGTCCAACTGAGAATATCTTTACACATCTGGAATAGTATTGATGAGAATTGTTTCTAAGATTTCTAGACTGAACTTGGTGTGGCGTGTTTGGAAGGCCACTAATAAATCTCTGGTGAAGACACATGCATGCATAATTTGAAGCCCCAATAATTTCATGTAGGATTTTTCCTATTGACTGAATAGCTTTGGTCGTTCTTGTGCTTAGGATGATCAATGCATTGACATGTTCTACCAGGCATTGCAAAAGTTGCATCATTCATGAACTCTAAAGTTGATCCTCGAAACTTCACTTCAAATTTCCATGTACACCATACACGTTTGTTTTCTTCAGTCAGGTATCTCAACTTTGGCACTGGATTTGATATTACCCTAAATGTTAATGAAGGACACACTATCCTGTTACCATTCAAGCTTGTACAGCTCGAATTGATGCAGAAAACTAAAATGTGACGCAAGTTTGCTGATGTGACAAAAAGTTTGGCCTGTATGATTAAAATAAACCTAAAGTCTCAAGATGCACCAAAAAACATAAATTGTAGGGCTCTCAGAGAAGATAGAGAAATTAAAAACCATCATCATTTCCTCCAACAACAGTCCACCATCATTCCATCCATGTCAACATTCACCTTGCTGTCTTCCTTAATCACCATTTTCTCTCAGCTGTGTTGAGCTTGCTTTCAGTTGGGAGAGTTCCAAGTCATTGATATTTCACCACATTTCTTAGATGTTCGTCATATAGAGGGTGGTGGAATGCACAGCAGCTGTGGTGAGTGAAGGATAAGAGGAATAATTATTATTTATGATAATGATTTCAGTTTGGGAATTTCTGCCAACCTTGTATGTTTTCTTGGAGTATCTACTGCAAGAAGGTTTACTATTTCGCCACCTGATAACCCCCCATACAGGGATGGACTTGGGCGCAGTTACCTCTAAAAATTTAAAATTTTTATATATTTTAGAATTTTCTATGTATTTTTTATTAAAAATATATTTTCTACCCACCTCTCTAGGGAATTTTTGTTTGTCCCCTAAGTTTAAGTTTGCCCCACCTTACATTTTCCATCCCCGTCTCATATAGTCTTCTTCCATTGCTTTAGGCTAAGATGGTTGAGATTTTAATTTTCTATTTATTAAGTCAAATAAACGAACATTAACAAACATTATGCGAACAATTCACAAACAACTCATCAAAAACTTAGTTCATTTAGATCTCTAGTTAAAGCTAGTTTTCTCCATAGACAGGTTTAATTGCTTTTAATCATTTCTGATGGAGAACACGATTTCATAATTCATGAATGCGTTTTAAGAGTTTGAACACAAATTATTTAACTTCTGCTCGTTTCATACTAATGAGTGGGTGATTAAGTGAGTTCAAGCTTTAATATGGATTTTCAACGTCCGGAGGTCTTAGCTTAGTATTTGTGAATTTGAAGGCTTTGACTTAATGATAGCTTAGGTTTCACTATTTGAGTTATATCTTAAATTTAAGTATTATTATATAAATCTTGAAATTTTATTTTGATTTAAGTCTCACACGTTATAATCAGGTGATCAAAACATAAAGTTAAATATGAATTTTGAAATAAAAAATAATTGAGTGATCAAAATAAAAGAAAAGGAAACTGTGCTTGTTCGTTTGCACGGTGTTTTTCAGTGGAGATGGCGGCTCTCAGAAGACTCATCATCGGAACCTCCAAGCCCTCTTCCCTTCTTATTTCCCACAGAGGTATCGCCTCTAAGCTCTTCGTTGGAGGTACATCCCTCATCTCTTTCTTTCTCTTTTTTTTTGCTGTATAATTTTCTTATACAGAAACATCAGTTTATCCTGTAAATGGAAATGCTTCATCAATTTTTAGTAATGATATAATATTCGTCTGATTGCAGTTCTCTTCTGCTTCGGCTCATTTTAATTGTAAATGGGTAATTTAATTGATTTATAGTAATTGAAAATGAATGGCCCCTTTTAGCCGAAATAAGTTGAAACCGAGAAACCCCAATGCTTCCTCTTTGTTGATAGTTATGACAGTGAACAGATATTTGCTTAAACTAACAGGTCTGTCCATTTATACCACGGAGAAAGGGCACTCAGATGCATTTTCTCAGTATGGTCAAGTTATGGAAGGTCAGTATGTGATTTGAATCCTTATCTTTGTCTTGATATCAGGACGGTCTATCGGAATAGCGTCTGCGATAAAAGTGCTGTCCGAAACTGTTATTGACTTCTTGCACAACTGAACACCCAAAATGACCGTAATAGCACCGGTTATTTCTGTGGTCGCAACAAATGCAACGTAACCGAAAATGCGATCACAACCGTAGTTTAAATCCCTGCATGATATTGAGCAACACTCCGAGGTGTTTATGAATTGGTTTTTGCTTGAACTTGTGCTAACATTGCTGCTTTTACCAGCCAAAATCGTAATGGATAGGGTTTCAGATAGATGGAAAGGTTTCGGGTTTGCTAATTATGCATCGGAATATTATTTTAGGAAGTTTATTACTAGCATGTCTAGTTTACTCTAGTGATTCGAATAACCTGCCGAAATCTGATTTCATTTGGAAGATTATTTTGGATTTCTGAATAGATGGTCCAATTGGAGAGAGCATTCAAAGATGGAAGCTAGAGGAAATTTGAACAAGAAAAAGAAAAGGACTCTCTATTTCAATTCGGCTGGGAAGTTAGGTGAAAGGGTCTTGATCCGCTGAAAACACCTATTTACACTTTTAAACGATTCAAAAATTAAGAAAATGAATATAAATCAACAATTTTTCAAATTCAATAACATGAACACTGGATGCATGTACCCTAATTTCCCAAATTTCCACTAAAAGTTTATTGTGGGTTAATAGGCATGTGAATCTATTTCTTTTATATTCTTTTTAAATTTGGTCCTTAAAATTTTTGGTTTTCAATTTAATCCTAAATCGAACCATTTTCCATGCAAATGAACTTAATCAATTTATACACTATTCCCAATTATTAAAAACAAATATTCTAATCCTTGAAATGGTTTTTCTATTATCGAACTCTGGAAAAAAAATCATATTTTGAAAATTGAGGATGTTATGGTTTCGGGTTTGAATCTTTTAGAATTATAAATAAAATTACATGTAGCTACAATTTGTGTTAAATCCACATTTAATATTTTATATATATTTTGGTAACATTTATGATATTTGCTTTAAATATTACATAAAATCTAGAAAATGACATAAACAATGTAACATTATGCGTATAAACTCAATAAGTTACGAGAGTTTGGCTGAAAAATTGATTAAGATTAATGTAGTTATAGTTCATATTAAACAACCTTTGACCTTTTAAAGTACATTGAAGTAATATTTTCGGATTCTACTTCTAAAATTGCATTGAATCTAATAATTGAAGTGATTCTCGTAATATTAAGGTTGCACTTGATTCATAAAACGTAAGATTGTCCATGAGAATAACATTATAAAATGTAAGATTCAAATTATGAAAACGAAAAAGATGTTACATTGCATTATTTAATTCATGTGATCACGATATAAGATTATGATATTAAGCAGAGTAAATGCAGAATTATTTAGAATCACAATTTACAAAAAATTTTTATTAGATAACTCTTTATAAGATAAATTTTATTCATTTAATATTTTTAACATCAATTTCCATAAAACTTATGATAAATTATTATGACTCTTATTTTAGTATATATATATATATATAAATAAAGTAATAAGATCCTATTACACAAGGCTTGTTAAAAAAATAAGTGTCAAAATTATACCACTTTTTTTTAAAGAGGAGTCTAATTATTTTTAATTAATCCAAGTGTCCAATGTTACAAACATTACCACTTTAGGTGCCTCGATCGTAACATCATTAAAAAGATCTTTTAAGTGACATATGTCATTGATCCCTCCGTTTTCTGTCAAAGGGGATACAAATGATAGAATTTCATTCCCAACGATATATTTTTTTTCCTTTCTATTTTTTGTTGGGGTTTATTTGTAAACTATTTGTAAATGATGAAAGTGGAAAAGCAGTGAGATGATACATCATCAGATAATTGTATGATAATTCTGAAGATTTTATTTATATTTAAAAATATTAAAAAAAAATTCCTCCCCAAACCAAACCCTTATCCCTCCCCATCCCCCTCCTCTACAATTTTGGCACACTTCCTTTGCAAGGTCAAAGGATTCAAAGATGATGAAAAGGACAAACAATTCATCATCTCCATCTCATTCACTGCGTGGTTCAGATCAATTTTCATGAACACTCCAAGTTCCCCCCCCCCCCCTTAAAAACAAGAGCTTTTCGTCTCGCTGTAAGCATAAACATAACCAAACAAAACAATCGAGGAGAGTAATCAAAGAAAATATGTAAAATTACGCATTAAGTACCTTAATTATTAATTTTGGCCATTTTAGTACCTAAATTTTTAATTTTTTTTCAAAATAATATCTAATGTTTAGTTTTTGTTTTATTTTAGTATTCAGCTGTTAAAAACTTAACAAATGGGCTGACGTAACATAGCTCCAGTGGAAAAACGACCAATCTTAACAGTGGATCACGAGAAAATGATGAGTTGACCAACATAGTCCAATTTCAGAACCATCTGACGGAGGACCATAGAGATCGAAGGATGAAGAAATCGAAGAGTTTATTGTCGATTTGGGGAGATTGAGGTGTTTTCCGATGAACCGGAGGCTGAAATAGCATTCAGGAGGTTGAAAAGGCGAGGATTAGAAAGTTTGGACTTCATCGACCGACATATGCGACAATCGACGACTGTGGACACGATCAACAAGCTTGTCCGTTAAATTTTTAATAGTGAGATATTAGATGAAACAAAAAATAAACGTTAGGTATGATTTTGAATCACAACATTCTTACGACTCATGTTGTAGTAGTTTACAAAAACGCATCAGTCCTGAATAAACATTGTATATGAAAACAAAACAACATATATTAAACTATATTTTTTTTGAAAATTACATTAAACTAGAATATTAAATGATTTAGTTGAAATATTATTTTGGGTAAATTACGAACTTAGTACCTAAACTATTAGTTTTAGTTCGTTTTAGTACTTAAACTTTCAATTTTTCAAAACCATACTTAAAGTTTAGTTTTATTTCATTTTAGTACACCTAATCAAAATTTAAGGTTTAGTTTTGAAAAAAAATTAAAAGTTTAGGTACTAAAACGAACAAAAATTGACAGTTTAGTTACTAAACACTTTAAATTTTTAACGACGAGTAGTAAAATGAAATAAAAAATAACCGTTAAGTATGATTTTAAAAAAATTGAAAGTTTAGGATCAAAACTGATAGTCTAAATACGTAGTTTACTTAATTATTTATATATTTCAAAAATATTTTTTCCTTTTAATAAATAAATCATTAGAGTAAGTATAATAATTATACTTTTAAGGTATGCGTTCACATCAATGATTATACGATAAAAATGAGATTTTTATTTTTAATAGATTCAAATTTTATTTAAAAAATAGTAATTGATAAAAATAATAAAATGATGGTTTAAAATTTAAGGTTAGACCCTTGATCTAACAAATGATGTAAATCTCACAAAACCTATTCTTAGGAAAAGAATAAACGTAAGAATTTTATTTATATCATTATTATACGAACCAAACGTGTTCTATATTTTCATTATTAAAAACAATTTTTATTTTAATTTACCGAAATTTTTTCTGTTCCAAGAATATAAGAAATGAAAACTTATTATTAAAATATAAATTTTGGATAAAGTGACGTGTAGCATTTATTCTTGTTTGAAAAAATTCTAATAAACCAAAAGTACAGAAAAATATTTGTGTTAAAAAAATTTGAGTCAATAAGTTGGCATTTCTTATTTTATATCTGAAATTTTATTTAAATTTTTTTGAGATAAATCGAGTTATATTGTTCTAGTTTTTGTTTAAATTTAGGGTATAAATTTAGGATAAAGTACATAAATGGTTTTCCAACTATAAGATATTGTTTTATTAAGTTATTTGACTATTAAAAGTTACAATATAGTCATTCGACTATAGAGCGTTGTTTTATTGAGTCCATCAATTATTAAAAGTTAGAAAATAATTACTTTTCGTTAAAAAATTGATGGTATTTTGACAAAAAGGATGAGTTTGGAACATAATTAATATTCGGATGATCATTTTTTAACTTCAAATAGACGAGAGACTTAATAAAACAATATCCAATAGATGAGGGAGCATTTGTGTACTTTACCCTTAAATTTAATTATAAATATTTATAATGTTGTGATATTCATTACTAATTTAAATGTTCTTTTATAACCACATACGATGTACATGTATATATATTTATTCATATTTTTTATATGTGATATGTATATATATCGAGTTCAACTCGAGCTTAAAAATTTATCGATTAGTTACTAAAAATTTTGATTTATGATAGTTATATTATATAACTCAACTCAAATTTAAAAAAATTTTAATTCAAATTTTTAAAATTAAAAATAAAATCAAATAAAATAAATTTAAAAAATTGTTTCTTTAGTGAATTTTGATTAGTCCTATTAAAATGCACTTAGGCCTCAGTACTGTGGAACCCAGTTAATAGCTGCTTCCCCTAACTACTTGGACAGTGGAAGAACGAAGATGTTCAATTCATTGGCTTAATCAGGTTGGGCATCTCTTATATCAACCTCAAATGAAGGTGAAAGTAGTGTACGGGAAACTGTATGACTACATCCGCTACGAACTCAAAGAAATAGCTTTCCCTTCTTCATTTCCTGACCCTCCCCACATCAAGAGGCGCCGCAAATTGACCTGGCACGAGCGTTTCTTAATAAGTTTCCTTTTCCAGTTTCTCTTCCGCTGTTAGAGTTTAGATTACTGATTGTTTTCTGGGTTTTAACGATGAATGCTATTAGGTTCTCTCTTCTTTTTTTTTGGTTCTCTTGCTTTCCTTTCCTGTTTAAATAATTGTATTTGTTGATGTTTTATGTAATGGAAAAACTACTTTACTGTTGGCTTTTGGTTTAGATATTACTGCTGCTTTAAAGAGCATGATTCTGTCATTTCTCCATTATAGTATAAATATTGAGATTGGTTTGTATACCAACAATTTTTTTTCCATTTTTCTTATTGCTGTAAGTAAAATATTTTCGAACTGTTTTTCTTATGGAAACGAAATACATGTTTTTTTTTACCTTTAATCAAGATGTGTGTTCAAAAGTTCTTTTGTTGTTTGTAACAAATTAAGGATAAAAAAGATAGAAATCTCACAGATGTCATACTAGTAATCCTGGTGCTAATTGAATCATTGAAATTTGAATTGATTAAATAATTTGAATATCAAATGATGCCCAAGGACCTATGATTTGCCTACGCTCTAGCGAATAAAGGGTATTTTTTTCCCAAGTATATTAGCAGTAAATATCTTTCATCGCTCTTTGGGTCTTGAAGGAGGCCTCTAGGCTTTATGCTGCAAGCTGGGTGAGGGATATTGGTCCCTATCTTCGACCGAATGATTATAAGAAAGATGATGAGATTGAAGGTAAACCCAATGGAGATAAGAGTAGGACTAAAGTGACAGAACCTTCAACACTGGAAGATATTGGTAAGGAAATTTATTCTGCGGCTTCTTTTCATGATATGTATCTGGTAAGTTGTCTATAATGAATCAAGAAGTATATAATATGACTTGTGTAGTATGTGACGGATTATCTATGCAATAAACCATTTGTTCCTTAAAATGATTTAAAATGTGAAGCAGTTTTTTGTGATGGATAGACCATTGTCTCTTCTAATGCATCCATTAGACTTTAGCTTGCAATTTCTTATAGTGGTCAAGGAACAATGTGCCATAATGTTTGAGCTCTGAAGAAATGTACCATTATAATGTGCAAGCTCCTTCTATTTTATGGTTCGTGCTAATAAGGAACAAATTAATTTTATAAGTACCATGAACTTAGGTTAAACCATATTTGTGGTCTTAGTTCTAAAAATTCCTATTTTTTTTCCAGGTCAAGCTCTCTCCCCCTTTCTCTATTCACCGGAATTCCATTTTATTCCAACCATCATATTTTTTTCATTACATACTCCCTATCATTCCTGATGTAAGTAGATTCTTTCTTCTCAAGGTCCTGGTCCTCAAGGTCTTCTTTTCATTCCTTGATAGAAGGCAATTAGAGAAGGTTTTCATTTCAATTTCCCTACTTAGTAGAACTTGTCTAGAGGTAGCATGATGCTTTGATGTTCTCCCCCTTGGTTCTATGTTCTTAGGATTTGTTAGCTACCTAAAGTGCCAAAGTCGATATACATTCTAAAGGGTTCATCCCTAATCATATTTTATTTAATTATATTGTTGGCACCTGTGTTAAACTCCTAGATTTGCTGCTGCAGTTGACATATTTTTGGTAAACATTTCCTTCACCAGGACAAGGTTCTATTGTTAAAAGGAAGAAATTAAACTAATGTTTATCTCCCAGGTGGTTTTAGTTATCTGGGTTTCATTTCCTAGAGCCATCAATGTGACAATCATTCCAAATATTTCATGTTACCTAGATATTTATATCTTAAATAAAATTGCTTGCTCTGAAGAATGATAGCATGATGTCTGGCACCCTCTGCCAACCTTTTATTTTCTGAACTTTGTAAATAAAATTGCTCACCCTGAAGAATGATAGCATGGTGTGCCATCTGCAAAATTTTTATTTCGTGAACGTCTTAGTATATATTTATTGTGTTGTGTTTTTTTAATGGAAAAGTTTTAACAGCTTATATATATATTTTTCTTACTTATTTTGCCATCATTTACCTTGTGTGTACAGCTTATATTTTTCAACTAAAATATTTTGAGGCCAAATTTCTCTCCTTCCAGCCTTGTTTTCTATTTTCCTGTTATTATATCTAGCATGTTGAATCGTTACACTGTTTTAATTTTCGTTTACGGAAATGATTTAATAGCGGTTTGTCACACCTCAAAAATATTGAAGTTTATTTATTAAATTAAAGTAATTTAATTTGAGGACTAGATTGTGAGTTATTGAAATAGTATATATCAGTTTTCAAGCTCTCAGCCAATTCAGGGCCTTAGAACACAGTTTACCCATTTTCTTTTGACCCTTGAATGATAAAAAAAAAAGGGGAATAAAATAAATGTGTGGTTTTAGAAGCTTAAACTCACACATTCAGCTAGGCCCTGTAGCTGGTTAGGTAAAATATCTTTTAATTGTATTAAATCAAATTTTAAATAAAAAAAGCCTTCTTTTGATTCAAGCAAACCTAAAAGACCTCTAAATAAAAGCCTTTAGCCTTCCCTTAGTCGTAAATCGGTGTTTGAAACTTCGACAAAAACCCATTGTCGCCTCGGATTTTAGCTATTTTTGATCATATTCGTTGCCATTTCACCCCATCGCTCTCACTGTCGAGCTCCACATTTAGTTCTGGTCAGGACCCAACCGGCATTGTCCTTTACTGTTGTGTTTTCCTTCGACCACCATGGATAAGTTCCCGATCGTCATTTTTTATCATTTTCTTTAACTTTTAGTTGCTATTTAGAGTTATTATAGATTGATTTTGGTGTTTGGTTAAATCTAGAGTAATCGATCGCTCGGAATAGCCCCTGTCACCGCCGCACGCGTCGCTCCCTGAGCATGGGGGTTGTTTTCTGCCTTAGAGGTTCTAGAAACCTGTTTGGACCGATCTAGACCAATCGAGCCAAGCCGAGCCAACTGCCAAGCTGAGTGAGCTGAGACAAGCCATTGTATGAGCCGAGCCGCTGACCGAGCCGAGCCGCTGACCAAGTCGAGCCGCGTTGATCGAGTCGTTGACCATTGAAATGTTCAAAGTTGATTTTTACTATGGCCAGAGTTGATCGATGATTTTGACCAAAAAATCAAAATTTTCTAAAAAGGCATTTTTTTACGTCCTAAGTCTGAATCTGAAGCCCATTTTTCCAAATTCAAACCCGGTAAGCTATTTTTTGACGTTTTATCTCCCGATTCGATACTAAGTTTAACGTTTAAGTTTTGTTTCTAACGCAAATTCATTTGCTATGTATCTGAGATATTATGGGACATGGAATTCAAGTTCAAAGGTGATCGAACAGAGTTTAATTGGTCGATCGATGTAGCTCAAAATTTGAGGTAATACTCTATTACCGTACGCATGCTTTACGATACATGTTGGTATCTGATTGATGTGTGATTTAAAATGTTTGGTCTAGTAAATTCCAATGAATATTCTTAAATTAGTACTGAAAATGGAAAAAGGATATTAAATTGGTTAAGACTCAATTGAATTGTTTAGAAACTGAAGGACCAATAAGAAATAATTTCAAGGTTGGTGATTAAGTGATAAATGAATTAACCTCATGATCTGTAAACTATGGTTGTTTTCGTAAAATGTTAAATGCCAAAAATATTTGGACAAAAAAATTACAAAAATACCTTTATGAAGTAAAAAGACCAGGATTGTCCTTGAAAGTGGGAAATAACCCTGAAACGACATTCTTGATCCATATTAAACTACATATTCACTTGGTAAATGCTTGATTTGAGTAGAAAACTTATGATAATTGATTTTAACCTCTGTGATGGCAAAATAACTAGAATTATGATTCTTAAATAAACGTCTGAAGAGTAATTTCTTGGAAGTATGCCACTGATAGAATTAAATGAAATTACGAAATACCCTTAAAGTATAAAGGAACTAATGATGATCGTGATAGTGAAAATTATTTGAGGGCTCATATTCTGATCCTTTTGAAACTTGGAATCACCGTTGAATTTCCAATGTGTTTGAATAACCCCAAAATCTATTTCTACATATGGTATGGAAAAATATGTTGATCGCTTGGTTGGAAAGATCGTTTGAAGACTAGATTACTGAAAGTACGACTCGTCATTGAAGCCTTTTAAATGATCGAATAATCCTCGTGTTATAAAATGACCAATATGCCCTTAGACCTCACATTGTCCAAAATACCATCGAGCCCCAAATTGACCAGATTAACCCCGAGTACTGTAATGACATATATGCCCTCAGGATATGGAGTAAGGAAATATTTGTGGAAAAGTTTTGAAAGTACCAGTGAAGCATTAAATATTGTAACGACCCCTAAAGGATTATGGAGACGACCAAGCACGTCAGTCACTTTGGATATTACTATAATACAAATAATAAATACCTGCACCCCTCAGACCGATGCGGTAACCCGATCCGGTCTGGAGTGTCACATTAGGGCCACCAGAGCGACCCTGTGTAAAAAATAGTGGAAAATTTAAAACTTTTATTAAAACATGTAACTTATAAAATGATTTATCATTATGCAAAAATAAAATAGATTTTCAGACTCGTATATAAAACAAAATACAATTGCATGCCCCCTAATCACATGTACCATACTCTGCAAATAACGCCAGAAGAAATCCCTTACTAAAGTTGATAGCTACACTATTACAATTCTTTTAACCTGCAATGGTGAATAATAGAGTGAGCTTTGGAAAGCTCAGCAATACAGAACTACCAGATGATACTGAAGAACGTACATATACAGATAAACATATATTTCCTTATTGGTTCAGATATCCACATATTTTTATATTGAGCGGAAATCCTACTGATATTTCAGGTAGTAACAGATAGTGAGCTTTCAGTTCAGAGAAATATTTTGGGATGATTAAGTTCAGGAGATCAAAATAGGATATCTAGAGTGTTCCCGTAAACCAGTAAAAAGATCATATCTTTTAATATATATATATATATATATATATTTAAAACATGAACACTACCACCATCCTTTCACTATCTGTTTGTGTAGGTTCCCCAGAACCATACACCCCACACAACCAGTAAGGCTCTGTGTAACACCCCCAACCCGTACCCGACCCGAATACGAGTCTGAGGTGTCACATTAACTCTTGAGAAAATTCAAAGAAAATTTAAAATTTCATTAAAATAAAACGATTTATTTACATTAAAACGACCAAAAAACAAAATCAATCAGAGCATTTTCAACTCAATCATTAGTACATGCCAACTATATTCAAAATAACCAAACACATTAAATTATCTATTTTCTGATCTGAAATTTTGTAAGGGAGATGCTGACATATCTTGCTCTTCTTCTCTTCTCGATTCTATACCTACGTGTGAAACAATCACACGCTAAGTCTATGACTTAATGAGAAAATAAACATATAATGTAAACTATAACTTATAATCATGCATGAACTATTACTGCTATCAATCATACCTTATTCATGTAACAAATCCCTATAAACATATGCAATATATAATTACATGTAAGAACATATATACACATATACTCATTATTTCCATCATTAGCCTCATTCATTATCAATATCATTATTATTTATCTCACTTCATACATATCCTCTATACCTAGCATTTAACCAACATTTACTCATTTAATCATACAATCCA